>NW_027611854.1:0-600000 GCF_964261635.1 Lissotriton helveticus
TGGCAAAAAAATGCATTTTCCCCACATTTCTGTGTTGGAAAGTTCTGGAATCTGCGTGGTTCAACAAATTTCCACCCACCCCACGTTCCCCCAGGTCTCTCAAAAAAAATGGTAACTCACTTGCCTGGGTCTGCCTAGTGCCTCTGACAGGAAACAGCGCAAAACGGAACGTGTTTGCACGGCAATTTCGCAGTGAAAACGGGCCCTTTTTTGGCAAAGTGCCTACCTTTCGTTTTTTAACCCTAGCTCTGCCGGCACCTAGGGAAACCTTGCAAACCTATACATTTTGAAAAACTAGACACCCAGGGGAATTCAGGATGGGGGAACTCAACTGCCTCCCACCAGGTTCTGTTACTCAGAATCCCTTGCAAAGCTAAACAATTGTAAAAAAAACACATTTTCCTCACATTTCTGTGGTGGAAAGTTCTGGAATCTGCGTGGATCAACAAATTTCCACGCACCCGGCGTTCCCCCAGGTCTCCCGGAAAAAATGGTACCTCACTTGACTGGGTCTGCCTAGTGTTTGCGACAGGAAACAGTGCAAAACACAACATGTTCGCTCCGATATTTCCCAGTGAAAACGGGCCCTTTTTTGGCAAAGTGCCTACCTTTCGTTTTTTAACCCTAGCTCTGCCGGCACCTAGGGAAACCTAGCAAACCTATACATTTTTGAAAACTAGACACCCAGGGGAATTCAGGATGGGGGACTCAACTGCCTCCCACCAGGTTCTGTTACCCAGAATCCCTTGCAAAGCTAAACAATTGTCAAAAAAATTCATTTTCCTTATATTTCTGTGGTGGAAAGTTCTGGAATCTGCATGGATCAACAAATTTCCACCCACTCCACGTTCCCCCAGGTCTCTCGACAAAAATGGTACCTCACTTGCCTGGGTCTGCCTAGTGCCTCCGACAGGAAACAGCGCAAAACGCAACGTGTTCGCACGGCAATTTCGCAGTGAAAACGGGCCCTTTTTTGGCAAAGTGCCTACCTTTCGTTTTTGAACCCTAGCTCTGCCGGCACCTAGGGAAACCTTGCAAACCTATACATTTTGGAAAACTAGACACCCAGGGGAATTCAGGATGGGGGAACTCAACTGCCTCCCACTAGGTTCTGTTACTCAGAATCCCTTGCAAAGCTAAACAATAAAAAAAAACGCATTTTCCTCACATTTCTGTGGTGGAAAGTTCTGGAATCTGCGTGGATCAACAAATTTCCACGCACCCCACGTTCCCCCAGGTCTCCCGGAAAAAATGGCACCTCACTTGACTGGGTCTGCCTAGTGCCTGCGACAGGAAACAGTGCAAAACACAACGTGTTCGCTCCGAAATTTCGCAGTGAAAACGGGCCCTTTTTTGGCAAAGTGCCTACCTTTCATTTTTTAACCCTAGCTCTGCCGGCACCTAGGGAAACATAGCAAACCTATACATTTTTGAAAACTAGACACCCAGGGAAATTCAGGATGGGGTGACTCAACTGCCTCCCACCAGGTTCTGTTACCCAGAATCCCTTGCAAACCTAAACAATAAAAAAAAACGCATTTTCCTCACATTTCTGTGGTGGAAAGTTCTGGAATCTGCGTGGATCAACAAATTTCCATGCACCCCGCGTTCCCCCAGGTCTCCCGGAAAAAATGGTACCTCACTTGACTGGGTCTGCCTAGTGCCTGCGACAGGAAACAGTACAAAACACAAAGTGTTCGCTCCGAAACTTCGCAGTGAAAACGGGCCATTTTTTGGCAAAGTGCCTACCTTTCATTTTTGAACCCTAGCTCTGCCGGCACCTAGGGAAACCTAGCAAACCTATACATTTTTGAAAACTAGACACCCAGGGGAATTCAGGATGGGGTGACTCAACTGCCTCCCACCAGGTTCTGTTACCCAGAATCCCTTGCAAACCTAAAAAATTGGCAAAAAAATGCATTTTCCTCACATTTCTGTGGTGGAAAGTTCTGGAATCTGCGTGGATCAACACATTTCCACCCACTCCACGTTCCCCCAGGTCTCTCGAAAAAAATGGTACCTCACTTGCCTGGGTCTGCCTAGTGCCTACAACAGGAAACCGCGCAAAATGCAACGTGTTCGCACGGCAATTTCACAGGGAAAACGGGCCCTTTTTTGGCAAAGTGCCTACCTTTCGTTTTTGAACCCTAGCTCTGCCGGCACCTAGGGAAACCTTGCAAACCTATACATTTTGGAAAACTAGACACCCAGGGGAATTCAGGATGGGGGAACTCAACTGCCTCCCACTAGGTTCTGTTACTCAGAATCCCTTGCAAAGCTAAACAATAAAAAAAAACGCATTTTCCTCACATTTCTGTGGTGGAAAGTTCTGGAATCTGCGTGGATCAACAAATTTCCACGCACCCCACGTTCCCCCAGGTCTCCCGGAAAAAATGGCACCTCACTTGACTGGGTCTGCCTAGTGCCTGCGACAGGAAACAGTGCAAAACACAACGTGTTCGCTCCGAAATTTCGCAGTGAAAACGGGCCCTTTTTTGGCAAAGTGCCTACCTTTCATTTTTTAACCCTAGCTCTGCCGGCACCTAGGGAAACATAGCAAACCTATACATTTTTGAAAACTAGACACCCAGGGAAATTCAGGATGGGGTGACTCAACTGCCTCCCACCAGGTTCTGTTACCCAGAATCCCTTGCAAACCTAAACAATAAAAAAAAACGCATTTTCCTCACATTTCTGTGGTGGAAAGTTCTGGAATCTGCGTGGATCAACAAATTTCCATGCACCCCGCGTTCCCCCAGGTCTCCCGGAAAAAATGGTACCTCACTTGACTGGGTCTGCCTAGTGCCTGCGACAGGAAACAGTACAAAACACAAAGTGTTCGCTCCGAAACTTCGCAGTGAAAACGGGCCCTTTTTTGGCAAAGTGCCTACCTTTCATTTTTTAACCCTAGCTCTGCCGGCACCTAGGGAAACATAGCAAACCTATACATTTTTGAAAACTAGACACCCAGGGAAATTCAGGATGGGGTGACTCAACTGCCTCCCACCAGGTTCTGTTACCCAGAATCCCTTGCAAACCTAAACAATAAAAAAAAACGCATTTTCCTCACATTTCTGTGGTGGAAAGTTCTGGAATCTGCGTGGATCAACAAATTTCCATGCACCCCGCGTTCCCCCAGGTCTCCCGGAAAAAATGGTACCTCACTTGACTGGGTCTGCCTAGTGCCTGCGACAGGAAACAGTACAAAACACAAAGTGTTCGCTCCGAAACTTCGCAGTGAAAACGGGCCATTTTTTGGCAAAGTGCCTACCTTTCATTTTTGAACCCTAGCTCTGCCGGCACCTAGGGAAACCTAGCAAACCTATACATTTTTGAAAACTAGACACCCAGGGGAATTCAGGATGGGGTGACTCAACTGCCTCCCACCAGGTTCTGTTACCCAGAATCCCTTGCAAACCTAAAAAATTGGCAAAAAAATGCATTTTCCTCACATTTCTGTGGTGGAAAGTTCTGGAATCTGCGTGGATCAACAAATTTCCACCCACTCCACGTTCCCCCAGGTCTCTCGAAAAAAATGGTACCTCACTTGCCTGGGTCTGCCTAGTGCCTACAACAGGAAACCGCGCAAAATGCAACGTGTTCGCACGGCAATTTCACAGGGAAAACGGGCCCTTTTTTGGCAAAGTGCCTACCTTTCGTTTTTGAACCCTAGCTCTGCCGGCACCTAGGGAAACCTTGCAAACCTATACATTTTGGAAAACTAGACACCCAGGGGAATTCAGGATGGGGGAACTCAACTGCCTCCCACTAGGTTCTGTTACTCAGAATCCCTTGCAAAGCTAAACAATAAAAAAAAACGCATTTTCCTCACATTTCTGTGGTGGAAAGTTCTGGAATCTGCGTGGATCAACAAATTTCCACGCACCCCACGTTCCCCCAGGTCTCCCGGAAAAAATGGCACCTCACTTGACTGGGTCTGCCTAGTGCCTGCGACAGGAAACAGTGCAAAACACAACGTGTTCGCTCCGAAATTTCGCAGTGAAAACGGGCCCTTTTTTGGCAAAGTGCCTACCTTTCATTTTTTAACCCTAGCTCTGCCGGCACCTAGGGAAACATAGCAAACCTATACATTTTTGAAAACTAGACACCCAGGGAAATTCAGGATGGGGTGACTCAACTGCCTCCCACCAGGTTCTGTTACCCAGAATCCCTTGCAAACCTAAACAATAAAAAAAAACGCATTTTCCTCACATTTCTGTGGTGGAAAGTTCTGGAATCTGCGTGGATCAACAAATTTCCATGCACCCCGCGTTCCCCCAGGTCTCCCGGAAAAAATGGTACCTCACTTGACTGGGTCTGCCTAGTGCCTGCGACAGGAAACAGTACAAAACACAAAGTGTTCGCTCCGAAACTTCGCAGTGAAAACGGGCCATTTTTTGGCAAAGTGCCTACCTTTCATTTTTGAACCCTAGCTCTGCCGGCACCTAGGGAAACCTAGCAAACCTATACATTTTTGAAAACTAGACACCCAGGGGAATTCAGGATGGGGTGACTCAACTGCCTCCCACCAGGTTCTGTTACCCAGAATCCCTTGCAAACCTAAAAAATTGGCAAAAAAATGCATTTTCCTCACATTTCTGTGGTGGAAAGTTCTGGAATCTGCGTGGATCAACAAATTTCCACCCACTCCACGTTCCCCCAGGTCTCTCGAAAAAAATGGTACCTCACTTGCCTGGGTCTGCCTAGTGCCTACAACAGGAAACCGCGCAAAATGCAACGTGTTCGCACGGCAATTTCACAGGGAAAACGGGCCCTTTTTTGGCAAAGTGCCTACCTTTCGTTTTTGAACCCTAGCTCTGCCGGCACCTAGGGAAACCTTGCAAACCTATACATTTTGGAAAACTAGACACCCAGGGGAATTCAGGATGGGGGAACTCAACTGCCTCCCACTAGGTTCTGTTACTCAGAATCCCTTGCAAAGCTAAACAATTGTAAAAAAAACGCATTTTCCTCACATTTCTGTGGTGGAAAGTTCTGGAATCTGCGTGGATCAACAAATTTCAACACACCCCGCGTTCCCCCAGGTCTCCCGGAAAAAATGGTACCTCACTTGACTGGGTCTGCCTAGTGCCTGCGACAGGAAACAGTGCAAAACACAACGCGTTCGCTCCGAAATTTCGCAGTGAAAACCGGCCCTTTTTTGGCAAAGTGCCTACCTTTCATTTTTGAACTCTAGCTCTGCCGGCACCTAGGGAAGCCTAGCAAACCTATAAATTTTTGAAAACTAGACACCCAGGGGAATTCAGGATGGGGTGACTCAACTGCCTCCCACCAGGTTCTGTTACCCAGAATCCCTTGCAAACCTAAAAAATTGGCAAAAAAATGCATTTTCCCCACATTTCTGTGTTGGAAAGTTCTGGAATCTGCGTGGTTCAACAAATTTCCACCCACCCCACGTTCCCCCAGGTCTCTCAAAAAAAATGGTAACTCACTTGCCTGGGTCTGCCTAGTACCTCTGACAGGAAACAGCGCAAAACGGAACGTGTTTGCACGGCAATTTCGCAGTGAAAACGGGCCCTTTTTTGGCAAAGTGCCTACCTTTCGTTTTTGAACCCTAGCTCTGCCGGCACCTAGGGAAACCTTGCAAACCTATACATTTTGGAAAACTAGACACCCAGGGGAATTCAGGATGGGGGAACTCAACTGCCTCCCACCAGGTTCTGTTACTCAGAATCCCTTGCAAAGCTAAACAATTGTAAAAAAAACACATTTTCCTCACATTTCTGTGGTGGAAAGTTCTGGAATCTGCGTGGATCAACAAATTTCCATGCACCCGGCGTTCCCCCAGGTCTCCCGGAAAAAATGGTACCTCACTTGACTGGGTCTGCCTAGTGTTTGCGACAGGAAACAGTGCAAAACACAACATGTTCGCTCCGATATTTCCCAGTGAAAACGGGCCCTTTTTTGGCAAAGTGCCTACCTTTCGTTTTTTAACCCTAGCTCTGCCGGCACCTAGGGAAACCTAGCAAACCTATACATTTTTGAAAACTAGACACCCAGGGGAATTCAGGATGGGGGACTCAACTGCCTCCCACCAGGTTCTGTTACCCAGAATCCCTTGCAAAGCTAAACAATTGTCAAAAAAATGCATTTTCCTTATATTTCTGTGGTGGAAAGTTCTGGAATCTGCATGGATCAACAAATTTCCACCCACTCCACGTTCCCCCAGGTCTCTCGACAAAAATGGTACCTCACTTGCCTGGGTCTGCCTAGTGCCTCCGACAGGAAACAGCGCAAAACGCAACGTGTTCGCACGGCAATTTCGCAGTGAAAACGGGCCCTTTTTTGGCAAAGTGCCTACCTTTCGTTTTTGAACCCTAGCTCTGCCGGCACCTAGGGAAACCTTGCAAAC
This sequence comes from Lissotriton helveticus, assembly GCF_964261635.1. Taxonomy (NCBI): domain Eukaryota; kingdom Metazoa; phylum Chordata; class Amphibia; order Caudata; family Salamandridae; genus Lissotriton; species Lissotriton helveticus. The sequence goes on from NW_027611854.1 coordinate 6,374, forward strand.
CTATACATTTTGGAAAACTAGACACCCAGGGGAATTCAGGATGGGGGAACTCAACTGCCTCCCACTAGGTTCTGTTACTCAGAATCCCTTGCAAAGCTAAACAATAAAAAAAAAACGCATTTTCCTCACATTTCTGTGGTGGAAAGTTCTGAAATCTGCGTGGATCAACAAATTTCCACGCACCCCGCGTTCCCCCAGGTCTCCCGGAAAAAATGGCACCTCACTTGACTGGGTCTGCCTAGTGCCTGCGACAGGAAACAGTGCAAAACACAACGTGTTCGCTCCGAAATTTCGCAGTGAAAACGGGCCCTTTTTTGGCAAAGTGCCTACCTTTCATTTTTGAACCCTAGCTCTGCCGGCACCTAGGGAAACATAGCAAACCTATACATTTTTGAAAACTAGACACCCAGGGAAATTCAGGATGGGGTGACTCAACTGTCTCCCACCAGGTTCTGTTACCCAGAATCCCTTGCAAACCTAAACAATAAAAAAAACGCATTTTCCTCACATTTCTGTGGTGGAAAGTTCTGGAATCTGCGTGGATCAACAAATTTCCATGCACCCCGCGTTCCCCCAGGTCTCCCGGAAAAAATGGTACCTCACTTGACTGGGTCTGCCTAGTGCCTGCGACAGGAAACAGTGCAAAACACAACGTGTTCGCTCCGAAATTTCGCAGTGAAAACGGGCCCTTTTTTGGCAAAGTGCCTACCTTTCGTTTTTGAACCCTAGCTCTGCCGGCACCTAGGGAAACCTTGCAAACCTATACATTTTGGAAAACTAGACACCCAGGGGAATTCAGGATGGGGGAACTCAACTGCCTCCCACTAGGTTCTGTTACTCAGAATCCCTTGCAAAGCTAAACAATTGTAAAAAAAAATCGCATTTTCCTCACATTTCTGTGGTGGAAAGTTCTGGAATCTGCGTGGATCAACAAATTTCCATGCACCCCGCGTTCCCCCAGGTCTCCAGGAAAAAATGGTACCTCACTTGACTGGGTCTGCCTAGTGCCTGCGACAGGAAACAGTGCAAAACACAACGTGTTCGCTCCGAAATTTCGCAGTGAAAACGGGCCCTTTTTTGGCAAAGTGCCTACCTTTCATTTTTGAACCCTAGCTCTGCCGGCACCTAGGGAAACCTAGCAAACCTATACATTTTTGAAAACTAGACACCCAGGGAAATTCAGGATGGGGTGACTCAACTGCCTCCCACCAGGTTCTGTTACCCAGAATCCCTTGCAAACCTAAAAAATTGGCAAAAAAATGCATTTTCCTCACATTTCTGTGGTGGAAAGTTCTGGAATCTGCGTGGATCAACAAATTTCCACCCACTCCACGTTCCCCCAGGTCTCTAAAAAAAAATGGTACCTCACTTGCCTGGGTCTGCCTAGTGCCTCCGACAGGAAACAGCGCAAAACGCAACGTGTTTGCACGGCAATTTCGCAGTGAAAACGGGCCCTTTTTTGGCAAAGTGCCTACCTTTCGTTTTTGAACCCTCGCTCTGCCGGCACCTAGGGAAACCTAGCAAACCTATACATTTTTGAAAACTAGACACCCAGGGGAATTCAGGATGGGGGGGACTCAACTGCCTCCCACCAGGTTCTGTTACTCAGAATCCCTTGCAAAGCTAAACAATTGTAAAAAAAACGCATTTTCCTCACATTTCTGTGGTGGAAAGTTCTGGAATCTGCGTGGATCAACAAATTTCTGTGCCCCCCGATTTCCCCCAGGTCTCCCGGAAAAAATGGTAGCTCACTTGTTTTGGTCTGCCTAGTGTCTGCGACAGGAAACAGCGCAAAACGCAACATGTTTGCACCGCAGTTTCGCAGTGAAAACGGGCCCTTTTTCGGCAAGGTGCCTACCTTTCGTTTTTGAACGCTAGCTCTGACGGCACCTAGGGAAACCTAGCTAATCCATACATTTTTGAAAACTAGACACCCAGGGGAATTCAGGATGGGGGGACTCAACTGCCTCCCACCAGGTTCTGTTACCCAGAATCCCTTGCAAAGCTAAAAAATTGTCAAACAAATGCATTTTCCTTACATTTTATGTGGTGGAAAGTTCTTGAATCTGCATGGATCAACAAATTTCTACGCACCCCAATTTCCCCCAGATCTCCTGAAAAAAATGTTACCTCACTTGCCTGGGTCTGCCTAGTGCCTGCGACAGGAAACAGCGCAAAACGCAACATGTTCGGACCGCAATTTCGCAGTGAAAACGGGCCCTTTTCTGGCAAAGTGCCAACCTTTTGTTTTTGAACCCTAGCTCTGCCGGCATCTAGGGAAACCTAGCAAACAAACCTATACATTTTTGAAAACTAGACACCCAGGGAAATTCAGGATGGGGGACTCGACTGCCTCCCACCAGGTTCTGATACCCAGAATCCCTTGCAAAGCTAAAAAATGGTCAAACAAATGCTTTTTCCTCATATTTCTGTGGTGGAAAGTTCTGGAATCTGCGTGGATCAACAAATTTCCACCCACTCTACGTTCCCCCAGGTCTCTCGAAAAAAATGGTACCTCACTTGCCTGGGTCTGCCTAGTGCCTACAACAGGAAACCGCGCAAAATGCAACGTGTTCGCACGGCAATTTCGCCGGGAAAACGGGCCCTTTTTTGGCGAAGTGCCTACCTTTCGTTTTTGAACCCTAGCTCTGCCGGCACCTAGGGAAACCTTGCAAACCTATACATTTTGGAAACCTAGACACCCAGGGGAATTCAGGATGGGGGAACTCAACTGCCTCCCACTAGGTTCTGTTACTCAGAATCCCTTGCAAAGCTAAACAATTGTAAAAAAAACACATTTTCCTCACATTTCTGTGGTGGAAAGTTCTGGAATCTGCGCGGATCAACAAATTTCCACGCTCCCGGCGTTCCCCCAGGTCTCCCGGAAAAAATGGTACCTCACTTGACTGGGTCTGCCTAGTGCTTGCGACAGGAAACAGTGCAAAACACAACATGTTCGCTCTGATATTTCCCAGTGAAAACGGGCCCTTTTTTGGCAAAGTGCCTACCTTTCGTTTTTTAACCCTAGCTCTGCCGGCACCTAGGGAAACCTAGCAAACCTATACATTTTTGAAAACTAGACACCCAGGGGAATTCAGGATGGGGGACTCAACTGCCTCCCACCAGGTTCTGTTACCCAGAATCCCTTGCAAAGCTAAACAATTGTCAAAAAAACGCATTTTCCTTATATTTCTGTGGTGGAAAGTTCTGGAATCTGCGTGGATCAACAAATTTCCACCCACTCCACGTTCCCCCAGGTCTCTCGACAAAAATGGTACCTCACTTGCCTGGGTCTGCCTAGTGCCTCCGACAGGAAACAGCGCAAAACGCAACGTGTTCGCACGGCAATTTCGCAGTGAAAACGGGCCCTTTTTTGGCAAAGTGACTACCTTTCGTTTTTGAACCCTAGCTCTGCCGGCACCTAGGGAAACCTTGCAAACCTATACATTTTGGAAAACTAGACACCCAGGGAAATTCAGGATGGGGTGACTCAACTGCCTCCCACCAGGTTCTGTTACCCAGAATCCCTTGCAAACCTAAACAATAAAAACAAAACGCATTTTCCTCACATTTCTGTGGTGGAAAGTTCTGGAATCTGCGTGGATCAACAAATTTCCACGCACCCCGCGTTCCCCCAGGTCTCCCGGAAAAAATGGTACCTCACTTGACTGGGTCTGCCTAGTGCCTGCGACAGGAAACAGTACAAAACACAAAGTGTTCACTCCGAAACTTCGCAGTGAAAACGGGCCCTTTTTTGGCAAAGTGCCTACCTTTCATTTTTGAACCCTAGCTCTGCCGGCACCTAGGGAAACCTAGCAAACCTATACATTTTTGAAAACTAGACACCCAGGGGAATTCAGGATGGGGTGACTCAACTGCCTCCCACCAGGTTCTGTTACCCAGAATCCCTTGCAAACCTAAATAATTGGCAAAAAAATGCATTTTTCTCACATTTCTGTGGTGGAAAGTTCTGGAATCTGCGTGGATCAACAAATTTCCACCCACTCCACGTTCCCCCAGGTCTCTAAAAAAAAATGGTACCTCACTTGCCTGGGTCTGCCTAGTGCCTCCGACAGGAAACAGCGCAAAACGCAACGTGTTCGCATGGCAATTTCGCAGTGAAAACGGGCCCTTTTTTGGCAAAGTGCCTACCTTTCGTTTTTGAACCCTCGCTCTGCCGGCACCTAGGGAAACCTAGCAAACCTATACATTTTTGAAAACTAGACACCCAGGGGAATTCAGGATGGGGGGGACTCAACTGCCTCCCACCAGGTTCTGTTACTCAGAATCCCTTGCAAAGCTAAACAATTGTAAAACAAATACATTTTCCTCACATTTCTGTGGTGGAAAGTTCTTGAATCTGCATGGATCAACAAATTTCCACGTACCCCGCGTTCCCCCAGATCTCCTGAAAAAAATATTACCTCACTTGCCTGGGTCTGCCTAGTGCCTGCGACAGGAAACAGCGCAAAACGCAACATGTTCGGACCGCAATTTCGCAGTGAAAACGGGCCCTTTTTTGGCAAAGTGCCAACCTTTTGTTTTTGAACCCTAGCTCTGCCGGCATCTAGGGAAACCTAGCAAACAAACCTATACATTTTTGAAAACTAGACACCCAGGGAAATTCAGGATGGGGGACTCGACTGCCTCCCACCAGGTTCTGATACCCAGAATCCCTTGCAAACCTAAAAAAATGGGGGGGAAATACGCATTTTCTTCACTTTTCTGTGGTGGAAAGTTCTGGAATTGGTGTGGATCCACACATTTCTACCCATCCAGCATTCCCCCAGGTCTCCCGAAAAAAATGGTACCTCACTTGCCTGGGTCTGCCTAGTGCCTGCGACAGGAAACAGCGCAAAACACAACGTGTTCGCACGGCAATTTCCCAGTGAAAATGTGCCCTTTTTTGGCAAAGTGCCTACCTTTCGTTTTTGAACCCTAGCTCTGCCGGCACCTAGGGAAACCTTGCAAACCTATACATTTTGGAAAACTAGACACCCAGGGGAATTCAGGATGGGGGACTCAACTGCCTCCCACCAGGTTCTGTTACCCAGAATCCCTTGCAAAGCTAAACAATTGTCAAAAAAACACATTCTCCTCATATTTCTGTGGTGGAAAGTTCTGGAATCTGCGTGGATCAACAAATTTCCACCCACTCCACATTTCCCCAGGTCTTTCGAATAAAATGGTACCTCACTTGCCTGGGTCTGCCTAGGGCCTCCGACAGGAAACATCGCAAAACGCAACGTGTTCGCACGGCAATTTCGCAGTGAAAACGGGCCCTGTTTTGGCAAGTGCCTACCTTTCGTTTTTGAACCCTAGCTCTGCCGGCATTTAGGGAAACCTTGCAAACCTATACATTTTGGAAAACTAGACACCCAGGGTAATTCAGGATGGGGGAACTCAACTGCCTCCCACTAGGTTCTGTTACTCAGAATCCGTTGCAAAGCTAAACAATTGTAAAAACAAAAAGGCATTTTCCTCACATTTCTGTGGTGGAAAGTTATGGAATCTGCGTGGATCAACAAATTTCCACGCACCCCGCGTTCCCCCAGGTCTTCCGGAAAAAATGGTACCTCACTTGACTGGGTCTGCCTAGTGCCTCCGACAGGAAACAGCGCAAAACGCAACGTGTTCGCATGGCAATTTCGCAGTGAAAACGGGCCCTTTTTTGGCAAAGTGCCTACCTTTCGTTTTTGAACCCTCGCTCTGCCGGCACCTAGGGAAACCTAGCAAACCTATACATTTTTGAAAACTAGACACCCAGGGGAATTCAGGATGGGGGGGACTCAACTGCCTCCCACCAGGTTCTGTTACTCAGAATCCCTTGCAAAGCCAAACAATTGTAAAAAAAACGCATTTTCCTCACATTTCTGTGGTGGAAAGTTCTGGAATCTGCGTGGATCAACAAATTTCTGTGCCCCCCGATTTCCCCCAGGTCTCCCGGAAAAAATGGTAGCTCACTTAATTTGGTCTGCCTAGTGTCTGCGACAGGAAACAGCGCAAAAAGCAACATGTTTGCACCGCAGTTTCGCAGTGAAAACGGGCCCTTTTTCGGCAAGGTGCCTACCTTTCGTTTTTTAACGCTAGCTCTGCCGGCACCTAGGGAAACCTAGCTAATCCATACATTTTTGAATACTAGACACCCAGGGGAATTCAGGATGGGGGGACTCAACTGCCTCCCACCAGGTTCTGTTACCCAGAATCCCTTGCAAAGCTAAAAAATGGTCAAACAAATGCTTTTTCCTCATATTTCTGTGGTGGAAAGTTCTGGAATCTGCGTGGATCAACAAATTTCCACCCACTCCACGTTCCCCCAGGTCTCTCGAAAAAAATGGTACCTCACTTGCCTGGGTCTGCCTAGTGCCTACAACAGGAAACCGCGCAAAATGCAACGTGTTCGCACGGCAATTTCGCCGGGAAAACGGGCCCTTTTTTGGCAAAGTGCCTACCTTTCGTTTTTGAACCCTAGCTCTGCCGGCACCTAGGGAAACCTTGCAAACCTATACATTTTGGAAAACTAGACACCCAGGGGAATTCAGGATGGGGGAACTCAACTGCCTCCCACTAGGTTCTGTTACTCAGAATCCCTTGCAAAGCTAAACAATTGTAAAAAAAAACGCATTTTCCTCACATTTCTGTGGTGGAAAGTTCTGGAATCTGCATGGATCAACAAATTTCCACACACCGCGTGTTCCCCCAGGTCTCCCGGAAAAAATGGTACCTCACTTGACTGGGTCTGCCTAGTGCCTGCGACAGGAAACAGTGCAAAACACAACGCGTTCGCTCCGAAATTTCGCAGTGAAAACCGGCCCTTTTTTGGCAAAGTGCCTACCTTTCATTTTTGAACTCTAGCTCTGCCGGCACCTAGGGAAGCCTAGCAAACCTATAAATTTTTGAAAACTAGACACCCAGGGGAATTCAGGATGGGGTGACTCAACTGCCTCCCACCAGGTTCTGTTACCCAGAAACCCTTGCAAACCTAAAAAATTGGCAAAAAAAATGCATTTTCCCCACATTTCTGTGTTGGAAAGTTCTGGAATCTGCGTGGTTCAACAAATTTCCACCCACCCCACGTTCCCCCAGGTCTCTCAAAAAAAATGGTAACTCACTTGCCTGGGTCTGCCTAGTGCCTCTGACAGGAAACAGCGCAAAACGGAACGTGTTTGCACGGCAATTTCGCAGTGAAAACGGGCCCTTTTTTGGCAAAGTGCCTACCTTTCGTTTTTGAACCCTAGCTCTGCCGGCACCTAGGGAAACCTTGCAAACCTATACATTTTGGAAAACTAGACACCCAGGGGAATTCAGGATGGGGGAACTCAACTGCCTCCCACCAGGTTCTGTTACTCAGAATCCCTTGCAAAGCTAAACAATTGTAAAAAAAAACACATTTTCCTCACATTTCTGTGGTGGAAAGTTCTGGAATCTGCGCGGATCAACAAATTTCCACGCTCCCGGCGTTCCCCCAGGTCTCCCGGAAAAAATGGTACCTCACTTGACTGGGTCTGCCTAGTGCTTGCGACAGGAAACAGTGCAAAACACAACATGTTCGCTCTGATATTTCCCAGTGAAAACGGGCCCTTTTTTGGCAAAGTGCCTACCTTTCGTTTTTTAACCCTAGCTCTGCCGGCACCTAGGGAAACCTAGCAAACCTATACATTTTTGAAAACTAGACACCCAGGGGAATTCACGATGGGGGACTCAACTGCCTCCCACCAGGTTCTGTTACCCAGAATCCCTTGCAAAGCTAAACAATTGTCAAAAAAACGCATTTTCCTTATATTTCTGTGGTGGAAAGTTCTGGAATCTGCGTGGATCAACAAATTTCCACCCACTCCACGTTCCCCCAGGTCTCTCGACAAAAATGGTACCTCACTTGCCTGGGTCTGCCTAGTGCCTCCGACAGGAAACAGCGCAAAACGCAACGTGTTCGCACGGCAATTTCGCAGTGAAAACGGGCCCTTTTTTGGCAAAGTGCCTACCTTTCGTTTTTGAACCCTAGCTCTGCCGGCACCTAGGGAAACCTTGCAAACCTATACATTTTGGAAAACTAGACACCCAGGGAAATTCAGGATGGGGTGACTCAACTGCCTCCCACCAGGTTCTGTTACCCAGAATCCCTTGCAAACCTAAACAATAAAAACAAAACGCATTTTCCTCACATTTCTGTGGTGGAAAGTTCTGGAATCTGCGTGGATCAACAAATTTCCACGCACCCCGCGTTCCCCCAGGTCTCCCGGAAAAAATGGTACCTCACTTGACTGGGTCTGCCTAGTGCCTGCGACAGGAAACAGTACAAAACACAAAGTGTTCACTCCGAAACTTCGCAGTGAAAACGGGCCCTTTTTTGGCAAAGTGCCTACCTTTCATTTTTGAACCCTAGCTCTGCCGGCACCTAGGGAAACCTAGCAAACCTATACATTTTTGAAAACTAGACACCCAGGGGAATTCAGGATGGGGTGACTCAACTGCCTCCCACCAGGTTCTGTTACCCAGAATCCCTTGCAAACCTAAATAATTGGCAAAAAAATGCATTTTTCTCACATTTCTGTGGTGGAAAGTTCTGGAATCTGCGTGGATCAACAAATTTCCACCCACTCCACGTTCCCCCAGGTCTCTAAAAAAAAATTGGTACCTCACTTGCCTGGGTCTGCCTAGTGCCTCCGACAGGAAACAGCGCAAAACGCAACGTGTTCGCATGGCAATTTCGCAGTGAAAACGGGCCCTTTTTTGGCAAAGTGCCTACCTTTCGTTTTTTAACCCTCGCTCTGCCGGCACCTAGGGAAACCTAGCAAACCTATACATTTTTGAAAACTAGACACCCAGGGGAATTCAGGATGGGGGGGACTCAACTGCCTCCCACCAGGTTCTGTTACTCAGAATCCCTTGCAAAGCTAAACAATTGTAAAAAAAAATGCATTTTCCTCACATTTCTGTGGTGGAAAGTTCTGGAATCTGCGTGGATCAACAAATTTCCACACACCCCGCGTTCCCCCAGGTCTCCCGGAAAAAATGGTACCTCACTTGACTGGGTCTGCCTAGTGCCTGCGACAGGAAACAGTGCAAAACACAACGCGTTCGCTCCGAAATTTCGCAGTGAAAACCGGCCCTTTTTTGGCAAAGTGCCTACCTTTCATTTTTGAACTCTAGCTCTGCCGGCACCTAGGGAAGCCTAGCAAACCTATAAATTTTTGAAAACTAGACACCCAGGGGAATTCAGGATGGGGTGACTCAACTGCCTCCCTCCAGGTTCTGTTACCCAGAATCCCTTGCAAACCTAAAAAATTGGCAAAAAAATGCATTTTCCCCACATTTCTGTGTTGGAAAGTTCTGGAATCTGCGTGGTTCAACAAATTTCCACCCACCCCACGTTCCCCCAGGTCTCTCAAAAAAAATGGTAACTCACTTGCCTGGGTCTGCCTAGTGCCTCTGACAGGAAACAGCGCAAAACGGAACGTGTTTGCACGGCAATTTCGCAGTGAAAACGGGCCCTTTTTTGGCAAAGTGCCTACCTTTCGTTTTTGAACCCTAGCTCTGCCGGCACCTAGGGAAACCTTGCAAACCTATACATTTTGGAAAACTAGACACCCAGGGGAATTCAGGATGGGGGAACTCAACTGCCTCCCACCAGGTTCTGTTACTCAGAATCCCTTGCAAAGCTAAACAATTGTAAAAAAAAACACATTTTCCTCACATTTCTGTGGTGGAAAGTTCTGGAATCTGCGCGGATCAACAAATTTCCACGCTCCCGGCGTTCCCCCAGGTTTACCGGAAAAAATGGTACCTCACTTGACTGGGTCTGCCTAGTGCTTGCGACAGGAAACAGTGCAAAACACAACATGTTCGCTCTGATATTTCCCAGTGAAAACGGGCCCTTTTTTGGCAAAGTGCCTACCTTTGGTTTTTTAACCCTAGCTCTGCCGGCACCTAGGGAAACCTAGCAAACCTATACATTTTTGAAAACTAGACACCCAGGGGAATTCAGGATGGGGGACTCAACTGCCTCCCACCAGGTTCTGTTACCCAGAATCCCTTGCAAAGCTAAACAATTGTCAAAAAAACGCATTTTCCTTATATTTCTGTGGTGGAAAGTTCTGGAATCTGCGTGGATCAACAAATTTCCACCCACTCCACGTTCCCCCAGGTCTCTCGACAAAAATGGTACCTCACTTGCCTGGGTCTGCCTAGTGCCTCCGACAGGAAACAGCGCAAAACGCAACGTGTTCGCACGGCAATTTCGCAGTGAAAACGGGCCCTTTTTTGGCAAAGTGCCTACCTTTCGTTTTTGAACCCTAGCTCTGCCGGCACCTAGGGAAACCTTGCAAACCTATACATTTTGGAAAACTAGACACCCAGGGAAATTCAGGATGGGGTGACTCAACTGCCTCCCACCAGGTTCTGTTACCCAGAATCCCTTGCAAACCTAAACAATAAAAACAAAACGCATTTTCCTCACATTTCTGTGGTGGAAAGTTCTGGAATCTGCGTGGATCAACAAATTTCCACGCACCCCGCGTTCCCCCAGGTCTCCCGGAAAAAATGGTACCTCACTTGACTGGGTCTGCCTAGTGCCTGCGACAGGAAACAGTACAAAACACAAAGTGTTCACTCCGAAACTTCGCAGTGAAAACGGGCCCTTTTTTGGCAAAGTGCCTACCTTTCATTTTTGAACCCTAGCTCTGCCGGCACCTAGGGAAACCTAGCAAACCTATACATTTTTGAAAACTAGACACCCAGGGGAATTCAGGATGGGGTGACTCAACTGCCTCCCACCAGGTTCTGTTACCCAGAATCCCTTGCAAACCTAAATAATTGGCAAAAAAATGCATTTTTCTCACATTTCTGTGGTGGAAAGTTCTGGAATCTGCGTGGATCAACAAATTTCCACCCACTCCACGTTCCCCCAGGTCTCTAAAAAAAAATGGTACCTCACTTGCCTGGGTCTGCCTAGTGCCTCCGACAGGAAACAGCGCAAAACGCAACGTGTTCGCATGGCAATTTTGCAGTGAAAACGGGCCCTTTTTTGGCAAAGTGCCTACCTTTCGTTTTTGAACCCTCGCTCTGCCGGCACCTAGGGAAACCTAGCAAACCTATACATTTTTGAAAACTAGACACCCAGGGGAATTCAGGATGGGGGGGACTCAACTGCCTCCCACCAGGTTCTGTTACTCAGAATCCCTTGCAAAGCTAAACAATTGTAAAACAAATACATTTTCCTCACATTTCTGTGGTGGAAAGTTCTTGAATCTGCATGGATCAACAAATTTCCACGTACCCCGCGTTCCCCCAGATCTCCTGAAAAAAATGTTACCTCACTTGCCTGGGTCTGCCTAGTGCCTGCGACAGGAAACAGCGCAAAACGCAACATGTTCGGACCGCAATTTCGCAGTGAAAACGGGCCCTTTTTTGGCAAAGTGCCAACCTTTTGTTTTTGAACCCTAGCTCTGCCGGCATCTAGGGAAACCTAGCAAACAAACCTATACATTTTTGAAAACTAGACACCCAGGGAAATTCAGGATGGGGGACTCGACTGCCTCCCACCAGGTTCTGATACCCAGAATCCCTTGCAAACCTAAAAAAATGGGGGGGGAAATACGCATTTTCTTCACTTTTCTGTGGTGGAAAGTTCTGGAATTGGTGTGGATCCACACATTTCTACCCATCCAGCGTTCCCCCAGGTCTCCCGAAAAAAATGGTACCTCACTTGCCTGGGTCTGCCTAGTGCCTGCGACAGGAAACAGCGCAAAACACAACGTGTTCGCACCGCAATTTCCCAGTGAAAATGTGCCCTTTTTTGGCAAAGTGCCTACCTTTCGTTTTTGAACCCTAGCTCTGCCGGCACCTAGGGAAACCTTGCAAACCTATACATTTTGGAAAACTAGACACCCAGGGGAATTCAGGATGGGGGACTCAACTGCCTCCCACCAGGTTCTGTTACCCAGAATCCCTTGCAAAGCTAAACAATTGTCAAAAAAACACATTTTCCTCATATTTCTGTGGTGGAAAGTTCTGGAATCTGCGTGGATCAACAAATTTCCACCCACTCCACATTTCCCCAGGTCTTTCGAATAAAATGGTACCTCACTTGCCTGGGTCTGCCTAGGGCCTCCGACAGGAAACATCGCAAAACGCAACGTGTTCGCACGGCAATTTTGCAGTGAAAACGGGCCCTTTTTTGGCAAGTGCCTACCTTTCGTTTTTGAACCCTAGCTCTGCCGGCATTTAGGGAAACCTTGCAAACCTATACATTTTGGAAAACTAGACACCCAGGGTAATTCAGGATGGGGGAACTCAACTGCCTCCCACTAGGTTCTGTTACTCAGAATCCGTTGCAAAGCTAAACAATTGTAAAAACAAAAAGGCATTTTCATCACATTTCTGTGGTGGAAAGTTATGGAATCTGCGTGGATCAACAAATTTCCACGCACCCCGCGTTTCCCCAGGTCTTCCGGAAAAAATGGTACCTCACTTGACTGGGTCTGCCTAGTGCCTCCGACAGGAAACAGCGCAAAACGCAACGTGTTCGCATGGCAATTTCGCAGTGAAAACGGGCCCTTTTTTGGCAAAGTGCCTACCTTTCGTTTTTGAACCCTCGCTCTGCCGGCACCTAGGGAAACCTAGCAAACCTATACATTTTTGAAAACTAGACACCCAGGGGAATTCAGGATGGGGGGGACTCAACTGCCTCCCACCAGGTTCTGTTACTCAGAATCCCTTGCAAAGCCAAACAATTGTAAAAAAAACGCATTTTCCTCACATTTCTGTGGTGGAAAGTTCTGGAATCTGCGTGGATCAACAAATTTCTGTGCCCCCCGATTTCCCCCAGGTCTCCCGGAAAAAATGGTAGCTCACTTAATTTGGTCTGCCTAGTGTCTGCGACAGGAAACAGCGCAAAACGCAACATGTTTGCACCGCAGTTTCGCAGTGAAAACGGGCCCTTTTTCGGCAAGGTGCCTACCTTTTGTTTTTGAACGCTAGCTCTGCCGGCACCTAGGGAAACCTAGCTAATCCATACATTTTTTAATACTAGACACCCAGGGGAATTCAGGATGGGGGGACTCAACTGCCTCCCACCAGGTTCTGTTACCCAGAATCCCTTGCAAAGCTAAAAAATGGTCAAACAAATGCTTTTTCCTCATATTTCTGTGGTGGAAAGTTCTGGAATCTGCGTGGATCAACAAATTTCCACCCACTCCACGTTCCCCCAGGTCTCTCGAAAAAAATGGTACCTCACTTGCCTGGGTCTGCCTAGTGCCTACAACAGGAAACCGCGCAAAATGCAACGTGTTCGCACGGCAATTTCGCCGGGAAAACGGGCCCTTTTTTGGCAAAGTGCCTACCTTTCGTTTTTGAACCCTAGCTCTGCCGGCACCTAGGGAAACCTTGCAAACCTATACATTTTGGAAAACTAGACACCCAGGGGAATTCAGGATGGGGGAACTCAACTGCCTCCCACTAGGTGCTGTTACTCAGAATCCCTTGCAAAGCTAAACAATTGTAAAAAAAAACGCATTTTCCTCACATTTCTGTGGTGGAAAGTTCTGGAATCTGCGTGGATCAACAAATTTCCACACACCCCGTGTTCCCCCAGGTCTCCCGGAAAAAATGGTACCTCACTTGACTGGGTCTGCCTAGTGCCTGCGACAGGAAACAGTGCAAAACACAACGCGTTCGCTCCGAAATTTCGCAGTGAAAACCGGCCCTTTTTTGGCAAAGTGCCTACCTTTCATTTTTGAACTCTAGCTCTGCCGGCACCTAGGGAAGCCTAGCAAACCTATAAATTTTTGAAAACTAGACACCCAGGGGAATTCAGGATGGGGTGACTCAACTGCCTCCCACCAGGTTCTGTTACCCAGAATCCCTTGCAAACCTAAAAAATTGGCAAAAAAAATGCATTTTCCCCACATTTCTGTGTTGGAAAGTTCTGGAATCTGCGTGGTTCAACAAATTTCCACCCACCCCACGTTCCCCCAGGTCTCTCAAAAAAAATGGTAACTCACTTGCCTGGGTCTGCCTAGTTCCTCTGACAGGAAACAGCGCAAAACGGAACGTGTTTGCACGGCAATTTCGCAGTGAAAACGGGCCCTTTTTTGGCAAAGTGCCTACCTTTCGTTTTTGAACCCTAGCTCTGCCGGCACCTAGGGAAACCTTGCAAACCTATACATTTTGGAAAACTAGACACCCAGGGGAATTCAGGATGGGGGAACTCAACTGCCTCCCACCAGGTTCTGTTACTCAGAATCCCTTGCAAAGCTAAACAATTGTAAAAAAAAACACATTTTCCTCACATTTCTGTGGTGGAAAGTTCTGGAATCTGCGCGGATCAACAAATTTCTACGCTCCCGGCGTTCCCCCAGGTCTCCCGGAAAAAATGGTACCTCACTTGACTGGGTCTGCCTAGTGCTTGCGACAGGAAACAGTGCAAAACACAATGTGTTCGCTCCGATATTTCACAGTGAAAACGGGCCCTTTTTTGGCAAAGTGCCAACCTTTCATTTTTTAACCCTAGCTCTGCCGGCACCTAGGGAAACCTTGCAAACCTATACATTTTGGAAAACTAGACACCCAGGGGAATTCAGGATGGGGGAACTCAACTGCCTCCCACTAGGTTCTGTTACCCAGAATCCCTTGCAAATCTAAAAAATTGTTAAATAAAACGCATTTTCCTCACATTTCTGTGGTGGAAAGTTCTGGAATCTGCGTGGATCAACAAATTTCCACCCACTCCACGTTCCCCCAGGTCTCTCGACAAAAATGGTACCTCACTTGCCTGGGTCTGCCTAGTGCCTCCGACAGGAAACAGCGCAAAACGCAACGTGTTCGCACGGCAATTTCGCAGTGAAAACGGGCCCTTTTTTGGCAAAGTGCCTACCTTTCGTTTTTGAACCCTAGCTCTGCCGGCACCTAGGGAAACCTTGCAAACCTATACATTTTGGAAAACTAGACACCCAGGGAAATTCAGGATGGGGTGACTCAACTGCCTCCCACCAGGTTCTGTTACCCAGAATCCCTTGCAAACCTAAACAATAAAAACAAAACGCATTTTCCTCACATTTCTGTGGTGGAAAGTTCTGGAATCTGCGTGGATCAACAAATTTCCACGCACCCCGCGTTCCCCCAGGTCTCCCGGAAAAAATGGTACCTCACTTGACTGGGTCTGCCTAGTGCCTGCGACAGGAAACAGTACAAAACACAAAGTGTTCACTCCGAAACTTCGCAGTGAAAACGGGCCCTTTTTTGGCAAAGTGCCTACCTTTCATTTTTGAACCCTAGCTCTGCCGGCACCTAGGGAAACCTAGCAAACCTATACATTTTTGAAAACTAGACACCCAGGGGAATTCAGGATGGGGTGACTCAACTGCCTCCCACCAGGTTCTGTTACCCAGAATCCCTTGCAAACCTAAATAATTGGCAAAAAAATGCATTTTTCTCACATTTCTGTGGTGGAAAGTTCTGGAATCTGCGTGGATCAACAAATTTCCACCCACTCCACGTTCCCCCAGGTCTCTAAAAAAAAATGGTACCTCACTTGCCTGGGTCTGCCTAGTGCCTCCGACAGGAAACAGCGCAAAACGCAACGTGTTCGCATGGCAATTTCGCAGTGAAAACGGGCCCTTTTTTGGCAAAGTGCCTACCTTTCGTTTTTGAACCCTCGCTCTGCCGGCACCTAGGGAAACCTAGCAAACCTATACATTTTTGAAAACTAGACACCCAGGGGAATTCAGGATGGGGGGGACTCAACTGCCTCCCACCAGGTTCTGTTACTCAGAATCCCTTGCAAAGCTAAACAATTGTAAAACAAATACATTTTCCTCACATTTCTGTGGTGGAAAGTTCTTGAATCTGCATGGATCAACAAATTTCCACGTACCCCGCGTTCCCCCAGATCTCCTGAAAAAAATGTTACCTCACTTGCCTGGGTCTGCCTAGTGCCTGCGACAGGAAACAGCGCAAAACGCAACATGTTCGGACCGCAATTTCGCAGTGAAAACGGGCCCTTTTTTGGCAAAGTGCCAACCTTTTGTTTTTGAACCCTAGCTCTGCCGGCATCTAGGGAAACCTAGCAAACAAACCTATACATTTTTGAAAACTAGACACCCAGGGAAATTCAGGATGGGGGACTCGACTGCCTCCCACCAGGTTCTGATACCCAGAATCCCTTGCAAACCTAAAAAAATGGGGGGGAAATATGCATTTTCTTCACTTTTCTGTGGTGGAAAGTTCTGGAATTGGTGTGGATCCACACATTTCTACCCATCCAGCGTTCCCCCAGGTCTCCCGAAAAAAATGGTACCTCACTTGCCTGGGTCTGCCTAGTGCCTGCGACAGGAAACAGCGCAAAACACAACGTGTTCGCACCGCAATTTCCCAGTGAAAATGTGCCCTTTTTTGGCACAGTGCCTACCTTTCGTTTTTGAACCCTAGCTCTGCCGGCACCTAGGGAAACCTTGCAAACCTATACATTTTGGAAAACTAGACACCCAGGGGAATTCAGGATGGGGGACTCAACTGCCTCCCACCAGGTTCTGTTACCCAGAATCCCTTGCAAAGCTAAACAATTGTCAAAAAAACACATTTTCCTCATATTTCTGTGGTGGAAAGTTCTGGAATCTGCGTGGATCAACAAATTTCCACCCACTCCACATTTCCCCAGGTCTTTCGAATAAAATGGTACCTCACTTGCCTGGGTCTGCCTAGGGCCTCCGACAGGAAACATCGCAAAACGCAACGTGTTCGCACGGCAATTTCGCAGTGAAAACGGGCCCTTTTTTGGCAAGTGCCTACCTTTCGTTTTTGAACCCTAGCTCTGCCGGCATTTAGGGAAACCTTGCAAACCTATACATTTTGGAAAACTAGACACCCAGGGTAATTCAGGATGGGGGAACTCAACTGCCTCCCACTAGGTTCTGTTACTCAGAATCCGTTGCAAAGCTAAACAATTGTAAAAACAAAAAGGCATTTTCCTCACATTTCTGTGGTGGAAAGTTATGGAATCTGCGTGGATCAACAAATTTCCACGCACCCCGCGTTTCCCCAGGTCTTCCGGAAAAAATGGTACCTCACTTGACTGGGTCTGCCTAGTGCCTCCGACAGGAAACAGCGCAAAACGCAACGTGTTCGCATGGCAATTTCGCAGTGAAAACGGGCCCTTTTTTGGCAAAGTGCCTACCTTTCGTTTTTGAACCCTCGCTCTGCCGGCACCTAGGGAAACCTAGCAAACCTATACATTTTTGAAAACTAGACACCCAGGGGAATTCAGGATGGGGGGGACTCAACTGCCTCCCACCAGGTTCTGTTACTCAGAATCCCTTGCAAAGCCAAACAATTGTAAAAAAAACGCATTTTCCTCACATTTCTGTGGTGGAAAGTTCTGGAATCTGCGTGGATCAACAAATTTCTGTGCCCCCCGATTTCCCCCAGGTCTCCCGGAAAAAATGGTAGCTCACTTAATTTGGTCTGCCTAGTGTCTGCGACAGGAAACAGCGCAAAACGCAACATGTTTGCACCGCAGTTTCGCAGTGAAAACGGGCCCTTTTTCGGCAAGGTGCCTACCTTTCGTTTTTGAACGCTAGCTCTGCCGGCACCTAGGGAAACCTAGCTAATCCATACATTTTTGAATACTAGACACCCAGGGGAATTCAGGATGGGGGGACTCAACTGCCTCCCACCAGGTTCTGTTACCCAGAATCCCTTGCAAAGCTAAAAAATGGTCAAACAAATGCTTTTTCCTCATATTTCTGTGGTGGAAAGTTCTGGAATCTGCGTGGATCAACAAATTTCCACCCACTCCACGTTCCCCCAGGTCTCTCGAAAAAAATGGTACCTCACTTGCCTGGGTCTGCCTAGTGCCTACAACAGGAAACCGCGCAAAATGCAACGTGTTCGCACGGCAATTTCGCCGGGAAAACGGGCCCTTTTTTGGCAAAGTGCCTACCTTTCGTTTTTGAACCCTAGCTCTGCCGGCACCTAGTGAAACCTTGCAAACCTATACATTTTGGAAAACTAGACACCCAGGGGAATTCAGGATGGGGGAACTCAACTGCCTCCCACTAGGTTCTGTTACTCAGAATCCCTTGCAAAGCTAAACAATTGTAAAAAAAAACGCATTTTCCTCACATTTCTGTGGTGGAAAGTTCTGGAATCTGCGTGGATCAACGAATTTCCACACACCCCGTGTTCCCCCAGGTCTCCCGGAAAAAATGGTACCTCACTTGACTGGGTCTGCCTAGTGCCTGCGACAGGAAACAGTGCAAAACACAACGCGTTCGCTCCGAAATTTCGCAGTGAAAACCGGCCCTTTTTTGGCAAAGTGCCTACCTTTCATTTTTGAACTCTAGCTCTGCCGGCACCTAGGGAAGCCTAGCAAACCTATAAATTTTTGAAAACTAGACACCCAGGGGAATTCAGGATGGGGTGACTCAACTGCCTCCCACCAGGTTCTGTTACCCAGAATCCCTTGCAAACCTAAAAAATTGGCAAAAAAAATGCATTTTCCCCACATTTCTGTGTTGGAAAGTTCTGGAATCTGCGTGGTTCAACAAATTTCCACCCACCCCACGTTCCCCCAGGTCTCTCAAAAAAAATGGTAACTCACTTGCCTGGGTCTGCCTAGTGCCTCTGACAGGAAACAGCGCAAAACGGAACGTGTTTGCACGGCAATTTCGCAGTGAAAACGGGCCCTTTTTTGGCAAAGTGCCTACCTTTCGTTTTTGAACCCTAGCTCTGCCGGCACCTAGGGAAACCTTGCAAACCTATACATTTTGGAAAACTAGACACCCAGGGGAATTCAGGATGGGGGAACTCAACTGCCTCCCACCAGGTTCTGTTACTCAGAATCCCTTGCAAAGCTAAACAATTGTAAAAAAAAACACATTTTCCTCACATTTCTGTGGTGGAAAGTTCTGGAATCTGCGCGGATCAACAAATTTCCACGCTCCCGGCGTTCCCCCAGGTCTCCCGGAAAAAATGGTACCTCACTTGACTGGGTCTGCCTAGTGCTTGCGACAGGAAACAGTGCAAAACACAACATGTTCGCTCTGATATTTCCCAGTGAAAACGGGCCCTTTTTTAGCAAAGTGCCTATCTTTCGTTTTTTAACCCTAGCTCTGCCGGCACCTAGGGAAACCTAGCAAACCTATACATTTTTGAAAACTAGACACCCAGGGGAATACAGGATGGGGGACTCAACTGCCTCCCACCAGGTTCTGTTACCCAGAATCCCTTGCAAAGCTAAACAATTGTCAAAAAAACGCATTTTCCTTATATTTCTGTGGTGGAAAGTTCTGGAATCTGCGTGGATCAACAAATTTCCACCCACTCCACGTTCCCCCAGGTCTCTCGACAAAAATGGTACCTCACTTGCCTGGGTCTGCCTAGTGCCTCCGACAGGAAACAGCGCAAAACGCAACGTGTTCGCACGGCAATTTCGCAGTGAAAACGGGCCCTTTTTTGGCAAAGTGCCTACCTTTCGTTTTTGAACCCTAGCTCTGCCGGCACCTAGGGAAACCTTGCAAACCTATACATTTTGGAAAACTAGACACCCAGGGAAATTCAGGATGGGGTGACTCAACTGCCTCCCACCAGGTTCTGTTACCCAGAATCCCTTGCAAACCTAAACAATAAAAACAAAACGCATTTTCCTCACATTTCTGTGGTGGAAAGTTCTGGAATCTGCGTGGATCAACAAATTTCCACGCACCCCGCGTTCCCCCAGGTCTCCCGGAAAAAATGGTACCTCACTTGACTGGGTCTGCCTAGTGCCTGCGACAGGAAACAGTACAAAACACAAAGTGTTCACTCCGAAACTTCGCAGTGAAAACGGGCCCTTTTTTGGCAAAGTGCCTACCTTTCATTTTTGAACCCTAGCTCTGCCGGCACCTAGGGAAACCTAGCAAACCTATACATTTTTGAAAACTAGACACCCAGGGGAATTCAGGATGGGGTGACTCAACTGCCTCCCACCAGGTTCTGTTACCCAGAATCCCTTGCAAACCTAAATAATTGGCAAAAAAATGCATTTTTCTCACATTTCTGTGGTGGAAAGTTCTGGAATCTGCGTGGATCAACAAATTTCCACCCACTCCACGTTCCCCCAGGTCTCTAAAAAAAAATGGTACCTCACTTGCCTGGGTCTGCCTAGTGCCTCCGACAGGAAACAGCGCAAAACGCAACGTGTTCGCATGGCAATTTCGCAGTGAAAACGGGCCCTTTTTTGGCAAAGTGCCTACCTTTCGTTTTTTAACCCTCGCTCTGCCGGCACCTAGGGAAACCTAGCAAACCTATACATTTTTGAAAACTAGACACCCAGGGGAATTCAGGATGGGGGGGACTCAACTGCCTCCCACCAGGTTCTGTTACTCAGAATCCCTTGCAAAGCTAAACAATTGTAAAAAAAACGCATTTTCCTCACATTTCTGTGGTGGAAAGTTCTGGAATCTGCGTGGATCAACAAATTTCCGTGCCCCCCGATTTCCCCCAGGTCTCCCGGAAAAAATGGTAGCTCACTTGTTTTGGTCTTCCTAGTGTCTGCGACAGGAAACAGCGCAAAACGCAACATGTTTGCACCGCAGTTTCGCAGTGAAAACGGGCCCTTTTTTGGCAAGGTGCCTACCTTTCGTTTTTGAACGCTAGCTCTGCCGGCACCTAGGGAAACCTAGATAATCCATACATTTTTGAAAACTAGACATCCAGGGGAATTCAGGATGGGGGGACTCAACTGCCTCCCACCAGGTTCTGTTACCCAGAATCCCTTGCAAAGCTAAAAAATTGTCAAACAAATACATTTTCCTCACATTTCTGTGGTGGAAAGTTCTTGAATCTGCATGGATCAACAAATTTCCACGTACCCCGCGTTCCCCCAGATCTCCTGAAAAAAATGTTACCTCACTTGCCTGGGTCTGCCTAGTGCCAGCGACAGGAAACAGCGCAAAACGCAACATGTTCGGACCGCAATTTCGCTGTGAAAACGGGCCCTTTTTTGGCAAAGTGCCAACCTTTTGTTTTTGAACCCTAGCTCTGCCGGCATCTAGGGAAACCTAGCAAACAAACCTATACATTTTTGAAAACTAGACACCCAGGGAAATTCAGGATGGGGGACTCGACTGCCTCCCACCAGGTTCTGATACCCAGAATCCCTTGCAAACCTAAAAAAATGGGGGGGAAATACGCATTTTCTTCACTTTTCTGTGGTGGAAAGTTCTGGAATTGGTGTGGATCCACACATTTCTACCCATCCAGCGTTCCCCCAGGTCTCCCGAAAAAAATGGTACCTCACTTGCCTGGGTCTGCCTAGTGCCTGCGACAGGAAACAGCGCAAAACACAACGTGTTCGCACCGCAATTTCCCAGTGAAAATGGGCCCTTTTTTAGCAAAGTGCCTACCTTTTGTTTTTGAACCCTAGCTCTGCCGGCACCTAGGGAAACCTAGCAAACCTATACATTTTTGAAAACTAGACACCCAGGGAAATTCAGGATGGGGGACTCAACTGCCTCCCACCAGGTTCTGTTACCCAGAATCCCTTGCAAAGCTAAACAATTGTCAAAAAAACACATTTTCCTCATATTTCTGTGGTGGAAAGTTCTGGAATCTGCGTGGATCAACACATTTCCACCCACTCCACATTCCCCCAGGTCTCTCGAATAAAATGGTACCTCACTTGCCTGGGTCTGCCTAGTGCCTCCGACAGGAAACATCGCAAAACGCAACGTGTTCGCACGGCAATTTCGCAGTGAAAACGGGCCCTTTTTTGGCAAGTGCCTACCTTTCGTTTTTGAACCCTAGCTCTGCCGGCACCTAGGGAAACCTTGCAAACCTATACATTTTGGAAAACTAGACACCCAGGGGAATTCAGGATGGGGGAACTCAACTGCCTCCCACTAGGTTCTGTTACTCAGAATCCATTGCAAAGCTAAACAATTGTAAAAACAAAAAGGCATTTTCCTCACATTTCTGTGGTGGAAAGTTATGGAATCTGCGTGGATCAACAAATTTTCACGCACCCCGCGTTCCCCCAGGTCTTCCGGAAAAAATGGTACCTCACTTGACTGGGTCTGCCTAGTGCCTGCGACAGGAAACAGTGCAAAACACAACGTGTTCGCTCCGAAATTTCGCAGTGAAAACGGGCCCTTTTTTGGCAAAATGCCTACCTTTCATTTTTGAACCCTAGCTCTGCCGGCACCTAGGGAAACCTAGCAAACCTATACATTTTTGAAAACTAGACACCCAGGGGAATTCAGGATGGGGTGACTCAACTGCCTCCCACCAGGTTCTGTTACCCAGAATCCCTTGCAAACCTAACAAATTGGCAAAAAAATGCATTTTCCTCACATTTCTGTGGTGGAAAGTAGTGGAATCTGCGTGGATCAACACATTTCCACCCACTCCACGTTCCCCCAGGTCTCTAAAAAAAAATGGTACCTCACTTGCCTGGGTCTGCCTAGTGCCTCCGACAGGAAACAGCGCAAAACGCAATGTGTTCGCATGGCAATTTCGCAGTGAAAACGGGCCCTTTTTTAGCAAAGTGCCAACCTTTTGTTTTTGAACCCTAGCTCTGCCGGCATCTAGGGAAACCTAGCAAACATATACATTTTTGAAAACTAGACACCCAGGGAAATTCAGGATGGGGGACTCAACTGCCTCCCACCAGGTTCTGATACCCAGAATCCCTTGCAAACCTAAAAAAATGGGGGGAAATACGCATTTTCTTCACTTTTCTGTGGTGGAAAGTTCTGGAATTGGTGTGGATCCACAAATTTCTACCCATCCAGTGTTCCCCCAGGTCTCCCGAAAAAAATGGTACCTCACTTGCCTGGGTCTGCCTAGTGCCTGCGACAGGAAACAGCGCAAAACGCAACGTGTTCGCACCGCAATTTCCCAGTGAAAATGGGCCCTTTTTTGGCAAAGTGCCTACCTTTTGTTTTTGAACCCTAGCTCTGCCGGCACCTAGAGAAATCTAGCAAACCTATATATTTTTGAAAACTAGACACCCAGGGGAATTCAGGATGGGGGGACTCAACTGCCTCCCACTTGGTTCTGTTACCCAGAATCCCTTGCAAAGCTAAAAAATTGTCAAATACAACGCATTTTCCTCACATTTCTGTGGTGGAAAGTTCTGGAATCTGCGTAGATCAACAAATTTCCACCCACCCCACGTTCCCCCAGGCCTCTCAAAAAAAATGGTACCTCACTTGCCTGGGTCTGCCTAGTGCCTCCGACAGGAAACAGCGCAAAACACAACGTGTTCGCACGGCAATTGCGCAGTGAAAACGGGCCCTTTTTTGGCAAAGTGCCTACCTTTCGTTTTTTAACCCTAGCTCTGCCGGCACCTAGGGAAACCTTGCAAACCTATACATTTTTGAAAACTAGACACCCAGGGGAATTCAGGATGGGGTGACTCAACTGCCTCCCACCAGGTTCTGTTACCCAGAATCCCTTGCAAACCTAACAAATTGGCAAAAAAATGCATTTTCCTCACATTTCTGTGGTGGAAAGTAGTGAAATCTGCGTGGATCAACAAATTTCCACCCACTCCACGTTCCCCCAGGTCTCTAAAAAAAAATGGTACCTCACTTGCCTGGGTCTGCCTAGTGCCTCCGACAGGAAACAGCGCAAAACGCAATGTGTTCGCATGGCAATTTCGCAGTGAAAACGGGCCCTTTTTTAGCAAAGTGCCAACCTTTTGTTTTTGAACCCTAGCTCTGCCGGCATCTAGGGAAACCTAGCAAACATATACATTTTTGAAAACTAGACACCCAGGGAAATTCAGGATGGGGGACTCGACTGCCTCCCACCAGGTTCTGATACCCAGAATCCCTTGCAAACCTAAAAAAATGGGGGGAAATACGCATTTTCTTCACTTTTCTGTGGTGGAAAGTTCTGGAATTGGTGTGGATCCACAAATTTCTACCCATCCAGTGTTCCCCCAGGTCTCCCGAAAAAAATGGTACCTCACTTGCCTGGGTCTGCCTAGTGCCTGCGACAGGAAACAGCGCAAAACGCAACGTGTTCGCACCGCAATTTCCCAGTGAAAATGGGCCCTTTTTTGGCAAAGTGCCTACCTTTTGTTTTTGAACCCTAGCTCTGCCGGCACCTAGAGAAATCTAGCAAACCTATATATTTTTGAAAACTAGACACCCAGGGGAATTCAGGATGGGGGGACTCAACTGCCTCCCACTTGGTTCTGTTACCCAGAATCCCTTGCAAAGCTAAAAAATTGTCAAATACAACGCATTTTCCTCACATTTCTGTTGTGGAAAGTTCTGGAATCTGCGTAGATCAACAAATTTCCACCCACCCCACGTTCCCCCAGGTCTCTCAAAAAAAATGGTACCTCACTTGCCTGGGTCTGCCTAGTGCCTCCGACAGGAAACAGCGCAAAACACAACGTGTTCGCACGGCAATTGCGCAGTGAAAACGGGCCCTTTTTTGCCAAAGTGCCTACCTTTCGTTTTTTAACCCTAGCTCTGCCGGCACCTAGGGAAACCTTGCAAACCTATACATTTTGGAACACTAGACACCCAGGGGAATTCAGGATGGGGGAACTCAACTGCCTCCCACTAGGTTCTGTTAATCAGAATCCCTTGCAAAGCTAAACAATTGTAAAAAAAACGCATTTTCCTCACATTTCTGTGGTGGAAAGTTCTGGAATCTGCGTGGATCAGCAAATTCCCATGCACCCCGCGTTCCCCCAGGTCTCCCGGAAAAAATGGTACCTCACTTGACTGGGTCTGCCTAGTGCCTGCGACAGGAAACAGTGCAAAACACAACGTGTTCGCTCCGAAATTTCGCAGTGAAAACTGGCCCTTTTTTGGCAAAGTGCCTACCTTTCATTTTTTAACCCTAGCTCTGCCGGCACCTAGGGAAACCAAGCAAACCTATACATTTCTGAAAACTAGACACCCAGGGGAATTCAGGATGGGGTGACTCAACTGCCTCCCACCAGGTTCTGTTACCCAGAATCCCTTGCAACCCTAAAAAATTGGCATAAAAATGCATTTTCCTCACATTTCTGTGTTGGAAAGTTCTGGAATCTGCGTGGATCAACATATTTCCACCCACCCCGTGTTCCCCCAGGTCTCCCGAAAAAAAATGGTACCTCACTTGCCTGGGTCTGCCTAGTGCCTGCGACAGGAAACAGCGCAAGACGCAACGTGTTCACACCGCAATTTCCCAGTGAAAATGGGCCCTTTTTTGGCAAAGTGCCTACCTTTTGTTTTTGAACCCTAGCTCTGCCGGCACCTAGGGAAATCTAGCAAACCTATACATTTTTGAAAACTAGACACCCAGGGGAATTCAGGATGGGGGGACTCAACTGCCTCCCACTAGGTTCTGTTACCCAGAATCCCTTGCAAATCTAAAAAATTGTCAAATAAAACGCATTTTCCTCACATTTCTGTGGTGGAAAGTTCTGGAATCTGCGTAGATCAACAAATTTCCGCCCACCCCACGTTCCCCCAGGAATCTAAAAAAAAATGGTACCTCACTTGCCTGGGTCTGCCTAGTGCCTCCGACAGGAAACTGCGCAAAACACATCGTGTTCGCACGCAATTGCACAGTGAAAACGGGCCCTTTTTTGTCAAAGTGCCTACCTTTTGTTTTTTAACCCTAGCTCTGCCGGGACCTAGGGAAACCTAGCAAACCTATACATTTTTTAAAACTAGACACCCAGGGGAATTCAGGATGGGGGGACTCAACTGCCTCCCACCAGGTTCTGTTACCCAGAATCCCTTGCAAAGCTAAACAATTGTCAAAAAAACGCATTTTCCTCATATTTCTGTGGTGGAAAGTTCTGGAATCTGTGTGGATCAACAAATTTCCACCCACTCCACGTTCCCCCAGGCCTCTCAAAAAAAATGGTACCTCACTTGCCTGGGTCTGCCTAGTGCCTCTGACAGGAAACAGCGCAAAACGCAACGTGTTCGCACGGCAATTTCGCAGTGAAAACGGGCCCTTTTTTGGCAAAGGGCCTACCTTTCGTTTTTGAACCCTAGCTCTGCCGGCACCTAGGGAAACCTTGCAAACCTATACATTTTGGAAAACTAGACACCCAGGGGAATTCAGGATGGGGGAACTCAACTGCCTCCCACTAGGTTCTGTTACTCAGAATCCCTTGCAAAGCTAAACAATTGTAAAAAAAAATCGCATTTTCCTCACATTTCTGTGGTGGAAAGTTCTGGAATCTGCGTGGATCAACAAATTTCCATGCACCCCGCGTTCCCCCAGGTCTCCAGGAAAAAATGGTACCTCACTTGACTGGGTCTGCCTAGTGCCTGCGACAGGAAACAGTGCAAAACACAACGTGTTCGCTCCGAAATTTCGCAGTGAAAACGGGCCCTTTTTTGGCAAAGTGCCTACCTTTCATTTTTGAACCCTAGCTCTGCCGGCACCTAGGGAAACCTAGCAAACCTATACATTTTTGAAAACTAGACACCCAGGGAAATTCAGGATGGGGTGACTCAACTGCCTCCCACCAGGTTCTGTTACCCAGAATCCCTTGCAAACCTAAAAAATAGGCAAAAAAATGCATTTTCCTCACATTTCTGTGGTGGAAAGTTCTAGAATCTGCGTGGATCAACAAATTTCCACCCACTCCACGTTCCCCCAGGTCTCTAAAAAAAATGGTACCTCACTTGCCTGGGTCTGTCTAGTGCCTCCGACAGGAAACAGCGCAAAACGCAACGTGTTCGCATGGCAATTTCGCAGTGAAAACGGGCCCTTTTTTGGCAAAGTGCCTACCTTTCGTTTTTGAACCCTCGCTCTGCCGGCACCTAGGGAAACCTAGCAAACCTATACATTTTTGAAAACTAGACACCCAGGGGAATTCAGGATGGGGGGGACTCAACTGCCTCCCACCAGGTTCTGTTACTCAGAATCCCTTGCAAAGCTAAACAATTGTAAACAAACCGCATTTTCCTCACATTTCTGTGGTGGAAAGTTCTGGAATCTGCGTGGATCAACAAATTTCCATGCCCCCCGATTTCCCCCAGGTCTCCCGGAAAAAATGGTACCTCACTTGTTTTGGTCTGCCTAGTGTCTGTGACAGGAAACAGCGCAAAATGCAACATGTTCGCACCGCAGTTTCGCAGTGAAAACGGGCCCTTTTTCGGCAAGGTGCCTACCTTTCGTTTTTTAACGCTAGCTCTGCCGGCACCTAGGGAAACCTAGCTAATCCATACATTTTTGAAAACTAGACACCCAGGGAAATTCAGGATGGGGACTCGACTGCCTCCCACCAGGTTCTGATACCCAGAATCCCTTGCAAACCTAAAAAATGGGGGGAAATACGCATTTTCTTCACTTTTCTGTGGTGGAAAGTTCTGGAATTGGTGTGGATCCACAAATTTCTACCCATCCAGTGTTCCCCCAGGTCTCCCGAAAAAAATGGTACCTCACTTGCCTGGGTCTGCCTAGTGCCTGCGACAGGAAACAGCGCAAAACGCAACGTGTTCGCACCGCAATTTCCCAGTGAAAATGGGCCCTTTTCTGGCAAAGTGCCTACCTTTTGTTTTTGAACCCTAGCTCTGCCGGCACCTGGAGAAATCTAGCAAACCTATATATTTTTGAAAACTAGATACCCAGGGGAATTCAGGATGGGGGGACTCAACTGCCTCCCACTAGGTTCTGTTACCCAGAATCCCTTGCAAAGCTAAAAAATTGTCAAATAAAACGCATTTTCCTCACATTTCTGTGGTGGAAAGTTCTGGAATCTGCGTAGATCAACAAATTTCCACCCACCCCACGTTCCCCCAGGTCTCTCAAAAAAAATGGTACCTCACTTGCCTGGGTCTGCCTAGTGCCTTCGACAGGAAACAGCGCAAAACACAACGTGTTCGCACGGCAATTGCGCAGTGAAAACGGGCCCTTTTTTGGCAAAGTGCCTACCTTTCATTTTTTAACCCTAGCTCTGCCGGCACCTAGGGAAACCTTGCAAACCTATACATTTTTGAAAACTAGACACCCAGGGGAATTCAGGATGGGGTGACTCAACTGCCTCCCACCAGGTTCTGTTACCCAGAATCCCTTGCAAACCTAACAAATTGGCAAAAAAATGCATTTTCCTCACATTTCTGTGGTGGAAAGTAGTGGAATCTGCGTGGATCAACACATTTCCACCCACTCCACGTTCCCCCAGGTCTCTAAAAAAAAATGGTACCTCACTTGCCTGGGTCTGCCTAGTGCCTCCGACAGGAAACAGCGCAAAACGCAATGTGTTCGCATGGCAATTTCGCAGTGAAAACGGGCCCTTTTTTAGCAAAGTGCCAAACTTTTGTTTTTGAACCCTAGCTCTGCCGGCATCTAGGGAAACCTAGCAAACATATACATTTTTGAAAACTAGACACCCAGGGAAATTCAGGATGGGGGACTCGACTGCCTCCCACCAGGTTCTGATACCCAGAATCCCTTGCAAACCTAAAAAAATGGGGGGAAATACGCATTTTCTTCACTTTTCTGTGGTGGAAAGTTCTGGAATTGGTGTGGATCCACAAATTTCTACCCATCCAGTGTTCCCCCAGGTCTCCCGAAAAAAATGGTACCTCACTTGCCTGGGTCTGCCTAGTGCCTGCGACAGGAAACAGCGCAAAACGCAACGTGTTCGCACCGCAATTTCCCAGTGAAAATGGGCCCTTTTTTGGCAAAGTGCCTACCTTTTGTTTTTGAACCCTAGCTCTGCCGGCACCTAGAGAAATCTAGCAAACCTATATATTTTTGAAAACTAGACACCCAGGGGAATTCAGGATGGGGGGACTCAACTGCCTCCCACTTGGTTCTGTTACCCAGAATCCCTTGCAAAGCTAAAAAATTGTCAAATACAACGCATTTTCCTCACATTTCTGTGGTGGAAAGTTCTGGAATCTGCGTAGATCAACAAATTTCCACCCACCCCACGTTCCCCCAGGTCTCTCAAAAAAAATGGTACCTCACTTGCCTGGGTCTGCCTAGTGCCTCCGACAGGAAACAGCGCAAAACACAACGTGTTCGCACGGCAATTGCGCAGTGAAAACGGGCCCTTTTTTGCCAAAGTGCCTACCTTTCGTTTTTTAACCCTAGCTCTGCCGGCACCTAGGGAAACCGTGCAAACCTATACATTTTGGAACACTAGACACCCAGGGGAATTCAGGATGGGGGAACTCAACTGCCTCCCTCTAGGTTCTGTTAATCAGAATCCCTTGCAAAGCTAAACAATTGTAAAAAAAACGCATTTTCCTCACATTTCTGTGGTGGAAAGTTCTGGAATCTGCGTGGATCAGCAAATTCCCATGCACCCCGCGTTCCCCCAGGTCTCCCGGAAAAAATGGTACCTCACTTGACTGGGTCTGCCTAGTGCCTGCGACAGGAAACAGTGCAAAACACAACGTGTTCGCTCCGAAATTTCGCAGTGAAAACTGGCCCTTTTTTGGCAAAGTGCCTACCTTTCATTTTTTAACCCTAGCTCTGCCGGCACCTAGGGAAACCAAGCAAACCTATACATTTCTGAAAACTAGACACCCAGGGGAATTCAGGATGGGGTGACTCAACTGCCTCCCACCAGGTTCTGTTACCCAGAATCCCTTGCAAACCTAAAAAATTGGCATAAAAATGCATTTTCCTCACATTTCTGTGTTGGAAAGTTCTGGAATCTGCGTGGATCAACATATTTCCACCCACCCCGTGTTCCCCCAGGTCTCCCGAAAAAAAATGGTACCTCACTTGCCTGGGTCTGCCTAGTGCCTGCGACAGGAAACAGCGCAAGACGCAACGTGTTCACACCGCAATTTCCCAGTGAAAATGGGCCCTTTTTTGGCAAAGTGCCTACCTTTTGTTTTTGAACCCTAGCTCTGCCGGCACCTAGGGAAATCTAGCAAACCTATACATTTTTGAAAACTAGACACCCAGGGGAATTCAGGATGGGGGGACTCAACTGCCTCCCACTAGGTTCTGTTACCCAGAATCCCTTGCAAATCTAAAAAATTGTCAAATAAAACGCATTTTCCTCACATTTCTGTGGTGGAAAGTTCTGGAATCTGCGTAGATCAACAAATTTCCGCCCACCCCACGTTCCCCCAGGAATCTAAAAAAAAATGGTACCTCACTTGCCTGGGTCTGCCTAGTGCCTCCGACAGGAAACAGCGCAAAACACATCGTGTTCGCACGGCAATTGCACAGTGAAAACGGGCCCTTTTTTGTCAAAGTGCCTACCTTTTGTTTTTTAACCCTAGCTCTGCCGGGACCTAGGGAAACCTAGCAAACCTATACATTTTTTAAAACTAGACACCCAGGGGAATTCAGGATGGGGGGACTCAACTGCCTCCCACCAGGTTCTGTTACCCAGAATCCCTTGCAAAGCTAAACAATTGTCAAAAAAACGCATTTTCCTCATATTTCTGTGGTGGAAAGTTCTGGAATCTGCGTGGATCAACAAATTTCCACCCACTCCACGTTCCCCCAGGCCTCTCGAAAAAAATGGTACCTCACTTGCCTGGGTCTGCCTAGTGCCTCCGACAGGAAACAGCGCAAAACGCAACGTGTTCGCACGGCAATTTCGCAGTGAAAACGGGCCCTTTTTTGGCAAAGTGCCTACCTTTCGTTTTTGAACCCTAGCTCTGCCGGCACCTAGGGAAACCTTGCAAACCTATACATTTTGGAAAACTAGACACCCAGGGGAATTCAGGATGGGGGAACTCAACTGCCTCCCACTAGGTTCTGTTACTCAGAATCCCTTGCAAAGCTAAACAATTGTAAAAAAAAATCGCATTTTCCTCACATTTCTGTGGTGGAAAGTTCTGGAATCTGCGTGGATCAACAAATTTCCATGCACCCCGCGTTCCCCCAGGTCTCCAGGAAAAAATGGTACCTCACTTGACTGGGTCTGCCTAGTGCCTGCGACAGGAAACAGTGCAAAACACAACGTGTTCGCTCCGAAATTTCGCAGTGAAAACGGGCCCTTTTTTGGCAAAGTGCCTACCTTTCATTTTTGAACCCTAGCTCTGCCGGCACCTAGGGAAACCTAGCAAACCTATACATTTTTGAAAACTAGACACCCAGGGAAATTCAGGATGGGGTGACTCAACTGCCTCCCACCAGGTTCTGTTACCCAGAATCCCTTGCAAACCTAAAAAATAGGCAAAAAAATGCATTTTCCTCACATTTCTGTGGTGGAAAGTTCTGGAATCTGCGTGGATCAACAAATTTCCACCCACTCCACGTTCCCCCAGGTCTCTAAAAAAAAATGGTACCTCACTTGCCTGGGTCTGCCTAGTGCCTCCGACAGGAAACAGCGCAAAACGCAACGTGTTCGCATGGCAATTTCGCAGTGAAAACGGGCCCTTTTTGGCAAAGTGCCTACCTATCGTTTTTGAACCCTCGCTCTGCCGGCACCTAGGGAAACCTAGCAAACCTATACATTTTTGAAAACTAGACACCCAGGGGAATTCAGGATGGGGGGGACTCAACTGCCTCCCACCAGGTTCTGTTACTCAGAATCCCTTGCAAAGCTAAACAATTGTAAACAAACCGCATTTTCCTCACATTTCTGTGGTGGAAAGTTCTGGAATCTGCGTGGATCAACAAATTTCCATGCCCCCCGATTTCCCCCAGGTCTCCCGGAAAAAATGGTACCTCACTTGTTTTGGTCTGCCTAGTGTCTGCGACAGGAAACAGCGCAAAATGCAACATGTTCGCACCGCAGTTTCGCAGTGAAAACGGGCCCTTTTTCGGCAAGGTGCCTACCTTTCGTTTTTTAACGCTAGCTCTGCCGGCACCTAGGGAAACCTAGCTAATCCATACATTTTTGAAAACTAGACACCCAGGGAAATTCAGGATGGGGACTCGACTGCCTCCCACCAGGTTCTGATACCCAGAATCCCTTGCAAACCTAAAAAATGGGGGGAAATACGCATTTTCTTCACTTTTCTGTGGTGGAAAGGTCTGGAATTGGTGTGGATCCACAAATTTCTACCCATCCAGTGTTCCCCCAGGTCTCCCGAAAAAAATGGTACCTCACTTGCCTGGGTCTGCCTAGTGCCTGCGACAGGAAACAGCACAAAACGCAACGTGTTCGCAACGCAATTTCCCAGTGAAAATGGGCCCTTTTCTGGCAAAGTGCCTACCTTTTGTTTTTGAACCCTAGCTCTGCTGGCACCTGGAGTAATCTAGCAAACCTATATATTTTTGAAAACTAGACACCCAGGGGAATTCAGGATGGGGGGACTCAACTGCCTCCCACTAGATTCTGTTACCCAGAATCCCTTGCAAAGCTAAACAATTGTCAAATAAAACGCATTTTCCTCACATTTCTGTGGTGGAAAGTTCTGGAATCTGCGTAGATCAACAAATTTCCACCCACCCCACGTTCCCCCAGGTCTCTCAAAAAAAATGGTACCTCACTTGCCTGGGTCTGCCTAGTGCCTCCGACAGGAAACAGCGCAAAACACGTGTTCGCACGGCAATTGCGCAGTGAAAACGGGCCCTTTTTTGGCAAAGTGCCTACCTTTCGTTTTTTAACCCTAGCTCTGCCGGCACCTAGGGAAACCTTGCAAACCTATACATTTTTGAAAACTAGACACCCAGGGGAATTCAGGATGGGGTGACTCAACTGCCTCCCACCAGGTTCTGTTACCCAGAATCCCTTGCAAACCTAACAAATTGGCAAAAAAATGCATTTTCCTCACATTTCTGTGGTGGAAAGTAGTGGAATCTGCGTGGATCAACAAATTTCCACCCACTCCACGTTCCCCCAGGTCTCTAAAAAAGAATGGTACCTCACTTGCCTGGGTCTGCCTAGTGCCTCCGACAGGAAACAGCGCAAAACGCAATGTGTTCGCATGGCAATTTCGCAGTGAAAACGGGCCCTTTTTTAGCAAAGTGCCAACCTTTTGTTTTTGAACCCTAGCTCTGCCGGCATCTAGGGAAACCTAGCAAACATATACATTTTTGAAAACTAGACACCCAGGGAAATTCAGGATGGGGGACTCGACTGCCTCCCACCAGGTTCTGATACCCAGAATCCCTTGCAAACCTAAAAAAATGGGGGGAAATACGCATTTTCTTCACTTTTCTGTGGTGGAAAGTTCTGGAATTGGTGTGGATCAACACATTTCTACCCATCCAGTGTTCCCCCAGGTCTCCCGCAAAAAATGGTACCTCACTTGCCTTGGTCTGCCTAGTGCCTGCGACAGGAAACAGCGCAAAACGCAACGTGTTCGCACCGCAATTTCCCAGTGAAAATGGGCCCTTTTTTGGCAAAGTGCCTACCTTTTGTTTTTGAACCCTAGCTCTGCCGGCACCTAGAGAAATCTAGCAAACCTATATATTTTTGAAAACTAGACACCCAGGGGAATTTAGGATGGGGGGACTCAACTGCCTCCCACTTGGTTCTGTTACCCAGAATCCCTTGCAAAGCTAAAAAATTGTCAAATACAACGCATTTTCCTCACATTTCTGTGGTGGAAAGTTCTGGAATCTGCGTAGATCAACAAATTTCCACCCACCCCACGTTCCCCCAGGTCTCTCAAAAAAAATGGTACCTCACTTGCCTGGGTCTGCCTAGTGCCTCCGACAGGAAACAGCGCAAAACACAACGTGTTCGCACGGCAATTGCGCAGTGAAAACGGGCCCTTTTTTGCCAAAGTGCCTACCTTTCGTTTTTTAACCCTAGCTCTGCCGGCACCTAGGGAAACCGTGCAAACCTATACATTTTGGAACACTAGACACCCAGGGGAATTCAGGATGGGGGAACTCAACTGCCTCCCTCTAGGTTCTGTTAATCAGAATCCCTTGCAAAGCTAAACAATTGTAAAAAAAAACGCATTTTCCTCACATTTCTGTGGTGGAAAGTTCTGGAATCTGCGTGGATCAGCAAATTCCCATGCACCCCGCGTTCCCCCAGGTCTCCGGAAAAAATGGTACCTCACTTGACTGGGTCTGCCTAGTGCCTGCGACAGGAAACAGTGCAAAACACAACGTGTTCGCTCCGAAATTTCGCTGTGAAAACTGGCCCTTTTTTGGCAAAGTGCCTACCTTTCGTTTTTGAACCCTAGCTCTGCCGGCACCTAGGGAAACCTAGCAAACCTATACATTTTTTAAAACTAGACACCCAGGGGAATTCAGGATGGGGGGACTCAACTGCCTCCCACCAGGTTCTGTTACTCAGAATCCCTTGCAAAGCTAAACAATTGTAAAAAAAACGCATTTCCCTCACATTTCTGTGGTGGAACGTTCTGGAATTGGTGTGGATCCACAAATTTCTACCCATCCAGCGTTCCCCCAGGTCTCCTGAGAAAAATGGTACCTCACTTGCCTTGGTCTGCCTAGTGCCTGCGACAGGAATAAGCGCAAAACGCAACTTGATCGCACCGAAATTTCGCAGTGAAAACTGGCCCTTTTTTGGCAAAGTGCCTACCTTTCGTTTTTTAACCCTAGCTCTGCCGGCACCTAGGGAAACCTAGCAAACCTATAAATTTTTGAAAACTAGACACCCAGGGGAATTCAGGATGGGGGGACTCAACTGCCGCCCACCAGGTTCTGTTACCCAGAATCCCTTGCAAAGCTAAACAATTGTCAAAAAAACGCATTTTCCTCATATTTCTGTGGTGGAAAGTTCTGGAATCTGCGTGGATCAACAAATTTCCACCCACTCCACGTTCCCCCAGGTCTCAAAAAAATGGTACCTCACTTGCCTGGGTCTGCCTAGTGCCTCCGACAGAAAACAGCGCAAAACGCAACGTGTTCGCATGGCAATTTCGCTGTGAAAACTGGCCCTTTTTTGGCAAAGTGCCTACCTTTCGTTTTTGAATCCTAGCTCTGCCGGCACCTAGGAAAACCTAGCAAACCTATACATTTTTTAAAACTAGACACCCAGGGGAAATCAGGATGGGGGGGGACTCAACTGCCTCCCACCAGGTTCTGTTACTTAGAATCCCTTGCAAAGCTAAACAATTGTAAAAAAAACGCATTTCCCTCACATTTCTGTGGTGGAAAGTTCTGGAATTGGTGTGGATCCACAAATTTCTACCCATCCAGCGTTCCCCCAGGTGTCCTGAGAAAAATGGTACCTCACTTGCCTTGGTCTGCCTAGTGCCTGCGACAGGAAAAAGCGCAAAACGCAACTTGATTGCACCGAATTTTCCCAGTGAAAACTGGCCCTTTTTTGGCAAAGTGCCTACCTTTCGTTTTTTAACCCTAGCTCTGCCGGCACCTAGGGAAACCTAGCAAACCTATAAATTTTTGAAAACTAGACACCCAGGGGAATTCAGGATGGGGGGACTCAACTGCCTCCCACCAGGTTCTGTTACCCAGAATCCCTTGCAAAGCTAAAAAAATTGTCAAACAAATGCATTTTCCTCACATTTCTGTGGTGGAAAGTTCTTGAATCTGCATGGATCAACAAATTTCGACACACCCCGCGTTCCCCCAGATCTCCTGAAAAAAATGGTACCTCACTTGCCTGGGTCTGCCTAGTGCCTCCGACAGGAAACAGCGCAAAACACAACGTGTTCGAACGGCAATTGCGCAGTGAAAACGGGCCCTTTTTTGGCAAAGTGCCTGCCTTTCGTTTTTTAACCCTAGCTCTGCCGGCACCTAGGGAAGCCTTGCAAACCTATACATTTTGGAACACTAGACACCCAGGGGAATTCAGGATGGGGGAACTCAACTGCCTCCCACTAGGTTCTGTTACTCAGAATCCCTTGCAAAGCTAAACAATTGTAAAAAAAAACGCATTTTCCTCACATTTCTGTGGTGGAAAGTTCT
This sequence comes from Lissotriton helveticus, assembly GCF_964261635.1. Classification (NCBI taxonomy): domain Eukaryota; kingdom Metazoa; phylum Chordata; class Amphibia; order Caudata; family Salamandridae; genus Lissotriton; species Lissotriton helveticus. The sequence goes on from NW_027611854.1 coordinate 42,098, forward strand.
GGAATCTGCGTGGATCAGCAAATTCCAACGCACCCCGCGTTCCCCCAGGTCTCCCGGAAAAAATGGTACCTCACTTGACTGGGTCTACCTAGTGCCTGCGACAGGAAACAGTGCAAAACCCAACGTGTTCGCTCCGAAATTTCGCAGTGAAAACTGGCCCTTTTTTGGCAAAGTGCCTACCTTTCATTTTTTAACCCTAGCTCTGCCGGCACCTAGGGAAACCAAGCAAACCTATACATTTCTGAAAACTAGACACCCAGGGGAATTCAGGATGGGGTGACTCAACTGCCTCCCACCAGGTTCTGTTACCCAGAATCCCTTGCAAACCTAAAAAATTGGCAAAAAAATGCATTTTCCTCACATTTCTGTGTTGGAAAGTTCTGGAATCTGCGTGGATCAACATATTTCCACCCACCCCGTGTTCCCCCAGGTCTCCCGAAAAAAATGGTACCTCACTTGCCTGGGTCTGCCTAGTGCCTGCGACAGGAAACAGCGCAAAACGCAACGTGTTCGCACCGCAATTTCCCTGTGAAAATGGGCCCTTTTTTGGCAAAGTGCCTACCTTTTGTTTTTGAACCTTAGCTCTGCCGGCACCTAGGGAAATCTAGCAAACCTATACATTTTTGAAAACTAGACACCCACGGGAATTCAGGATGGGGGGACTCAACTGCCTCCCACTAGGTTCTGTTACCCAGAATCCCTTGCAAAGCTAAAAAATTATCAAATAAAACGCATTTTCCTCACATTTCTGTGGTGGAAAGTTCTGGAATCTGCATCGATCAACAAATTTCCACCCACCCCACGTTCCCCCAGGTCTCTTAAAAAAAATGGTACCTCACTTGCCCGGGTCTGCCTAGTGCCTCCGACAGGAAACAGCGCAAAACACAACGTGTTCGCACGGCAATTGCGCAGTGAAAACTGGCCCTTTTTTGGCAAAGTGCCTACCTTTCGTTTTTGAACCCTAGCTCTGCCGGCACCTAGGGAAACCTAGCAAACCTATACATTTTTGAAAACTAGACACCGGGGAATTCAGGATGGGGGGACTCAACTGCCGCCCACCAGGTTCTGTTACCCAGAATCCCTTGCAAAGCTAAACAATTGTCAAAAAAACGCATTTTCCTCACATTTCTGTGGTGGAAAGTTCTGGAATCTGCATGGATCAACAAATTTCCACCCACTCCACGTTCCCCCAGGTCTCTCAAAAAAAATGGGACCTCACTTACCTGGGTCTGCCTAGTGCCTCCGACAGGAAACAGCGCAAAACGCAACGTGTTCGCATGGCAATTTCGCTGTGAAAACGGGCCCTTTTTTTGGCAAAGTGCCTACCTTTCGTTTTTGAACCCTAGCTCTGCCGGCACCTAGGGTAACCTAGCAAACCTATACATTTTTAAAAACTGGACACCATGGGGAATTCAGGATGGGGGGACTCAACTGCCTCCCACCAGGTTCTGTTACCCAAAATCCCTTGCAAAGCTTAAGAATTGTCAAAAAAACGCATTTTCCTCACATTTCTGTTGTGGAAAGTTCTTGAATCTACGTGGATCAACAAATTTCCAACCACCGCGCGTTCCCCCAGGTCTCCGGAACAAAATGGTACCTAACTTGCCTGGGTCTGCCTAGTGCCTGCGACAGGAAACAGCGCAAAATGCAACATGTTCGCACCGCAATTTCGCAGTGAAAACGGGCCCTTTTTTGGCAAAGTGCTTACCTTTAGTTTTCGAACCCTAGCTCTGCCGGCATCTGGGTAAACCTAGCAAACCTATACATTTTTGAAAACTAGACAACCAGGGGAATTCAGGATGGGGTGACTCCACTGCCTCCCAGCAGGTTATGTTACCCAGAATCCCTTGAAAACCTAAAAAATTGACAAAAGAAACGCATTTTCCTCACATTTCTGTGGTGGAAAGTTCTGGAATCTGCGTGGATCAACAAATTTCAACCCACCCCGCGTTCCCCCAGGTCTTCCAAAAAAAATGGTACCTCACTTGCCTGGGTCTGCCTAGTGCCTGTGACCGGAAACAGCGTAAAATGCAACATGTTCGAACCGCAATTTCGCAGTGAAAACGGGACCTTTTTCGGCAAAGTGCCTACCTTTCGTTTTTGAACGCTAGCTCTGCCGGCACCAAGGGAAACCTAGCAAACCTATACAGTTTTTTAAAACTAGACACCCAGGGGAATTCAGGATGGGGGGACTCAACTGCCTCCCACCAGGTTCTGTTACCCAGAATCCCTTGCAAAGCTTAAGAATTGTCAAAAAAAACGCATTTTCCTCACATTTCTGTTGTGGAAAGTTCTTGAATCTACGTGGATCAACAAATTTCCAACCACCGCGCGTTCTCCCAGGTCTCCGGAACAAAATGGTACCTAACTTGCCTGGGTCTGCCTAGTGCCTGCGACAGGAAACAGCGCAAAATGCAACATGTTCGCACCGCAATTTCGCAGTGAAAACGGGCCCTTTTTTGGCAAAGTGCTTACCTTTAGTTTTCGAACCCTAGCTCTGCCGGCATCTTGGTAAACCTAGCAAACCTATACATTTTTGAAAACTAGACACCCAGGGGAATTCAGGATGGGGTGACTCCACTGCCTCCCAGCAGGTTATGTTACCCAGAATCCCTTGAAAACCTACAAAATTGACAAAATAAACGCATTTTCCTCACATTTCTGTGGTGGAAAGTTCTGGAATCTGCGTGGATCAACAAATTTCAACCCACCCCGCGTTCCCACAGGTCTTCCAAAAAAAATGGTACCTCACTTGCCTGGGTCTGCCTAGTGCCTGTGACAGGAAACAGCGCAAAACGCAATGTGTTCGCACCGCAATTTCGCAGTGAAAATGGGCCCTTTTTTGGCAAAGTGCCTACCTTTTGTTTTTGAACCCTAGCTCTGACGGCATCTAGGGAAAACTAGCAAACCTATACATTTTTGAAAACTAGACACCCAGGGGAATTCAGGATGGGGTGACTCCACTGCTTCCCAGCAGGTTATGTTACCCCGAATCCCTTGCAAAGCTAAAAAATTGTCAAAACAATGCATTTTACTCACATTTCTGTGGTGGAAAGTTCTGGAATCTGCCTGTATCAACAAATTTCCACCCACCCTGCATTCCCCCAGGTCCTCCGAAAAAAAATTGAACCTCACTTGCCTGGGTCTGCCCAGTGCCTGCAACAGGAAACAGCGCAAAATGCAACGTGTTCGAACCGTAATTTCGCAGTGAAAACGGGACCTTTTTCGGCAAAGTGCCCACCTTTCGTTTTTGAACGCTAGCTCTGCCGGCACCTAGGGAAACCTAGCAAACCTATACAGTTTTTTAAAACTAGACACCCAGGGGAATTCAGGATGGGGGGACTCAACTGCCTCCCACCAGGTTCTGTTACCCAGAATCCCTTGCAAAGCTAAAAAATTGTCAAAACAACGCATTTTCCTCACATTTCTGTGGTGGAAAGTTCTTGAATCTACCTGGATCAACAAATTTCCAACCACCGCTCGTTCCCCCAGGTCTCCCGAAAAAAATGGTACCTAACTTGCCTGGGTCTGCCTAGTTCCTGCGACAGGAAACAGCGCAAAATGCAACATGTTCGCACCACAATTTCGCAGTGAAAACTGGCCCTTTTTTGGCAAAGTGCTTACCTTTTGTTTTTGAACCCTAGCTCTGCCGGTATCTAGGGAAACCTAGCAAACCTATACATTTTTGAAAACTAGACACCCAGGGGAATTCCTGATGGGGTGACTCCACTGCCTCCCACCAGGTTTTGTTACCCAGAATCCCTTGCAAAGCTAAAAGATTGTCAAAAAACGCATTTTACTCACATTTCTGTGGTGGAAAGTTCTGTAATATGCGTGGATCAACAAATTCCCACCCACCCCGCGTTCCCCCAGGTTTCCCCAAAAAAATGGTACCTCACTTGCCTGGGTCTGCCTAGTGCCTGCGACAGGAAACAGCGCAAAACGCAACGTGTTCGCACCGCAATTTCGCAGTGAAAATGGGCCCTTTTTTGGCAAAGTGCCTACCTTTTGTTTTTGAACCCTAGCTCTGACGGGATCTAGGGAAACCTAGCAAACCTATACATTTTTGAAAACTAGACACCCAGGGGAATTCAGGATGGGGTGACTCCACTGCCTCCCACCAGGATTTCTTACCCAGAATCCCTTGCAAAGCTAAAAGATTGTCAAACAACGCATTTTACTCACATTTCTGTGGTGGAAAGTTCTGGAATCTGCATGGATCACCAAATTTCCACCCACCCCGCGTTCCCCCAGGTCTTCCAAAAAAATGGTACCTCACTTGCCTGGGTCTGCCTAGTGCCTGCGACAGGAAACAGCACAAAACGCAATGTGTTCGCACCGCAATTTAGCAGTGAAAATGGGCCCTTTTTTGGCAAAGCGTCTACCTTTTTATTTTTTAACCCTAGCTCTGACGGCATCTAGGGAAACCTAGCAAACCTATACATTTTTGAAAACTAGACTCCCAGGGGAATTCAAGATGGGGTGACTCTACTGCCTCGCAGCAGGTTATGTTACCCAGAATCCCTTGCAAAGCTAAAAAATTGTCAAAACAATGCATTTTACTCACATTTCTGTGGTGGAACGTTCTGGAATCTGCCTGGATCAACAAATTTCCACCCACCCCGCATTCACCCAGGTCCTCCGAAAAAAATGGAACCTCACTTGCCTGGGTCTGCCTAGTGCCTGCGACAGGAAACAGCGCAAAATGCAACGTGTTCGCACAGCAATTTCGCAGTGAAAACGGGCCCTTTTTTGGCAAAGTGCTTACCTTCCGTTTTTGAACCCTAGCTCTGCCGGCACCTAGGGAAACCTAGCAAACCTATACATTTTTGAAAACTAGACACCCAGGGAAATTCAAGATTGGGTGACACAACAGCCTCCCACCAGGTTCTGTTACCCAGAATCCCATGAAAACCTAAAAAATTGACAAAATAAACGCATTTTCCTCACATTTCTGTGGTGGAAAATTCTGGAATCTGCGTGGATCAACAAATTTCAACCCACCCCATGTTACACCAGGTCTCCCGAAAAAAATGGTACCTCACTTGCATGGGTAGGCATAGTGGCTGCAACAGGAAAAGGTCAAAATCGTATAGTGGAGACTTAAAAATAACCTATAGTAAAACTACCTTCTTTTTTGGGGGGCACCTGAGTTTTTGGCCAGGGGCTCGGCGGCAAACTTGTGAAACTACCAAACCCAAATAGTTCTGAAAACTAGACACCCGGAGGAGTCCAGGGATGTATGGCATGCGTGGGTCCCCCAATGTTTTCCAACCCAGAATCCCTTGTAAACCTTAATATTAGGTAAAAAAAATCACTTTTCCAAACTTTTTTGCGTGGGATCTCCATGCGGGCAAAAATGTCCTACCACCCAGCGTTCCCCTTGTTCTCCCGAGTAAAATGATACCTCACTTGTGTGGCTGGACCAAAGCAGAACAGGCCAAAAATGTAATTTTTTAGAAAATGTAGCATTGAGGATTGACAAATTAAGCACAGAAAATTCTACTGTTTTGGGGTCATCCTAGTCACAGGCCTTTGGCCCACCCACACAAGTAAATTGATACTTGTATAGCGCACTACTCATCCGCAAGGGTCTCAAGGCGCTTGTACGAATACCGCTGTGGAACCCATCCTGGCTTTCCCTGTGAGGTGTCCACTCCTGGGCACCCCCAAGGTGGAGGCCAGGCATCCTTAGCATTGTGGGGGCCGTTGTGGAGATTAAGCAAGCTATTGCCCAGAGTTGTAGAGTGGGACTCCGTGATTGGGATAGGCACAGAGGCGAGAATTATCAGGTCCGTGGAATTTTGAGCCCAAGACCCGCCGAGGCGGGGAATTGAACCCTGGTCCCGGGCTAGACCTCTGCATCAGGGTCTGCCGCTCTAACCATTGAGCCACACTTCTCCACAAGTGACGTATCATTTTACTCAGGAGATCAAGGGGAACGCTGGGTGGTAGGACATTTGTGCCGGCACGTAGATCCAGCGCAAAAATGTATGGAAACGTGTTTTTTTAACCTAAATTTATGGTTTGCAGGGAATTCTGGGTAGGAAAACATTGAGGGACCCACACATGCCATACCTCCCTGGACTCCCCCAGTTGTTTAGTTTTCAGAACTGTTTGGGTTTGGTAGTTTCCAAAGATGGCCACCGAGCCCCGGGCCAAAAACTCATGGGAAGCCCCTTGCAAAACCAAATTGTTTTGAATTAATTAAGGTTTCAATTTGAGAGCGTGAGATTCTTGGGACAATATTGTATTGAAATTGTGACTGACATTTTCAAGTTTGCAGGACATTGTGGATAAAAAAAACAATAGAATTCACAAGAAAGACATGACCATATACTCCCATGGTTTAACAATAATATCTAAATTTAGTAAGTTATTTATAGCTATAATGTACACCTTAACAGAGTTACTCAAAAGTCAAACATTCAAGCACGCCTATCTATTCCTCAAAGACACACACATACAGTTTGGATTTGGCACGAGGGCGAGTGATGGTTCAATACATAAAATTTTATTAACAAGATATTTCAACAAAATGAAATGCTCTGTCAATAAATAAATGCATAAAAACCGAACCAGTGACTCGCAACTCGTGAGCTGTAAAGCCACGACAAGGCACCAACTGTTTTACAGGCCATTCACGCACCTTTCATACCTGATACACACCAGACCATTGAGACCATCTGGAAGGAAAAGCAACACATTACAACTTTCACAAAAAGGTACACCCTACTTCAGAAAGAGAAAGAAGACAAATATTACTGCACAGCCATCTAATCCGCAAGCACACACACATACTGGTTGGATTTGGCACGAGGGTAAGTGATGATTCAGTACATACAATTGTATTCGCAAGTAATTTCACAAAAATAAAATACACTGCGTATAATTGAAAGTATGAGAAACTGAACCACTGACTCACAGCTCGTGAGCTGTAAAGCCACGTCAAGGCACCAACCTCTTTACTGGCCATTCATACACCTTTCGTACGTGTGACACATACAAAACATTCACACCGCCAGCCGCGGACCCATCACGTTACAACACTCAGACCAGCAGACAGCACCATTCAAGGGCCCATCACTTTCACACGCCCACATTCCTGACACTGCAACTACACAAAATGATGGACTGCGTGGAGTGTCACTCAACTAGCAGTGTGTGTAGTGACCAACAGAAAGTAACTACTCACACACCGCCAGCCGAGCGCCAGTCCACCCACACCACCATCCAAGCACCAGACCATGCACACTGCCAGCCAAACACCACTCAGTGCACACCGACAGCCAAGTCCCACTCCACACACACCACCAGCCAAGCACCACTCCACGCACACCATCCAGCCAAGCGCCACTCCACACACACCGCCAGCCAAGCACCACTCCATGCACAGACAGCCAAGTACCACTCCACGCACACCACCAGCCAGGCGCCACTCCACACACACCACCAGCCAAGCGCCACTCCACGCACACCACCAGCCAAGCACCACTCCACGCACACCGCCAGCCAAGCGCCACTCCACACACACCGCCAGCCAAGCACCACTCCATGCACAGACAGCCAAGTACCACTCCACGCACACCATCCAGCCAAGCGCCACTCCACACACCACCAGCCAAGCACCACTCCATGCACAGACAGCCAAGTACCACTCCACACACACCACCGGCCAAGCGCCACTCTACGCACACCACCAGCCAAGCGCCACTCCACGCACACCACCAGCCAAAAGCCACTCCACGCACACCGACAGCCAAGCGCCACTCCACACACACCGCCAGCCAAGCACCACTCCTTGCACAGACAGCCAAGTTTCACTCCATGCAAACCACCAGCCAAGCGCCATTCCACACACACCACCAGCCAAGCGCCACTCCACGCACAACACCAGCCAAGCGCCACTCCACGTACACCACCAGCCAAAAGCCACTCCACGCACACCGACAGCCAAGCGCCACGCCACGCACACCGCCAGCCAAGCACCACTCCGCCCACACCGCCAGCCTACACATACACCATCACATTTTGAATTTTATTTAACAAAACAAACAAAATAATTGCAAATAGTTAAAAATCTAGTAACACAAAATCTGTAACTAAAAACATTGCAAAAATGCCAACCTTAAAAAAGAATACAAATTATTTAAAAAACACAGACCAGGCAGTACATTTTACCACTCATGGATACTCCCAAAATGTCTTTTGTGTGTGGTAAGCTCTATAACAAGCAGGCACACACAGCCCAGGGTTCGAAGGACACCCAGGGCAGTAAAGACAAGTCTCCTTCCGCAAACCTCTTCACCAACAGACTCTACATCTCCTAGTGGGAAAGTCTTTGTAGATGTGGGAGGAATGTAATCAGGAAAGTGGCGATCTTTCAATCGAGCCACATCCTCCACCACTCCAAATCTAGGAACACTTACTTGCTCCACAACAACAAGGCTAGATATCACAGAGTGCGGAAACTGAAGAAAGGTCAACTTTGATTTTTTTTCTTCTTTTTAAATCTAGTCTCAAGCTTTTGATTCCTGTTTGCGGTTTCGACACTGGTTGTTCTGCCATTTTGTGAATTAGCGTTTTTGTAGGTAAGAAAATTATTTTTGTTGTATGCACTCCAAATGAGTAATATTGTAATGTTTGGATTATTTTTTGTAAGTGGTGTCTTAGTGGCATTTAGTTAGTGTTTTGAGCATGAACATTTTTGTGATGTGTTTTGCATTGTCTTATGTCTATTTTTTTCTCTTTCTTTTTTAGTGGGATATTGTTGATCCATACTGTGTCAGTGCAGACTACGTGGTGGTGAGTTTAGTTGCTTCTGGCAAGTGAGTGGTATTGTTTTGCACTGTGTAGTTATTTTTGATAAAGGTGAATTTTGTTTATTGCTTATTTCACATAGTGATTATAGTTGTTGACTTCTGTGTCAAGTTACTTTTGTTAGTAATCATTATGGCTAGCCGTAGAACGACTGCTCAGCAGGTGGTAGGTATGCTTCTTGAATCTTCCTGTGAGCCGGATTATGACACTGACAGTGCGTCTGAGGCAGAGGAGGGAGGGGAAGATTCTGGCAGTGAGTTTTCTCTCCACATGGAATCATCGGATGATGAAGGTACTCTCAGTGCACCCGAGCACTGTATGCCATGACGAGCTCAGCTCGTCATGAGCATAAAAGGGATTAACACACCAAATCTCAAAGATTGGCTATCAAGACACTCTCAGAGGATACATCTATTGTATGTAAGCCCTCCGATAAAGGAGGTAATATTGTTATCCTAACACGGGGACAATATGTAGACGAAGCCATGCGCTAACTAGGAGACAAGAATTGCTATGAATTAACAACCAAGAAGGAGTACCAAGAGAGTATTGCGAGATCACACAGCCTACTGAAAAAATTGCACGACAAGAAAATGTTGGAACTGGAAGAATACCTTTTTTTAAAACCAACTGATCCGACCATGCCAACATTTTATCACTTGCCCAAAGTGCAAAAAGACATTGTAAAGCCACCTGGAAGACCTATCATTTCCTCGATTGGGGGACTGACTGAGAATCTTTCCAAGTTCCTGGACCACTATTTGTTTGAGTTTGTCCTCTCATTAAATCCTACATCAGGGACACAATGGACTTTATTGAAAAAATCGAGAAATTGGACTGGCAATCCACATATTGTCTAATAACACTTGACATAACCAGTCTATATACATGTATCGAGCATGGGCAAGGCCTGCATGCAGTTGAGCACTTTCTGAAAAAACGGCCATTAAAACAGGCCATGCATAACAAAATATTGCTGGAACTTATTGACTTTTGTCTTAGGAATAACATCTTTCTTTTCCAGGACAACATGTTCAGACAGGTGTCTGGTACGGCAATGGGCTCCTGCTTTGCCCCCAGTTATGCAAATCTTTTCGTAGGCTGGTGGGAGGAGCAGGTAGCCTGGGCCCCAGATAAAGTGGTCGCCTGGTATAGGTACATAGATGACCTGTTTCTGGTATGGGAAGGGTCTATGGAAGAGGCTGAGAGTTACATCAAGTTACTTGACAATAAAAGCTGCAATCTTAGATTCACTGGTCAAATCAGCAGAGAAACAGTTAACTATCTGGACTTGAAAGTTGAGGTTAGTGATGGTAAAATAAAAACTTCACTATACCGAAAACCCACTGCGGGCAATAGCATACTGCACGCGCCCAGCAGTCATCCAAGTAGACTAATCAATAGCATTCCCTACGGGGAATTTTTACGGCTGAGACGAAACAGTACGCTTGATAGTGATTTGAAAAAGCAGCTAAGGACAGTGTGGATAAATTCCTAGAAAGAGGACACAAACGGAATCTCCTACAGGATGCACTTAACCATGTGAGAAAACTATCTCGACCGACGTTTTTAACAAAAAGGGTGGACCAAGTGCAGACGATGGCAAATTCCGATTGATAATGCCATATTCCGTGGACTCACACAGATTGAGGTCCATTATGAGCAATCATTGGCATATTCTCAAGACAGACACTATTGTCGGGTCTGATATACCAGCTGTCCCATTGATAACTTTTAGAAAAGCTAGATCATTACGAGACCACTTGGTACACAGCCATCTTGATCCAATGGTGAAACAACCTGGGACGTTAAAGGATGCAAAAGGATTCTTCCCATGTGGGAGATGCAAGGCTTGCGCCTCCAGTAAACGCGCTTTGTCATATGAAGTAGAAGGTTGTAAGGGAGGAAGGAAGATTAATACGTTTATGTCATGTCACACCAGCCATGCAGTGTACTGCCTTAGCTGTCCGTGTAATTTGAAATACATAGGCAGCAACATTAACCCTGTGAAACTCAGAATCCTCGAGCATATGCGAGCGATCGTGAATAAGGATTTTTCCTATCTGGTCTCTCGTCATTTTGCTATTAAACACAACAGTGATAGGAGTCTCCTTAAATATTTCTGTTTAGATCATGTTCCAGAAAATATAAGGGGAGGAAATAAATTACAGAAATTGAGGAGACTGAAGTCACGCTATATAGTGGACCTAGAGACCAAGGCGCCAGGAGGCCTTAATATCGGGGAAGAAATGGCAGCACATCTTGGTTGAATTATGTTTATACTGTGACAAAAGAATCTTCGACTGTGAAAGTATTATTCAACTTGATTTGCCCTCCAAGTACGATTCAGTGTACACCTTTGTGAATTTTTTATTCTGTGTTTTATTTAATAATTTTCTTTCATGAGAGAGTTCTAAAGGTGATAATCATATGTGGAACTTTGGGAAAAGAAGAATGTTTGAAGTGAGAACCTGCATAGCACAGTGAGGCTGATTCTGCAAACATATCTCCCCAAGATTTGACTATTATATGAGGACCCAGCAGCCATTGGGCTGCAATTGCCGATCCAAGGCTTAATTGAACTAACATGCACTATGTGGTGCGGTAGATTCATTAAAAGTACGGCAGTACAGAACACGCCGTACTTTTTTAGTAACGTTAACTTTAATTTATAGGGGTAGACTTTGTCCTCGGATATGCTGTCAACAGGGGTAGATATGCACAGAACACGCACTATAAGATTTAAATTTTAGGACGTGGTATAATTATGGCAAGTGGGAGGCAACCTTGATCTGGTGGTTGCCTATGTCGATACACGGCAGGATTAAAGGAAAAACTGTACATGAATTTGAAACAGGATGAAAATGCTTATGTTTCCGCGAAAAAACACATTCAAAGATGGCACTCATTGACAAATGTATAGCATAGTCCCTTGTCTGTTGTTACCACGCCTTACAGGTTCTTTAAAAATGGTGCTGCGCATTGCGCTCCCTTATGACACCGAGGAAGGGACGCTTCCCGAAACGCGTCTGTCTTGCAATAAAGTTTGTTGAAAAGCTGTAAGAACCCGTGAGTGCTGCCGTTCTCTTCCACCTAGATGGGATTGTGAGGAGAACTGTGGAGCAGTGATATATATATATATATATATATATATATATATATATATATATATATATATACATATATATATATATATATATATATATATTCCAACCTTTCGTCCACGCTTCAAAGAACGACGTCCAAGCCACAAATGTAATTCAAACTGGATTTATTTCACATCCCATTCAACGCGTTTCGGGAATGGCCTTCCCTTTGTCACGAGTACATTGGTCTGTTACATCCATTCATTTAAAGAAAATCACATGACTTAATTGCATGATAAACATAGCCAACAGACTACCAACAAATCATATGTCTGGAGCTATGGACTGCGCCTTATTTTCAGAATACTATGCTCTAGTATGTATAAATCATAATACAACTCTTAAATGCATTTAATCCATCATTATTGTTCATGATATGAGCTGGACGGAAGTTTGTCATGAAGCACTTTAAAACCATTTCATCTGATGCCTGTTTGCCCCTTATTACGCTCATGCCGAAGGACACTCGGTTTCGTTACAGCATGGAATACAAAACAATCATAACGTTTAGTTCGCTGTTTAAATACATTTGTTTAAACACCCGTTTTTTCAAAAAATAATTTATCTGTTCGCCCGAGTCAAATAGGAGCTGCGAACCCTTGGTCAAGCCTTCACTGTTTATTGCTGTGCGCTCGCGCTATCGCTTGAGCTAACGCTCCAATTCATTCACAGCGTCGCTTTTACCTCTCGGTATAGTTGCTTGACAGTGGCCTTAGGGGTTTAAGGCTCATGCTAAGAAAACGGTTTGTGCTTCACATTCAGCATACTTAAATTTGGGATTCAGCCCCAGTGGGCATAAGTGCTCCTCTTAAAGTTCATTAAATCATACTTGAATCTTGACTCTTACGTGAGAGTAATCAATCACAGTGAGTTGCCAGCTTTCTTTTCGCGTCATGAAACATACTGTCACACATATTCTGGATTGGTGCCTTTTCAAACTCTCCCACATTGTTTGGTACCTGTGGCAAAATAACAAAATAGTGTTAAAGTAAATTTAAACATGTCACATCTTTCATACCTTCATATTAAAATCCCAAAAGAATTGATAGCAATTTAGCAGAATTTTGCGCATACTTTCTTAGCCCAGATGCACACCTAAACCCTCATCGCAGTTATGTCCCTGGGGTTGCAGCAGTTGGTATTTAATTATGAATCTTGACTCAAGACGTCTAAGTTCCTGCAGTCGATTACCGCCTCTTTCTCTTATCGGAACCTGGTCTAGTGCCACATAAGAGAGGAGGCTGTTGTTGCTGCTGTGATGGGACACAAAGTGTCTAGCCATAGGGTACTGTTTGTCCTGATTTTTTATGGCTCTTAGATGCTGTAAGACTCTATCCTTGACTGGTTTTATAGTGCTGCCCACATAAAATTTGTTGCACGGGCATTTAAGCGCGTACACCACATGATCTGTGTGACAGTTCAAATGTTTAGTAATTTTGAAAGGCTCACATATTTCAGATAATCTGACTTCTTTTGTATTATGGCTAAATTTGCACGCCTTGCACCTTCCACATACATAGAATCCCACAACTGGATTAGATCTCTTTTTATTTGCAATCAGTGTTTGACAAACTCTGTCTTTGAGGCAGATAGGTTTCCTGTACGTGATCTGGGGATGGTCTCTAATGCTGAGTCAGATATCTTTATCAGTTTTAAGGGTACTCCAATATTTATTTAGTGCCCCTCTAACTCTTTTAGTTTGAGAGTGATAGTCAGTAATGAATCTCACTCCATCATTTTCATCCTCTTTGCTTTTCTTTGGGGGTTCAGTGTTATCTCTCTCATCCACCTTACGTACTGCCTCTTTGATGCATTTCTTGCTGTATCCTCTTGACTTAAATCTGTCACACATTATGTCTCTTTCTCTCTCATAGTCTGGTTGTCTAGTACAATTCCTCCTGGCTCTCAAGAGTTCGCCAAAAGGTATTGAATTGACCAGATTGCGGGGATGGCAACTTTGTGCGTGCAGGAGACTGTTACCTGCAGTTTCCTTCCTGTACAGGGTTGTCATAAGTTTATTTTCATGAATGCTGACTTTCAGGTCTAAAAAGTCAACAGTTCTTTCACTAATGTGGCTAGTGAAAGACAAATTCAGTTCATTAACATTCAAGGTTGCTACAAATTCTTCTGCCTTCTCTCTGGTACCATCCCAGATCACAAAAATGTCGTCTATGTACCGGAGCCAGATGCGCACTCCGGTACAGTATGGATCTAATTTTCTCACAATCAGTTCTTCCCACCATCCTAGATAAATCCCAGCAAAACTAGGGGCAAAACAAGTGCCCATAGAAGTGCCAAGCAGTTGGTGGTAGATGGCACCATTGAACAGAAAATAGTTCTGAGTCAGGCATATGTAGATCATCTCTAAAAGCATCTCAGTATGAAACAAGTATGATAGTGATCTTGTGTTCAAGAAGTATCTACATGCCTTGATGCCTAATTCATGGGGGATATTGGTGTACAGGCTGTTTACATCTAATGTCATGAGTAAACAGCTTGGGGTCACCGTGACATCAGATATTTTCTTCAGGAAATCACCTGAATCCCTTAAGTATGAAGGCAACCCTTGCACTATCGGTTGTAAAAAATGATCTACATATCTTGATGTATTTTCAAGGTTGCTATTCCTTGAAGATACAATCGGCCTGCCAGGAGGATTGGTAGAATCTTTGTGCAGTTTTGGGAGTAAGTATAGTGCTGGTACTTTTAGGAATTTACAGTTAAGGAAGTTGAACTCTTCCGTCTCTATGAGTCCCTGATTACGCCATTCGCACAATTTCTCACGGTATACTTGATTCTTACTCTCATAGATCTTTCTACTGCTTTTCTCATATTTGGTGGTATCACACAATTGTTTCATACCTTCTTGAATATACATCTCTTTAGACATTATGACTATGTTGCCCCCTTTATCAGATTTTTTAATGACAATGTTGTGGTCATTGCTCAAACTCTCAATAGCTAGTCTGTGATTTATATTCAGATTGCTCCTCCCACACATGTTATTACTTGCAAGTTTTTTGAATTCTGTAATAACACCCTTCTCAAAGACATCAATAGCTTCATTGTTAATCATTGGTAGAAAGATGGATTTGGGTTTGAATCCACTCTTGCTACTGAGGTCTAGTCTCACATTCTCATTGATTAAATTCAAAGTGGGGTTTTCAATTACATTGGGGTTTCCTGCAAGCTCATGCAAGACTTGGATCATGTCAGCATCCCCAATTTGTGCTGTACTAGGAGTCTCAGAAATAGTTCCTGGTTCACTGTTCAATCTTGTAGCGAACCATTTCCTCAATCTGAGTTTCCTAGTGAACTGGAAAAGGTCAATGCGACTCTGAGTATAGTTAAAGTTAGAAGTAGGGCAAAATGTTAACCCCAGAGATAGTACCTCTATTTCTGCGCTGGTGAGGCTTCTATCGGAGAGGTTGATCACTGTCTTTGTGTCCTTCATTTGGCTTTCTTCTGGCCCCTTGTCCTCGTTCCCACTGGGCTTGATGTGCTGGCGTCTGTTAGATTTAATCTTTTTCCGCCTCTGCCTCCTCTTCCTCGTCCTCTTGTTCCGGTGGTCGATGATTTGCTCTGGGATTCTTGTCTCCCTTTGGCCATGAGCGAATACTCAGTTAAAATTTTGTCTTTTGGGCTAAGGAATCCAGGCCCCGTCTCGCTTGGTTGTACAGTGTCATCCTCATTCTCATCTGTTTGCACTCCTTCATTTGCCTCAGGTCTTTCAACCATACTTCCTGCTCCCACTGTTGTCATAGCCTTCATTGTTTCAGCTCTTAGGTGGTCATATTTTTTTGAAAAAGTGAGGACTTGGCCTCTCTCATAGTCCATGCGATCTCTCAAAAACTTTCTTTGTTTTTTCTCTTTGATCTCTTTTTCAAGGGTTTCTAGTTTATTTTCTAGTTTGCTCATTTCTATGTCGAATTCTTCTTTGCTACATAGTTTGGTTAGCTCCTCTGTGATTTTTTGGATATCCAATGCACATTTCTCACAGTCTTTATTTGCATATTTTACCAAGAGTTTCAGCATAATAGTAGAACACTCGGGGCTATTGGTAGCCCATTCATCCACCAGTTCAGGATCTGGGTCATTGAAGGTTGGGGTGGTATAAATTCTTAATCCTCTAGGGACTCTGCCGACCTCTATATATTTGGCCAGTGTGGTGGCCTCCCACCATTTGTTTTGTTCAAGTTTGAGGAGTTTAAACAACTTCGCCCAGAGATCTTGTTTATTCACACTTTGTGTTCCATTCCCCTTGTTGGGCGGCGTGTTGGCATTGTGCTCTCCTGGTAGTACGTCAAATATCTGTTTGGCTGCTTCGTTTCTCTTGGAAAACCTTGTTTTTTCCATGATGTTAATAATAGTGTTCTATCAATCGCGCACAAATTGTTGTTTTTTTAAATGCGCTCCAGTGTATTTTACAGTCCGCGCGTGTGTTGAATCTTACACCGCTGACAGACTTCCGCTTGCCTTCCCTTCTTGATATTATGTCCCTTGCACCACCTCCCGTTCGATAAACAGTAACGCGGCTTGGGTAGATTGTTGTGTGCTTAGTTCTGCACTTACCAAAAAATATGCAAATAAAGACTGTGAGAAATGTGCATTGGATATCCAAAAAATCACAGAGGAGCTAACCAAACTATGTAGCAAAGAAGAATTCGACATAGAAATGAGCAAACTAGAAAAGAAACTAGAAACCCTTGAAAAAGAGATCAAAGAGAAAAAACAAAGAAAGTTTTTGAGAGATCGCATGGACTATGAGAGAGGCCAAGTCCTCACTTTTTCAAAAAAATATGACCACCTAAGAGCTGAAACAATGAAGGCTATGACAACAGTGGGAGCAGGAAGTATGGTTGAAAGACCTGAGGCAAATGAAGGAGTGCAAACAGATGAGAATGAGGATGACACTGTACAACCAAGCGAGACGGGGCCTGGATTCCTTAGCCCAAAAGACAAAATTTTAACCGAGTATTCGCTCATGGCCAAAGGGAGACAAGAATCCCAGAGCAAATCATCGACCGCCGGAACAAGAGGACGAGGAAGAGGAGGCAGAGGCGGAAAAAGATTAAATCTAACAGACGCCAGCACATCAAGCCCAGTGGGAACGAGGACAAGGGGCCAGAAGAAAGCCAAATGAAGGACACAAAGACAGTGATCAACCTCTCCGATAGAAGCCTCACCAGCGCAGAAATAGAGGTACTATCTCTGGGGTTAACATTTTGCCCTACTTCTAACTTTAACTATACTCAGAGTCGCATTGACCTTTTCCAGTTCACTAGGAAACTCAGATTGAGGAAATGGTTCGCTACAAGATTGAACAGTGAACCAGGAACTATTTCTGAGACTCCTAGTACAGCACAAATTGGGGATGCTGACATGATCCAAGTCTTGCATGAGCTTGCAGGAAACCCCAATGTAATTGAAAACCCCACTTTGAATTTAATCAATGAGAATGTGAGACTAGACCTCAGTAGCAAGAGTGGATTCAAACCCAAATCCATCTTTCTACCAATGATTAACAATGAAGCTATTGATGTCTTTGAGAAGGGTGTTATTACAGAATTCAAAAAACTTGCAAGTAATAACATGTGTGGGAGGAGCAATCTGAATATAAATCACAGACTAGCTATTGAGAGTTTGAGCAATGACCACAACATTGTCATTAAAAAATCTGAGAAAGGGGGCAACATAGTCATAATGTCTAAAGAGATGTATATTCAAGAAGGTATGAAACAATTGTGTGATACCACCAAATATGAGAAAAGCAGTAGAAAGATCTATGAGAGTAAGAATCAAGTATACCGTGAGAAATTGTGCGAATGGCGTAATCAGGGACTCATAGAGACGGAAGAGTTCAACTTCCTTAACTGTAAATTCCCAAAAGTACCAGCACTATACTTACTCCCAAAACTGCACAAAGATTCTACCAATCCTCCTGGCAGGCCGATTGTATCTTCAAGGAATAGCAACCTTGAAAATACATCAAGATATGTAGATCATTTTTTACAACCGATAGTGCAAGGGGTGCCTTCATACTTAAGGGATTCAGGTGATTTCCTGAAGAAAATATCTGATGTCACGGTGACCCCAAGCTGTTTACTCATGACATTAGATGTAAACAGCCTGTACACCAATATCCCCCATGAATTAGGCATCAAGGCATGTAGATACTTCTTGAACACAAGATCACTATCATACTTGTTTCATACTGAGATGCTTTTAGAGATGATCTACATATGCCTGACTCAGAACTATTTTCTGTTCAATGGTGCCATCTACCACCAACTGCTTGGCACTTCTATGGGCACTTGTTTTGCCCCTAGTTTTGCTGGGATTTATCTAGGATGGTGGGAAGAACTGATTGTGAGAAAATTAGATCCATACTGTACCGGAGTGCGCATCTGGCTCCGGTACATAGACGACATTTTTGTGATCTGGGATGGTACCAGAGAGAAGGCAGAAGAATTTGTAGCAACCTTGAATGTTAATGAACTGAATTTGTCTTTCACTAGCCACATTAGTGAAAGAACTGTTGACTTTTTAGACCTGAAAGTCAGCATTCATGAAAATAAACTTATGACAACCCTGTACAGGAAGGAAACTGCAGGTAACAGTCTCCTGCACGCACAAAGTTGCCATCCCCGCAATCTGGTCAATTCAATACCTTTTGGCGAACTCTTGAGAGCCAGGAGGAATTGTACTAGACAACCAGACTATGAGAGAGAAAGAGACATAATGTGTGACAGATTTAAGTCAAGAGGATTCAGCAAGAAATGCATCAAAGAGGCAGTACGTAAGATGGATGAGAGAGATAACACTGAACCCCCAAAGAAAAGCAAAGAGGATGAAAATGATGGAGTGAGATTCATTACTGACTATCACTCTCAAACTAAAAGAGTTAGAGGGGCACTAAATAAATATTGGAGTACCCTTAAAACTGATAAAGATATCTCACTCAGCATTAGAGACCATCCCCAGATCACGTACAGGAAACCTATCTGCCTCAAAGACAGAGTTTGTCAAACACTGATTGCAAATAAAAAGAGATCTAATCCAGTTGTGGGATTCTATGTATGTGGAAGGTGCAAGGCATGCAAATTTAGCCATAATACAAAAGAAGTCAGATTATCTGAAATATGTGAGCCTTTCAAAATTACTAAACATTTGAACTGTCACACAGATCATGTGGTGTACGCGCTTAAATGCCCGTGCAACAAATTTTATGTGGGCAGCACTATAAAACCAGTCAAGGATAGAGTCTTACAGCATCTAAGAGCCATAAAAAATCAGGACAAACAGTACCCTATGGCTAGACACTTTGTGTCCCATCACAGCAGCAACAACAGCCTCCTCTCTTATGTGGCACTAGACCAGGTTCCGATAAGAGAAAGAGGCGGTAATCGACTGCAGGAACTTAGACGTCTTGAGTCAAGATTCATAATTAAATACCAACTGCTGCAACCCCAGGGACATAACTGCGATGAGGGTTTAGGTGTGCATCTGGGCTAAGAAAGTATGCGCAAAATTCTGCTAAATTGCTATCAATTCTTTTGGGATTTTAATATGAAGGTATGAAAGATGTGACATGTTTAAATTTACTTTAACACTATTTTGTTATTTTGCCACAGGTACCAAACAATGTGGGAGAGTTTGAAAAGGCACCAATCCAGAATATGTGTGACAGTATGTTTCATGACGCGAAAAGAAAGCTGGCAACTCACTGTGATTGATTACTCTCACGTAAGAGTCAAGATTCAAGTATGATTTAATGAACTTTAAGAGGAGCACTTATGCCCACTGGGGCTGAATCCCAAATTTAAGTATGCTGAATGTGAAGCACAAACCGTTTTCTTAGCATGAGCCTTAAACCCCTAAGGCCACTGTCAAGCAACTATACCGAGAGGTAAAAGCGACGCTGTGAATGAATTGGAGCGTTAGCTCAAGCGATAGCGCGAGCGCACAGCAATAAACAGTGAAGGCTTGACCAAGGGTTCGCAGCTCCTATTTGACTCGGGCGAACAGATAAATTATTTTTTGAAAAAACGGGTGTTTAAACAAATGTATTTAAACAGCGAACTAAACGTTATGATTGTTTTGTATTCCATGCTGTAACGAAACCGAGTGTCCTTCGGCATGAGCGTAATAAGGGGCAAACAGGCATCAGATGAAATGGTTTTAAAGTGCTTCGTGACAAACTTCCGTCCAGCTCATATCATGAACAATAATGATGGATTAAATGCATTTAAGAGTTGTATTATGATTTATACATACTAGAGCATAGTATTCTGAAAATAAGGCGCAGTCCATAGCTCCAGACATATGATTTGTTGGTAGTCTGTTGGCTATGTTTATCATGCAATTAAGTCATGTGATTTTCTTTAAATGAATGGATGTAACAGACCAATGTACTCGTGACAAAGGGAAGGCCATTCCCGAAACGCGTCGAGTGGGATGTGAAATAAATCCAGTTTGAATTACATTTGTGGCTTGGACGTCGTTCTTTGAAGCGTGGACGAAAGGTTGGAGTATTTAGGGACTGGCGATCCCGTCCAAAGCCCGCCGCTGTAAGGGGCCAACACAGCTTAGCGCCAAAAACTTGGCTGGGATATATATATATATATATATATATATATATATATATATATATATATATATATATATATATATATATATATATATATATATATATATATATATATATATATATATATATATATATATATATATATATATATATATATATATATATATATATTTTATGACTTACTTGCAATATACAAACTGCAGGGTTACATCCAGAATGAGGAGCAAGCTGCATTACGCCATGCCAAACATGTGCTTTATAACAGAAACTCTGCTCTTATGGGGGCATTATCTCACATTCTATATGTTTAAATGTCTTACCACTCTTCACACCAAATTCTAGTAGTTATGTTAGAAACACAAACAGCAATCTCTATAAAAAAAAACTGATGATAACGAAAAGAAAAGATTAAATTAAATGCTTAAATTCACTGTGCAAAATATTGGATGATGGACCAAAAACAACATGATGAATTGGAGCAAACGTATTTAGGTTTTGGCATAGTGGTGCTAGATGGATTCTATTGGAACATATTTGTTGCGAAATGGTGGAAAGTAGGCTGTGGATTCTTTATAAAATCATAACAGTCCGGCACATATTACTACACTACAAAATACTGCTTTCAGTTCATTGCCTGGATGGTAAATCTTCCATTATTCATTATTTGCAGTGCCACCTTATGGAAACTGCTGCTTTAACCTTCTTGCAATGGTAGTCGAACCATCAGAATGCCATAAAAACATGGTTGGCTTTTACCAGAAGTAATACTGTTATCACCCCTGGCATCACACATGGACCCTGGAACAGTGCAGCTACCGAGTGAGGGAAGCTTGCATTGCTGAAGTTCTTGCTGTAAATGTTTTATTAACAAAGAAAGTCTCTACTGCTGATCCACGAGGTATCAGATTAGCAGGTGAGTGAAGTTTTCTTTGCTGGTGCCCCTGGCATCACCCATGGACCCTAGAACTGTGCAGATTCTGTGCATGTTCAGAGAGTGAGGGAAGCTTGCACTGCTGACGTTCATTCTGTAAACTTTCTGTTAACCAAAAAAGCTTCTACTGCTGATAAACATGAGGTATCAGTTTTGGGTGTCAGTGTAGCATACTTTGCTGGTGCCACTGGCATCACACATGAACCCTCAAACAGTGCAGATACTTTGCATTTTCAGAGACAGAGGGAAGTTTGCATTTCTGATGTCCATGTTGTACATGTTTGGTTAACCAACAAAGCTTCGACTGCTGATACGCTTAAGGTAAGAGTTCTGCAGGTGAGTGAAGCTTTCTTTGCTCTGCCTATACTGTGTCTGTTGGATGTAGGGAAGATTGCACTACAGATTTCCTTTCACTGTTTCTGGTGCTAGTGAGGGAAGCTTGCACTGCTGGTTTCCAATCTGTACCTTTTCTCAGAAAGATAAAAGACAACACTGCTGTTTCCCAAGTGGCAGAGCGAGGGAAGTGCTCACTACTAATGTCCCTTGTGTACCTGTTTTGGTAATGGAGGAACCTTACATATCTAATGTCAATGCTGCACCTGTTATGTGAGGGAATGTTGCAGCCACTCCTGCTGCCATGCTGTACCTCTCTGAGCACGAGGAAATGTGCGCTTCTGATGTCTATATGAATCCTGTTCTGTGAGGGAATGACGCTGCCACTCCTGCTGTCATGCTGTACTTCTCTGAGCAGGAGAAAATGTGCACTTCTGATGTCTATAAGAAACACGTTCTGTGAGAAAAGGAATCTTGCATCACACATGTCCATTCTAGCACTCTGAGGGAGGGAATCTTAACCTGTTAATGTTTGTGATATACCTTTTGCATTGGTGTTGGAAGCTTGCACTATTGGTGTCCATGCATTACCTGTTATGTCAGGGAGTAAAGCTTGCGCTTCTGATTTCCAAGAAGAACCTGTACTTTGTATTAGGGAAGCTTGCATTACTGATTCCCATAGTGCATCTGCTCTGTGGGGGGTAAAGCATGCACTTTTACTAACTTGTTATGTCTGTTCTCTGCGGTAGGACAACTCACACTTTTTAAGACCATGCTATACATAGTCTGTGAGGGAGGGAAGCTTGCATTGGTGTTGCTCACGCTGCATATGTTCAGTTATCAATGCAAGCTTCCACTGGTGATGTCCATGCAGCACATGTTCTATTATCAAGGCTAGCTTCCACTGGTGATGTCCAGGCAGCATATGTTCAATTGTCAAGGGAAGCTTGCACTGGTGATGTCCATGCAGGACATGTTCTATTATCAGAGGAAGTTTGCACTGCTGACTCTGTCACACATGTTCTTTAACAGAGGGAAACACACATTTCTGATTGACGTGCTGGGCCCACTCTATCATGAGGTGAACACTGCAATGTTGATGCCCAAGGTGTTCCTTTTGTTATAGTGAGGGAGTCTTGCTCAGTTGATGCCCTTGAGATGCTTAGTGTGGGAAGATGTAAAACATGGTCAGAGAGGGAGGAACGTGTGCACCGCTTACCTCCATGGAGTCCCTGTGGTTGCAGCAAGCAAAGCTTGCACTGCTGACGCCTGTGCTCCACCCTCTGTAAAGGAGGGCAGCTTGCTCCCCTGGTGCTAATTCCATGTATATTCTGTGAGTGTATGAAGCTTTCATTAGTGATGTCAATGCTGTGCATGTTCCTTCATCATAGGAAGGTTGAAGGTGTCATGCCCATGCTGTTCTTATTCTTTGAAAGGGAGACACGTGCACTGATGATCGCCATGCTGGACTTGCTCCTTGATGCAGTGAGGACTACACTGTAGGTATCCACACTGCAACTTATATGATAATGAGGGAAGCTTGCACTATTGCTTTCCTTGTGTTACCAGTTCTGTCATACATACATGTTTGACCCACTGATTCATTCTTTGTGTGAGGAAGGCTGGCTCTCCTTATACACATAATATGGGCTGTTCTGTCATGTTCTATTAGGGAAGGAAGCTTGCTCTGATTCTGTTGTGCTGGACATCTTCTTTGTTTGATGCTTGGGGTGAGTTGTGCCTGTTCTGTGTAAGAGGGCCTCACACATTACTGATGCACAAGCTACATATATTCTGTGAGTGAGAGAAGCTTGCAGTGGTTATATCCATGCTGTAAATGGTTATTTTCAAAGGGCACTTGCACTGATGGTGTCTAATTCGTACCTGCTCTTTGGCTGAGAAAAATGTACACTGCAGTCCCACCACAGGCATTGTGCAACAGAGCATTGAGATACTCAAGTAGTGTGTGTGACTGTCAAGCATTTCTATAAAAACATTCAATAGCTTGTTGCCAACTTGTATGCATGGTTAGGAATTTTGGGAATGAGTCAAGCAATTTGCCACCCTCTACATGGCACATAAATATTACATACATTCACAAAAGTACAATGAATTAGTTAATAGGGCACCAAATGACCCTTGGAATGAATGAATGATGATTGATTTAATTTTCTTTCATAAGTAAATAAAGACAGAGAGGCACCATTATGCCTACACCATGCACCTCTAACTGTTACTGTCTGATTTACATGGTTAAAAACGAGATGTGAGAGCAAAGGAACTATCCCCATTGGCCCAGCGTGGCACCATGATATTTCTCAAAATGCAATAATTAATATGATAATACAATTTATAATTTTAAAGGCTGTGACACTATAATATAAATGCAATGTCGCCGCTTATAGAGTGGAAATGTGGTTCTGGGTTTTAGGTCCCAATGTTCAGAATGTTCAAGGGAAGCCATGGCTTCAAATGTACACAGCGACCAGGGCTTGAGGCATCGTCTGTGTGATGTCACAACTCAGAACCCTGGCCATAGCAACTAGTATCACATCAGAACCTTCAGTGTTCAGAGAGAGCAGGACAGGAAAGGGGAAGTACCAGGGCTCTCAGAGGCAATACGATGAAGGGTCCCAGTGGCCTTACCCAAGCGAACTTTGCAGATGCACCCGGAACCACCCAGGACCTTCCTGATTACGAGAACGGAGGTAAGAGTCCGGAATGGGGTCAAAATAAAAGGACGCAGGCTTGGGCTGTAGAGAAGGGCTGGTATCTCCCAGGCCCAAAAAACCACTATGACACAAACTTGGCATAAAAATCTCTGAACTTAAGAAAAGGGTGTGATGTATTTGTAGAGGGTGAGTGATGACTACATGGTTTGTTCAAGTCGAGGTTGAATCCTGAATATTCACTAAGTAATACACTATGTTTAAGTGGAAATGAACAGTTGACAAGGAACCTGCCAATGTTAAAACAAAGCCCATGCTTAGAGCTGTCTAGAACTTAACACTCAACCATATAAATACAAAATAAAAGTGTGATAGAGCTACAATACTCAACCTTTTATGACAAATATCATCTGTTCAGGGATGGCGATAGGCATGGGCAACGGCCCAGGACCCCGAACCTAGTCCACCAATATAGGGGCCTTGCACTTATGCCCCAACGCTGCTAGGCCATGGGGAGGGGCACTTGCATCCTGGCCCCGAAGCTGGGCCGGACTGGCCGTAGCAGGCACCGGCATTTTCCCATTGTACCGGAATGGTGGGGGCCAGTTTTGGACCGGGGGGGGTCATTTTTGTTAGTGGGGACCGGTTTTGTAATCAGCCCCTTATAAGAAAAGCCCAAGCAGCAGCGGGGTTTAGGCCAGCACCCTCCCCTCCCCCGGAGGCTGCTCAAACGTAATTGCCAGGGCTGATTTGCAATCCCTGTCCAGCCCTGCCTCGCAGGCATGTGGTGCGCTGCCAGGAACAGGGGAAGTCCCTTCGGTACGACAAGCAGCTCTCACTATTTCAGCCCTAATGAGCTTTGGAAGAGATGCTTGTCAGTGTCTGGGAGGGGCCGTTGCTGCACAGGAGGGGCCCTGCACCATGCAGGTTCAGGATCAGCTTGAAATATTGGGATGCGAATAGGTTTGTCACCTCTCAGGAGAAACATCCAGGCCATTCGTTGCTGTTTTAGGAGTTTGCAAAGGCCGGGACAAACTAATAAGTACCACTTTAAACATAAGCTTCTCTATTATTTATAACAAGTCGTTTCTGTCTTTGTTGACTTGAATTATTACTCAGGGATGGGTGCAGCTCTAGAGCACGTTTAAATGTGTTTTCTGTTTATATTTGAAGTTTTGAATATCTACAGATAAGGCCTAAAAATAACGGTTTTAGGTGATTTGGTACCAGCCGAGACATGAAACAGAACAGAACAGGACAGAAAAGCTGCCGGGTGGCAACCCTAGATGCAAACAGCCTTGAATGAGGGATGAAAAGCATTTTTTTCCAATTTTTTATAGCACAAATGCGACCTGCTTAACATGAGAACCAGTTACATTATACAAGGACACATTCTTTTCTTATTTTAGGCACACGGAGACTAAGTGACTTGCCCAGAATCATAGGATCTTGAGCTGATGCCAAGACTCGAAACTGGTTCCCCAGCTATAAAGTCGGCAGCTCCAGCCATAACGCAACATTCTGGTTAGACAGAGGGTGGCCGGCGGATGCTACATAAAAGCTCAGCTCTTTATGGACGTGTGGTTCTAACTGGACCTCAAGCTGAGCCAGAGCCAGGGAGTACCCCTTTGGTGGCTATTTCTCACATTAATCCTGCTTCAAAGTGCTGCTGTATTGTCAGATCAGTGTATCAAACAGTTTGATAAATTAGTAGACCCAGGAAGGTAGTACACTGCTTTTTGTTGCAAAGACTATATATTTACCACTGTACTGCATTTAGATGACTAGTACTTATGACTGGGCACCTCCCTTCTCTCGGGAATTATTCAGTAAATTTTTAAAAATCTCGGTGACTACCAGTTTTCATATTGAATTAATGTACTCCCAATCTTGCCAAAAAGGGAACAGCAGAGTAAGAAGATGGTCCATTGGAATAATATGGTAGAGTAGGGTCAAATTGTGCGGGAGGGATGAGTAAATCATGCACAAAAAATGGCTTATTATGCGGCGTTATTCAGCACATTTTATAATATTATTACTTCAATATTTGATGATTTTTATCACTTAACACTGCCTGGGCATTGGTTGCACTTAATAAGTACCAGTTTAACATTCAATTTTAGTAATAAGACATTGAAAGGTAACCAGTCCATATTTTCAAAGGATCTTCTGCTGCAAGGCAACACTTGTTGTTGTGTTAATATGATCCTTTGAACCATTTGAGCTACAAACAAAAATATGTTTTTATTAAGAATAAGCAGCAGATGATGGATTGATCTATAATTATGAGAAAATGCAGCAGCCAATCAATCGCATAATATCAGTGGTCCTGGCAATAAATTCAGAAAAGTTATTGCCCAAGAGCACACAATGTGGCCAAATGGGAGGCAAGGATTGAAAAAAGCGCCTCCTAGTTCCATTTCTCCAACTAGCCAACTAGACTACACTGGGCTGTCAGTGAGTCTGAAGGAAAGGCTTAGGGGCTGCCTCTCCAAGGAAATTGCCACTCTCTTTCCGGCCATGTTCAGCTTTAAAACATGGTGATTAGATGCCAAATATCCTAGTTACTTGGTTAAAACTTTCTGGTTAGACCAGGTCCTTTGGCAGTGGGTACTTACTGGACAGTATGCTTGTAGATACTGAATTACTATTATTACTTTTCTAAACTTGTCGCTCGAAATTTGCAATTGTCAGGAGTCAAGGCTTACTCCAATAGGTGGTAAAGGAATTAGAACTCAAACATATCATGAAGAGTAGTCACACTCTAGAAACTCAGGGGCATATGTAACAACCTTTATCGCCAACACAACGTCACCTGTATTGACGTTGTGGTGGCGATAGGGGCTGCGTCTTATTTACAATCAGCGTTAAGCCACTTAACATGGCTTGATGCTACCTTGTTGATAAGGCCCCCTTTCACGCTCGCTATGGTTAGCATGAAAGGGGTAGGCAGTGGGTGTTGCGGTGGGCGTTCCACCGCAACACCCATTTATTTTGACGCTGCCCCCTATGGACAAGGGTAGCATACATAGAGGCATCACCAAAATTAAGACCAGGTCAAAAATGGTTCTTAAATTGGCGAAACAGGGAGAAATGCAATATTTCTACTCATTTTTACTTGTTCTGTGTGTGCTGCAGTGTGCAGCACACATGGAACACGCAAAATACCATGGTTTGTTCATGTACAGGAATGTGTCCCTTTCTGTACATGAACGAATTTAAAAAAACACATTTTGAAACTTTCATGTGTGCTGCATAAAGCAGCACATATGAAAGTGGCAGAATGGTATTTTAGGATTGTTTATGTGCAGGAAGGGTCTCCTTCCTACACATAAACAATACTCCCCTGCATGCAGTCACCCTTGCACTATGGTGCAAGGGTGCCTGCATTGGCGGTAAGTTTCAAAACGTAGTGCCACCACAGGGGGAAATGCAAGGCTGTACCAGATTCTTGTAAATATGGTGCAGCCTTGCGTTTCAGAAGTGGCGGAGAAAGGCGTTAAGCCAGGATGGCTAACGCCTCACTCTGCCATTTCATTGTACATATAGCCCTTAATCTCCAGCTGAGTTATCTTTTAACATGACCTGTTTTAGAGGGAAGATTTAGAATGAAACCCACACAATCTGCTAAGTGACTCTTGGTTCCTCTGCTCCCCAATAAACATTTTCCCAAGTCTCTGTACACAAAATGTGTCTCCACTTGTGCTGTGTTTCTCCAAAGGCATACATTCTCCTGTGAAGTCCCTACCTGGCTCTTGCAGTTATGACTGGGGAGCATGGCTGTGAGACCTGGAGAAGAGGACTCTCCTTCTCGAGGTCTTGCAGCACCAGACAATAGATGTGAAGTCCTGGGCAGCGGGGCCACATTCCAGGGGCTTTGCAGCACTACATCATAGCTGTGTGGTTAGAGGATGGGACAACAATCCCACGAGTCTCACAGCTGCGGTTGTCCATGGAAGGGAACACCCCTCCCGCGTCTTGCAGTGCTACACTATTGCTGTGAGGCCAATGGTAGAGGGTTCCCCTATCCTGGATCCCTTTCCTGGGCCACACAGCAGTAGACCATGGTTGCAAGGCATAAGAGAGTGGAGGTCCCTACCCTATACCTCGTAGCCATGTTGTAGCATTGCCAGGGCATGAAGAGGGCATCTCTCCCCTGGGCCTTGCTGTGATGCTTATGTTGCTGCGAGACTCACAGGTTAGTGGGTTCTCCTCCCTAATTCTCTCGGTGCTACACCATGTCTGAGAAACCCAGGAGGTGGGGAAGGGCACCTCATGTGGCCCCTCCCCTCGGGCCCATTTAAACTGTCTCATAGGTCTGTACCATGGCTCTGTCCATACGTCGATGTCAAGGTCCATGTCCTGTGATGCCAATGCCTGTGATTTCAAGTTGCATGCAATTAGAGTGGCTAACTCATTCCCTTTCTGCCCTGGCATAGCCATTGGCTAGCGGCATCACCATCAGTAGTGTAGCGGTTGCAGTGGCACTGGGCCCAGGGGTATTACATGCTCAATGTTCCCAAAGTATGGCTTTATTTGACTGTGCAGCCAGTGTGCAAGAGTGAGGAGGTGCTTTCACTTTGCACCAGCACCCATAGCACCATTGCTGTGCTACCTGTCTCTCTTATATGGGTATTGCAGCCATGTTCCAAATCAGTGAGGCATGGGAGAGGTCCTCCCTCTAATGGGCATTAGGAGGGAGAAGGCACCTGTCCATGTGCTTAGCAGAGCTGAACTATGGCTGTGAGGCTCTTTGGGGGCCTCATTCTGAGGGAGTGAATCTTACCCCGTTAATGTTTGTGATATACCTTTTGCATTGGTGTGGGAAGCTTGCACTATTGGTGTCCATGCATTACCTGTTATGTCAGGAAGTAAAGCTTGCGCTTCTGATGTCCAAGAAGAACCTGTTCTTTGTATTAGCGAACCTTGCATTAATGATTCCCATAGTGCATCTGCTCTGTGGGGTGTAAAGCATGCACTTCTACTCATTTGTTATGTCTGTTCTCTGCCGGAGGACAACTCACACTTTTAAGACCATGCTATAAATAGTCTGTGACGGAGGTAAGCTTGCATTGGTGTTGCTCACGCTGCATATGTTCAGTTATCAAGGCAAGCTTCCGCTGGTGATGTCCAGGCAGCATATGTTCAATTATCAAAGGAAGCTTGCACTGGTGATGTCCAAGCAGGACATGTTCTATTATCAGAGGAAGTTTGCACTGGTGACGCTAATGTCACACATGTTCTTTAACAGAGGGAAACACACATTTCTGATGGGCATGCTGGGCCCACTCTATCATGAGGTGAACACTGCAATGTTGATGCTCAAGGTGCATCTTTTGTTATAGTGAGGGAGTCTTGCTCAGTGGATGCCCTTGAGGTGCTTAGTGTGTGAAGATGTAAAACATGGTCAGAGAGGGAGGAGCGTGTGCACCGCTTACCTCCAGGGAGTCCCTGTGGTTGTAGCAAGCAAAGCTTGCACTGCTGACGCCTGTACTCCACCCTTCTGTAAAGGAGGGCAGCTTGCTCGCCTGGTGCTAATTCTATGCATATTCTGTGAGTGTGGGAAGCTTTCATTGGTGATGTCAATGCTGTGCATGTTCCTTCATCATAGGAAGGTTGAAGGTGTCATGCCCATGCTGTGCTTATTCTTTGAAAGGGAGACACGTGCACTGGTGATGGCCATGCTGGACTTGCTCCTTGATGCAGTGAGGACTACACTGTAGGTATCCACACTGTAACTTATATGATAATGAGGGAAGCTTGCACTGTTGCTTTCCTTGTGTTACCAGTTCTGTCATACATACATGCTTGACCCACTGATTCATTCTTTGTGTGAGGAAGACTGGCTCTCCTGATATCCATAATAGGGGCTGTTATGTCATGTTCTATTAGGGAAGGAAGCTTGCTCTGATTCTGTTGTGCTGAACATGTTCTTTGTTTGATGCTTGTGGTGACTTGTGCCTGTTCTGTTTAAGAAGGCCTCACACATTACTGATGCCCAAGGTACATATATTCTGTGAGTGAGAGAAGCTTGCAGTGGTTATATCCATGCTGTAAATGGTTATTTTCAAAGGGCACTTGCACTGATGGTGTCTATTTTGTACCTGCTCTTTGGCTGAGAAAAATGTACACTGCAGTCCCACCACAGGCATTGTGCAACAGAGCATTGAGATACTCAAGTAGTGTGTGTGACTGTCAAGCATTTCTATAAAAATATTCAATAGCTTGTTGCCAACTTGTATGCATGGTTAAGAATTTTGGGAATGAGTCAAGCAATTTGCCACCCTCTACATGGCACATAAATATTACATACATTCACAAAAGTACAATGAATTAGTTAATCGGGCACCAAATGACCCTTGGAATGAATGAATGAATGATTGATTTAATTTTCTTTCATAAGTAAATAAAGACAGAGAGGCACTATTATGCCTGCACCATGCACCTCTATCTGTTACTGTCTGATTTACATGGTTAAAAACGAGGTGTGAGAGCAAAGGAACTATCCCCATTGGCCCAGCGAGGCACCATGATATTTCTCAAAATGCAATAATTAATATGATAATACAATTTATAATTTTAAAGGCTGTGACACTATAATATAAATGCAATGTCGCCGCTTATAGAGTGGAAATGTGGTTCTGGGTATTAGGTCCCAATGTTCAGAATGTTCAAGGGAAGCCATGGCTTCAAATGTACACAGCGACCAGGGCTTGAGGCATCGTCTGTGTGATGTCACACTCAGAACCCTGGCCATAGCAACTAGTATCACATCAGAACCTTCAGTGTTCAGAGAGATCAGGACAGGAAAGGTGAAGTACCAGGGCTCTCAGAGGCAATACGATGGAGGGTCCCAGTGGCCTTACCCCAGCGAACTTTGCAGATGCACCAGGAACCACCCAGGACCTTTCTGGTTACGAGAACGGAGGTAAGAGTCCGGAATGGGGTCAAAATAAAAGGATGCAGACCTGGGCTGTAGAGAAGGGCTGGTATCTCCCAGGCCCAAAGAACCTCTATGACACAAACTTGGCATAAAAACCTCTGAACTTAAGAAAAGGGTGTGATGTATTTGTAGAGGGTGAGTGATGACTACATGGTTTGTTCAAGTCGAGGTTGAATCCTGAATATTCACTAAGTAATACACTATGTTTAAGTGGAAATGAACAGTTGACAAGGAACCTGCCAATGTTAAAACAAAGCCCATGCTTAGAGCTGTCTAGAACTTAACACTCAACCATATAAATACAAAATAAAAGTGTGATAGAGCTACAATACTCAACCTTTTATGACAAAAATCATCTGCTCAGGGATGGCGATAGGCATGGGCAACGGCCCAGGGCCCCGCACCTAGTCCACCAATATAGGGGCCTTGCACCTATGCTCCAACACTGCTAGGCCATGGGGAGGGGCACTTGTCTCCTGGCCCCGAAGCTGGGCCGGACTGGCCGTAGCGGGCACCGTCATTTCCCCATTGTACCGGAATGGTGGGAGCCAGTTTTGGACCGGGGGGGGGTAATTTTTGTTAGTGGGGTACTGGTTTTGTAATCAGCCCCTTATAACAAAAGCCCAAGCAGCAGCAGGGTTTCGGCCAGCACCCTCCCGTCCCCCCTGAGGCGACTGGTCGAAATTAATTGCCAGGGCTGATTTGCAATCCCTGGCCAGCCCTGCCTCGCAGGCATGTGGCGCGCTGCCAGGAACAGGGGAAGTCCCTTCGGTACGACAAGCAGCTCTCACTATTTCAGCCCTAATGAGCTTTGGAAGAGATGCTTGTCAGTGTCTGGGAGGGGCCGTTGCTGCACAGGAGGGGCCCTGCACCATGCAGGTTCAGGATCAGCTTCAAATTTTGGGATACAAATAGGGTTGTCACCTCTCAGGAGAAACATCCAGGCCATTCGTTGCTGTTTTAGGAGTTTGCAAAGGCAGGGACAAACTATTAAGTACCACTTTAGACACAAGCATCTGTATTATTTATAACAAGTCGTTTCTGTCTTTGTTGACCTGAATTATTACTCAGGGGTGGGTGCAGCTCTAGAGCACGTTTAAATGTGTTTTCTGTTTATATTTGAAGTTTTGAATATGTACAGATAATGCCTAAAAATAACAGTTTTAGGTGATTTGGTACCAGCCGGGACATGAAACAGAACAGAACAGGACAGAAAACCAGCCAGGTGCCAACCCTAGATGCAAACAGCCTTGAATGAGGGATGAAAAGCATTTTTTTCCAATTTTGAAAAGCACAAATGCGACCTGGAGGTATTGGAGTGCTTAACATGAGAACCAGTTACATTATACAAGGACACATTCTTTTCTTATCTTAGGCACACGGGAGACTAAGTGATTTGCACCAGAATCATAGGATCTTGAGCTGATGCCAAGACTGGAAACTGGTTCCACAGCTATAAAGTCGGCAGCTCCAGCCAGAACGCAACATTCTGGTTAGATAGAGGGTGGCAGGCAGATGCTACATGAAAGCTCGGTTCTTTATGGACGTGTGGTTCTAACTGGACCTCAAGCTGAGCCAGAGGCAGGGAGTACCCCTTTGGTGGCTATTTCCTACATTAATCCTGTTTCAAAGTGCTGCTGTATTGTCAGATCAGTGGATGAGGCACACGGATTGTGTTATATGCCCAGGATCAACAGTTTGTTAAATTAGTAGACCCAGGACGGCAGTACACTGCTTTTTATTGCAAAGACTATATATTTAGCACTGTACTGCATTTACATGACTAGTACTTATGACTGGGCACCTCCCTTCTCTCGCTAATTATTCAGTACATTTTTAAAAATCTCGGTGACTACCAGTTTTCATATTGAATTAATGTACTCCCAATCTTGCCAAAAAGGGAGAAGCAGAGTAAGAAGAAGGGCCATTGGAATATTATGGTAGAGTAGGGTCAAATTGTGCGGGAGGGATGAGTAAATCATGCACCAAAATTGGCATATCATGTGGCGTAATTCAGCACATTTTATCATATTATTACTTCAATATTTGATGATTTTTACAACTTAACACTGCCTGGGCATTGTTTGCACTTAATAAGTACCAGTTTAACATTCAATTTTAGTAATAAGACATTGCAAGGTAACCAGTCCATATTTTCAAAGGATCTTCTGCTGCAAGGCAACACGTGTTGTTGTGTTAATAGGATCCTTTGAACCATTTGAGCTACGGACAAATATGTTTTTATTAAAACCTGCAGATTAAGCAGCAGATGATGGGTAAATCTATAATTATGAAAAAATGCAGCAGCCAATCAATCGTATAATCCCAGTGGCACTGGCAATAAATTCAGAAAAGTTATTGACCAAGAGCACACAATGTGGCCAAATGGGAGGCAAGGATTGAAAAAAGCGCCTCTTAGTTCCATTTCTCCAACTAGTCCACTAGACTATACTGGCCTGTCAGTGAGTCTGATGGACAGGCTTAGGGGCTGCCTCTCCAAGGAAATTGCCACTCTCTTTCCAGCCATGTTCAGCTTTAAAACATGGTGATTAGATGCCAAATATCCTTGTTACATGGTTAAACCTTTCTGGTTAGACCAGGTCCTTTGGCAGTGGGTACTTACTGGACAGTATGCTTGTGGATACTGATTTACTATTATTACTTTCATAAACTTGTCGCTCGAAATGTGCAATTGTCAGGAGTCAAGGCTTACTCCAATAGGTGGTAAAGGAATTAGAACTCAAACATATCATGAAGAGTAGTCACACTCTAGAAACTCAGGGGCATATGTAACAACCTCTATCGCCACCACAACGTCACCTATATTGACGTTATGGTGGCGATAGGGGCTGCGTCTTATTTACAATCAGCGTTAAGCCACTTAACATGGCTTGATGCTACCTTGTTGATAAGGCCCCCTTTCACGCTCGCTATGGTTAGCGTAAAAGGGGTAGGCAGTGGGTGTTGCAGTGTGCGTTCCACCGCAACACCCATTTATTTTGACACTGCCCCCTATGGACAAGGGTGGCATACATAGACGCATCATCAAAATTAAGACCAGGTAAAAAATGGTTCTTAAATTGGCGAAACACGGAGAAATGCAATATTTCTACTCATTTTTACTTTTTCCGTGTGTGCTGCAGTGTGCAGCACACATGGAACAAGCAAAATACCATGGTTTGTTCATGTACAGGAATGTGTCCCTTTCTGTACATAAAAGAACTAAAAAAACGCATTTTGTCACTTTCATGTGTGTTGCATAAAGCAGCACACATGAAAGTGACAGAATGGCATTTTATTATTGTTTATGTGCAGGAAGGGTCTCCTTCCTACACATAAACAATCCTCCCCTGCATGCAGTCACCCTTGCACTATGGTGCAAGGGTGCCTGCATTGGCGGTAAGTTGCAAAAAGTAGTGCCACCACAGGGGGAAATGCAAGGCTGTACCAGAATCTTGTAAATATGGTGCAGCCTTGCGTTTCAGAAGTGGCGGAGAGAAGCGTTAAGCTAGGATGGCTAACGCCTCCCTCTGCCATCTCATTGTACATATAGCCCTTAATCTCCAGCTGAGTTATCTTTTAACATGACCTGTTTTAGAGTGGAGATTTAGAATGAAACCCACAAAATCTGCTAAGTGACTCTTGGTTCCTCTGCTCCCCAATAAACACTTTCCCAAGTCTCTGCACACAAAATGTGTCTCCTTTTGTGCTGTGTTTCTCCAAAGGCATACATTCGCCTGTGAAGTCGCTACTTGGCTCTTGCAGCTATGACTGGGGACCATGGTTGTGAGGCCCGGGGAAGAGGACTCTCCTTCTCGAGGTCTTGCAGCACCAGACAATGGATGTGAAGTCCTGGGCAGTGGGGCCACATCCCAGGGGCTTTGCAGCACTACATCATAGCTGTGTGGTTAGAGGATGGGACAACAATCCCATGAGTAAATGTAAATGTAAATGTATACTTGTAAAGCGCACTGTTACTCCATCTCGGAGTGTCCTGGCGCTGTATACCGCTGGGGAACCCGTCCTGGCTTTCCCTGTGAGATGGTCCCTCCTGGGCACCCCCAAAGTGAAGCCAGGCATCCCCGGCGCTGATAGGGCCGTTGTGGAGATTAAGCAAGCTATTGCCCAGAGTTGCAGAGTGGGACCCATGGTTAGCTTAGGCACCTAGGCGAGAATTATTGAGTCCGCGGACATTGACCCAAGACCCTGCCGCGACGGGAATTGAACCCTGGTCCCGGGCCGACCTCTGCATCAGGGTCTGCCGCTCTAACCATTGAGCCACACTTCTCCACGTCACAAAGCTGCGGTTGTCCATGGAAGGGAACACCCCTCCCGCGTCTTGCAGTGCTACACTATTGCTGTGAGGCCAATGGTAGAGGGTTCCCCTATCCTGGATCCCTTTCTTGGGCAACACAGCAGTAGACCATGGTTGCAAGGCCTAGGAGAGTGGAGGTCCCTACCCTATGCCTCGTAGCCATGTTGTAGCATTGCAAGGGCATGAAGAGGGCATCTCTCCCCTGGGCCTTGCTGTGATGCTTATGTTGCTGCAAGACTCACAGGTTAGTGGGCTCTCCTCCCTAATTCTCTTGGTGCTACACCATGTCTGAGAAACCCAGGAGGTGGGGAAGGGCACCTCATGTGGCCCCTCCCCTCGGGCCCATTTAAACTGTCTCACAGGTCTGTACCATGGCTCTGTGCATACGTCGATGTCAAGGTCCATGTCCTGTGCTGCCAATGAATGTGATTTCACGTTGCATGCAATTAGAGGGGCTAACTCATTTCCTTTCTGCCCTGGCATAGCCAATGGCTAGCGGCATCACCATCAGTAGTGTAGCGGTTGCAGTGGCACTGGGCCCAGGGGTATTACGTGCTTAATGTTCCCAAAGTATGGCTTTATTTTACTGTGCAGCCAGTGTGCAAGAGTGAGGAGGTGCTTTTACTTTGCACCAGCACTCATAGCACCATTGCTGTGCTACTTGTCTCTCTTATATGGGTATTACAGCCATGTTCCAAATCAGTGAGGCATGGGAGAGGTCCTCCCTCTAATGGGCATTAGGAGGGAGGAGGCACCTGTCCATGTGCTTAGCAGAGCTGGACTATGGCTGTGAGGCTCTTTGGGGGCCTCACTCTGAGGGAGTGAATCTTACCCTGTTAATGTTTGTGATATACCTTTTGCATTGGTGTGGGAATCTTGCACTAATGGTGTCCATGCATTACCTGTTATGTCAGGAAGTAAAGCTTGCGCTTCTGATGTCCAAGAAGAACCTGTTCTTTGTATTAGGGAAGCTTGCATTACTGATTCCCATAGTGCATCTGCTCTGTGGGGGGTAGAGCATGCACTTCTACTCATTTGTTATGTCTGTTCTCTGCAGGAGGACAACTCACACTTTTTAAGACCATGCTATACATAGTCTGTGAGGGAGGGAAGCTTGCATTGGTGTTGCTCACGCTGCATATGTTCAGTTATCAAGGCAAGCTTCCACTGGTGATGTCCATGCAGCACATGTTTAATTATCAAGGGAAGCTTGCACTGGTGATGTCCAGGCAGCATATGTTCAATTATCAAGGGAAGCTTGCACAGGTGATGTCCATGCAGGATATGTTCTATTATCAGGGGAAGTTTGCACTGGTGACGCTAATGTCACACATGTTCTTTAACAGAGGGAAACACATTTCTGATTGACATGCTGGGCCCACTCTATCATGAGGTGAACACTGCAATGTTGATGCCCAAGGTGCACCTTTTGTTATAGTGAGGGAGTCTTGCTCAGTTGATGCCCTTGAGGTGCTTAGTGTGGGAAGATGTAAAACATGGTCAGAGAGGGAGGAACGTGTGCACCGCTTACCTCTATGGAGTCCCTGTGGTTGTAGCAAGCAAAGCCTGCACTGCTGACGCCTGTGCTCCACCCTTCTGTAAAGGAGGGCAGCTTGCTCCCCTGGTGCTAATTCTATGCATATTCTGTGAGTGTATGAAGCTTTCATTGGGAATGTCAATGCTGTGCATGTCAACAAAACACTGGGGGTGGAGGGTCCTAGGGGAAGTTTAAGGACCAAGCCTGATATGCCCCCCCACCTAACATGTACACCAACAGAAAATAGCAGTGGGTCACAAGTCTAACTCAATTATGTATCCTATAAGACAATGTGTTCTAAAGCAAAAAAGGGGGATCTTGCCAGGGGAGACTCCTCAATGTGAAAGAGTTCCCATCAGTCCACCATCGAGACCGCCCTTCATCATCTGGGTACTCTCAAACTTTGAGGGTACTGATACCCACAACAGACTGGCAGATGCTAGTAACCTAATCTGGGGTATATCAGTGAGACAAGGCTAAGTAGTAGAGAAATGTGTCTCTAAAGGAACTGAATAGCAGTGCTAACTAAAGTGAAAGTGAAATAGTGAGAGAATGCTCTAAAATTGGATAGTGATAGGGGAAAAAAAGGAACTTTTATTATGCACCCCTTCACTCCCAAAACAATAAAAACAGTGCAAATAGTAGTGTAACAAATAACTACCAATGAGAATCTTAGGTTGACATGTTTCTGCAGACACTCGGAGCCAGATGGTCTCCTGCTGCTTCCTCAGGACTATTAGTGCTACTGCTATATATGTAAAAAGAGATTGTATCACCTGAATAGTGTGATATGTTTTCGTCCTCCTGACTTCAAACCACAACATTCAGCAGGAGAGATTCCAGATACATAAAAAGAAAGACCAAGAAAGCACAGTCAGTAACTCTAACAGTGTGCTAGAACCAAGAAATAATTTTAACTTGTTCAACACGCCAGCTCATAAATGCCAGCCACATATGGGCAATCAAGTCTACCATATATAAAGATTAATTATGTTCACTCACCTATTAGGCAGAAGGGAACAGCCCCATCTCACCTGGCACCAGCTCAGGTACTGGGTGCACCGCTCGAGTAGAAGGAAAGAAAAAAAGCTTAACTATGGGAGAAAGGTCTCCCTACAACAACAATGATTCACCTACTCCTCACGGGCCATATCGAGCGCCGATATGCCTCTCACAAAACTAATTCGGTAAGATTGAATAGACCGCCTCCAATGAAAAGTAGCGTTTCATTTGTTTATTACAATTCAGTGCCGCTGATCAAGAAACGCACCAAATGCTAGCCTTGGTCCGTGATTGAAAACAAACCTGACTGGTATGCGGGTATTTATAAGCGGCGTGCCTCCTAGGCGTAAGTTGCCGAAAGCGTTCAGGCTTCCATCATACTCTGCGCGATATTAATCAAATCCTGCACAACACACGTCAGGGGCCAACAATCTCACCTATCCGTCGGTACAACGGTCGTCCCTCTGGGCTGTATCTTGGGGAGGTGCCGACACAGGATTCGCTGGTTTGTTGCAGGCACGTTCGGTGTGCTGGTAACTTCTCACAATCATGTCCACCAATTTAGGGTTGGCGTTCGACGAGGCTGAGGTTCAGTCAATCTTGGCCGAAAACCCGAGTGTATTGGATCTACTGCCATCTGCCCAGGTCACTAGTGATGACGGATGGGCCAAGATCTTAATATTG
This sequence comes from Lissotriton helveticus, assembly GCF_964261635.1. Classification (NCBI taxonomy): domain Eukaryota; kingdom Metazoa; phylum Chordata; class Amphibia; order Caudata; family Salamandridae; genus Lissotriton; species Lissotriton helveticus. Next base: position 81,068 of record NW_027611854.1, read on the forward strand.
AAAAAGAATCAGGCTAGAGTGTGTGTACATGGGATATCGATGGCCGAATACTTACGTGGAAATTGTGCCCCGAGTGGCCTAATTGTGACAAATGCCCCTCGCCTGTTTCTAGATGACAAAGATTTTCTCAGGGACTGGTATCTAACAGCATGGAAATGCACCCGAGATGGGTTGGTTCTTATTATCAAGACAGCGAAAAAGACGGCTGATAAAATCTTAGTCGAAATACAGACCTTAGAGGGTCAGATCAGGACAACAATATCAGGCAAAGTATTCTCAAAAGGGCAGGATGAAGGTAATAAAGCTAGTAAAGAATTCAGAGATTCCATCTTGTTCGGTATACTTGAAAAGTTTAAGAAAGACCTTGCCAAATTCTCGGCTGAGAAGGTGTATCCTTACACGAGCGACACATATGTATCTGCGCCATTTAATAAGAATGGACGCAAAGGGGGATCAACGTATGGTACATCAAGCTCACTTGAAGGGTCGACTGATTCAGATTCCTTAGACCGAGGGAGCACACCGAATGCTAATAGAGGTAGGGGAAGTAATAGGAGAAACTGGACGGGCTATAACCAACACTTTGGCCATCCACAAATTCCGCCATGATGGCAATCAACACCGTGGGGACCACCTACTTTTCCACCTCCTGGCGGTCCTTTTGGCCCACAGCAGTTCTATCCTGAATATAATCAACAGTCTTTTTTAGGACAGGGCCAGGGACGGTCGAGAGGACGACGGAGGGCCCAACAACAGGGCCAGGTCCGTTGGAATCTCCCTCTGGTAACAATGGATCTGAGGAATGGGAAGAAAATCCCTCAGGAACAACCAGGGACATCAGGAGGGCAAGCCTCGTAATAAACCTCAGCACTCATGTATTAACTGAGATTGAGGAACAGGTCCTTAATAATGGACTGGGGTTTGTTACTACCAACAGAGGTGACCCGTTTATCGCCCAAATTGAGATGGGAAAGTTCTTCCGAAAAATAAGGCTACATTACCTGTTTGCCAATAAACAAAACACCATCTCAGAGAGTGGAGATGGTGGTGGGAATACCGGCCTTAAGAGGCCGTCTACTTTCAATCCCACCAATGTTGGCCTTCTACCCAAAGTCCTAGCCTTTGAGGAGGCAGTGGACCACGATATAAGAGAACTATATCAACAACAACAAAGCCCTTTCATCAATCTGTCAAAAAAGGAACAAGAGGCAGTGAAAATGCTGGCCAATAATGAGTCTGTGGTAGTGAAGCCAGCAGACAAAGGGGGTGCAATTGTCCTTTTGGATTCAGGCACATATCGAGATGAGTGTTTGCGCCAATTGAATAACACCAAGGCCTATCGGAAACTTACCAGCGATCCCACCGAGAGACTCACCACAGTGATTGGACATATAGTGGAGGAAGCTCTAGCTGAAGGGTGGGTTACTCATAAAGAGGATCAATACCTTTGTACAGTGAATCCTAGAATGCCGTACTTTTATGTACTGCCAAAAGTACATAAGGCTCAAAGGCCACCTCCGGGTCGGCCGATTATATCGGGCATCGGTTCACTGCTAGAACCCCTTTCAACCTTCGTAGACTTCTTTTTGATGCCACTAGTTAGGGAAATGCCTAAATTCCTCAAAGATACAAAGGATGTTCTCAGAATTCTCCCTGACATCGAGTATAATGAAGATCTAGACATCCTTGTGTCGTTTGATGTTGAAAGTCTTTATACTTCTATCCCCCAGACTGAAACACTGGAGGTGATTGAGGGACTTTTGACAAATAGAGACCTAAATTCCATCACGCCGGCAAGACTTATTATGACCTTGGCCACTTTGGCCATGACTGAGAATTTTTTTCAGTTTGAGGAGTCGCTCTATCTACAGGTTAGCGGGACTAGTATGGGCAGCGTTTTTGCACCTAGTCTCACTAAACTGTATGTCCACAAGTTCGAACAAGACCACATCTTTGCAGACACTAATCCACATCAGCTGTGTCTGCGGCTGTGGAAAAGGTATATAGACGACGTCCTGGTAGTGTGGCGTGGGACGGTGGAAGAGCTCCAGCAGTTTCACCTTTGGCTGAACGAGAGAAATCGATTCCTCAAATTCGCGATTGAATTTGACAAACATCAACTGGCCTTTTTAGACCTGCTGATTACATCTTCAGCGACAGGGCTACAATCTGAACTGTATCGTAAGCCCATGGCGAGGAACTCCCTATTGAGCTATGAGAGCTGTCACCCGAAGGCTCTGAGGGATAACCTGCCTTTCGGGCAATTCCTCCGAATTCAGAGGAATTGCTCCACGAAGTCTGCTTTTGACGTCCATTCCAGGACATTGGCGGCTAATCTGGCCGATAAGAACTATCCTAAACGCCTGAACAGAGAGAGCCTGTTAGAGGTGGTGCCTCCAAAACCCAAACAGGAAAGGATCACTTGTGTAAACACCTTTTGTACAAATTCAACTAAGTACAAAAAATTGTAAGGAAACATTGGAAGATTTTAAACACTGGTACTGATTCCTTACCACATCCGCTATTTGCATTTAAAGGAGGAGAGAGTCTTAGAGACCAACTAGTCCATACTAGACCGAAGGCAACTATTCCTCGAGTGGTAGGGACACTGTGGGATCTACCTGCTGTCACAGGACACCATCCCTGTGGGAATTGTGCCGCTTGCCCGCAAACAATGAAGACATACAGTATTGATATTGGCACTGACCGACCCTGGCAGCTCAGAAGATTCACGAATTGTAACAGCAGTAACCTTATTTATCTGATTACTTGTCCCTGCAAAAAAAACTATGTAGGGATGACGACCAAAAAAACTAAGGTTCGAATCTCTGAACATAAAAGTTTAATCAGGTGTTCTAAGCAGGCCACGAAACTGACAAACCACTTTTTAGAGGTGGGACATCTGCCCACGGATTTACACTGGACAGTACTGGACCAACCATTGATTCCTGCAGAGGTTACTGATATATCTACCTTTCTATTCAGACGGGAACAAAAATGGGTGTTCAGACTTAAGACAGGAAGCTTTTGATTATCGTGAATCCACACGAAGGCGAACGCACGGAGGAACAGGGAGGCCGGCTAAGAAACCACAGATATCGTTGACCTGATAATGAAACCACAGAGTGGAGGTGCATGATTCAAAGAGCACACCGGCAACTCCAACCAATTTTGAGTTGGACATCCAATACAATTCCAGACTTGAGAGATCCTATCTTACTGCTACACGGTGGTTCCTCCGTGCAATGTGAAAACGTTGAGGCATAATCAAAAGCTTCCCAGTGTGACTCAATCATCATAAGCCAGTCCACGCCAAGAGAAAAAGAACTGAAGATATTGATTAGACTTGAATCTGTAACCACATTGCAGATACTCTGAAATACATATGTTAGTCCTGATGAAGGTGTAAAGATTGAAAGACACCGAAACGCCGCGTCGACTTGTTTTGCACATTGATTTGTCTTGATTATCTTTTATAGTGTAAATAGTTTGAATTTCTAACCTTTTCACAAAAAGGTTCTTTTAGTTGTTTTTAATTATTTTAGATTGTAACCCATTCGGGAGGTCCAAATAAATCACAAATTGATTCTTTATTCATTTGTACATGCTTATTACTTGATCACAGTTGAATTTTGTTGCTTACTGTCATTGGTTCACTGTTGTTTTCGCCCCTCAATAGATTCTCTGTAGAAACCCCTCAGGGATTATTTCCCTCAGTAATTTAAGGCTGCTACAAAATACAGGGATTTTTTGTGACAATTCTAATTCCCCCTCCCTGACATCCGTCACTAGGGGATCCTCCATTTTTTGAGCCAGACTTAAGACAGACAAGACGGGATTAAATGACGATATTCCCTGGAATTCACTCTAATTATGAATATATGCTGTGGAATAGCACTTAGGAGTGCGCTAACATCACGCTGACTGAGATATTGCCGATATGAATCAAGATTTGTCTGACTCATTGAGATACTCGTATTTATGACAGTACGAGTATATATGCAAATGGCATCACAAAATATGACTACTGGCAGTATTAGTGCTCACTCGTGTTAATTCAATCATTGATAGTCTTTTAATATGCGTGGCAATATGCATCAGAAGACCAGGGAACTACATCTCCCTACATCCTCCTGTAGGGAGATAGTGCCGATATGAATCGAGATTTGTCTGACTCATTGAGATACTCGTATTTATGACAGTACGAGTATATATGCAAATGGCATCACGAAATGTGACTACTGGCAGTATTAGTGCTCACTCGTGTTAATTCAATCATTGATAGTCTTTTAATATGCGTGGCAATATGCATCGGAAGACCAGGGAACTACATCTCCCTACATCCTCCTAGTAATGTGACGCGGCACGCCATGATGACGTCACACGTACGCACGACGCGGGGGGCAGGAAACGCATTTGTTTACCACCGGTACACCATGTCGGCACCTCCCCAAGATACAGCCCAGAGGGACGACCGGTGTACCGACGGATAGGTGAGATTGTTGGCCCCTGACGTGTGTTGTGCAGGATTTGATTAATATCGTGCAGAGTATGATGGAAGCCTGAACGCTTTCGGCAACTTACGCCTAGGAGGCACACCACTTATAAATACCCGCATACCAGTCAGGTTTGTTTTCAATCACGGACCAAGGCTAGCATTTGGTGCGTTTCTTGATCAGCGGCACTGAATTGTAATAAACGAATGAAACGCTACTTTTCATTGGAGGCGGTCTATTCAATCTTACCGAATTAGTTTTGTGAGAGGCATATCGGCGCTCGATATGGCCCGTGAGGAATAGGCGAATCATTGTTGTTGTAGGGAGACCTTTCTCCCATAGTTAAGCTTTTTTTTTTCCTTCTACTAGAGCGGTGCACCCAGTACCTGAGCTGGTGCCAGGTGAGGTGGGGCTGTTCCCTTCTGCCTAATAGGTGAGTGAACATAAATAATCTTTATATATGGTAGACTTGATTGCCCATATGTGGCTGGCATTTATGAGCTGGCGTGTTGAACAAGTTAAAATTATTTCTTGGTTCTAGCACACTGTTAGAGTTACTGACTGTGCTTTCTTGGTCTTTCTTTTTATGTATCTGGAATCTCTCCTGCTGAATGTTGTGGTTTGAAGTCAGGAGGACGAAAACATATCACACTATTCAGGTGATACAATCTCTTTTTACATATATAGCAGCAGCACTAATGGTCCTGAGGAAGCAGCAAGAGACCATCTGGCTCCGAGTGTCTGCAGAAACATGTCGACCTAAAATTCTCATTGGTAGTTATTTGTTACACTACTATTTGCACGGTTTTCATTGTTTTGGGAGTGAAGGGGTGCATAATAAAAGTTCCTTTTTTCCCCTATCACTATCCAATTTTAGAGCATTCTCTCACTATTTCACTTTCACTTCAGTTAGCACTGCTATTCAGTTCCTTTAGAGAAACATTTTTCTACTACTTAGCCTTGTCTCACTGATATACCCCAGATTAGGTTACTAGCATCTGTCAGTCTGTTGTGGGTATCAGTACCCTCAAAGTTTGAGAGTACCCAGATGATGAAGGGCGGTCTCGATAGTGGACTGATGGGAACTCTTTCACATTGAGGAGTCTCCCCTGGAAAGATCCCCCTTTTTTTGCTTTAGAACACATTGTCTTATAGGGTACATAATTAAGTTAGACTTGTGACCCACTGCTATTTTCTGTTGGTGTAAATGCTGTGCATGTTCCTTCATCATAGGAAGGTTAAAGGTGTCATGCCCATGCTGTTCTTATTCTTTGAAAGGGAGACACGTGCACTGATGATCACAATGCTGGACTTGCTCCTTGATGCAGTGAGGACTACACTGTAGGTATCCACACTGCAACTTATATGATAACGAGGGAAGCTTGCACTGTTGCTTTCCTTGTGTTATCAGTTCTGTCATACATACATGCTTGACCCACTGATTCATTTTTTGTGTGAGGAAGGCTGGCTCTCCTTATACACATAATAGGGGCTGTTCTGTCATGTTCTATTAGGGAAGGAAGCTTGCTCTGATTCTGTTGTGCTGAACATGTTCTTTGTTTGATGCTTGTGGTGACTTGTGCCTGTTCTGTTTAAGAAGGCCTCACACATTACTGATGCCCAAGGTACATATATTCTGTGAGTGAGAGAAGCTTGCAGTGGTTATATCCATGCTGTAAATGGTTATTTTCAAAGGGCACTTGCACTGATGGTGTCTATTTCGTACCTGCTCTTTGGCTGAGAAAAATGTACACTGCAGTCCCGCCACAGGCATTGTGCAACAGAGCATTGAGATACTCAAGTAGTGTGTGTGACTGTCAAGCATTTCTATAAAAATATTCAATAGCGTATTGCCAACTTGTATGCATGGTTAGGAATTTTGGGAATGAGTCAAGCAATTTGCCACCCTCTACATGGCACATAAATAATACATACATTCACAAAAGTACAATGAATGAGTTAATCGGGCACCAAATGACCCTTGGAATGAATGAATGAATCCAGATCCACACCGACCCGAGGACCACCATCAGAGGCACCCTGATCTACCGACCCCCGGGACCACGCACACGATTCAGCGAGGACATCGCCGACTTCATCAGCCCGCATGCCCTCCCCTCCGCCGACTACATCCTCCTGGGGGACCTCAACTTCCACCTGGAGAACAACAGCGACCGCAACACCATCACCCTGCTCGACAACCTCGCCAACCTCGGACTCAAGCAGCTGGTGTCCACCCCCACCCACCTCGCCGGACACACACTCGACGCCGTCTTCTCATCCAGCAAAGACATCGCCTTCAGCCACGCAACAGGACTCCACTGGACGGACCACAGCTGCCTCCACTTCCCCTTCAAAAGAACGACGATCCACCACTACCAGCAACAGGTTGCCCGAAGAAGCTGGAACAAGATCACAGCCGACCATCTCGCCGCCTCCCTGAGCCAGCACCCCCCTGCCGGCTCAGCGAACCCCAGCCAGGCCGCCGACAACCTCACGAAGTGGATCAGCAACTGCGGACGAACTCGCCCCTCTGAGGACCCCGCCCAGCAGACCCGGCAGCAGAAAAACCCCATGGTTCACCGACGAACTCAAGAGCTCCAAGAAGAACTGCCGAGCCCTCGAGAAAGTCTGGAGAAGGGAACCAACACCGGACAACATGACCACCCTCAAGCTCGCCACCCGGAAACACCACCAACTGATCCGCGCCACCAAGAAAAATGCATACAAGGACCGGTTGGACAACAACGCACACAACTGCAAGGAACTCTTCAACATCGTGAAAGAGCTCTCCAACCCCAACGCCGGAAACAACGACATCACCCCGTCGCAAGACCTCTGCAACTCCCTCGCCTCCTACTTCCACAACAAGATCGCGGACATACACAACAGCTTCAGCATCCAACCGACGCACGCCACGACCGCAGCAACGCCACCCACCACCACCCTCCGCGTCTGGACTCCGATCAGCACCGAAGACACCATCCGCACAATGAACTCCGTCCACTCCGGATCTCCGACCGACCCCTGCCCTCACCACGTCTTCAACAAGGCCGACGCTGTCATCGCACCCCACCTGCGGGACATTATCAACACCTCCTTCGACACCGCCACCTTCCCGGAGAGCTGGAAGCACGCAGAACTCAGCGCTCTACTCAAGAAACCTACAGCGGACCCCACCAAACTCAAGAATTACCGTCCCATCTCGCTCCTCCCGTTCCCAGCCAAAGTCATCGAAAAGACCGTCAACAAACAGCTGGCCGCCTTCCTCGAGACGAATGGATCCCTCGACCCCTCACAGTCTGGCTTCCGAGCCAACCACAGCACCGAGACCGCCCTCATTGCTGCCACCGATGACATCCGAGCCCTGATGGACAAGGGAGAAACAGCGGCCCTCATCCTCCTAGACCTCTCCGCGGCATTTGACACTGTCTGCCACCGCACCCTAGTGCAGCGCCTCGGCAACATCGGAATCCAGGAGAAGGCGCTGGAATGGATCACCTCCTTCCTCGACGGAAGAACACAGAGAGTCCGCCTACCACCGTACAAGTCAGAGGCCACCGAAGTCATCTGCGGCGTCCCTCAAGGATCCTCGTTGAGTCCCACCCTCTTCATCGTCTACATGAGCCCCCTCGCGGCCATCGCACGCCAACACAACCTCAACATAATCTCCTACGCCGACGACACCCAGCTGATCCTCTCCCTCACCAACGACCCCGCCGCCGCCAGAGCCAACCTGCACGAAGGGATGAGAGATGTAGCCGAGTGGATGACGACCAGCCGCCTGAAACGGAACTCAGACAAGACGGAGGACCTCATCCTGGGCTCCTCGCCCTCCGCCTGGGACGACTCCTGGTGGCCCCCCGCCCTGGGCTCCGCACCCAAACCGACGGACCACGCTCGCAACCTGGGCTTCATCCTGGACTCTTCCCTCTCCATGACCAGACAAGTCAACGCCGTCTCCTCGTCATGCTTCAACATCCTACGCATGCTACGGAAGATCTTCTGGTGGATCCCCACCGAGACCAGGAAGACTGTCACCCAGGCCCTCGTCACCAGCCGACTGGACTACGGCAACGCCCTCTACGCCGGAACCACCACCAAGCTCCAGAAGAGACTCCAGCGGATCCAGAACGCTTCAGCCAGACTCATCCTCGACATCCCACGAAACAGCCACATCTCCGGACATCTGAGAGACCTGCACTGGCTCCCCGTCAACAAAAGAATCACCTTCCGGCTCCTCACCCACGCACACAAAGCCCTACACGACCAAGGCCCGAGCTACCTCAACAACCGAGTCAACTTCTACGCTCCCAAGCGCCACCTCAGATCAACCAGCCACGCCCTCGCCGCCGTCCCACGCATCCGAAGAGCGACGACAGGAGGAAGGTCCTTCTCCTACCTGGCCGCCAAGACCTGGAACTCCCTACCGACCGACCTGCGCCTGACCCAAGACCACCTCTCCTTCAGGAAGAAGCTCAAGACCTGGCTGTTCGAGCAGTAACGGCACCCCCCTCCTAGCGCCTTGAGACCCTACGGGTGAGCAGTGCGCTCTATAAATGCCTTGATTGATTGATTGATTGATTGATTGATTGATTTAATTTTCTTTCATAAGTAAATAAAGACAGAGAGGCACCATTATGCCTACACCATGCACCTCTAACTGTTACTGTCTGATTTACATGGTTAAAAACGAGGTGTGAGAGCAAAGGTACTACCCCCATTGGCCCAGCGTGGCACCATGATATTTCTCAAAATACAATAATTAATATGATAATACAATTTATAATTTTAAAGGCTGTGACAATATAATATATATGTAATGTTGTCGCTTATAGAGTGGAAATGTAGTTCTGGTTATTAGGTCTCAATGTTCAGAATGTTCAAGGGAAGCAATGGCTTCAAATGTACACAGCGACCAGGGCTTGAGGCATCATCTGTGTGATATCACAACTCAGAACCCTGGCCATAGCAACTAGTATCACATCAGAACCTTCAGTGTTCAGAGATATCAGGACAGGAAAGGTGAAGTACCAGGGTTCTCAGAGGCAATACGATGGAGGGTCCCAGTGGCCTTACCCCAGCGAACTTTGCAGATGCACCCGAGCGACACAGGACATTCCTGATTACGAGAACGGAGGAAAGAGTCCGGAATGGGGTCAAAATAAAAGGACGCAGACCTGGGCTGTAGAGAAGGGCTGGTATCTCCCAGGCCCAAAGAACCGCTATGACACAAACTTGGCATAAAAACCTCTGATTTTAAGAAAAGGGTGTGATGTATTTGTAGAGGGTGAGTGATGACTACATGGTTTGTTCAAGTCGAGGTTGAATCCTGAATATTCACTAAGTAATATACTATGTTTAAGTGGAAATGAACAGTTGACAAGGAACCTGCCAATGTTAAAACAAAGCCCATGCTTAGAACTGTCTAGAACTTAACACTCAACCATATAAATACAAAATAAAAGTGTGACAGAGCTACAATACTCAACCTTTTATGACAAATATCATCTGCTCAGGGATGGCAATAGGCATGGGCAACGGCCCAGGGCCCTGCACTCAGTCCACCAATAATGGTGGCCTTGCACCGATGCTCCAACGCTGCTAGGCCATGGGGAGGGGCACTTGTCTCCTGGCCCCGAAGCTGGGCCGGACTGGCCGTAGCGGGCACCAGCATTTTCCCATTGTACCGGAATGGTGAGGGCCGGTTTTGGACGGGGGGGGTCATTTTTGTTAGTGGGGACCGGTTTTGTAATCAGCCCCTTATAACAAAAGCCCAAGCAGCAGCAGGGTTTCGGCCAGCACCCTCCCCTCCCCCGGAGGCTGCTCAAATTTAATTGCCAGGGCTGATTTGCAAACCCTGTCCAGCCCTGCCTCGCAGGCATGTGGTGCGCTGCCAGGAACAGGGGAAGTCCCTTCGGTACGACAAGCAGCTCTCACTATTTCAGCCCTAATGAGCTTTGGAAGAGTTGCTTGTCAGTGTCTGCGAGGGGCCGTTGCTGCACAGGAGGGGCCCTGCACCATGCAGGTTCAGGATCAGCTTGAAATATTGGGATGCAAATAGGGTTGTCACCTCGCAGGAGAAAAATCCAGGCCATTCGTTGCTGTTTTAGGAGTTTGCCATGGCCGGGACAAACTATTAACTACCACTTTAAACATAAGCATCTGTATTATTTATAACAAGTCGTTTCTGTCTTTGTTGACCTGAATTATTACTCAGGGATGGGTTTTCTGTTTATATTTGAAGTTTTTAATATGTATGCATGTATTGTGTACTTGTATAGCGCAGACTGTCACCCAAAGGGTATCCTGGCGCTTTGAATTATCCAGACCAACACAGAACACATCACTACACTGCCCTGGGGAATAGGTGGGACTTCAGACCTTTTTTAAATGAGCAGAGTTCCCCCGTGCTCCTTAGGGCCACTGGCAGGGAATTCCAAAGTTTGGCCGCAGTATATCCAAAGGAACGGCCTCCCATCCGTATCCTCCGGATCTTAGGGACTGTGGCCAAATAAGCAGATGAAGAACGCTGGGTTCTAGAGGTCGAGTACCAGGAAAAAAGCTTTTGTAACGGGACAGGGCCCTGATCACGTAGGGCCTTAAACACTATACACACCGATTTTAAACAAATGCGCTGATGGACAGGTAACCAATGGAGGTCCTTAAGCGCCAGGGATGAAGAGGACGAGCGCAGACGAGAAAGGGCCAGTTTAGCGGCCAAATTCTGGATAGGCTGCAGTTTACTGATCGGAATCCCAGGGGCACCCGGAAGCAGTGCGCTGCAGTAGTCAAGCCTACTGAGGATCATACTACGCACAACTTCTGGTCTAGCTTGAGCCGGAAGCATAGGGAGAATTTTACACAGAATGCGAAGCAGCATCATACATGTGGCGACGGTTTTATTTACAAAAACATTCCGTTGCAGATTAGATCCGAACATAACGCCCAGATTACGGGCGGAATCTGCTGCCGCAGCTGTACCCTGGAAAGCGGTGGGCCAAAAATCCACCGGCAAAGGCCGAGGAATGCGATCCAGGGAACAGTGCGACACCTCCGTTTTTGAGCCATTGAACTGAAGGGAGTTGGTATGCAGCCAATTCACAGTGGCTGTCATGCAGCGATTAAAAGTCTCCTGCGACACAGCCTCTTTACCTTCCAGTGAAAAGATAAGCTGCGTATCATCGGCGTAGTTAATGACCGAGATACCGAATGGTTTAATCAGCTTAACTAAAGGACGGATGTAAAGATTGAATAAAATAGGACTGATGGCCGACCCCTGAGGTACCCCTTGCCCCACTCTTTTTGTGCCAGATTTAAAAGGCGGTAGAGCCACTACTTGGTGTCGATCCCGAAGATAGGAGACCAGCCAATCTCTGGCCAGACCCGCCACCCCAGCCTCATCCAATCTGCTGATGAAAATAGCGTGGCTGGCCGTGTCGAACGCGGCCGACATATCAAGCAGCACTAAAAATGCTGCATGATCTGAGTCGACCCGCGAACGGAGATCGTCCAGGACAACCACTAGCGTAGATTCAGGGCCGTGGGCAGGCCTGAAACCGAACTGGGCCATGTACAGCCAGGAGTTTGTTTCCAAAAAGCTGGACAGATGTTTTGTGACCCACCTTTCCAGAATCTTAATAGGAAATGGAAGCAACGAAATTGGTCAGTAATTCCCCAGGCAGGAGGGGTCCAATGTTGCCTTCTTCAGGAGGGGAGAGACCACGGCAAGATTCCAGCAATCCGGAACCGTAGCGGTGTTAAGAGATTGACAGCAGATGGAGAACAGAGGCGGAAACAGTTCCTCTTGAAACACTTTCCACAGTCTATTGGGAAAAGGATCCATAGGAGATCCGGAGGATACACCATTTGCCAATTGGCAGAACTCCTCATAGAGAGGGAGGGGGAAACTGTCAAACCGAACCTGTTCCTTCACAACCTCCGGGATCCCAGAGATGGATAAAGGGACCATATCCATCTGGAGCTGGGGGCAAGGGGAGGCTTGGACAGAAAGCCCACTCAAAATGGTGGCAATCTTGTCCTCAAAGGATGCTGCCAAGGAGTCACACAGGGACTGAGAGGCCGGAATACAATTAGCCACACTGGCCAGATGGGACAAGTCCTTGACGATTTTAAACAGAGTTTGGGATTCATTTATAACCTGCGTCAGCGCCTCCTCGAGGAACTTGGCTTTGGCACATTTAATCTGCGCTTTATAGCACAGAAGGGCCTGTTTATAGCAAGCTTTGTCAGGCTCTAAGTAGTGCTTTCGCCAGGCTCTCTCCGCCTGCTTGCACCGCAGCTTCTGATGAAGAAGGACTTCAGAGTACCACGGCATGGCGAGTTTGGACCTGTCTCTTGCTTTCCGTAAAGGTGCCCCTTTATCCAAGGTGTCTGTAATTTGCTGGGTGAGGCGTAAATAGCTCATATCCACGCCTCCTCCTAAGATAAATCCGCCGGATAGCAAGGTGGGGAGACTAGACTGTTTCAATAGTCTGGACCATTGCCTAGTAGGATTGGACACTCCCGTCTTGTCACGCCTGCGCATGATGGCGGGGAGAGATAGAGAGAAGAGAACCAAGGCATGATCAGTCCAACATTGGGAAATAATATTCTCGATAGAGACCTGATTCTTATCCGCAAAGACTAAATCAAGAGCATGATCCTTCAGATGTGTCTGGGAGAGCACCAGCTGTTGTAGATGTATGTTATCACAAGCCTGGCAAAGGTCTCTAAACGCTGAATCCAAGGGCCCATTGGGCCAGAGGTTAAAGACCCCCAGAATTAGTAATCTTGCGTGGGCATTAGACAGATCATAAATGAGGTCTACAAGCTCAGGTAGAGCGGACAGGGCATTTCCAGGGGGCCTATAGCACAACAACCCAGAATGCAATGCACCTCCTTGCCCTTTCAGGGAGAATCCCATGAGTTCAATGTATGTACTGATAAGGCCTAAAAATAACAGTTTTAGGTGATTTGGTACCAGCCGGGACATGAAACAGAACAGAACAGGACAGAAAACCAGCCAGGTGGCAACCCTAGATGCAAACAGCCTTGAATGAGGGATGAAAAGCATTTTTTGAAATTTTGTACAGCACAAACGCGACCTGAAGGTATTGGAGTTCTTAACATGAGAACCAGTTACATTATACAAGGACATATTCTTTTCTTTTCTTATGCACACGGAGACTAAGTGATTTGCCCAGAATCATAGGATCTTGAGCTGATGCCAAGACTGGAACCTGGTTCCCCAGATAAAGTCGGCAGCTCCAGCCAGAAAGCCACATTCTGGTTAGACAGAGGGTGGCAGGCAGATGCTACATGAAATCTCAGCTGTTTATGGATGTGTGGTTCTAACTAGACCTCAAGCTGAGCCAGAGCGAGGGAGTACCCGTTTGGTGGCTATTTCTCACATTAATCTTGTTTCAAAGTGGTGCTGTATTGTCAGATCAGTGGATGAGGCACATGGATTGTGTTATATGCCCAAGATCAAACAGTTTGTTAAATTAGTAGACCAAGGACGGCAGTACACTGCTACTTGTTGCAAAGACTATATAGTTGTCACTGTACTGCATTTAGATGACTAGTACTTATGACTGGGCTCCTCCCTACTCTCAGGAATTATTCTGTAAATTTTTAAAAATCTCGGTGACTACCAGTTTTCACATTGAATCAATGTACTCCCAATCATGCCAAAAAGGGAGCAGCAGAGTAAGAAGAAGGGCTATGGGAATAATATGGTAGAGTAGGGTCAAATTGTGCGGGAGGGATGAGTAAATCATGCACCAAAAACGGCATATTATGTGGCGTAATTCAGCACATTTTATGATATTATTACTTCAATATTTGGTGATTTGTTTCACTGAACACTTCCTGGGCATTGGTTGCACTTAATAAGTATCAGTTTAACATTCAATTTTAGTAATAAGACATTGAAAGGTAATCAGTTCATATTTTCAAAAGATCTTCTGCTGCAAGGCAACACGTGTTGTTGTGTTAATAGGATCCTTTGAACCATTTGAGCTAGAAACACATTTTATTTTATTAAAACCTGCAGATTAAGCAGCAGATGATGGATTAGGTGGTAAATCTATAATTATGAGAAAATGCAGCAGCCAATAAATCGCATAATCCCAGTGGCCCTGAAAATAAATTCAGAAAAGTTATTGCCCAAGAGCACACAATGTGGCCAAATGGGAAGCAAGGATTGAAAAAAGCACCTCCTAGTTCCATTTCTCCAACTAGTACACTAGACTACACTGGGCTGTCAGTGAGTCTGATGGAAAGGCTTAGGGGCTGCCTCTCCTAGGAAATTGCCACTCTCTTTCCGGCCATGTTCAGCTTTAAAACAAAGTGATTAGATGCCAAATAGCCTAGTTACATGGTTAAAACGTTCTGGTTAGACCAGGTCCTTTGGCAGTGGGTACTTACTGGACAGTATGCTTGTAGATACTGATTTACTATTATTACTTTTCTAAACTTGTCGCTCGAAATTTGGAATTGTCAGGAGTCAAGGCTTACTCCAATAGGTGTTAAAGGTATTATAACTCAAACATATCATGAAGAGTAGTCACACTCTAGAAAGTCAGGGGCATATGTAACAACCTCTATCGCCACCACAACGTCACCTATATTGACGTTGTGGTGGAGATAGGGGCTGCGTCTTATTTACAATCAGCGTTAAGCCACTTAACAAGGCTTGATGCTACCTTGTTGATAAGGCCCCCTTTCACGCTCGCTATGGCATACATAGAGGCCTCACCAAAATTAAGACCAGGTAAAAAATGGTTCTTAAGTTGGCGAAACAGAGAGAAATGCAATATTTCTACTCATTTTTACTTTCTCTGTGTGTGCTGCAGTGTGCAGCACACATGGAACAAGCAAAATACCATGGTTTGTTCATGTACAGGAATGTGTCCCTTTCTGTACATAAACAAACTAAAAAACGCATTTTGTCACTTTCATGTGTGCTGCATAAAGCAGCACACATGGAAGTGACAGAATGGCATTTTAGGATTGTTTATGTGCAGGAAGGGTCTCCTTCCTACACATAAACAATCCTCCCCTGCATACAGTCACCCTTGCACTATGGTGCAAGGGTGCCTGCATTGGCGCTAAGTTACTAAACTTAGTGCCACCACAGAGGGAAATGCAAGGCTGTACCACATTCTTGTAAATATGGTGCAGCCTTGCGTTTCAGAAGTGGCAGAGTGAGGCGTTAAGCCAGGATGGCTAACGCCTCCCTCTGCCATTTCATTGTACATATAGCCCTTAATCTCCAGCTGAGTTATCTTTTAACATGACCTGTTTTAGAGGGAATTTTAGAATGAAACCCACACAATCTGCGAAGTGACTCTTGGTTCCTCTGCTCCCCAATAAACATTTTTCCAAGTATCTGCACTCAAAATATGTCTCCACATGTGCTGTGTTTCTCCAAAGGCATACATTCTCCTGTGAAGTCCCTACTTGGCGCTTGCAGCTATGACTGGGGACCATGGCTGTGAAGCCCGATGAAGAGTACTCTCCTTCTCGAGGTCTTGCAGCACCAGACAATGGATGTGAAGTCCTGGGCAGTGGGGCCACCTCCCAGGGGCTTTGCAGCACTACATCATAGCTGTGTGGCTAGAGGATGGGACAACAATCCCATTAGTCTCACAGCTGCGGGTCAGGGTGAGGTGGTCCATGGAAGGGAACAACCCTGAGTCTTGCAGTGCTACACTATTGTTGTGAGGTCAATGGTAGAGGGTTCCCCTATCCTGGATCCCTTTCTGGGGCCGTACAGCAGTAGACCATGGTTGCAAGGCCTAGGAGAGTGGAGGTCCCAACCCTATGCCTTGTAGCCATGTTGTAGCATTGCCAGGGCATGAAGAGGGCATCTCTACCCTTGGCCTTGCTGTGATGCCTATGTTGCTGCGAGGCTCACAGGTTAGTGGGCTCTCTTCCCTAATCCTCTTGGATTAGAATCCCAGGAGGTGGGGAAGGGCATCTGATGTGGCCCCTCACCTAGGGCCCATTTAAACTGTCTCAAAAGTCTGCACCATGGCTCTGTGCATACGTCGATGTCAAGGTCCATGTCCTGTGATGCCAATACCTGTGATTTCAAGTTGCATGCAATTAGAGTGGCTAACTCATTCCCTTTCTGCCCTGGCATAGCCATTGGCTAGCGGTATAACCATCAGTAGTGTAGCGGTTGCAGTGGCACTGGGCCCAGGGGTATTCTGTGCTCAATGTTCCCAAATGATGGCTTTATTTTACTGTGCAGCCAGTGTGCAAGAGTGAGGAGGTGCTTTCACTTTGCACCAGCACTCATAGCACCATTGTGGTGCTACTTGTCTCTCTTATATGAGTATTGCAGTCATGTTCCAAATCAGTGAGGCATGGGAGAGGTCCTCCCTCTAATGGGCATTAAAGTCCACCCTGATTGGACACCCAGGGGAGGAGGCACCAGTCCATGTGCTTAGCAGAGCTGGACTATGGCTGTGAGGCTCTTTGGGGGCCTCTCTCAGGGGTATAGCTGTCAGTGGTGCAGCAGGTGCAGTGCACCCGGGATCATGGATGTTCTGGGACCAATAAACCCAGATTATGGCTGCGCTTTACTGACTAGCATCATTTTCTTGCATTAGGGCCCATGGCTACATTACTATGCCACTGGTCCCTTCTCTCATGCACTGCACAGCCATGGTCCAGATCTGCAAAGTTCAGGAAAAGTCCATCCTCCCCTAGGCCTACTTGCTGTGATCCAGTGCTGGGAGGCATAAGGAAGAAAGCCTGCTGCTTTGGGCCTTTCAGCACTGGTCCATAGCTGCAAAGCCCAGGGCAAGAGGTGCCTCTGAAAGGCAGAGATATCAATAGTGCAGTAAGCGCAGTGGGAGTTGGGCCTCGTGGTGTGATGGGTCCCATGCACCCAAATTCTAGCTGTATTTTGCTCTCTACAAAAGGTCTACAAACATTGATGGATGGAATGACTGAATGAATCACATCAACTGGTAATTCTGCATGCTGCATCCCACTCCATTATTTTCACACCTTGCTACCTCAGTTTGGACCCAGCCATATGCAAATCAGTCTTGACCCTGCTCCAATAGGAACAGACCAGGCCAATCTACCAGGCCATGTCCTCCCTGAACCGGAACACAAGCAACCCAGGACAGGTGCCGCCGTAGTTAGGGATCATCAGCCAGGTATAGCTTGGTTCTATTAACAAAGTGAGCACAGGACCCACGTCTGGGGATAACCGTCCCTCTTAGGGCAACTCACTAAATTAGCTAAAAATGGAAAGGATAGAATGTGTGAATTAATCATAGCCATTGCTGAGGCTGATACCCCCTATTTTAAACTGAGGTCCATCATCTCAATTTGAAGACCTCTGCTTCCACCATTTGTTTTTATATTTTGTGCACTTCCAAACTGAGAGATTTTACTTAGATGATGAGGCACGGATATTTTGGTCTATATTGTTATAGGTCTAGAAGCTATATGGAGATTTTTTGCTTTTCCGATCTGTTTTATACATGAAAATACTATGGTAATATACTGACCGGACGCAACCCGGGAGGCCTGACCTCTCTCCCATGGGGCAGTCCAGCACTATGAGACCCAAGGAAATGGACCACTTAGTGGGCATTTTTTAATTGTTCAAAATTAGGAGAAATTAAATGAGAAGAGATGCATCTCAAATCGGTTAACTGAATTTGCATTATGCTAATTTACAAAATGAAATGCACTCTGTATCCATGTACTTGTCTACTAATTTTTAGTGTCAGAACATTTAAAGGCTTCAGAGAACGTTGATAGGGGTGCTGTAGCCATTGCTCCTTACGCATGACATTAAACCCTTTTCGCCTACATATGATTGTATTCTGGTCATTTCTGGCGTTTCTCAGTGACTAGGGTGAAGATTTTGTTAGAAGACAAACTATTTTCAACTGTTTTATTTCCTTTCACATCTTTTTTGCACATACCCTATCTTGCACCAGAGGGATTTCCTTTTCCCCCCTGACAGCCTCGGGAGCTGGGGAAGGGCTTCCTCAGCTCCTGAGGCTGTCTGTGTTGTTTCTGTGAAATGAAGATCAGAGTGCACATCGTGTTGACTTCTTGTACAGAAACAGAAACTAAAATGAGCATTGAGGCTCATTTCAGTTAACTTTATATGTGCTCAGGGGGCTATCTCAGCCCCCTGAGCACATAGAAAGACCGGAGAAGGGATCCATACACTAGGCAGCAGGTAGGGGGAGCGGCCCCTTGGGCAAGAGTCTTTGCTCCCCCATAAATATTAGGCTTAATTCAGTCTTTTGGGGGCTCCAGTTCTAATCAGCATCCCTCGGGGGGAGGGGGGGAGGGGCAGAAAGCCCACTAGAACCAGGGATTGTTTTAACCCATTAATTAGGGGTGGGGGCTGCCCAATATGGGCATGCCAATGCCCCCACCCCCTGAACAATTAGAGTCTTTCTGTCCCCCTGTGGTGCAGATGGGGGTAGTATCCCCCAATCTGCCCCCCGGGGGGGACAGAAAGCTCACTAGATGCCAGTTTTTTTTTTTACATTTCATTTTGGGGTGGGGGATGCTCAAGATGGGCATACCAACGCCCCCACTCCCCCTACAAAATACCAATCTTTATGCCCCCTGGGGGGCATAGAGGGGCAGTAGCCCCCATCTGCCTACCCGGGGGTCAGAAGCCCACCGCTGCACTATAACAGTCTTTCTGCTCCCTGGGTGCAGATGGGGGCAGTAGCCCCCAATCAGCCCCCCGTGGGGGACAGAAAGCCCACTAGGCGCTAGCTTTAGTTTTTTTTACGATTAACTTAGGGTTAGGGGCTGCCCAAGATGGGCATACCAATGCCCCTATCCCTCCCCCCCCAAAATTCCAGTCTTTCTGCCCCTAGACACCAGGGATTATTCTTTTATTAGGCCGGGGGTGCGAGCTGCCCAGAATAGGCATGCAAATGTTCCCACCCTACTCCCCCAAAGAAAACTAAAGACTTGCTGCCCCTCCAGGAGGAAGATGGGGGCAATAGCACCTGATCTGGGGGGTGGAAAGCCCACTAAGCGCCAATTTTTTTTTTTTTATATAGGTTGGGGTGGGAGCTGCCCAGAATGGTCATGTCAAGGCCCCACCCCCCAAAAAAATGACATAGTCTTTCTGCCCCCCCCCCGGGAGGCAGATGGGGCAATAGCCCAATATATGCCTCCACGGGGTGGGACAGAAAGCCCACTAACCACCAGGGATTTGTTTTTCAAAAGTTCGGGGTGGGTGTTGTCCAGAATGGGCATTCCAAAGCCACCACCCCCCAAAAAAAGATTCCACCGCCTTTCTGGCACCCCAGGAGGCAGATGGGGGCAGTAGCCCCTGATTCGCCCCCGGGGGGCAGAAAGTCCACTAGGCACCAGCGATTATGCTGGCTTTTCTATTAGTAGGGGTGGGAGCGTCCCAGAATGGGCATCTCAATGACCCCCCCCCCAAACAAAATAGCCACATCCTTTCTGTCACCCTTGGGGGCATATCGGGGCAATACTCTGGATGACTTTTTTTCAGGATGTGTCTACCTGTAGATTTTGAACCCTAGATCCGGCGACTGGAAACGGCCCAAAATGTGACGTGGATAAATCACATTTTCACAGTGAAAACTTACCCTTTGTTTGCAAAGTGCCTAGCTGTAGATTTTGAACCCTAGCTCTGCCGGCACCTATGGAAACCTAGCAAACCTATAATTTTTTTTAAACTAGACACCCAGGAGAATCCAGGCTGAGGTGACTTGTCTGTCTCTCACCGGGTTCTGTTATCCAGAATCCCTTGCAAACCTCAACACTTTCTTCAATTTCTGTCGTGGAAAGTTCTGGAATGTGTGTGGATCCACAAAATTCTACCCACCCCGCATTCCCCAATGTCTTCCGAGAAAAAGGGTACCTCACTTGTGTGGGTTGGCTTCGTGCCCATGACAGGAAACGGCCCAAAACGCAACGTGGACACACCACATTTTACTGTAAAAACTGACCCTTTTTTTGCAAAGTACCAGTGAGGCATGGCTTGCAAGAGTCGACCAACGTTTTCCTATCCAGAATGCCCTGCAAACATCAAATTTAGCCGAAAAAATCACTTTTTTCTCAAATTTCTGTGTGGGAAAGTTCTGGAATCTACGTGAATCCACAAATTTCCTACCACCCTGAAGTACCCAGGTCTCCCAATAAAAAATGATCTCTCACTCGCGTGGGTGGGTCAAGTACCCCCTACAGTCAAGGGCTCAAAACGTATTGAGGAGACATCAAAATTACATATCACAAAACAACGTGGTTTGCAAGGGGGGCCACCTGGGTTTTTGACCCCGGGCTCGGTGGCCATCTTGGGAAACTACCAAACACACACATTTCTAAAAAGTAGACACCCGGGGAAATCCAGCGAGGTATGGCTTGTGTGGATCCACCAAAGTTTGCCTACCCAGAATGCCCTGCAAACCTCAAATTTAGCTGAAAAAATTACCTTTTTCTCAAATTTCTGAGTGGGAAAGTTCTGGAATCTACGTGGATCCACATATTTCCTACCACTCAGCGCTCCCCCCAGGTCTCCCAATAAAAATGATACCCCACTCGCGAGGGTAGGTTAAGTACAGGCAAGGTTCCAAAAACATATTGAGGGGACATCAAAATTACCTATCACAAAACAACCTTGTTTTGCAAGGGGGGGTCACCTGGGTTTTTGGCCCCGGGCTCGGCGGCCATCTTAGGAAACTACCAAACCAACACATGTATGAAAACTAGACATCCTGTGGAGTCCAACGAGGTATAGCTTGCATGGATCCCCCAACGTTTTCCTACCCAGAATGACCTGCAGACCACAAATTTAGGTAAAAAAAACAAATGTTCCACATATTTTTGGGTGGCATCACTGTGTCGGCACAAATATCCTACCCCACAGCGTTCCCCTCAGACTCCCGAGTAAAATTAATACCTCACTTGAGTGGGTGGGGCAGGGGCCTGTGACTCAGAAGAGCCCAAAACATAGGGAATAAGGGTGAAGCACTGAGAATTCTAAGCGCAATTTTTTTTTTAAAATAAGTTTTTGCCCAATTTTGCATCGGCAACCATCTAGATATACCTACTAAAGCCACACATTTCTAAAAACTAGAGACCCAGGGGAGTCCAGGGAGGTATGGCTTGCGTAGGTAGCCCAAAGTTTTCCTACCCAGAATGCTTTCAAGCCTCAAATTTTGCTGAAAAAAATCACTTTTTTCTCAAGTTTCAGAGTGGGAAAGTTCTGGAATCTACGTGAAGATTGCAGTGGTTATATCCATGCTGTAAATGGTTATTTCCAAAGGGCACTTGCACTGATGATGTCTATATCGTACCTGCTCTTTGACTGAGAAAAATGTACACTGCAGTCCCACCACAGGCATTGTGCAACAGAGCATAGATATGCTCAAGTAGTGTGTGTGACTGTCAAGCCTTTCTGTGAAAATGTTCAATAGCTTGTTGCGAACTTGTATGCATGGTTCAGAATTTTGGGAATGAGTCAAGCAATTTGCCAGCCACTATATGGCACATAAATACTACATACGTTCACAAAAGAACAATAAATTAGTTAATCAGGCACCAAGTAACTCTTGGTAATCCTGCCATCCTTTAAATTTCTGGAATAATTATTTACGTATGAAAGGAGAGCAAATCAAAGACAGAGAGGCGCCATTATGCTACATCTTACACCTCTAACTGTTACTGTGTGAGTTACATGGCTAAAAACGAGTTGTGAGAGCAAAGGAACTACCATCATTGGCCCAGCGTGGCACCTTGAAATTTCTCAAGATGCAATAATTAATATGATAATACAATTTATAATTTTAAAGGTTGTTACACTATAATATAAATGTAATGTCGCCGCATATAGAGTAGATATGTGGTTCTGGGCATTAGGTCCCAATGTTCAGAATATTCATGAGAGGCCATGGCTTCAAATGTACACAGCGACCAGGGCTTGAGGCCTTATCTGTGTGATGTCACAACTCAGAACCCTGGCCATAGCAACTAGTTTCACATCAGAACCTTCAGTATGCAGAGATATCCGGACAGGACAGGTGAAGTACCAGGGCTCTCAGAGGCAATACGATGGAGGGTCCCAGTGGCCTCATCCCAGCAGACATTACAGATGCACCCAGAACCACCCAGGACCTTCCTGATTACGAGGACGAAGGTAAGAGTCCGGAATGGGGTCAGAATAAGATGCAGACCTGGGATGTAAAAAGGGCTGGTATCTCCCAGGCCCAAAGCACCACTATGACACAAACTTGGCACAAAAACCTCTGACCTTAAGAAAAGGGTATGCTGTATTTGTAGAGGGCGAGTGATGACTACATGGTTTGTTCGAGTCGAGGTTGAATCCTGAATATTCACTGAGTAATAAACTATGTTTAAGTGGAAATGAACAGTCAACAAGGAACCTGCCAAGGTTAAAACAAAGCCCATGCTTAGAGCTGTCTATAACTTAACACTCAACCATATAAATACAAAATAAAGGTGTGACAGAGTTACAATACTGAACCTTTTATGACAAATAGCATCTGCCTAGGGATGGTGCTAGGCATGGGCAGCGGCCCAGGATCCCGCACTCAGTCCACCAATATGGGCCCTTGCGCAGCCTCACACATATGATCCAGTGCTGCTAGGCCTTGGGGAGGGGCATTTGTCTCCTGGACTCGCAGCAGGGCTGGACTGGCTTAGCGGGCACCGAGCATTTCCCTGTTGGGCTGGAACAGTGGGTGATGGTTTTGAACCAGTGTGGGTCCTTGTTGTTGATGGGGGACAGATTAGCCATGGTCTAGTGCTGAGAGGCAAAAGGGAGGAAGCCTGTTGCTTTGGGCCTTGCAGCACTGGTATATGGCTGCAAAGCCCAGGGCAAGAGGCCCCTCTGAAGGACAGAGATATCAATAGTGCAGCAAGCGCAGAGGGAGTGTGGGCTCATGGGGTTATGGGTTCAATGCGCCCAAATTATGGCTGTATTTTACTCTCTACAAAAAAGTCTACAAACAGTGATAGATGGAATGCCTCAATTAATCACATGAACTGGTGATTCCGCAGGCTGCATCCCACTCCATTATTTTGCACACCCTGCTAGCTCAGTTTGGACCCAGCCTTTGCAAATCAGTCTTGACCCTGCTCCAATGTGAACAGACAAGACCAAACTACCTGGCCACGTCCTCTCTGAACCCTAACACAAGCAACCCAGGACAGGTGCCACCCTAGTTAGGGATCATCAGCCAGGTATAGCTCTGTTCCGGTACCATAGTGAGCACAAGACACATGTCTGGGGATACCCGACCCTCTTGGGGCAACTCACTGAAGTATCCAAAAAAGGGAAGGATAGAATGCTTGAATTAATCCCAGACATTGCTAAGGTTGATGCCCCCTATTATAAACTGAGGTCCATCAGGAGGGCCTTGTCTCAATTTGAAGACCTCTGCTTTCACCATTTATTTTTATATTTTGTGCTCTTTCAATCTGAGAGATTTTACTTAGCTGATGAGGCAGGGATATTTGGTCTATATTGTTATAGCCCTAGAAGCTTTATAGAGATTTTTTTCTTTTTCATTCTGTTTTAGACATGAAATTCTATCCATGATGGTCAAATCAAATCAAATCAAAATAAAATGTATTCGGCTATACAAGAATAACCATAAAAGATACATAGCGACAATACATGAAAAAGATCAAGCATATATATAAAAATACAAAACATTCAATAAAAAGGCTAAAGGCCATAATCAATAGAATTTAAAAGAGACAAGACCAGCTTGCAAGGTGCACTAAGAGTTCACAGCTTATCCCATCATAAATATTCCAAGATTTCATCAGGCCCCACGTCAGTTGTCCATACACTGTCTTGATTTCAAAATTGACTTAAGGTACCCCACCACAAATGGTATACAATCATCCTTTCATAATTGCAAATATAAAAGTGCAGGTCGCACTTGCCTGAAACTCAGCTTTTTTACAATAGGGACCAGAAAATGTTCTCGTGGAACTGAGTACAGATTACAGAAAAACATAAAATGAGATCGTTCCTGCGGGGTATGTAACCTTTACAATGAAACTTTTACAACGACCTACCATTACAACACAACTTTTACAACGCAAACTATTACAACGCATTGCTCTAGGGGGCGCTCTAGGATAGGGAATAGGTTAATTTACTATCCAATAACCTTCCCTACTATCCACGGGGACTGGAGTTGGAATAGTAAATTAAACTATTCACTATCCAACACCCCAAAGCGCTATGCGTTGTAATGGTATGCGTGGTAAATACCGCGTTGTAAAGGTAGGCGTTGTAAACGTATGCGTTGTAACGTCATACATCCGTCCTGCGGAGACAGGCCGTCGCAGCTGCAGGGTACTAACTCATGACTAGTATAACTGCCCTTAGGTCTTGCTAACAAGAGATGTAACGTGTGCGTCCTAAACCTGGTTAAGAGAAACTTTTCATGTGTTGACATTGACCCTAAAAGATATGGCTCTGCTAGTGGGGTTGTTTTGAGCATTATGTGTCTATGAACACTTTCTTTTTTTAGTTCCTGCTCATCCCTGTCCAATTTTTCAAATGCCAGGTAGGAATCCTTAACAAGCTCCACATCCATCCTAGTATTTTTTTCAGGCTTATGGAATAATTCTGCACGCCCTATCCCTTCAAAGCTATGTCTAATGTGTCTGAGCCACGAAATTCTAGGAGCCTTATCTAGGGAAATACATTCACGTATTATATGATGGTCATATACTAACCAGACACAACCCTAGAGGCCTGGCCTCTCGCCCATGGGGCTTGCAGTCCTAGTCCAGCACTGTGAGACCCAAAGAAATGAACCAGTTTTAGGGCTTGGATTGCAGCATTATTTAATTGTTTAAAATTTGGAGAAATGAGATGAGAAGAGATGCATCTCAAATATGTTGACTGAATCTGCATTATGCTAACTTACATAATGAAATGAAAAGTGAAACCATGTACTTGTCTACTAATTATTAGAGTCAGAACATTTAAAGGCTTCAGAGAGCGTTGATAGGGGTGTTGTAGCCTTTGCTCATTGCACATGACATTAAACCCTTTTAGCCTACTTATGATTGTATTCTGGTCATTTCTGGTGTCTCTCAGTGACTTGAGTGATACTTTTGTAAGAAGACAAACTATTTTCAACTGTTTTATTTGCTTTCGTATCTTTTTTGCGCATACCCTATCCTATAATGGGTATCCCAGAAATCATATTGGAGCTTGTATGCACACTGGCACCCTTACGGGCATTCTACATGCTGCAGCACACCTCACTAGGGCATGAAGAAATAGAACTATATCATAACACTGTTATGGTACTCCATATATCCTCCTTGCTATCCTGCACCATCTTCAAGCCCAGCTGTATTATCTGCAAAGCTATCACAATGCGTTAACAGTCTACAAACCAGCTACCGTTCCCATCACTCCATGATGTGATGCTTGTTGTTGACCCTGAACAGTGTTCCGCTGCTTTTGGCTAGGTTTGCCCTATATGACTGACACCCCTGGCTTCTTGAATGACAGGTTTGCCATCTCCAGTGGCTCTCCACACCCCCGCAGGAAGGACATCTTCAGATGGAAGAAGATGTGCTAAAAAGAGACAAAAATAGAAAAAGGCCTTTCCCATCTATGCCCCGAGGATCTAGAATGTTATTCTCATACCTATCCGGACAGTCCAAAGCCAGCTGCAATAAAGAAAGCAGCAAATACTCAACTTTAAAAGAAGAAAAATCTTGATGCTGTCACGATTCGCAACTCGTATCATATGTTGACTGTGGCTTAGCAGTCTTTCAATTTGGCTTGTGCTATATAAATATCTCATACACATATACGTATCTAATGCACTAATCTGGAAACAAATTGCTAACATTTGATTGAACATAAGAGATTTGGAGACACATAGGTCAAACCTTTCCATCCAGTGTGACTATTATAATGTATTTCCATTTAATTGAAAGTTAAAATATGTGCTTGTTTTATTAGTGTTAAGACATATGTTTTTGTTTTACTGATATCCACGCCAATAAAGTTGGATCTTGAAAAGTCGCTCACTAATAGGCAATTGATGACACTTCCTATGATGTTGTTTTCTGTGATTTCACAATGAATGGAAATTGAGAGGGGCTCACACATTCCCTTTCTATCCGGGGACCCAGAAATAAAGTTGACTTGAAGTATTTGCACCTACATATCTAAGGAGGCACAAACAGCATCTTCATTTTTTCTAAGTCCTTTGTGTAATTACTGTGGAGCCCTTTTCCCAGCAACAAAATGTAATGCTTGTATGTTACACACGTCGTATTGTCCTCACTATCCCTAAAATATATTACCTACTGGCCAGTAGGTAGTTATAGTTAGGACCTAGTTTCCGTAGGAAATCCACCACATTCTATTTGGAATAACTTTGGCACCAGTGGATGAATCTTCGTGAATTTCTCCAAGAAAATGGCCTGCTCGGTTCTGCTCCTTCCCTGAAAGTTTGGAGATGATTCGTCAAGTGGGGGCTGAGAAAAAAGGGGGTCCCAAAACATGTTTTCCCCATGCAATTTTCCATAGGGACCTTTAGCCAGGGCTACAGCCCGAACGGCTGAATGGAATTACACGAAATTTGGCAGAGAGGTAGAGTTTTGTTCGCAGATTGTGCTTTTTGTTAAATGGTGTAAATCCGTTCAGTAGTTTCTGAGAAAATTGCAAGTAAAATCATAGCCATATCTGGCGTCGGAGTTCAGTACGCGTACTGAAATCTGTTCAATTACGAGCGCGAGCTGCATGCTGATTGGCTGTGAACTGTCTGTCAACGCTCGAAACCAGGAACTGTTGGCGGCCATCTTGTGCCTCGCTAGAACCGAGTCACAAGAAAACAGTAAAACAAAGTTGAGAAATAAGGGAAGGGGGTAGGGTAGAGATATTCTGACCCTCTAGGCTTGGTCAGGGAGTCGTACATGGATGTTTAGGGTCTATTTTTTTTTAAAGAAAAATCACGTTGTACTCGTCTGTAAATACCTACAATTACGAGAAGGAGCTGCATGCTGATTGGCTGTCAATACTCCAAACCAGGAAGTGTTGGCAGCCATGTTGTTTGTCGGGAGAGCAGAGTCACAAGAAAAAAATAAAACAAAGTTGAGAAATAAGGAAAGGGGGCAGGGTAGAAACATTCTGAGCCTATAATCTTGGTCAGGGGGTGGTACATGGATCTTTAGGCTCAATTTTTATTTTTTACAAAATAAAAAATAGCGGGGTACTTGTGCAGTACTTGTACACGGTGGAAAAGGTGAAAAAAAAAGTAGAAGTTTGTTTTAGTCATTAGGTCCGGGGGGTAAATTACGGGGGCAATTTTTCTGCATAATGGGAGCTTGTAAGGTGCCCCGAGCACTGGGTAACGGCACTCCTCTGGTTTTATTTTGAAGTATGCGGGGGGGGGGTTACGGTCCTACTCCCCGCAGTCTCGGTGAGCGGCACCCCCGGGTCTTTATTAAAAAAAATATGTTTTGAGCTCTCTCTCTCCCCGTACACTTCGCGGGGAACGCCACCTTTCTGGGGCAGTGATATGTAAAATGACCTTCCAGCTCTGGGTATCTGCATTGTCTGGAGTTTTTTTATTAAAGTTGGGAGGGTGGGCTTGATAATACGTTCTTGTAAATTCCCATAGAAGCCTATGTTCTGGTGCTAACATGGGGTTCTATGGGAAATAACAAGGCTGTATTATCAAGCTCATTATCGCCGTTTTATCAGCAGTTTCTTGCCAATAAAACGGCGATAATTTTAACACCGGTCCTTGATAATATGCACCTAAGTTTACTGGTAAAAAAAAAGAGCAATGGGCCATATTATCAACAAAAGGCGATACATTATCGTCACTTTTATTGGCAGGAAACTGCCGATAAAGCAGAGATAATGGGCTTGATATATGTACTTGTGCATAACCATAGCAGCCTAGGTGAGGATCAGAATCTGGGCTGCTATGGGAATTTACAAGGGCTATGTTTTTTTTGTTAATGTTGGGAGGGTGGGCTTGATAATACGTCCTTATAAATTTCCATAGAAGGCTATGTTCTGGTGTTAACATGGGCTTCTATGAGAAATAAGAAGGCCGTATTATCAAGCTCATTATCGTCGTTGTATCGGCAGTTTCCTGGCAATAAAATGGCGATAATTTTACCACCGGTCCTTGATGATATGCACCTAAGTTTATTGGTCAAAAAAAGAGCAATGGCCCATAAAATCAACAAAAGGCGATACATTATTGTCACTTTTATCGGCAGGAAACTGCAGATAAAGCGGTGATAATGGCCTTGATAATATGCCCTTGTGAATAACCATAGCAGCCCAGGTTAACACCAGAACCTGAGCTGCTATGGGAAGTTACAAGGGCCTATTATCAAGCATATTATCGCCACTTTATCTGCAGTTTCCTGCCGATAAAAGCAGCGATAATGTATCGCCTTTTGTATGTAAAGCTTTCCTCTTTTTTGGTGTAGCAGTTGTACTCTCTTCGCATGCTCTGCGTCGTTTCGAAGTTTATGTTTTCATTCTCTTCAAGTTCAACAAGCAAACCTTTCTTTATATCAGTTAGTAAATCTGTTGCTTTCTTTTCCCGGTTCGTGTGATTCATCCGGTGCTGTACTTTTGTACAGTATTAATAGTCATATTTTTTATATATTTATTTGAAAGTTAGTGCCGAGGCGGCAAACGTTGATTACGTACTCCGTCCACTGCCATTTTAGTAGTTTCTCACCGTTGCATTTATTATATCAGTTAGTTAGAACTCAGTAGTTTTCAATCCTAGTCTTGAATATCTTACTATAGTATTTCAACATTATTTTTATTGTGGACTGTCATACCCCTCCCCCACAAAATAAAAGAAGTATGTAGTTTTTTTAAATTAACTTTTATTAAACAATAAATATAAACGAAACTCAATTATAACTATATTAGAACTGGTAAAATACCTTAAACAATGTTATAAAGAAGTTGTGAAATGGATTCCAAAAGGTGTTCGATTGGTAATCTGCAAAAGAAAAAAGAAAATTAGAGTTTAGAATTATGTAGATGTTAGTAAATGAGCTGAAGCATTAGAAGTTGTGGTAAATCTACAGTTTTACGTGTGCAGTGTGACTCATATATTCCTGTTCTGTTATAGAGCCGCGTTCAAGTGGTGTCTTTGTGGAAGTGCCTATTGCGTTACTGACGCCCATTATGGCGACTTATTTCTAATGCATTCCTATGAAGGATTTTTAGATCTAGGCCTCTATGCTTAGCGTCGTATAACCCTTGCGGCCAAACACTGCAGGCACTTGGATGCACACCTTCAGGTGGGCTGATCCTCTACACGTCCAAGTAGACAGCAGTATCTAAGTTTAAGAGAGATAGAGAAGTGATGTCACTGAGAGTGAGAGAGAGAGAAAACATTAAAACTGTGTTGCAGAGTCTCGAGTTGAGATTTTTTGATGAACCAGACGTAGATTTACTAGCTCCTTGCATCACTTTACCCATGTTAAAAGTGACTCAAAAGTGGCGTAATAAGGTTGATGAGCGGTTTGTCAGACTGTTGCAACCTATCTGTTGTCACTGCTCGGAGGTAATTATAGATTTTACAGAGAAGCTGCTGTACACTATGCACTCTGGGCCATAATATCAAGCCTGGGTGACAAAATTATCACCACTTTATCGGCAGGAAAGTGTCGCTAAAGTGGCGATAATGAGTTTGATAATATGCTCTATGGAATTTCAATCGAAGGTCATGTCAGATGTCCTTCACATGTAACATGAGTTTCGATTGGAATTCCATAGAGCATATTATCAAACCTATTATAGCCACTTTAGCAGCAGTTTGCTGCCGATAAAGTGGCGATAATTTTGTCGCCTAGGGTTGATGATATGGCTCTCTTTCATTTCACAAATAAAACTAACAGTACAGTTTTACGAGTGCAGTGTACCTGGTACATTTCAGTTGTTATAGTGCCGCGTTCAAGTGGTGTCTATATGGAAGTGCCTACTGCGTTACTGACGCCCGTTATGCCGAATTATTTCTAATGCATTGCTATGAAGGCTTTGTAGATCTAGAGTGCTGTGCTTACCTTGTATAAAGAGTGCGGCCACCGGAGTTCACCATTCGACTTGAATTCTGCCTCTATATATCAAAGTATATTCAATAAGTTGCAGAGAATTCCATTGCTGTTGCTCGATAGGCCGTGGTTGCTTCTGAAGGATGTTTGGTGACGGAAACAAAAGGACATATTGATTAGTCATCGTAAACTGAGTTGCGTAACTACTATCAAAAGTGAACTTTAATGTGGGTTCTTAATATTCCGTAGTTAAGACTGTTGCTGCTCCAGTAAACAAAGGAAGATTGTTGGACCTAGAGTTGTCAGGTCACCTAGGGTAGCCTGGCCTAGGGTAAGACAATCAGCTATCAGAGGCACATGTGTAAAGGTTGCATTCCACCCAGCAGTAACTCAAAGTAATTCCACTCAAAAATGACACTACACCAATTTTTTTATGGAAAAATAAGAGCTGTTTTATAAAAGTTCTCTTTCTTTCTTTAAATGTACTCTCCAGCACGTCTTTCTTTGCAATACTTCAAATCACATTTGTTTCAATTAATCATTAAGACATCACATTAGAGGAATGATTACTTGGTTTAAATCTTTTCACAAGCGCAGTACAGGGCAGACAGTTTCTCAGTTTTAACCTTTCCTCCTTTCACCTGTAAACATGGCTAACAATAGGCTTTTATTATTCTTGGCGGAGCATAGATCAACAATTAGCTGTTAACACAAAATTCCACAGGGAGCGCTACTATTACTCCTCCGACCTTTCACTCTCCTGGGCAGGTGTCATTGATCATTTCAGGAACCCCAAGGTAAGGTACATCACTTGTCTCATATATTCTGTACAGAGAAAATTCTCTCTCTGCCCTCAAGTATAAACTGTCTGTTATTTCCAGCTCATTGTAGGCCTGGTTGAATGAAGCCAACTCAGTCGCTGTTCCTGAATTCTCTCAGCTCTATGCTAAGGGCAGGAGAACTCCTTCTAACAAGTTCCCCCTCCACAGTTCTCCACACCTAGCTTCGTGGAAGTACTTCCGCTTTTGCCGAATCTAACTTGTGTGCCAATTACTCCCGTTGTTTTTCCTCCCTCTCCTCACTTACTTCACACTTTGGTTGGGATCAAGCAGGATGGGGCTCAGCTAATGGGAAGATACAGTCTTCTCCCTTACTTCCTTCCAGACGCACAGGTTCTTAGGGCCGGTCTCCCGAGTTGTAGGGAGGTCTCCGCCTACGTTTCCTGGCGGCCGCTCCTCCCACTGGACTTACGCGGGAAGAAAACACCTCGGACTCCCTCAGCGCCTTCCCTCACCTCTCACTCGCGTAGGGGCTGTTGGAAAGCACTGCGCTTCCTGTCCTGCGCAGAAGCTGCACAACGACGCCGCCTGTCGCCTCTGGGCTGGCGCTTCAAGCCGCTTCCTCTCTGGGACACTCCTCCCGGTCACGCCTCCGCTGAGCCTGCACGAAGGAGAGACGCTACTCTCCCCTCTCCGCTCAGAAACGGAACCAGGACACCACTGCTCGGCAGCTTCCCCAAGCAGTCTCACCGCCTCAAGGACCGATGGCCAGCCAATGACTGGAAAAGGCACACGGCAGAGATGTGGCAAATCCCCCTCAGCTCCCGCCGGATCTCAGCACTAATGGGGGTAAGGATAGAATCGGAAATCGGGGCGTTCTGCGGCCCCTATCCTTTTGATATCCCGAAACAGATTTTAAACATCGAGGATCCCAAGCCGGGTCACACCCACTCGCGGGGATATGTCAGCAGAGGGGGAAAACAGTCCATTTGACCATGAACCCACCTACAGTGCACTATCCTCCTGACCGGTAGTCTAGACTCCTAACTGGCCTCTCAATGATTCTCCTCACATCTAAAATGGCTTCCCTAGCGTTGACCCTTTTATAGGTTTGCCCCAGGTTTCCAGAACCAGCTGGAAGGTTCTAGAGCGTCCTCATGTTATCCTATGGGTCTATCTCAGGGTTGACAGTTTTGGCAGTTGAAAGCCACCATTTTGTAGATCTGGGTGAATTCTAGTCAGGAAAAAGGCACCTGGGCCTGAGGTAAAAGACCATGAGGGCAAAAGAGCATCTATCCCCCCTGGACAACACCATAAAAATAGTCCGTGGACACAAAAAGATATAATGGGTATGAGGGGCAAAAAGGGGACAAAATAAATAATGAATAGGAGGGACTTCCCAAAGGCAGACAGGTCTAACACGCGTCCCCCCCAGCTGAAAGTGGGGAGAGCTACCCAACCCCTTGGTAGTCCTCATCACTAAGGCGGAAATACCTGGAGAGACCGTCTGCATTGGCGTGGTCCACTCCAGGCCGATGTTCCACACGGAAGTCCATTCCCTGTAGGGAGATAGACCATCTCAACAACTTGGGGTTTTCCCCCTTCATTTGCATCAGCCAACGAAGGGGTCGGTGGTCAGTCTGAACCAGGAAGTGCGAGCCAAACAGGTATGGCCGCAACTTCTTCAGAGCCCACACCACTGCAAAAGCCTCCCTCTCAATTGCACTCCACTTCTGTTCCCGGGGAAGCAGCCTCCTGGATAGGAAAACTACAGGCTGATTCAGACCCTCTTCATTAAGTTGCGATAACACTGCCCCAATGCCATGTTCTGATGCATCTGTCTGCACAATGAACTCCTTGGAGAAGTCTGGGGCCCTCAGGACCGGTGCTGCACACATTGCCTGCTTCAATTTTTCAAAGGCTTGCTGACAAGCCTCTGTCCAAACTACCCGTCGAGGTTGTTTCTTTGAGGTGAGCTCTGTGAGGGGCGCTTCAATAGTGCCATACCCCTTCACAAAGCGACGGTAGCAACCTGTGAGGCCCAGGAAAGCTCGGACCTCAGTCTGGGTCTTTGGGGGTTTCCAGGCCATGATTGCCTCAATCTTTTCCTGGAGGGGCTGCACTGTTCCCCTACCCACCAAGTGTCCAAGGTACACAACCGACCCCTGCCCAATCTGACATTTGCTGGCCTTGATTGTCAAGCCAGCTTGTTTCAGGGCCTGGAGAACTGCTTGCAATTGTTGCAAATGGTCCTCCCAACTGCTGCTGAAGACTGCAATGTCATCCAGGTAGGCAGCGGAGAAACCCTCCATTCCGGAGAGGACCTGGTTCACCAGCCGCTGAAATGTGGCAGGGGCGTTCTTGAGCCCAAAGGGCATCACACAAAATTGGAAGTGTCCCTCAGGCGTGGAGAAGGCTGACCTTTCCTTCGCTCCATCTGTCAGGGAGATCTGCCAGTACCCCGAAGTGAGGTCAAAGGTACTTAGATATTGGGCAGCTCCCAGACGGTCAATTAATTCATCCGCCCTAGGGATCGGATGAGCATCAGTTTTGGTAACTGAGTTCAGTCCCTGGTAATCCACACAGAACCTCAGTTCTGGAGTGGTGCCTGGTGGAGCTGCTTTTGGCACTAGAACCACCGGACTGGACCAGGGGCTGCTGGAAGGTTCTATAACTCCTAGCTCCAGCATCTTGGTAACCTCTCCATGGATGATAGCCTTCACCTTGTTTGACAGCCGGTAGGTCTTTGACTTCACTGGGGGGCTGTCTCCTGTGTCCACATCATGGGTACACAGGTGGGTCCTTCCCAGGACAAGGGAGAACTACGTAGAGTACTGCTCCAGTATCTGGTGGCAGTCCTCCCGCTGTTCAGGAGTTAGGGATGGGGAGAGAATCACTCCCTCCACTGACCCATCCTTTTCCTGAGACGAGAACAAGTCTGGGAGAGGTTCGCTTTCCGCTTCCTCTCCTCCATCAGTTACCATCATTAAGATGACCTCCGGCCTCTCATGGTGGGGTTTGAGTCGGTTAGCATGTAGCACCCGTAGGGGCTGTCAAGGGGTCTTAAGGTCCACCAGGTAGGTGGCCTTACCCTTCTTTTCTAACACCTCAAAGGGGCCTGTCCAGCGATCCTGGAGGGCACTTAGCTCTCCAGGTTCCATCACCCACACTTTCTGGCCAGGCTCCAACTCCACCGGGTGAGCGTTGTGGTCATACCACTCCTTCATTACTGCCTGGCTGGCCTCCAAGTTGTCAGAAGCTTGCTTCCACAACTTCGCCATTTGGCTCCTGAAGGCCAGCATGTAGCTCACCACATCCTTGGGGGGTTTCCTGGGAGACTTTTCCCATCCATCCTTCACCAGGCTGAGAGGACCACGTACAGGGTGCCCATACAGAACCTCAAAGGGGCTGAAGCCCACTCCCTTCTGTGGCACTTCCCTGTGGGAAAATAGCAAACAGGGTAGGAGGACGTCCCATTTCCTCCGCAGGCTTTCAGGCAGACTTCTGATCATGCCCTTCAAGGTCTTGTTGAACCTTTCTACCAGTCCATTTGACTGGGGGTGATAGGGAGTGGTGAACTGGTAGGTCACTCCACACTCCTTCCACATTGCCCGCATGTACGCTGACATAAAGTTGGTCCCCCTGTCGGACACAACTTCTTTGGTTAAACCCACTCGAGTAAAGATCCCCATAAGGGCCCTAGCCACCACAGGTGCAGTGACAGTCCTCAGAGGAATTGCCTCTGGGTACCGGGTGGCATGATCCACCAGAACCAGGATAAACCTGTGACCAGCTGTTGTCGGTGGATCCAATGGCCCCACAATGTCGATGCCCACCCTTTCAAAGGGGGTGCTGACGACAGGAAGTGGTTCCAGGGGAGCTTTCAGCTTCACCCCTGTTTTCCCACTGGCTTGGCAGGTTACACACGTCCGACAGTAGGTGTTAGACGCCACTTTCATCTGAGGCCAGTAAAAGTGGGGGACAAGCCGAGCAAAGGTCTTGTCCTGACCTAAGTGTCCTGCCAAGGGAATTTCATGAGCCAATTCCAGCAGAAAGGCTCGGTACCGTTGCGGGACTACCAAGGCCCTTGATGAACCAGGTAAAGGTACCTTGGGTTCACTGTAGAGGAGTCCATCCTCCCAGTAAATGTGGTAGTGTCCCGCAACGTCCCCTGCTGCCTGGGCTTCAGCCTGTCGCCTCAGTCCTTCAAGGGTTGGGCACTCCTTCAGGCCCTTACAGGACTCTTCTCTGGTAGGCCCTCCCTCCACATGCCACTCAGCAGGGATGTTATTTACAACAAGGGGTGGTGATGGACAGAGTCTCTGAATTAAGCAGAGTACTCTCACCCAGTCAAGAGATCAGGGCTAGATCCAACACCGTTTTTTAGCTCATTGCACCATCCCAGTTTCAGAACCTGGCTGTATGCAAATTAGTCTGTCCCTGCAGGGATGGGCAGGTCCTCCATAGAAACTACTTCCCCCTCCACGGACTCCTGGTCCACCACCGCAGGTGGCCGATCTGTCACATGGGGTGTGGAAGCCGAAGCAGGCTTCTCCTGTCTTCGGGTCTGTCCCTTTTTGGCAGCGGGTTGGGCCATTGTTCCAGGCTCCAACCCAGGCGAACTCCCTCTCCGGGCAGTCGCAGACCTTGTGCTTACACAGGCCCAGTCAGGTGTACCCAGCATCTCTGAATGCGTCCGGTATTCCTCCTCTCTCCAAGCATTGTGCTCCATGTCATTCCCCAGCAGACAATCAACTGGCACGGCAGGGCTTACGGCAACTCGAAGTGAACCTGCAACCCCTTCCCACTCAAAGGGAACCTCGGCCACAGGATAGTGGCCCATTCTGCCGTCAGCCATCGCGGCGAGGTGGAGTACATTGGGAATCACCTGCTCTGGAGACACCAGATGACTTCTGACCATAGTCATACTGGCTCCTGTATCTCTCAGAGCCTCCCTTCTCTGGCCATTGATGGTGATCCACTGCCCATACTAGGTAGTATTTGGGGGCACCTGGATCTTAGGAACCATCTCCCGTTCTCCCAGGGACACTAAGGTGACACCCGCCCACTCACCCCCCTTATCTAAGGGCAACTCCTCCCCGAGCGCTACACTAGCTACTCCCGGGGCTTTTCCTCCGGTGGGAGGGGGTGGTCTCTTTGGGCATCTGACATCTCCCTTATAATGTCAAACACCACCACACTCAAAACAGTGGACAACCCTTGGCTGCTGGCTCTGGCCAGGATGAGGGTTTCTGGGCGGGTTAGCCTTAGGGGTGAAACCTGTTCTCTTTCCCGAGAAACTGTTTTGGGGACCTTTAGAGAATTCCCGCTTTTTATCTCCCCCCTCCTTCTTCTGAGGGGCGCCCTGTCCGGCCTTTTGGGAATCCCCTCCAGTCCCCTTTGAGGACACCCGGGTACTTGCCCAGATGTCCGCCTCCTCTGCAAGCTTCCGGGGGTTGGTCAGCTTGCTGTCCACCAGGTGTTGGCGCAGCTCGGGAAAGCATTTCTCGAGTAGATGCTCTTTAAGAAAAAGGTCATATAACCCCTCATAGTCCTTCACCTCGCTGCCCTGTACCCAGCCCTCCAATGCCTTCCTTGCATAGTCCAGGAAATCCACCCAGTTTTGGGTGCTTAATTTGTGGCTCCCCCTGAACTTTTGGCGATACTTCTCCGGGGTTAGCCCAAACTTCCTGATCAATGCTAACTTCATGGTGGGGTAGTTGGTCTGCTCCTCCGGTTCTAAGGCTAACAAGGTGTCCCGACCAGTAGGAGGCATATATTTGTACAACCCACCCCCCCAGTGCTTCTCCTGGATCCCATGGGCTCTTAGGGAGACCTCATAGGCAGCCAGCCACTTGGCTATGTCATCCCCTTGGCTGTAGCTGGCAACTATGTCTTTAGGCAGGTAGGGTCTGGAGTCCCTGGTTAATTCTTTGGTTCACTGCCACCATTCCGAGAATTGGAGGGCCCTAACTGTAGGGCCTTGAGTTCTAGCTCTCTCAGTTTTATCTCATGAGCCATCCTCTGTTCCTCCCTCCCCTGTTCCAATTTTGCTAATTCCAATTTAAATGGTCTTTTCTCCCTCCTGTCTGTGAGTTCCGCTTCAGTCAAGCTGCCTCCGGAGACACTACTGCCCCTCCTAGAGTAGGTCATTGGTCCGGGGAGTAGGTTTCCCACCTCTGGATGGAACAATCCCTCTACCCCTATGACCGTGTCCCGGTCTGTCCCCTCTTCCTCCTCCTTCCCTTCTCTATGTGCTGCCACCCAAGCCCTCAAGGTGGTCTGGAGCTCCCCCTTCTTGGCACCCCGCTTAAAGAACACTCACATTTCTTGACAGAAGTCCTTTAGCTGGGCCACAGAATAAGTGTCCAGTTCTTCGAACGCAAATTCCATTTTGCTAAAGGCAATGTAGGGACAAGCACACAAAAAGAATAGAGTTACAAGGGCAACCTGAAGCTACCTCCACCCCACCACCAGGAATAAATTTGGAAAAAGCAAAAGTAAAAATTAGGAAGTCTGCTAGGAGAAAACTCCAGGTGTAGGTTAGTGGATTACACTTAGTTACTGCAGAGTAGTTGCAACCACAGTTCTCATCCCACCGCTGCACACCAATATGTTGGACCTAGAGTTGTCAGGTCACCTAGTGTAGCCTGGCCTAGGGTAAGACAATCAGCTATCAGAGGCACATGTGTAAAGATTGCATTCCACCCAGCAGTAACTCAAAGTAATTCCACTAAAAAATGACACTACACCAATTTTTTATGGAAAAATAAGAGCTGTTTTATAAAAGTTCTCTTTCTTTCTTTAAATGTACTCTCCAGCACGTCTTTCTTTGCAATACTTCAAATCACATTTGTTTCGATTAATCATTAAGACATCACATTAGAGGAATGATTACTTGGTTTAAATCTTTTCACAAGCGCAGTACAGCGCAGACAGTTTCTCAGTTTTAACCTTTCCTCCTTTCACTTGTAAACATGGCTAACAATAGGCTTTATAAATATCTACCAGTTATTCTTGGCGGAGCATAGATCAACAATTAGCTGTTAACACAAAATTCCACAGTCAGCGCTACTATTACTCCTCCGACCTTTCACTCTCCTGGGCAGGTGTCATTGATCATTTCAGGAACCGCAAGGTAAGGTACATCACTTGTCTCATATATGCTGTACAGAGAAAATTCTCTCTCTGCCCTCAAGTATAAACTGTCTGTTATTTCCAGCTCATTGTAGGCCTGGTTGAATGAAGCCAACTCAGTCGCTGTTCCTGAATTCTCTCAGCTCTACGCTAAGGGCAGGAGAATTCCTTCTAACAAGTTCCCCCTCCACAGTTCTCCACACCTAGCTTTGTGGAAGTACTTCCGCTTTGGCCGAATCTAACTTGTGTGCCAATAACTACCGTTGCTTTTCCTCCCTCTCCTCACTTACTTCACACTTTGGTTGGGATCAAGCAGGATGGGGCTCAGCTAATGGGAAGATACAGTCTTCTCCCTTACTTCCTTCCAGACGCACAGGTTCTTAGGGCCGGTCTCCCGAGTTGTAGGGAGGTCTCCGCCTACGTTTCCTGGCGGACGCTTCTCCCGCTGGACTTACGCGGGAAGAAAACACCTCGGACTCCCTCAGCGCCTTCCCTCACCTCTCACTCGCGTAGGGGCTGTTGGAAAGCACTGCGCTTCCTGTCCTGCGCAGAAGCTGCACGACGACGCCGCCTCTCACCTCTGGGCTGGCGCTTCAAGCCGCTTCCTCTCTGGGACACTCCTCCCGGTCACGCCTCCGCTGAGCCTGCACGAAGGAGAGACGCTACTCTCCCCTCTCCGCGCAGAAGTGGAACAGGACACCACTGCTCGGCAGCTTCCCCAAGCTGTCACACCACTCACTCATCTCACATCAATAAATTAATAGAGGCCTGGGACGGCCTCGTGACACAGAAAAGAAAATAGTATCATGGACGCACAATTAATAATAATAGAGGCCTAAGCACGTGGCGTAGTACAGAAATACGACACAGACATTTATGAACGCACAATTTTTAAGATTAGAGGTGTATAGGACCTCGTGAATTATAAAGAAATATTTCAATTATGTAAGTACAATTTAAAACCATTGAGGGGTAGGAAAGCCATATGTAGGATAAAAAAATAGCATTATGTATATACAATTTAGAGTGGAGGCTGACGTTATGACGTCTTCTCTTACCTTTGCTTGTGTCGTCTTTTGTCGTGTCTTGAAAGGCTGCGGTTTTGCTGAGTCTGGGGTGTTTTTGACAGTCTGTCTGTCATCGAAGCACAGGCAGGCAAAAGAGAGCTTGCTCACGTCAGTGCCCACATTATATGGGAACCGCGGGGGCTGATCACACCAATGCCAGGGCCGTCATTGGTAGCGTTTTCGCGGTCTGCAAGAATTATGGCCCTGGGGGACATGCCATTGGGTAATGTATTGGTTTCCCGGCTAAATGATAGCAAGCATGCTAGGTGGTGGCATGTGGGTAGTGTGGGCGGGCGGGCACCACGCATGTGCAAGTATGAGTGTGTGCACTAACCATTAACAACAGAGAGAGATGGGGGCGGTGTTATAATGTACGCAGAGGCAGGCCCAGAATCGGATCTGCAATAAGTCAGCACTTCTAATCATTGTCCTTAGCGCGCCATGAGGTCTGATTTGTCACTGAGAGGGTGATCGCACCATAGTTTGTACTGCTTATCATACTCAGCGTGTACCCGCGCATACGGTATGAATATGCTTTGATGATACGCATCGCATTAAAGCTTCGGAGTGATGTCATGTACAGCATTCTGTATGCGAAAGGGGTAATGTTTCTACTTGGTTTAAAACATGTATGTATTTAATGTGAATACTAAGGGCAGACATTTGGGATAACTATGATTTTTTTAAAATAGTTTTAATAATCCTATATTACTTTTAAAAAGAATTACACAAATCGCGGTAGAACATCGTGCGTACTCGTATTGAAAGAGCTGTGCAAGTGCATCATAAGCGTACGCAAAGCCATGTGACTTTAAAAGTAGAGATTTGATTGGTTCGTAACTTTTCCTATTGCGAGTGTTGAAAGTTCCGTCTCATTATAATTATTCGACTTTGGCTTTCTAAGAAGAAGCATTTGTTGTGAGAATCTTCTCAAATAGAAGGAAGATCACCATAATAAGAGCAATGGAGTCATCTTCCAGCAGTTCTTCAGAGGAATATTTAATTCCTGAAGAAGCTCCAAAGAAGAGGAAAGAAGATCTAATTTGGAAATTTTTCACTTTTCCAGAAGGTCAAAAAAAGGTTAATGCTGCAAAAGTAACCTGTAAAATTTGCCAAAGAACTCTTTCAAGGGGTGATCCATGTAAAAAATACTCCTTTTGCACAGCAAATATGGTGCAACACGTGAAGAACTTGCACCCAAGAACTTTGCTCGAGCTGAAAGACGGAGGTTGCACGAGAACCCACCTGCTGCTACAACAAGCACATCAGCATTTTCAGCAAGCAGTCCACACCCACATATTGATTCTGACTTTGCTAAAGTTAAAATTCTTTGCATTTATTGCGATAAACTTTTGTGTTATTGGGAACAGTCTATAGACCTGATGAAACGCAGGATGCAGGATCATTGCTGTCCTCGACATTAGTTGCTCTTTTTTTCATTCTTTTGTTCCGCTTGGAATTTGTTGAGAAAACAAAAAAAAAATACAAAACAAAAAAAAAAGTTATTTTTAGAACTACCTTCACTGGTCAAAGAAAGAACTATATTTCTATGTTAGTGTGTAAAAGTTTGTCAGATTGAATGTGTAGTTCATAAATGAATGAATGAATATATTACTAGGGGAATAGAGGGGACCCCGCCTGCTATAGGCCAATCTCCCTGTTAGACTCTGCTGTAAAAATCTTGGGCAGAGTCATTCTACAGAAATTGGGGGATTGGCTGTCGGGCAGGGGGGTGCTCTCTAACCTCCAGTATGGTTTTAAAGAACACAGGAGTACCATGGACCAATGTTTAAATTTGCACCTCCTCATAAGTAAATATACAATTGCAAAGGAGGGTCTTTTATACTTGGGGTTCATGGACTTTTCATTGGCGTTCGAATTGGTTAATCATTCAAAATTATGGCGAATCCTGCGGGAAATAGGTATAGATGCATCCTTGGTTCATTTTCTTAGTGACCTTCACCAGGACCTCTCTGCCTCTGTCAGGGTTACGCAGGAAGGCCGGTGTACAGGTCAATTTAGCTCTAGGAGGGGGGTCAGACAAGGGTGCATACTGGCCCCACTCCTTTTTACGATTTATATTAACGCCCTTCAAAAATCCCTGGGCGTGGCTACCCTAGACACTCCGCGTATAGGGGGATCGGGGATCCCGGTACTCCTGTACGCGGATGACACTGTATTACTTGCACGCACAGGATTGGGCCTACAGAGGCTGTTGGACCACTTAGGCAGCTTCATGGATTCCCTTGACCTAAAAGTCAATATTAAAAAATCTCACGTTATGGTGGCCGGAGCCCGAAGGTTAAAATCTTCACTTGCATGGGCGCGGAATTATTGAGGGTTCCGGTCTTCACCTATCTGGGAGTCCTCTTTGATGAGAAGGGCAACTGGGGACCCCAGCAGGAGCTGAAGAGCAATGTTGTTGCAAGATTCAAAACAGCCCTTTTTAGCTTCTCTAAGAGGTTGGGAGCACGGCCCGTGGAGGCTATGCTCAAGATATACAAATCCAAGTGTTTAGCGATTGCCTCTTATGGGGCAGCCATATGGGGTTGAAATGAAATTAAATGAAAAAAAGTACTTGATTAAGCGCACTGCGGCCAAGCGGCTTCCTGGCGCTGGGGACTAGACCAGACTCACAGAGGGGACCCAGGGAGACTAGCAGGGAAACGCCTGGGAGAACAAGAAAGTTTTGAGAGCTTTACTGAAATGGGTATAGATGGGGATAGAACGAATTGAAAGAGGAAGACTGTTCCAGAACCGGGGGGCTAGAACCGAAAAACGGGTGCCCCCTGTTCTGGATTTGCGGAAGCGGGGGACATGCAGAAGGGAGAGAGAGGAGGAGCGGAGAGTGC
Source organism: Lissotriton helveticus (assembly GCF_964261635.1). NCBI lineage: Eukaryota > Metazoa > Chordata > Amphibia > Caudata > Salamandridae > Lissotriton > Lissotriton helveticus. The sequence continues at coordinate 123,490 of NW_027611854.1, forward strand.
GGCTGGGTGCGTGGGGAGTGATGAGAGATCTGATAAAGAGAGGAGCTGTGTGGGTGTGCGCCCGAAAGGCCAAACAGGCCAATTTGAAAAAAGATCTAAGGCGCACAGGGAGCCAATGAAGGGACTTGAGTGCAGGGGTAATGTGGGAAGATTTGGGGAGACAAAGAATGAGGCGGGCTGCCTGATTTTGAATGGCCTGAAGGCGGCGGGTTTCATAAGCGGGTATGCCCACGTACAGGCCATTCCCATAGTCAAGGCGGGAGGTGATAAGAACCATGACGATGGTTTTGAGGGCGTCCGCAGAGAAAAACCGGGAAATCTTACGGATGAGCCGGAGGGACAAAAAACAAGAGGACACGACGGAGCTGATTTGGGCATGCATGGACAGGTCATGACCGACCTCCATGCCCAGAGTCCGAACAGAGGAAACCGGTGAAGGGGGGGAACCGAAGGAAGGGGGCCAGTGGACCGAGGACCAAGGGTTTGAAGGACCACCCGTGAGGACAAGCTCCGTCTTGTCCGGATTGAGCTTCAAGTGATTGAAGCTCATCCACTCGGATATAAAAACTAAGGTGGAACAGAACTTAGGGAGGGAATCAGAAGGGAAGGAGAGATCAAAGACGAGCTGGAGGTCATCCGCGTAGTTATACACAGAGACCCCCAGCTCGAGAAGAGAGATGATAAGAGGGTGGATATAAAGATTGAAAAGAAGTGGGGAAAGGGAAGAGCCTTGGGGGACCCCACAGGTAGTCAAGCGAGGGGGAGCGGAGAAACCTGAGAGGTGGACCGCTTGGGACCTACCTTGAAGAAAGGACGCAAGCCAAGAAAAGGCGGTGCCCCGGATGCCCGTTGCGCTGACACGGTGGAGAAGGATGGAATGGTCGACCGTGTCAAACGCAGCGGACAAATCGAGGAGGACCAGAGCTTGGGGGAGGTTGATGTCAGCTTTCCCCTTGAGTTCGTCCAGGACCGCGAGGACCACTGTCTCCGTGGAGTGGCCTGGGCGAAAACCTGTCTGATGGGAGGCAAGGAGGTGGTTCTCCTCGATGTAGGTGGACAGACAAGATGTGACGTAACTTTCAAGGATCTTGCCCAGATAAGGGAGAAGAGAGATAGGCCTAACATTGGAAAGAAGAGAGGGATCCAGACCAGTTTTTTTAAGAATGGGAAGAACTATAGCAGATTTGAAGGATAAAGGGACAGAACCCAGGGCCAGAGAAGCGTTAAGAAGGGCGAGAGGAGGGGCGGGGCAGCTAGTGAAGAGAGTTCTAAGAATCCGTGCAGGAGCACAGTCCGCAGGAGAACCAGACTTGACTTTTACAAGCAGGTTAAGGAATAGCTCCAGAGAGATGGGTGGAAAATGATCCAGAAAGGAAGAGGGCAATGGGAGGGAGCAGGGGAAACCAGGTTGAAGCACAGTGGGGATATTAGCCTTTATGTTGGCGATCTTATGAATAAAATAGTCATTAAGTCAGGAGCAGAGGATCTGAGATGGAACGAGACTAGTGCTGGTGCGGTCAGAGGTAGCAAGATTATGAACCAAAGAAAAGATTTCTCGAGATTTATTGGCAGAGAGGGCAACTCTCTCGGTGAAGTATTTAGTTTTAGCCGCGAGGATTGCTCTTTTATAATCATTGAGGAGGAGTCTGTATTTGGCGCGGAGAGTGGGACAGTAGTTCCGTCTCCAATGACGTTCCGACCGCCTGAGATCGAGTTTAAGAGCTTTAAGCTCAATGGTGAACCATTTGTGCGCGTCATAGGGGCGGACGGCTTTGACCTTCTTGAGCAGGGCGGCCTGATCGCAAGAAGAAGAGAGCCAGATACTAATAGCGTCTGCCTGAGAATCCAAAGGGTTACGCACCTCTGAATAAAATACAAGTGGTAGAAAACAGGTTTCTTAGAACTCTTTTGTCAGTACCCCAGTCGACCCCGACATTTTCCCTACATACTGAATTAGGCTTGGGATATATCCCAGACCACCTAAAAATGGCCCCATTGATTTAATGGGTGAAAACTAGGCTAAATGAGGAGATTACCCTTAATCACCTGATCCCAAAAGATTGTGCAGCCCTCGAGAAGGCAGATAGGATCGCATGGCTGACGTACGTTAGAGGGGCGTGCGCCAGACTAGGACGACCGGACGACCGGAAATATATACATCTCCGGAGGGCATAAAGAAAGAGGATTTAGGTTGGATTAAATATAACTTTCGGAACTTGTTGGAGGCGGAAAGGGAAGAGCAGGAGCTAGGAAAACCAGCTGTGAGAAGCAATTATGGTTTACTAACTTCCCCATCTATTGAACCAAATCTAAAGATTGTTACTAAGCCGTTTCACCGCTTTTTGTTGGTTAGATTTCAGTTCAATCTAATTTATCTTACTTTGGGTATATTTCCCAATTGCGGGAAACCGGAAGATGCTGCACCATGCTCCTGTGATAGGTTCTCTACACAAGACACACTTCATCTTGTAATGTTCTGTGAGCATTTTTCAGAGGCGCGCAAAAAATTCTTAAACCCTATATTACGAGAAGCTGGATTTGTACAAGTGAGGCCTGCTCTTTTATATTTGCAAATGCTGAGTAGTGTGCATGTTATTTTCAGCGTAGCAAGCTTTCTGGTGGCTGCGGCCCGGGTAAATAATAAAAGACATATTTGTACGTGACTGTTTTGTAGGTCCAACAGGGGGCTTATGGTTTTAATTCAAGAAACCCAATGATGCACTTTAAATTGTAAATATCGTACCTTTGAATCTTTTTCGGTATTGGATAATTTGCATTTTAAGCAATCGCCTTATGATACATTCAATGTTTGATCTTTGTATTGTAAATAGTGGATTTATGAACAGTAACAAACGAATGCTTATTTTTTTTAAACTATTTTAATAATTGGTGGATGTATGTATTGTTTCTTCTTTTATGATTTTAATTAATCGAAATAACGAACTTTGACTGACGGACTGACTGAATGAATATATTACTAGTGTATGGAGAATGTGAAAGTGCAGAGCTATTAGGAAGTGCTACAGCAAAAATCTATTAGGTGTTTACCTGTAGTATGTGCAAAGCACTTGAATGTAACATATGTACATAAATATGTTAGAAGTCTATGCTTCAATTTGCGCTGCTGGTGAAACTGCCTGGGTGAATTTGTATGTGTTAGCGGTGGATTTACAATCCCCTTGTGTTTCTTTTACACAGCCGTTGCGTCACTTTTGTGACACAGCGGTAGTGCAAAAGATGTGCCATGGCGTGTGCTATTAGCAATGTGATGCATCTGGAGGGTGCATTACATTGTAAAGCCCTGCGCCAGAAGAGGCTTTCCTGTACAGAAGGGGGTGCAGCAATGCCTCCTAAAAGTGACTGAGTGAAATGTATAACATTTCATTCAGTCACTGTTGAGCTTATGCTGCGTCAAAACCTTGCACATGCTTGAAGCAGGTGTAAGGATTGATACAGCTTTGTGAGCATAGGGCCCCAGCGCATTGCTGGAGTTGTGTTATACTTGCAACCAAAGTCAAGCATTAATTAATCCAAAAATTCCTTTGCAATTTAGTTTTGTTAATATTTTATAATAAGAATATGAAATATAATCAAAAAAATTAAATACATATAAATATTTATATTAAAAATATAAGAAATTTGTATAAAAAGAAAGACATAATAATTAATACATTTATAACTTATCATATACAAAACCTTTGAAATTCACTGAAAAAACCATAGGTTTCACACACGTCATAGTTAGGAATTAGCATTTAAAAAAACATGCAAATTCATTGAAAAATACCCTAGTTTTCACACGTTATAGTAAGCTAAACATTTCTCTCATACAAAACCTTTGAAATTCCTCCATTATAGTTAGCTCAGCTAACTAAAACTTGCGCGCCCGCAATGCACTGCTGATGACGTCACATATAACATCATTCATGACATGGTCAGTGACATCACTCATGACATCACTGATGACATCTCAAATAAAATCACCGCCAAGTACTCACCTGTGCCAACCAGAGAATCCCAAATTCCTTACAGTCCGGCACATATTACTACTCTACAAAATACTGCTTTCAGTTCATTGACTCAATGGTAAATCTTCCATTATTTGTAGTACCCCCTTATGGAAACTGCTGCTTTAACCTTCTTACAATGGTAGTCGAACCATCAGATTGCCATAAAAACATGGTTGGCTTTGACCAGAAGTAATACTGTTATCACCCCTGGCATCACACATGGACCCTGGAGCAGTGCAGATACTGAGTGAGGGAAGCTTGCGTTGATGAAGTTCTTGCTGTAAATGTTTTATTAACAAAGAAAGTCTCTACTGCTGATGCACGAGGTATCAGTTCAGCAGGTGAGTGAAGTTTTCTTTGCTGGTGCCCCTGGCATCACACATGGACCCTGGAACTCTGCATATTCTGTGCATGTTCAGAGAGTGGGGGAAGCTTGCACTGCTGACATTCATTCTGTAAACTTTCTGTAAACCAAAAAAGCTTCTACTGCTGATAAACATGAGGTGTCAGTTTTGGGTGTCAGTGAAGCATATTTTGCTGGTGCCACCGGCATCACACATGGACCCTCAAACAGTGCAGATACTTTGCATGTTCAGAGAGTGAGGGAAGCTTGCATTGCTGATGTCCATGCTGTACATGTTTGGTTAACCAAGAAAGCTTCTACTGCTGATACGCTTAAGGTATGAGTTCTGCAGGTGAGTGAAGCTTTCTTTGATGTGCCTATACTGTGTCTGTTGGATGGAGGGATGATTGCACTACAGATTTCCTTTCACTGTTTCTTGTGCTCGTGTGGGGGGTAAAGCATGCACTTCTACTAACTTGTTATGTCTGTTCTCTGCGGGAGGACAACTCACACTTTTGAAGACCATGCTATAGATAGTCTGTGAGGGAGGTAAGCTTTGCATTGGTGTTGCTCATGCTGCATATGTTCAGTTATCAAGGGAAGCTTCCACTGGTGATGTCCAGGCAGCATATGTTCAATTATCAAGGAAAGCTTGCATTGGTGATGTCCATGCAGCACATGTTCTATTATCAGAGGAAGTTTGCCCTGAGGACGCAAATGTCACACATGTGCTTTAACAGAGGGAAAAACACATTTCTGATTGACATGCTGGGCCCACTCTATCATGAGGTGAACACTGCAATGTTGATGCCCAAGGTACATCTTTTGTTATAGTGAGGGAGTCTTGCTCAGTTGATGCCCTTGAGGTGCTTAGTGTGGGAAGGTGTAAAACATGGTCAGAGAGGGAGGAACGTGTGCACCGCTTATCTCCATGGAGTCCCTGTGGTTGTAGCAAGCAAAGCCTGCACTGCTGATGCCTGTGCTCCACCCTTCTGTGAAGGAGGGCAGCTTGCTCCCCTGGCTCTATGCATATTCTGTGAGTGTATGAAGCTTTCATTGGTAATGTCAATGCTGTGCATGTTCCTTCATCATAGGAAGGTTGAAGGTGTCATGCCCATGCTGTGCTTATTCTTTGAAAGGGAGACGTTTGCACTGATGATGGCCATGCTGGACTTGCTCCTTGATGCAGTGAGGACTACACTGTAGGTATCCACACTGCAACTTATATGATAATGAAGGAAGCTTGCACTATTGCTTTCCTTGTGTTACCAGTTCTGTCATAGATACATGATTGACCCACTGATTCATTCTTTGTGTGAGGAAGGTTGGCTCTACTGATACCCATAATAGGGCATGTTAGGTCATGTTCTGTCAGGGAAGGAAGCTTTCTCTTATTCTGTTGTGCTGGACATGTTCTTTGTTTGATGCTTGAGGCGAGATGTGCCTGTTCTGTGTAAGAGGACCTCACACATTACTGATGCCCAAGCTACATATATTCTGTGAGTGAGAGAAGCTTGCAGTGGTTATATTCATGCTGTAAATGTTTATTTCCAAAGGGCACTTGCACTGATGGTGTCTATTTTGCACCTGCTCTTTGGCTGACAAAAATGTACATTGCAGTCCCACCACAGGCATTGTGCAAGAGAGCATTGAGATACTCAAGTAGTGTTTGTGACTGTCAAGCATTTCTATAAAAATATTCAATAGCTTGTTGCCAACTTGTATGCATGGTTAGGAATTTTGGGAATGAGTCAAGCAATTTGCCACCCTCTACATGGCACATAAATATTACATACATTCTGTTGGAACCTGGGATGTCAGGTCACCTAGGGTAGCCTGGCCTAGGGTAAGACATGCATTTCTAAAGCACAAGTGTGAAGGTTGCCACCCACCCAGCAGTAAATCCACGCAATAGCACTCAAAAAGGACACTACACCAAAGTATGGAAAAATAAGAGCTTGTTTATAAAAATAATATACTCTGCTTTATACTTTTTAAAATCACAGCTCAGTATGGAACATTAAATCCCGTCAAAACACTTAGTCTAACAAAGTTACTAAATCAACATTTTAAGCAGTTTTCCTATTAGAGGTCACAGCTCAATACAGCTTAGTTCTAAAATTGATACAATCCCTGCAGAATTGCTAAATTAATTCATCAATTGACATCACTAGTACATTACATTAAACTCTGCTGGTTTGGCTCTCCAAACCTTTCATTACAGCATTACTTCAGAAGAGGCAAGATCAGTACTTATACTTAGTCAGATATGCTATATCCATTACATTTGGTACCCCTACAATTCCCCTTTACTATGAACCAAGATTAACTAGTTATAACCAATTAACACAGCAATCAATGAAGTCCCGACAGGGATTCCTTAGGGGCACTGCACTCCTGGGGACAGATTCTCTGTTCAGTTACTTGTCAGTGCTCAATCACGGGCACTAGTCTTACCCTGGTTGTGAAGGTCACTTCCCCAACGTGAATATCTCCTTACTTGTGTTAAGGTTGAAGCTGGAACCTTCATGCGCCAGAAACCAGGGGGAAAACTGGGTGATATGGCCAAGGAACCGAGGGCTGGAAAGGCTCTCTCGCCTCTGTGCTCCCTTATCCCGCTCGGGCCGACTCCTCTGTGAGGCGCTCGAGCGGAAGGAACAAAGGCAGGAACCACGATGCCCTCCTGGCCCCTACCGGGCCTCTCAACTCTCCCTCCCTGCTCGGGCCAGCTCCTTGGTGTGGCGCTCGAGCAGTAGGAAAAGGCAGATCACGGGCACAAGCTGAGGAAGCAACCGGTGCCCCTCCTCAGCGCTGGTCGACGAGAACACTTCTCCAGCGGACATGCGCGGTGGCGCTCGCGCTGGTGCCGCCTCCCACTGCGCCCGCTCAAAGGAAAGGCTCTTCACTCCCGGGCCTGCTCGATCCTAGGCCCCTCCTGTGCCAGGAATAACTGCAACACTTGGGCATGCGCGAAGGCGCCTTTTGGACAGTGTCTCGCCCTCACTTTCTCCTGTCAACCGGGGCGCTGCACAGCAACGCGACTGGAGCACGATCGGTGCCCCAGGGGTCCCGCTCCTAATTCGATGAAGGGAACGAGTTCCTAGCCCCTCACTTTCCACCTAACAGGCTGAAAGGCTTGCCACACACCACAGGATCAGTCAGTGGTAAGAAAAGCTTGTTGTATACTAAGGAAGTGCTTCCTTTCCACACTATAGAGAGGAGGGGGAGTAAAAGGGGGGGCTCCTTCAGAGTAGAGCCACAGAGCTCTTCTTCAGCACTAATCCCCTATCCCTCCTTACTGAACAGACTTAGGGGCACCAGGGAACTCTTAGTTCTGCTCCCAGGGCAGGGTCCTTCTCAGTTCCCAAGACTACTGGAATTAACCCCTTCCCCTATCTGTCCAGGATCAGCAGGATGAACTAACTTGGCTAGGACAACAGGAAATGGGAGGTGGGAAAGCCTTGACAGAGGGCTACCCTTGTAGAGCAATCCACCCTTCAGGATCCTACCCCTACCAGACCTCAGCCTTCACTCTAGCTGCTCCTCACTGACAGACAAAATGGCTGTCCAGCATTCCGCCTTTTATAGGCTGACCCTCAGGAGTCCAGAAGGGACCAGAAGGTTCTGGAACGCCCTATACTTCTCTATGGGACAGGTTCCTGGTGTATCAGTTAGGGCAGTTGGTAGCCACCATTTTGTGACTCCAACTATTCCTGTCAGAACAGGCCTCAGGGCAGTGAGGTGAAAAACCACGAGGGGGGGGGAAAGAACACCTATCCCTTTGACCAACACCTAGAAAAAGTTAGCGGACAAAAATTATTAAAGGTATGAGGGGCAAAAAGGGGACAAAATAAATAATAAATTGGAGGGACTACGCAAAAAGCCAGACAGGTCTAACACGCGTCCCCCCCAGCTGAAAGTGGGGAGAACTACCCAACCCCTTGGGAGTCCTCATCACTAAGGCGGAAATACCTGGAGAGACCGTCTGCATTGGCGTGGTCCACTCCAGGCCGATGTTCCACCCGGAAGTCCATTCCCTGTAGGGAGATGGACCACCTCAACAGCTTGGGATTTTCCCCTTTCATTTGCATCAGCCAACGAAGGGGTCGATGGTCAGTCTGAACCAGGAAGTGCGAACCAAACAGGTATGGCCGCAGCTTCTTCAGAGCCCACACCACCGCAAAAGCTTCCCTCTCAATTGCACTCCACTTCTGTTCCCGGGGAAGCAGTCTTCAGGATAAGAAGACCACAGGCTGATCCAGGCCCTCTTCATTTAGTTGCGATAACACTGCCCCAATGCCATGTTCTGATGCATCTGTCTGGACAATGAACTCCTTGGAGAAGTCTGGGGCCTTCAGGACCGGTGCTGCACACATTGCCTGCTTCAACTTTTCAAAGGCTTGCTGACAAGCCTTCGTCCAAACTACCCGTCGAGGTTGTTTCTTTGAGGTGAGCTCTGTGAGGGGCGCTACAATAGTGCCATACCCCTTCACAAAGCGACGGTAGTATCCTGTGAGGCCCAGGAAAGCTCGGACCTCAGTCTGTGTCTTGGGGTGTTCCCAGGCCATGATTGCCTCAATCTTTGCCTGCAGGGGCTGCACTGACCCCCTACCCACCAAGTGTCCAAGGTACACAACCGACCCTTGCCCAATCTGGCATTTGATGGCTTTGATGGTCAATCCAGCTTGTTTCAGGGCCTGGAGAACTGCTTGCAAATGTTGCAAATGGTCCTCCCAACTGCTACTGAAGACAGCAATGTCATCCAGGTAGGCAGCAGAGAAACTCTCCATTCCAGAGAGGACCTGATTCACCAGCCGCTGAAATGTGGCTGGGGCATTTTTGAGCCCAAAGGGCATCACACAAAATTGGAAGTGTCCCTCAGGCGTGGAGAAGGCTGACCTTTCCTTTGCTCCATCTGTCAAGGAGATCTGCCAGTACCCTGAAGTGAGGTCAAAGGTACTTAGGTATTGGGCAGCTCCTATCCGGTCAATTAACTCATCCGCCCTAGGGATCGGATGAGCATCAGTCTTTGTAACTGAGTTCAGTCCTCGGTAATCCACACAGAACCTCAGTTCTGGTGTGGTGCCTGGTGGGGCGGCTTTTGGCACTAGCACCACCGGACTGGACCAAGGGCTGTTGGAAGGTTCGATAACTCCCAGCTCTAGCATCTTGGCAACCTCTCCATGGATGCTAGCCTTCACCTTGTCGGACAGCCGGTAGGTCTTCGACTTCACTGGTGGGCTGTCCCCTGTGTCCACATCATGGGTACACAGGTGGGTCCTTCCCGGGACAAGGGAGAACAACGAAGAGTACTGCTCCAATACCTGGCGGCAATCCTCTCGCTGCTCAGGAGTTAGGGATGGGGAGAGAATCACTCCCTCCACCGACCCATCCTTCTCTTGAGACGAGAAGAGATCAGGGAGAGGCTCGCTTTCTGCTTCCTCTGCACCATCAGTCACCATCATCAGGATGACCTCTGGCCTCTCATGGTGGGGTTTGAGGCGATTGGCATGCAGCACCCGTAGGGGCTGTCGCTGGGTCTTAAGATCCACCAGGTAAGTGGCCTTACCCTTCTTTTCCAACACCTCAAATGGGCCTGCCCAGCGATCTTGGAGGGCACTAAGCTCTCCAGGTTCCATCACCCACACTTTCTGGCCAGGTTCCAATTCCACCGGGTGAGCATTGTGATCGTACCATTCCTTCATTACTGCCTGGCTGGCCTCCAAGTTGTCAGAAGCTTGCTTCCACAACTTTGCCATTTGGCTCGGAAAGGCCAGCATGTAGCTCACCACATCCTGAGGAGGCTTTCTGGGAGACTTTTCCCATCCATCCTTCACCAGGCTGAGAGGTCCCCGCACAGGGTGCCCGTACAACAGTTCAAAAGGGCTGAAGCCCACTCCCTTCTGCGGCACTTCTCGGTAGGAAAACAGCAAACAGGGCAGGAGGACGTCCCATTTCCTCCGTAGGCTCTCAGGCAGACTTCTTATCATGCCCTTCAGGGTCTTATTGAACCTCTCTACCAGTCCATTCGACTGGGGGTGATAAGGAGTGGTGAACCGGTAAGTCACTCCACACTCCTTCCACATCGCCCGCATGTAAGCCGACAGAAAGTTGGTCCCCCTGTCGGACACAACTTCCTTAGGGAATCCTACTCGGGTAAAGATTCCCATCAGGGCCCTAGCCACCACAGGTGCAGTGACAGTCCTCAGAGGAATGGCCTCTGGATAACGTGTGGCATGATCCACCAGAACCAGGATAAACCTGTGACCAGCTGTTGTTGGTGGATCCAATGGCCCTACAATGTCGATGCCCACCCGTTCAAAGGGGGTGCTAACGACTGGAAGTGGTACCAGGGGAGCTTTCAGCTTCACCCCCGTTTTCCCACTGGCCTGGCAGGATACACATGTCCGACAGTAAGTGTTGGACGCCACTTTCATCTGAGGCCAGTAAAAGTGGAGGACAAGCCGAGCAAAGGTCTTGTCCTGGCCTAAGTGTCCTGCCAAGGGTATTGCATGAGCCAATTCCAGCAGAAAGGCTCGATATTGCTGCGGGACTACCAAGGCCCTTGATGAGCCAGGTAAGGGTACCTTGGGTTCACTGTAGAGGAGTCCATCCTCCCAGTAAATATGGTGGTGTCCCGTAGCATCACCTGCTGCCTGGGCTTCAGCCTGACGCCTCAGTCCCTCAAGGGTAGGGCACTCCCTCTGCTCCTTACAGAATTCCTCTCTGGTAGGTCCTCCCTCCACGTGCCACTCAGCAGGGATGGGTAAATCCTCCAGAGAGTCTACTTCCCCCTCCACAGACTCCTGGTCCACCACTGCAGGTGGCCGATCTGTCACATGGGGTGTGGAAGCCGAAGCAGGCTCTTCCTGTCTTCGGGTCTGTCCCTTTTTGGCAGCGGGTTGGGCCATTGTTCCAGGCTCCAAGCCAGGCGAACTCCCTCTCCGGGCAGTCGCATACCTTGTGCTCACACAGGCCCAGTCAGGTGTACCCAGCATCGCAGAATGCGTCCGGTATTCCACCTCTCTCCAAGTATTGTGCTCCATGTCATTCCCCAGCAGACAATCAACTGGCACGGCAGGGCTTACGGCAACTCGAAGTGAACCTGCAACCCCTTCCCACTCAAAGGGAACCTCAGCCACTGGATAGTGGCCCATTCTGCCGTCAGCCATCGCGGCGGGGTGGAGTACATTGGGAACCAACTGCTATGGAGACACCAGTCAACTTCTCACCATAGTCAATTCAATTTTCAAAACTTTATTTCGATTTCATATAGAAACCATAAAAGTATACATGACAAAAAATTTATAAAATCACATAAGATTAGTCAAACATTATACATATTTACATACTTTTCTGAAAAGTCCGAATATCATTAATATCTGTTTCTAATCACCATAGCTGATCTGATGAAATTTAAGACGGCATTACAAATATGTACAGTTGATAGGGACAACAAACAATCATACGCTTCTTTGTAATAACGTGTATGAAATGATGCCAATAAAGGTTTAAGAAAAACATTTCTTGGAACTTTATACAAGGTACAAAAAAACAAGAGATGGAGAGTATTTTGCGAAACCTTATTGTTACAGGGGCAGTTGGGTAGCTTTTCCCACCATCCCCCCTGTTTAGGGAAAGCAAACAAAAAATGTAGCGTACCAAGGCGAAATCTTGTTAAATAAAAGCGCCATTGTGTGTTCATAATATATGACAAATAGAACTGGCGAGCTGGTTTTTCTTGTACGCTCAGTAGATGGTCATTTGTCCTAAAAGAACCCAAACTAGATTTAAAGGCTTTCTTAATAGTCTCCTTGGTATCCCTGCCAAGTAGTTCTGGGTTTGTATACATGTTTCCTAGACCTATCTTAAAGAAGGTCTCTTTAACATATCGTAGCCACGGGATTTGGGTATAATAATCAAGTTTTTGACAATCTTGGATTATATCTTTTGTTAATTTCAAATTTTCTGATTGCCAAACCTTTGCCCATAATATCAGTGGGGCAACATGAATGATGTCATTTATAAACTCAATACCAACTTCCTCATGGCAAAATATATTAGATGTACTCAATGGCACGCATAACAAACGCTTAACAAACTTATTCTCCACAATTTGTATTCTTTCACATTTATCCGAACCCCACACCCCTGAACCATAAGTCAAAACGGAAACACATTTGGCCTTATATAATGATATAATTTCCGCAACACGCCGTTGGCCCAATTTACTAGAAAAGCGGAAAAGGGCTTCGATTAACTGGGCAGCCTTCTGAACCCGTGCTATTAATAATGGTTCCCAACTTAATTTTTTATTAAAGAGGTTTCCCAGATAACAGAAGTTATCCACCTTGTCAATGTTAGCATTATTTACCACATATTTCCGTATCTTCACATTTTTTGGACCACAAGTCATGGCAAAAGATTTGGTAAAATTGACACCTAAATCTAAATTGCCCATGAAGGTATCAAAAGCATTCAGAGAAATCTGCATGCTGTTTGGGGTGAGTGTCATCAAAACAGTGTCATCAGCGTAAGACAACATTGGGATTCTTTTTCCATTTATTTTTGGAAAGTCAGCAGATGTCTCTAACAAAAAACCCTCCAAACCATTTGTATAAATCAAAAATAGAAAAGGTGCTAAAATGCATCCTTGTCGGACGCCTTCAGTAGATAAAATTGATTGTGATTTTTCCCCACCGCGGCCATATCTGACCCTTACCATTGTAGCAGTGTGCAGCCTGCGGAGCAGGGTGACCAGAGGTTCTTCAAACCCCATAGAGGCCATCATGCGCCACAATTTTTCCCTGCACACTGTATCGAAAGCACTGGACAAGTCCATGAATGCCAGGTGTATAGAACCATTCCTGGCACCCATGTACTTGCCCATGATCAAAGCAAGGTTCAGACACTGCTCGGTGGTTCCCTTCCCTTTCCTAAAACCATATTGTGATTCTACAATCACCCCTGAGGCCTCCGCCCATGTTTCCAACCGTGCCAGTATCACCCGACCCATCAACTTACATGTTGAGTCTATTAGTGATATCGGTCGATAGCATCTTGGGTCATACTTGTCACCTTTTTTAAAAATTGGGACCAAAACGGCCTCTTTCCATGAAATCGGAATTGGGCCAGTTATTATTGCCTTAAAAACATTCATAAGTAAGGGAGACCAAAACTCTTGATTAGATTTAAAAAGATCTAAAGGTACTGAATCAGGGCCTGGGGCCTTTGAGGCTGCCCCCAAAGTCAGGGTTAACTTTACTTCAGCAAGCGTTATTGAATCGCTAAGCTTCTTAGCTGAGTCCATATTAAAATAACGGGAATCATCCTCCTCCAGGGCAATATTATATAATTTCTCTTTGGGATTAAAAATTTTGTTATAATGAGTTACCCAAGTTTCTTCAGATAGGTGAACTCGCATAGTATTTTCTTCCCCTGATTTTAAAAAGGGCCTATTTATAACTTCCCAAAAGAGTCTATTGTCCCTTAAGTCAGATGCCTTGTCTAAATCTTCCCATGCTTTGGACTTCAATTCATTTTTCCTTTTTTTAATTGCCTGCCTATATTGTTTCCTAGCTAATATAACCTTACTTCCATCTCTAGGTTTTATACGCAATGCTTTAGCCAGAGTAGTTTGGGCTGCAGAACATTCTACGTTAAACCATTTAGGTCCAAGATCACGCTTCTTCCCCCCTTCCTTTACTAGTAAATGTGCAGCTACATTTTCCATTAGCTTCTCGAAGCTCCTGATTAAATGAACTGGATCCGGAATGGATGATAGACATATGTCTATCTGAGCCGCATTTTCCTTGAAAATATTCTTTTCCAATTCCTCCACGGCTACTTTATTCCACTTTACAGTAATACCCTGGTTCTTACTATATGCTACTGGATGTTCCTGATGCGACTTTAGTTCAGCAGCTATAGTGAGACTCAGGGTTAGGGGGTTATGATCACTAGCCGGGTTTACCTCAATTTTAAAGTTGTTTAAGTAACTAAAGAAACCCGTAGATACTATAGCAAAATCAATTGTGCTAGTTCTGCCTCTTGTGCCCTGAAAAGAGGGTATATTCGTATTCATATTCATATTACCCATAAAATTATTCATATCAAGGATAAATAGATTATTATTTACTAAAATGCTGTTTAGGGCCTCACCTTGTTTTGTATGTGAAAAATGGACCATAGGATGATTATCTAAATCCATCAGCCCACATGCTTTAGACCCACTAAATTTACACAGCTCACAGTTAAAATCACCTAACCACATAATAAGTAAGGGAAAGACTTTATTTCTTACTTTAACAATCTCTTCATACAAATTTTCAATAATTTCTGTTTTATTTGGGTCAAAAATATTATAGTACCAGTTGATAAGAAGAACAGTTTCTCTAATAAGGTTCTTAATAATAAACAACTGGTACCAAGTACTTTCCACCACAAGATTAACGGTCACTAAATTATGTTTTACAGAGATTGCTGTCATCATTCCACCCTTGGCTCGCCCCGAGTTTGATGGTATCGCTAGGGTATTAAAAGCCTGAAAGCCATCCAAACTTGGGTCCACTACACTCCAGGTCTCCTGGAAACAAACTAGGTCAAAAGAATCCACAAAATCTGCCCATACCAAATCCTCCTCCCTATGGGCAAAACCTGCTATGTTCCATGAGAGTACACGAAAATTACCACACCTTTCACTAGTTTTAGGAGCCTTTTCACAATCACCCTCTTTTTCCACTAGCGATCTATCCGAAGATTGATCTTGGCCACATTGGCCTGCCTCAATTTCTTCGGTATTAGCCCCTGGATGGGTTACCTCATATACCCCATTTTGGTAGATGTCCTTTTCATCACTACTCATTTCCAGATTCTCACTGGTATTCGTACCTCTAGAAGGGGACATACTATCCCCTCCTATCGTCCCAGAATCATTTAGGGGATGTTTAATTACAGGGAGTCAATCATTCAAGTTTAGGGGGGTCAAGGGGTAGAACATATTAGACAATGGAATATTCCAGTTTTCCCTTGGATCAATCCGATATTGACTATTTAAATCAAAATAGGAATTTCGATGATTGGCTGAGGTATGGAATCTAAGATTTCTATTTTTATGGTCAAATGCTGAGTATTCTATAGGTGGTTTTGGATAATGGTTAATATTTAGACCATATCTCGGCCGTTCTTTTTTTGATGATAACATCATATTCTCCGGGTAAAAATATGTCAAACTACGTGTAGAAACTCCGCCTTCATTACTACCAACAAACCAATCGTTTATATAGGATACCACCTTGTGTTCCTTAAAATTCACTATAATCAGATCACCATCTATATCCTTAGGGCGTATGCCTATCCATTGACACCTCCTAACAGATATAATATCCCCATTCAAGTATGCTGGTAGTGGTCTATTTACGGACAGCCAATGAATCACTTTATTTTTTAAACTTCTGTTTGATTCAATTTCCTTTTCCCCAACAATTGGAACTCCAGTTAATACAATAACAAAACCATACGAATCTGGAGGTAATTGTACCGTATTTTTATATTGCAATTTAGCCATACCAGTATGCGATATTTCCAGATTAGTCGCCTTCTTATGTTCAGTAGGCTTCGGGACAGACACAGGCACTTTCCCTTTTTCTATGTTTTTGGATAATGCAGTTACTTGCGTATTTGGAAGGGATAAACTATTTTTATCAGCAACTGGTTTCTTTAATTTGTTGGGGGAATTATGCTGACTAAGAGGTTTACTGGTATGTTGATCTCCAGGTCCAGTAACCAAGATAGGTAACACTTCATTATCTCGGGATGTTGGTTGAGGAAGGAGGCAGTCCAGTTTTTTCTCTATGATCTTTAACCTTTCTACAAGTGGTAAAACAAATGATTGCAACATTTTTCCAAGGACTTCCAAAAGCTCGGTACTATAGCTTTTATTACTCTCCCCATCTACAATTGTTTGTGTTGTTATTTTTCCCTCCAACGCCATGTTCCCCATTTCAACTGGCAATGGTGGTCTCGGAGATGCCATCTCAGTGGGTTTCCAAAGGTTAAGGGACCTATTTTTATTTTTATTTTTGTTTCCCCGCCTCCTCCTCTTCCTTGCTGGAGAAGAGACACCATTTTTACGCTTCTGACCATGGTGTGTCTCAGTTGTTTCTGGAGAAGGAGGGGAAGGCAACAGACTAACAACCTCTGTTTGTAGCTTCAAAGGAGGGGGAATAGCGTTTACATTAAAAGGGCAGTGAGTATTAGTTTCCTGGGGTAATGGAGTATTAAGATCTATAAGATTGTCAGTAGTAGCCATAGACGAATCACTCAAAATGGTCACCGTCATACCTTGACCCCCCTGGAAAGGTGGATTTTCCTGAAGGATTTGTGGAATCCCATCAGTATTAAAAAGTTCAGCATCTAACTCCGGCTGTTCTACTGTGGATACAGAAAGTACACCTCCATTAGCAGAAGAAGCCTGTCTTTTAACTGCCTCTACTGATAGGCGCCGTTCGGCCCTTCGTTCTGCCAATAAAAGTTCACGATCAATATCTTTAGTAGCTTTGGTAAAAAATCTATCCAAAGGGCCGAGTATAGAAACACCCACCTGATCAGAGCGGGTATTAGGAGTAGAAGAAGACATTCTTTAAGAAGCTATGTGGTTTGGTGAAAAAATTATCAATAAATAACGTGGTAAGAACAACTAAAACCAGAAAGGGTAACAGATATGAAATACCAAAAATTTTACCCAAATACACAATCTAGTCCACTTGTTAGAGATCTAGCCCAGCCCGGCCTCCTGCGGCCCCGGACGGCCACAGACGGCCCCGCCCTTGTCCCGGGCTTCTCCCTGCGCTCCCGCACGCTTCCGCGTAGCGGTATAGACAGTTTGTATTTGACTGTTAGGAGAGGAAGGGGAGGAGCAGACAGGGAGAGCGGCCCAGGTGTTCTGACTTGGGGCTGGCAGGCGCTTCTGGGAACAGTAGTCCCTGCCCTGCGCCTGCACTCGCTCGCAGCCCCGCCTGTCACTCACCCTTACACGGACACCGGCAAAGATCCTTGTTAGTCCCTGGAGCACCCCACACGAAGCGGGACCCGCGGAGCGGGTTCCGCGAGAGGTAGGCTTGCTGTGAAGGGTTGTCAAAGAGTTTAAAAATGCTCCGTCCTGAAGGTTGCAGCGAGTGGCTGTATTAGCGTCCCAGTCTTATCCACGGATACAAGAGTCTTTAAAGTGCAGGGGAAGGGGAGGAGCAGACAGGGAGAGCGGCCCAGGTGTTCTGACTTGGGGCTGGCAGGCGCTTCTGGGAACAGTAGTCCCTGCCCTGCGCCTGCACTCGCTCGCAGCCCCGCCTGTCACTCACCCTTACACGGACACCGGCAAAGATCCTTGTTAGTCCCTGGAGCACCCCACACGAAGCGGGACCCGCGGAGCGGGTTCCGCGAGAGGTAGGCTTGCTGTGAAGGGTTGTCAAAGAGTTTAAAAATGCTCCGTCCTGAAGGTTGCAGCGAGTGGCTGTATTAGCGTCCCAGTCTTATCCACGGATACAAGAGTCTTTAAAGTGCAGGGGAAGGGGAGGAGCAGACAGGGAGAGCGGCCCAGGTGTTCTGACTTGGGGCTGGCAGGCGCTTCTGGGAACAGTAGTCCCTGCCCTGCGCCTGCACTCGCTCGCAGCCCCGCCTGTCACTCACCCTTACACGGACACCGGCAAAGATCCTTGTTAGTCCCTGGAGCACCCCACACGAAGCGGGACCCGCGGAGCGGGTTCCGCGAGAGGTAGGCTTGCTGTGAAGGGTTGTCAAAGAGTTTAAAAATGCTCCGTCCTGAAGGTTGCAGCGAGTGGCTGTATTAGCGTCCCCATAGTCATACTGGCTCCTGTATCTCTCAGAGCCTCCCCTCTTTGGCCATTGATGGTGACCCATTGCCCATACTTTGTAGTATTTGGGGGCACCTGGATCTTTGGAACCATCTCCCGTTCTCCCAGGGACACTAAGGTGACACCCGCCCACTCACCCCCCTTATCTAAGGGCAACTCCTCCCCGAGCGCTACACTAGCTACTCCCGGTGGTTTTCCTCCGGTGGGAGGGGGTGGTCTCTTTGGGCATCTGACATCTCCCTTATAATGTCCAACACCACCACACTCAAAACAGTGGAGAACCCTTGGCTGCTGGCTTTGGCCAGGATTAGGGTTTCTGGGCGGGTTTACCTTAGGGGTGAAACCTGTTCCCTTTCCTTGGAAATTGTTTTGGGGACCTTTAGAGAACTCCTTCTTTTTATCTCCTCCCTCCTTCTTCTGGGGGGCGCCCTGTCCGGCCTTTTGGGAATCCCCTCCAGTCCCCTTTGAGGACACCCGGGTACTTGCCCAGATGTCCGCCTCCTCTGCAAGCTTCCGGGGATTGGTCAGCTTGCTGTCCACCATGTGTTGGTGCAGCTCGGGAAACGTTTCTCGAGGAGGTGCTCTTTCAAAAGTAGATCATACAACCCCTCATAGTCCTTCACCTCACTGCCCTTGACCCAGCCCTCCAATGCCTTACGTGCGTAGTCAAGGAAGTCCACCCAGTTCTGGGTACAAAACTTGTGGCTCCCCCTGAACTTCTGACGGTACCTTTCTGGGGTAAGCCCAAACTTCCTTACTAATGCTAGCTTCATGATGGGGTAGTTGGTTTGCTCCTCTGGTTCCAGGGCCAGCAAGGTGTCCCGACCAGCAGGAGGCATGTATCTATACAAACCACCCCCCCAGTGCTTCTCCTGCACCCCATGGGCTCTTAAGGAGACCTCATAGGCAGCCAACCACTTGGCTATGTCATCTCCCTGACTAAAGCTAGCAATAAGGTCTTTTGGCAAATAGGGTTAGGATTCCCTAGCTGTTTCTTTGGATTCGCTGCCACCATTTATTACAGGAGAGGGCCCCCTTTGCAGGGCCTGGAGATCCAACTCTTTCAACCTGAACTCATGAACCATCCTCTTCTCTTCCTTCTCCTGCTCCAGCTTAGCCAACTCCCATTTTAATTGCCTCTTTTCCCTCCGGTCAGCGAGCTCTGCTTCGGTTAAGCTTCCCCCGGAGACACTACTGCCTTTCCTGGAGTAGGACCCTGGTCCTGGGAGTAGGTTTTCCCCCTCCGAGTGGAATAATCCATTTATCTCCACAACCGGGTCCCGGTCTGCCCCTTCATCCTCTTCCTTCCCTTCTTTGTGTGCCTCCACCCAAGCCCTTAGACTGGTCTGGAGTTCCCCCTTCTTGGCACCATGCTTAAAAAATACCCCCATTTTCTGGCAGAAATCTTTCAGCTGAGCCACAGAATAGGTATCTAGGTTTTCTAATGCAAACTCCATTTTACAATAGGCAATACCAAGTTACACACAAGGAAATTAGAGTTGCAAGGGCTACCTAAAGCCACCTCCACCTCACCACCAGGAACACATTTGGAAAAACAAAAGGACAAATTAGGAGGGCCACTAGGAGAAAACTCCTGGTGTAGGCTAGTGTATTACGTTTAATTACTACTGAGTAGCTGCAACCACAGTCAGGATCCCACCGCTAGCCACCAATCTGTTGGAACCTGGGATGTCAGGTCACCTAGGGTAGCCTGGCCTAGGGTAAGACATGCATTTCTAAAGGCACAAGTGTGAAGGTTGCAACCCACCCAGCAGTAAATCCACGCAATAGCACTCAAAAAGGACACTACACCAAAGTATGGAAAAATAAGAGCTTGTTTATAAAAATAATATACTCTGCTTTATACTTTTTAAAATCACAGCTCAGTATGGAACATTAAATCCCGTCAAAACACTTAGTCTAACAAAGTTACTAAATCAACATTTTAAGCAGTTTTCCTATTAGAGGTCACAGCTCAATACAGCTTAGTTCTAAAATTGATACAATCCCTGCAGAATTGCTAAATTAATTCATCAATTGACATCACTAGTACATTACATTAAACTCTGCTGGTTTGGCTCTCCAAACCTTTCATTACAGCATTACTTCAGAAGAGGCAAGATCAGTACTTATACTTAGTCAGATATGCTATATCCATTACATTTGGTACCCCTACAATTCCCCTTTACTATGAACCAAAGATTAACTAGTTATAACCAATTAACACAGCAATCAATGAAGTCCCGACAGGGATTCCTTAGGGGCACTGCACTCCTGGGGACAGATTCTCTGTTCAGTTACTTGTCAGTGCTCAATCACGGGCACTAGTCTTACCCTGGCTGTGAAGGTCACTTCCCCAACGTGAATATCTCCTTACTTGTGTTAAAGTTGAAGCTGGAACCTTCATGCGCCAGAAACAAGGGGGAAAACTGGGTGATATGGCCAAGGAACCGAGGGCCGGAAAGGCTCTCTCGCCTCTGTGCTCCCTTATCCCGCTCGGGCCGACTCCTCTGTGAGGCGCTCGAGCGGAAGGAACAAAGGCAGGAACCACGATGCCCTCCTGGCCCCTACCGGGCCTCTCAACTCTCCCTCCCTGCTCGGGCCAGCTCCTTGGTGTGGCGCTCGAGCAGGAGGAAAAGGCAGATCACGGGCACAAGCTGAGGAAGCAACCGGCGCCCCTCCTCAGCGCTGGTCGACGAGAACACTTCTCCAGCGGACATGCGCGATGCCTACCCGCTCGTGCCATGCTACCCTAGGGGACTGGTGACCCCAGCTCCAACACATTCACAAAAGTACAATGAATTAGTTAATCGGGCACCAAATGACCCTTGGAATCAATGAATGATTGATTTACTTTTCTTTCATAAGTAAATAAAGACAGAGAGGCGCCATTATGCCTACACCATACACCTCTAACTGTTACTGTCTGATTTACATGGTTAAAAACGAGGCGTTAGAGCAAAGGAACTATCCCCATTGGCCCAGCGTGGCACCATGATATTTCTCAAAATGCAATAATTAATATGATAATACTATTTATAATTTTAAAGGCTGTGACACTATAATATAAATGTAATGTTGCCGCTTATAGAGTGGAAATGTGGTTCTGGGTATTAGGTCCCAATGTTCAGAATGTTCAAGGGAAGCCATGGCTTCAAATGTACACAGCGACCAGGGCTTGAGGCATCGTCTATGTGATGTCACAACTCAGAACCCTGGCCATAGCAACTAATATCACATCAGAACCTTCAGTGTTCAGAGAGATCAGGACAGGAAAGGTGAAGTACCAGGGCTCTCAGAGGCAATACAAAGGAGGGTCCCAGTGGCCTTACCCCAGCGAACTTTGCTGATGCACCCGGAACGACACAGGAACTTCCTGATTACGAGGATGAAGGTAAGAGTCCGGAATGGGGTCAGAATAAAAGGATGCGGACCTGGGCTGTAAAGAAGGGCTGGTATCTCCCAGGCCCAAAGAACCACTATGACACAAACTTGGCATAAAAACCTCTGAACTTAAGAAAAGGGTATGATGTATTTGTAGAGGGTGAGTGATGACTACATGGTTTGTTCAAGTCGAGGTTGAATCCTGAATATTCACTAAGTAATACACTATGTTTAAGTGGAAATGAACAGTTGACAAGGAACCTGCCAATGTTAAAACAAAGCCCATGCTTAAAACTGTCTAGGACTTAACATTCAACCATATCAATACAAAATAAAAGTGTGACAGAGGTACAATACTCAACCTTTTATGACAAATATCATCTACTCAGGGATGGCGATAGGCATGGGCAACGGCCCAGGGCCCCGCACTCAGTCCACCAATATGGGGGCCTTGCACCTATGCTCCAACGCTGCTAGGCCATGGGGAGGGGCACTTGGCTCCTGGCCCCAAACTGGGCCGGACTGGCCGTAGCGGGCACCGGTTTTTCCCCATTGTACCGGAATGATGGGGGCCGGTTTTGAACCCGGGGGTGGGGGGGTCATTTTTGTTAGTGGGGACAGGTTTTGTAATCAGCCCCTTATAACAAAAGTCCAAGCAGCAGAGGGGTTTCGGCCAGCACCCTCCCCTCCCCCTGGAGGCTGGTCAAACTTAATTGCCAGGGCTGATTTGCGATCCCTGTCCAGCCCTGCCTCACAGGCATGTGGTGCGCTGCCAGGAACAGGGGACGTCCCTTCGACACGCCAAGCAGCTCTCACTATTTCAGCCCTAATGAGCTTTGGAAGAGATGCTTATCAGTGTCTGGGAGTGGCTGTTGCTGCACAGGAGGGGCCCTGCACCATGCAGGTTCAGGATCAGCTTCAAATTTTGGGATGCAAATAGGGTTGTCACCTTTGCAGGAAAAAAATCAAGGCCATTCATTGCTGTTTTAGGAGTTTGCAAATGCCGGGACAAACTAATAACTACCACTTTAAACATAAGCATCTGTATTATTTATAACAAGTCATTTCTGTCTTTGTTCACCTGAATTAGTACTCAGGGATGGGTGCAGCTCTAGAGCACGTTTAAATGTGTTTTCTGTTTATATTTAAAGTTTTGAATATGTACAGATAAGGCCTAAAAATAACAGTTTTAGGTGATTTGGTACCAGCCCGGACATGAAACAGAACAGAACAGGACAGAAAACCAGCCAGGTGGCAACCCTAGATGCAAACAGCCTTGAATGAGGGATGAAAAGCATTTTTTGCAATTTTGTATAGCACAAATGCGACCTGAAGGCATTGGAGTGCTTAACATGAGAACCAGTTACATTATACAAGGACACATTCTTTTCTTTTCTTAGGCACACGGAGACTAAGGGCCAGATGTAGGTAAATCTATTTTACCGACTCATAAATACCTAATTTTACCGATTCGGTATTTATGAATCGATAAACTAGAAGTACTGAGATGTAGGTAAATCCAGATGTGGATTTACCGAATCGGTAATATTCGGTATTTACCGATTCGGTAAATACCGACCGGTAATGCCCATCATTCCTATGTGCTTTGAAGCCCATAGGAATGAATGGGCATTACCGATTCGGTATTTACCGAATCGGTAAATACCGAATTTCACAAGGGTGCAGGGGGTGTCACTTTGACACCCTCTAGCACCCCCAAAACAGGTTCGGGTGCCATGTGGCAGGCATACATGCCCTAAGGGCAGGTCTGCCTGTCATATGGCACAGGTGTGCATGCACACATGTGCATGCACACCGGAATCGGTATTTTACCATCAAATTGAATTTGATGGTAAAATACCGATTCTGTAAGGCTTGTGGGACTCAGAAGAGTCCCACCTACATATCAAATTTACCGAATCGGTAAAAATACCGATTCGGTAATTTACAGAATCGGTAAATTTACCGATCGGTAAATTTACCGATTCTGTAGGAATATGCCCCCTACATCCCAAATTCCTTTTACCGGTCGGTAACGGCCGAATTCGGCCGTTACCGACCGGTAAAAGCCTACCTACATCTGGCCCTTTGTGATTTGCCCAGAATCATAGGATCTTGAGCTGATGCCAAGACAGGAACCTGGTTCCCCAGATATAAAGTCGGCACCTCCAGACAGAACGCCCCATTCTGGTTAGACAGAGGGTGGCAGGCAGTTGCTACATGAAAGCTCAGCTCTTTATGGACGTGTGGTTCTAACTGGACCTCAAGCTGAGCCAGAACCAGGGAGTACCCCTTTTGTGGTGATTTCTCACATTAATCCTTTTTCAAAGTGCTGCTGTATTGTCAGATCAGTGGATGAGGCACACAGATTGTGTTTTATGCCCAGGATCAAACAGTTTGTTAAAATAGTAGACCGAGGACGGCAGTACACTGCTACTTGTTGCAAAGACTATATATTTTCCGCTTTACTGCATTTAGATGACTAGTATTTATGACTGGGCACCTCCCTTCTCTCGGGAATTATTACGTACATTTTTAAAAATCTCGGTGACAACCAGTCTTCACATTGAATCAATGTACTCCCAATCTTGCCAAAAAGGGAGCAGCAGAGTAAGAAAAAGGGCCATTGGAATAATATGGTAGAGTAGGGTCAAGTTGTGCGGGAGGGATGAGTAAATCATGCACCAAAAATGGCATATTATGCAGCGTAATTCAGCACATTTTATGATATTATTACTTCAATATTTGGTGATTTTTTTCACTGAACATTGCGTGGGCATTGGTTGCACTTAATAAGTACTAGTTTAACATTCAATATTAGTAATAAGACATTGAAAGGTAACCAGTCCATATTTGCAAAGGATCTTCTGCTGCAAGGCAACACGTCTTGTTGTGTTAATAGGATCCTTTGAACCATTTGAGCTAGAAACAAAAATATTTTTTTATTAAAACCTGCAGATTAAGCAGCAGATGATGGATTAGGTGGTAAATCTATAATTATGAGAAAATGCAGCAGCCAATCATTCGCATAATACCAGTGGCCCTAGCAATAAATTCAGAAAAGTTATTGCCCAAGAGCACACAATGTGGCCAAATGGGAGGCAAGGATTGAAAAAAGCGCCTCCTAGTTCCATTTCTCTAACTAGTCCACTAGACTACACTTGCCTGTCAGTAAGTCTGATGGAAAGGCTTAGGGGCTGTCTCTCCAAGGAAATTGTCACTCTCTTTCGGGCATGTTCAGCTTTAAAACATGGTGAATAGATGTCAAATATACTAGTTACATGGTTAAAACTTTCTGGTTAGACCAGGTCCTGTGGCAGTGGGTACTTACTGGACACTATGTATTGTAGATACTGACTTACTATTATTACTTTTCTAAACTTGTCCCTCGAAATTTGCAATTGTGAGCAGTCAAGGCTTACTCCAATAGGTAATACCGCAGATGACTTTTTTTCAGGATGTGCCTACCTGTAGATTTTGAACCCTAGATCCCACGACTGGAAACGGCCCAAAATGTAACGTGGATCAATCAAAGTTTCACAGTGAAAACTGACCCTTTTTTTGCAAAGTGCCTAGCTGTAGATTTTGAACCCTAGCTCTGCCGGCACCTATGGAAACCTAGCAAACCTATACTTTTCCTTAAACTAGACACCCAGGAGAATCCAGGCTGGGGTGACTTGTCTGGCTCAGTGGCCATCTTGGGAAACTCCCAAACCCACACATTTCCTCAAAGTAGACACCCGGGAGAATCCAGCGAGGTACAGCTTGTATGGATCCCCCAAAGTTTGCCTACCCAGAATGCCCTGCAAACCTCAAATTTAGCTGAAAAAAATATATTTTTCCCAAATTTCTGAGTGGGAAATTTCAGGAATCTACGTGGATCCACAAATGTCCTACCACTCAGAGCTCCCCCCAGGTATCCCAATAAAAATGATACCCCACTCGCTAGGGTGGGTTAAGTACCTGCGACAGGCAAGGTTCCAAAACATATTGAGGGGACATCAAAATGACCTATCACAAAACAACCTGGTTTTGCAAGGAGGGGTCACCTGGGTTTTTGGCCCCGGGCTCGGCGGCCATCTTAGGAAACTACCAAACCAACACATTTATGAAAACTAGGCATCCGGCGGAGTCCAGCGAGGTATGGCTTGCATGGATCCCCAACGTTTTCCTACCCAGAATGTCCTGCAAACCTCAAATTTAGGTAAAAAAACACATTTTCAACATATTTTTGGGTGGCATCACTGTGTCGGCACAAATGTCCTACCCCACAGCGTTCCCCTCGGTCTCCCGAGTATAATTAATACCTCACTTGTGTGGGTGGGGCAAGGGCCTGTGACTGGGAAGAGCCCAAAACATAGGGAATAAGGGTAAAGCACCGAGAATTCTAAGCGCTACATTTTTTTACAAAATACGTTTTTGGCCAATTCTGCATCAGCAACCGTCTAGACATACCTACTAAAGCCACACATTTCTAAAAATTAGAAACCCAGGGGAGTCCAGGGAGGTATGGCTTGCATAGGTCGCCCAAAGTTTTCCTACCTAGAATGCTTGCAAACCTCAAATTTAGCTGAAAAAATCACTTTTTTCTCAAGTTTCTGTGTGGGAAAGTTCTGGAATTTACGTGAAGATTGCAGTGGTTATATCCATGCTGTAAATGGTTATTTCCAAAGGGTACTTGCACTGATGATGTATATATCATACCTGCTCTTTGACTGAGAAAAATGTACACTGCAGTCCCACCACAGGCATTGTGCAACAGAGCATAGACATGCTCAAGTAGTGTGTGTGACTGTCAAGCATTTCTGTGAAAATGTTCAATAGCTTGTTGCAAACTTGTATGCATGGTTCAGAATTTTGGGAATGAGTCAAGTAATTTTCCAGCCACTATATGACACATAAATACTACATACGTTCACAAAAATACAATGAACTAGTTAATCAGGCACCAAGTAACTCTTGGAAATCTTGCCATCCTTTACATTTCTGGAATTATTATTTACGTTTGAAAGGAGAGCAAATCAAAGACAGAGAGGCACCATTATGCTACACCTTACACCTCTAACTGTTACTGTCTGAATTACATGGTTAAAAACGAGTTGTGAGAGCAAAGGAACTGACCATCATTGGCCCAGCGTGGCACCTCGAAATTTCTCAAAATGCAATAATTAATATGATAATACAATTTATAATTTTAAAGGTTGTTACACTATAATATACATGTAATGTCGGCGCTTATAGAGTGGATATGTTGTTCTCGGCATTCGGTCCCAATGTTCAGAATATTCATGAGAATCCATGGCTTCAAATGTACACAGCGACCAGGGCTTGAGGCCTCATCTGTGTGATGTCACAACTCAGAACCCTGGCCATAGCAACTAGTTTCACATCAGAACCTTCAGTGTGCAGAGATATCTGGACAGGACA
Source organism: Lissotriton helveticus (assembly GCF_964261635.1). Taxonomy (NCBI): domain Eukaryota; kingdom Metazoa; phylum Chordata; class Amphibia; order Caudata; family Salamandridae; genus Lissotriton; species Lissotriton helveticus. The sequence continues at coordinate 150,522 of NW_027611854.1, forward strand.
GGTGAAGTACCAGGGCTCTCAGAGGCAATACGATGGAGGGTCCCAGTGGCCTCACCACAGCAGACATTACAGATGCACCCGGAACCACCCAGGACCTTCCTGATTACGAGGACTAAGGTAAGAATCCGGAATGGGGTCAGAATAAAAGGATGCAGACCTGGGCTGGAAAGAAGGGCTGGTATCTCCCAGGCACAAAGCACCACTATGACACAAACTTGGCACAAAAACCTCTGACCTTAAGAAAAGGGTATGCTGTATTTGTAGAGGGTGAGTGATGACTACATGATTTGTTCAAGTCAAGGTTGAATCCTGAATATTCACTGAGTAATAAACTATGTTTAAGTGGAAATGAACAGTCAACAAGGAACCTGCCAAGGTTAAAACAAAGCCCATGCTTAGAGCTGTCTAGAACTTAACACTCGACCATATAAATACAAAATAAAGGTGTGACAGAGTTACAATACTGAACCTTTTATGACAAATAACATCTGCTCAGTGTTGGCGCTGCGGCATGGGCAGCGGCCCAGGATCCTGCACTCAGTCCACCAATATGGGTCCTTGCACACCTATGATCCAGTGCTGCAAGGCCATGGGGAGGGGCACTTGTCTCCTGGAATCGCAGCAGGGCTGTACTGGCCATAGTGGGCACCGAGCATTTCCCTGTTGGACTGGAACAGTGGGGGACGGTTTTGAACCGGTGGGGGTCCTTGTTGTTAGCGGGAGACAAATTAGCGATTGTCTAGTGCTGAGAGTCATAAGGGAGGAAGCCTGTTGCTTTGGGCCTTGCAGCACTGGTATATGGCTGCAAAGCTCAGGGCAAGAGGCCCCTCTGAAGGACAGAGATATCAATAGTGCAGCAAGCACAGAGGGAGTGTGGAGTCATGGGGTTATGGGTCCAATGCGCCCAAATTATGTTTGTATTTTACTCTCTACAAAAAAGTCTACAAACAGTGATAGATGGAGTGCCTTAATTAATCTCATGAACTGGTAATTCACCCTCTCCATTATTTTGAACACCCTGCTACCTCAGTTTGGACCCAGCTTATGCAAATCAGTCTTGACCCTGCTCCAATGTGAACAGACAAGACCAAACTACCTGGCCACGTCCTCTCTGAACCCTAACACAAGCAACCCAGGACAGGTGCCACCCTAGTTAGGGATCATCAGCCAGGTATAGCTCGGTTCCGGTACCATAGTGAGCACAAGACACATGTCTGGGAATACCCGACACTCTTGGGGCAACTCACTGAAGTATCCAAAAAAGGTAAGGATAGAATGCTTGGATTAATCCAAGACATTGCTAAGGTTGATGCCTCTATGGTAAACTGAGGCCCATCAGGGGAGCCTCGTCTCAATTTGAAGCCCTCTGCTTTCACCATTTATTTTTATATTATGTGCTCTTCCAAACTGAGAGATTTTACTTAGCTGATGAGGCAGGGACATTTGGCCTATATTGTTATATCCCTAGAAGTTATATAGAGATGTTCTTCTTTTTCATTCAGTTTTAGATATGAAATACTATCCATGATGGTCAAATCAAATCAAAATAAACTTTATTCGGCTACTCAAGGATAACCATAAAAGATACATAGCGACAATACATGAAAAAGATCATACATATATAAAAATACATAAAATACAATAAACAGGTTAAAGGCCATAATCAATAGAATTTAAAAGAGACAAGACCAGCTTGCAAGGTGCACTAAGAGTTCACAGCTCATCCCATCATAAATATTCCAAGATTTCATCAGGCCCCACGTCAGTTGTCCATACATTGTCTTGATTTCAATATTGACTTTAGGTACCCCATCACAAATGGAATACAATCATCCTTTAATAATTGCAAATATAAAAGTGCAGGTCGCACTTGCCTGAAATTCAGCTTTTTTAGAATAGGGACCAGAAAATGTTTTTGTGGATCTTAGTACAGATTACAGAAAAACATAAAGTGAGATAGGTTCTGCTGAGACAGGCCGTCGCAGCCGAAGGGTACTAACTCGTGACTAGTATAACTGCCCTTAGGTCTTGCTAACAAGAGATGTAACGTGTGCGTCCTAAACCTGGTTAAGATAAACTTTTCATGTGTTGACATTGACCCTAAAATATATGGCTCTGCTAGTGGGGTTGTTTTGAGCATTATGTGTCTACGAATTTTTTTTTTTTTTTTTAGTTCCTGCTCATCCCTGTCCAATTTTTGTAATGCCAGGTAGGAAGCCTTAACAAGCTTCACATTCATCCTAGTAATTTTTTCAGGCTTATGGAATAATTCTGCACGCCCTATCCCTTCAAAGCTATGTCCAATGTGTCTGAGCCACGAAATTCTAGAAGCCTTATCTAGGGACATACATTTACGTATTATATGATGGTCATATACTAACCAGACACAACCCTAGAGGGCTGGCCTCTCCACTTGGGGCTTGCAGCCCTAGTCCAACACTGTGAGACCCAAGGAAATGAACCAGTTTTAGGGCTTGGCTTGCAGCAATATTTAATTATTCATAATTTTCAGAAATGAAATCAGAAGAGATGCATCTCAAAATATGTTAACTGAATCTGCATTATGCTAATTTACATAATTAAATGCGCTCTGGAACCATGTACTTGTCTACTAATTATTAGTGAAGTAATCAATTGGGAAAGGACACTCGTATCTACTATAACCATTGGTTATTATTGACAACCCTCATAAACGCTTAGAATGTTACGTTGCGGTGTATCTTTTTGTCCGCCCCTTATCTTACGTTATGGCATAGTCATCGGGTTGTCAAAAAGACGTGCTGTATGCCTGCCTCACCCGAGGCAACCTCTGGTAAGAGTAGAAGTGTCCAGGGATTTTAGGACAGCAGCTGAGCAAATGTAACTGGAACAGTCACGAGGGATATTAAAAGTCAGTGTCTCACCAAATCAAAATGTATTATAAAAAGGTAGGAACTGATAGTTAAAACTTGTGGGTATATTTTATAATCGAGTTACCAGATTATAATATCTTTCTCAACAGTAGTCGACATGTTTCAGCTCACCTGGGCCCAGCCGGGTCTATGGAGCTTTCGTCAGGACAAAACAGGGGGGAATGGTACTTACACAACTTGTGTAGTATTCGGGTAGTTTATGGAACTCTCATATTAAGATTCCTGCATTGTGGGAACAAAAATGAGAATCGAAAAACATACTGCGCATTGGAACAGTAAAGATTGCATATAGCACGTATGCACACACTAATAGTAAGTAATATATCTCGACAAGCAATCAATAGAATCAGCGAATACTTGTGAAGGGTGCTGCACAATTGAAACACAAGAGCTTAAAAAACTAGCAGAGGAGAAAATGCAGTCAAAGTCCAAACTTTAGGTGAACATCAAACTAAATAGCGGGAAAAGTTCTGTATGAGTATAACGATGTCACAAGATGTTATTAAGCGTACATCGTTCTTGTTATGCATTGCGTTGTCTCAGTGAATGTTGTTCATGAAAAGTGCATAAAGTATTAATTTAGGTTATTAATGCGCTCGCGATAACCTCTTCTATTCTGGCAGTCCCTGCTGCAGTAAAAAACTAACATATGAATGGTATCTAGCGCTGAGGGAAACAGAATACGGGCTCAGTTATATACCTTCGTATTAGATGGAATTCTCTTCCTCAGGGTGTGGAGAGTCGCGTAAAGATAGTGGTTCTATCTAAAATGACAAACACAATTGTAGTCCTAGTTTTAATTATCAGAGTTTAACAAAACGGCAATGAGACTCCCAAACGCCATTCTTACCCACGTGTAGGCGTCGCTGGCTTCTTGTGCTGACTCTGCCCCTGGTAACAGGGGGCGTACTTCCTGCCTCATTATGAACTCAAATGTAGACATAGAAAAGGGGTTCTAGGTGTTATAGAAAAATACCTTCAAGATGGAAGTTTAAAGGGTAAGTACAGATTTATTCTTGATGTCTGGTGTAATGACCAAATCAGCGACAGGATGTCCAAAGATGGATTTAATAGAACTGGTGCCATGGAATATTCTCGTTCATCCCTGATATGTGGGTTTTAAGACGATTAACCCATCTTTGTTCTTTTTCGAACAGTCTTTGTTCCGCATTGTTGTCTTTATCATGGAGCGTTTCTAAAACAGTCCATCTCAGGTCATCACAAGTATGTCCCGCTTCAATGAAATGTGCGCAGAGTTTAGTAGTGTTTTTCTTCAGTCTCACATTGCTCCTGTGTTCCCCTATCCGTATTTTAACCTTTCTACAGGTCATTCCTACGTATTGTTTTAGGCAGGGGCATGTCACCAAGTATATTACATGCGTAGAATTACAGTTCATATGTTGTCTTTGGGACCAGGTGAAATCATTAGTGAGTTGTAGTGTTTTCGTAGTTTTTGTGAATTTACAGACTCCACACGTGCCACATGAATAATGACCTGTAACTGGGGTCATGGTTACATCTCTGATGGTAGTTGTGGTTGCTTTTTTCCTCGGGCATGTATGTACAAGTGTACCCCGAAGATTCTTAGTCCTTCTGTTGGCAAATCTCGCTTTTGGCCAATTCAAGGAGCCAGATGTGATAATCTGCCAATGTCTTCTTATTAGTTTTTGGACTTCATAGGTGGCAGGGCAGAAGGTGGTGACACAGGTAACTAGATTTTTAATCGGTTCTTTAGGGTGGCTTTGGAGGAGGCATTCACGAGGTTGGTTAAGCGCTCTCTTTTTGCACTTTGAAATTACCCGTGGAGTGTAATCCCTTGCTTGCAATTTTTTGCAAAGGAGGGTGGCTTGGTTTTTATAGTCACTACTCTTACTGCAATTTCGTTTGTGTCGTAGGAACTGGCTGTAAGGAAGATTGTCTCTTAGTGGTCGAGGGTGGTAGCTAAGATACGACAAGAGACTGTTCTTGGCTGTTGGTTTTGTGTACGTTTTTGTTTCTAATTTACCGTTCTCACAAAAGATTGTCAAATCCAAAAAATCAATGTATTGGTTACTTGCAGTGGAGGTAAATTTCAGCCATTGGTCTTGGCTGTTAAGCCAATCCATGAACGTTGTTAGGTCCTTATTGATGTCCCAAATCAACAAAACGTCGAGTATTTGTGACTATTACAAACTGCGACAAATTGTCAAAATATGAAAAGAAATATTTAGGACTCATTCATTAACCGGTGTTGTGACGTACTGTGTTTCTTTATTTTCACTTTATTGTTTCCACTGTTTTGTTAAGGAGTGTGCATGAATGAATGATAAGTATGTTTGAGATTGTATTTTCTTGTATATATTGTATATAAAAATTGTTGTGCATTTTGTATGTTATATTTTCCAAAGCACGATAAATAAGTGTGCTAATATGAATAATAACCATGTCATAATTATGAATAAACCTTGATGGTGTTAATTACAAACAGGTTGTTTTTGCTTTAATCAAAACAGCGTTTTTTGAAAATAGTGTAAAAATTATTTCCGGAATTGGCATTTTTGTTGTTTATCCAGTTGAGTTGGACTCAGCCTTTCTGAGTAAGGAGTCAAGGCCCTTGTTGATTCTTATTCTCGGTGCCTTGAGGCATCGGGGGGAGGAAACAGTGTTTCCTCTCCCCTGATGTCCCAATGCAGGGCATTTCTGGTGCAGGATCGCGCACAGCGTCGCGATCCTGCACCAGAAATGCCCCCACTAGACACCAGGGATGTTTTTTTGTTGACATAGGAAGTGACCCCTTGGGCAAGGGTCGCTTCCTTGGGTGCAAATATAATTTCAGACTTTTCTGCCATCGGGAGTATTTTTCCCGAATCTGGATCCAGGGGGTGGAAAAGCCCACTAGATACCAGGGATTATTCTTTTTATTATAAAGGAAGCGACCCCTTCGGCAAGGGTCGCTTCCTAGGGGCAAAACATTTTTTTTTAGACTTTTCTGCCCCCCCTGGGGGCAGATCAGCCATTTTTTGGGCCGAATCTGGAACCAGGGGGGGTAGAAAAGCCCACTAGACACCAGGGATTGTTTTTTTTATATAAAGGAAGCGACCCCTTGGGCAAGGGTCGCTTCCAGGGGGCAATATAAATATTTTAGACTGTTCTGCCCTCCTTGGGGGCAGATCGGCTGTTTTTTTACCGATTCTGGACCCAGGGGGGTAGAAAAGCCCACTAGACACCAGGGATTGTTTTTTTTGTATAGGAAGCGACCCATTGGCCAAGGGTCGCTTCCTTGGGCCCATATGTTTTCACACATTTGTTCTGCCCCTCTGGGGGGCAGATTAGTGTCTTAATTTGGCCTTTCTGCCCTCTGGAGGCAGCTAAAAAAAACACTAGACACCAGGGAAATCTTTTTTTTTTTTTTTTTAATGGAAGCGACCCCTTGGGCAAGGGTTGCTTCCAGAGGGCCCAAATTTAAAAAGATTTATATTCTGCCCCCCATGGGGACAGAAACCCCATTTGTGACATACCCTGTGACATAGCCTGTTGTAATGTGTATTGTTTTTTTTTTCTTCTAAAGTGTATTGTTTTATTTTCTCTTTAGACTGTTGCAGAGTGTGGTTCCGTTACTGGTGGTTTTGCTGTTTGTGTTGTTGCATGTGTTTGGTAAGAGACCTTTTTTGTTCAATTTTAATGTAAATGTTTTTTTGCACAGTGTGTAATAATACGAGTATGTTTGGTTTCTGATTTTTGTGATTGTAAAACATGTTTTGCATTTGTGCTTGATGTGTACTTTGCTGTCTGTAGATGTAAGTTTTTTTTCTTCTTTCTAGTGGGATATCGTTGCCTATTTGCTGTGTCTTTGCAGAGTAGGTGCTGGTGAGTGTAGCTGTCTCTTGTAAGTTAATTGTATATTTTTTCAGTATATAGATCTTTGTGATAAAGGCTTACTTTTTTTACTTACTTTGCACAGTGTTGGTTGTTGAGTTATTTGTGCAGACTCCTTTTTAGTAAGGATAATGGCTAGCCGCCGGATTACTGCTCAGCAAGTTGTTGGAATGCTTTTTGATTCTTCCTCTGACCATGGTCCAGAGACTGATTCTAATTCTGAGGCAGAGGTGGGAGGTGAAGATTCAGGTAGTGAGTTTTCTCTTCACATGGCTTCATCTGATGATGAAGATACTCTGAGTGCTGATGGTGTGGATGAAGTGCCTGTGGTTGCGGAGGACATTGCTGTGCCGATAGTGCAGCATGAGGCATCTGGGCTGCAGCCTGGGGCTGCTAGACTTCCAGTTGGTGTAGTGAGACAAGAGGCAGCCGGGCGGCAGCCTGAGGCTACAAGACTTGTCGTTGAAAGTTCTGACCTCTGGGTTGCCCCAGGCATGGTGCAGCCGGCATTGCCTGAATTTACTGGTGTTCCAGGGTGTAGGGTGAACACTGAAGACTTTTTACCAATTGATGTTTTCAAGTTGTTTATGGATGATGTGTTTTTGGCAGAGATTGTAGAGTAGACTAATTTGTATGCAGAACAGTTTTTGAAGGAGAACAGTGCCAGCCTTAAGCCCCACGCTAGAGCTACCCGGTGGACTCCTACAAATTTGGAGGAGATGAAAAAGTTTTTGGGTTTACATTTTTTGATGGGCTTGCTTAGGAAACCATCAATGGCTTCATATTGGTCTACTAGTCCCTTGATGGCAACAGCTATATTTCCGGCAGTCATGAGTCATGATAGGTATTTGCTTCAGCTTTGAATGATGCATTTTGTTGATAATGGTTTAGCTTTGCCACGAGATCACCCTGATTGTGCCTGTCTTTTCAAGATTCGGCCTGTCATTGATCATTTTGTTGATCGATTTCCAGCTCCTGGGAAAGAAATTGCAGTGGATGAGTCTTTGGTGTTGTTCAAGGGCCGCTTGGTATTTAGGCAATACATTCCTAGTAAGAGGGCACGCTATGGAATTAAGCTTTATATGCTGTGTGACAGTCGGACTCGATATGTCTCTAATTTCAGAGTGTTTCAGAGTGTACACCGGTAAGGAATCCAGGATTAACCCCCCTGGTTGTCCGTCCACCTTTGGAGTGACTGAGAAAATTGGGAACTTGGTAGAGGATTTTTTAACAAGGGCCATCATTTATATGTAGATAACTTCTACACTGGTGTGCGGGTATTCTGGGAATTGGCCAAAGTGGACACTGTTGCTTGTGGCACAATCTGCTCTAACCGTAAAGGTTTCCCAAAAGAACTTGTTTGTCAAAAGCTTGCTCGGGGACATTGCAGTGCATTGTGTTGTGAGGAGCTTCTAGCTGTGAAGTTTTCAGACAGGAGAGATGTCTACATGTTGACTTCCATACATGATGAAAGCACTGAACCGGTGACTGTTTGGAGTCAGGTTGCAGAAGCGCGCAAACCTGTGTGCATTTTAGTCTATAATAGGCACATGGGTGGTGTTGACAGAGTAGATCAGAGGTTGGAACCGTATGCTGCTCTTCGTAAGGCTTACATTTGGTACAACAAGTTGGCTATCCATCTTTTCCACTTGGCAACCTTTAATGCTTTTGTTGTGTTTCAGCAATCTTGTCCTCAGTCAAAGATGACTTTTGTAAAGTTTCAGGAGTCTGTTATAGGCAGCCTTGTTTTAGTAGAACAGGCAAGTGTTCCTAGAGTTGGCGTGGTGGAGGATGTTGCCAGATTGAAAGATCGCCACTTTCCTGATCAAATTCCTCCTACAACCTCAAAAGACTTTCCCAGTCGGAGATGTAGAGTCTGTTGGTGAAGAGGTTTGTGGAAGGAGGTTTGTATGTACTGCCTGACTGTCTTTCTAACCCTGGGCTGTGTGTACCTGCTTGTTTTAGAATGTACCACACGCAAAATAATTTTTGGGAGCATCCATGAGTGGTAATGTGAACTGGCTGGTCTCTATTCTTTAAAACTTATTGTTCAGTTTCAAAGTTGGCATTTGTGTAGTGTATTTAGTTTTAGTTGTTATGTTAGTAGAATTGTATCAATTTGAAATTTGTTTTTGGTTTTTATTTATATTGAAAAAAAACTATGTAAGTATGATGTTGGTTTGCATGTAGTGTCGATTGTCTGACGGTGTGCATGATTTGGCACTTGGATGGAGGTGTCTGTGGACTGGTGCTTGGCTGGCGGTGTCTGTGGACTGGCGCTTGGCTGGCGGTGTGTGTGGAGTGGCACTTGCCTGGTGGTGTGTGTGGACTGGTGCTTGGCTGGTGGTGTGCGTGGTCTGGTGTTTGGTTGGCGGTGTGCGTGGTCTTGCGCTTGCCGGGTGGTGTGTTTGGATTGGTGCTTGGCTGGTGGTGTCCCTGGACTGGTGCTTGGCTGGCGGTGTCTGTGGACTGGTGCTTGGCTGGCTGTGTGTGTGGACTGGTGCTTGGCTGGTGGTGTGCGTGGTCTGGTGTTTGGTTGGCGGTGTGTGTGGTCTTGCGCTTGCCTGGTTGTGTGTTTGGATTGGTGCTTGGCTGGTGGTGTGCCTGGACTGGTGCTTTGCTGGCGGTGTCTGTGGACTGGTGCTTGGCTGGCTGAGTGTGTGGACTGGTGCTTTGCTGGCAGTGTGCGTGGTCTGGGGTTTGGTTGGCGGTGTGCGTGGTCTTGCGCATGCCTGGTGGTGTGTTTGGATTGGTGCTTGGCTGGCGTGGTGTGGAGTGGTGCTTTCCTAGCGGTGTGTGTGGACTGGTGCTTGGCTGGCGGTGTGCATGGTCTGGTGCTTGACTGGCGGTGTGTGTGGTATGGTGCTTGGCTGGTGGTGTGCGTGGACTGGTGCTCAGCTGGTGGTGTGTGGGAAGTGACTTAATGCTGGTTACTACACACAGTGCTAGCTGAGCGCCACTCCATGCAATCCATGAGTTTATGTAGTTGCTGTGTCAGGAATGTGGATGTGTGAAAGTGATGGACCCTTGATTGGCGTTGTCTGCTGGTGGAAGTGTAGTAATGTGATAGGTCCGCGGCTGGCGGTGTGAATGTTTTGTATGTGTCACATGTATGAAAGGTGTATGAATGGCCTGTAAAGAGGTTGGTGCCTTGTCGTGGCTTTACAGCTCACGAGCTGTAAGTCAGTGGTTCAGTTTCTCGTCCTTTCCATTATTAACAGTGTATTTCATTTTTTGTGAAATCACTCGCTAGTACAATTGTATATACTGAACCATCACTCACCCTCGTGCCAAATCCAACCAGTATGTGTGTGTGTTTGAGGACTTAATGTCTGTGTAGGTATTTTTTTTTTTTTTTTTTGAAGCAGGACGCACCTTGTCACTTTTTTGTAAATGTTGTGATGTGTTGCTTTTGTGCCTCGTGGTGTAAATGGTCTTCTGTGTGTCAGGTATGAAAGGTGTGTGCATGGCCTGTAAAGCGGTTGGTGCCTTGAAGTGGCTTTATAGCTCACAAGCTGCGAGTCATTGGTTGAGTTTTTTTGTCCATGTAATTGACAGTGCATTTCATTTTTGTGAAATCTCTTGTTAATAAAATCATATATACTGAACCATCACTCGCCCTCATGCCAAATCCAACCAGTATGTGTGTGTGTTTGAGGACTTGATGTCTGTGTAGTTATTTATTAATATATATATTTTTTTTAAGCAGGACACACCTAGTCACTTTTTTGTAAATGTTGTGATGTGTTGCTTTTGTGCCTGGTGGTGTGAATGGTCTTCTGTGTGTCAGGTATGAAAGGTGTGTGTATGGCCTGTAAAGCGGTTGGTGCCTTGAAGTGGCTTTACAGCTCACAAGCTGCGAGTCATTGGTTCAGTTTTTTTGTCCATGTAATTGACAGTGCATTTCATTTTTGTGAAATCTCTTGTTAATAAAATTATATATACTGAACCATCACTCGCCCCTCTGCCAAATCCAACCAGTATGTGTGTGTGTTTGAGGAATAGATGGGAGTGCAGGGATCTTGGTTTTTTAGTCTCTCTGTCAAGGTGTACATTCCACCTACGAATAACCTACCAATTGTAGATATTGTTGAAAACCCATGGGACTACATGGTGAGGTCTCTCTGGTGAAATCTAACAATTAATTGTATCCACAATATCCTGCAAAACTCACAATGTCCGTCATATTTTCCTTGCAATATTGCGCCCAAATTTTCACGCTGCACAAGTAAACAACTAATTTTGTCAAAACTAATTGGTTTAGCTAGGTGGGTCACATGGGTTTTTCACTCCTTCCTCGGTTGCCATCTAGGGAAACCTAGCAAACCCACACATTTCTGGAAAGTAGACACCCGGGGGCTTTCAAGGGGGTATGGTTTGCATGGATCCTCCAATGTTCCTTTTCCCAGAATTCCACCCAAACTCTAAATGTATCTGAAAAAATATGTTTTTCAAACATTTTTGTGTGTAAAAGTGTGGTATCACTGGGCTCACACAAATTTCCACCTACCCAGTGTTCCCCCAGGTCTCCTGATAAAAATGGTACCTCACTTGCGTGGGTGATTCAAGGACCAGCAACAGGCAAGGGCCCAAAACCTAATGAGGCAACATCAAAATTACCTATCACAAAGCAATCTGGTTTTGCAAGGGGGTTCCCATGAGTTTTTGGCCCGGGGATCGGCGGCCATGTAGGGAAACCTACCTAAACCATACATTTCTGGAAAGTAGACACCCGGGGAACTCCTGCGAGGTATGGCTTGCGTGGGTCCCTCATCATTCTCCTACCCAGAATACACTGCAAAGCTAAAATTTCGCCAAAAAAAAGCTTTTTTCTCACATTTTTGTGTGGTAAAGTTGTGGAATCTGTGTGGATCCTCAAATTTCCTCCCAACCAGTGTTCCCCCAGGTCTCCCGATAAAAATGGTACCTCACTTGTGTGGGTAGGCATAGTGGCTGCAACTGGAACAGGCCCAAATTGTACGGTGGAGACTTTAATATTGCCTATAGCAACACTACCTTATTTTTTTGGGGGGGGCACCTGAGTTGTTTGCCCCGTGCTCGGCGGCCATCTTTGGAAACTACAAAACACAAACAGTTCTGAAAACTAGACACCCTGGGGAGTCTAGGGAGGTATGGCATGCGTGGGTCCCCTAAAGTTTTCCTACCCAGAATTCCCTGCAAACCTTAAAATTAGGTTAAAAAAACACTTTTCCACACATTTTTGCGTGGGTTCTCCGTGCCGGCACAAATGTCCTACCACCCAGCATTCCCCTTGTTCTTCCGAGTAAAATGATACGTCACTTGTGTGGGTGGGCCAAAGCAGAACAGGCCAAAAATTTATTTTTTTAAAAATTGTAGAATTCGGTATTTACAAGAAAGCACCGAGAATTCTACTGTTTTGGGGTCATCCTAGTCACAGGCCTTTGGCCCACCCACACATGTGAGGTATCATTTTACTCGGGAGAACAGGGGGAACGCTGGGTGATAGGAAATTTGTGCCGGCACGGAGAACTCACGCAAAAATATATGGAAAAGAGTTTTTTTAACCTAATTTTAAGGTTTACAGTGAATTCTGGGCGACCCACGCATGCCATACCTCGCTGAACTCCCCGGGTGTCTAGTTTTCAGAACTGTTTGGGTTTGGTAGTTTCCCAAGTTGGCCGTCGAGCCCTGGGCCAAAAACTCAGGTGCCCCCCTCCCAAAAAAATAAGGTCGTTTTGTTATAGGTTATTTTTAAGTCTCCACCGTACGATTTGGGCCTTTTCCTGTTGCAGCCACTATGCCTACCCATGCAAGTGAGGTACCATTTTTATCGGGAGACCTGGGGGAACGCTGGGTGTGAGGAAATTTGTGTGAGCCCAGTGATGCCACGCTTTCCCACACAGAAATGTGTGAAAAAACGGATTTTTTTCTGCTAAAATTGAGGTTTGCAAGGGAGTCTGGGTAAAGGAACGATGGGGGATCCACGCAAGCCATACCTCCGTGGAAGCCCCCGGGTGTCTACTTTGCAGAAATGTGTGGGTTTGGTAGGATTCCCTAGATGGCCGTCTAGCACGGGGCCAAAAACCCAGGTAACCCCTACAGGTAAAAACTACAGGTAGGTAGCCAAAAAAGGGCCAGTTTTCACTGCGAAATTGAGGTGCGACCACGTTGCATTTTGCGCCGTTTCCTGTCGCAGGCACTAGGCAGACCCAGACAAGTGAGGTACCATTTTTCTCATAAGACTTTGGGGAACACGGGGTGGGTGGAAATTTGTTGATCCACGCAGCAGGGTACCCGCCATTCTGTTTGCGGACGACACCCTGCTGCTATCTAAATCTCCGATGGGAATCCAAAGGGTTTTGGATGGGTTTGAAGCATTCTGTGTTGACCGGGGACTAGAAATCAATGCGATGAAAACCAAATATATGATTCTCAGTCCTCCCCTCTCAACTCGCCCCAACCCCACCATAGGCACATTTAGACTAGAGAATTTAGAGTACCCCAGAACTCTTGAGCTACAGGAAGGAGTTGCAAGAGATTTTATCTCTATCAAATTCAATGAACATTCCCTGGCTGAAATATATAAAAAATACATGTGAGAGTCTGGGAAGGCCAGAATTGTGGCTGGACCCAGCCAATGCTTGTAACAGGGTATCCCGCAAATCTTTATCAAAAGATTATTATAAATTTAAGATAACATCTCTAATACTGAACTTACGCATGGGTTCTTTAACACATTCATTCATCAAAATCAAAGACTCCTATCAACGGGAACTTGTTCTTGACAAAATTAGTCCTGCTCTGACAAGGAAATAATTTTACAGTGGAGGTATGGCACACTTCCCCTTAAAGCATTTAGTTGTACCTGGTCACACTCCCCTAGCTCAGACCTATGCCCAGCATGCTCGCACCAGCAGGAAACAGACTTGCATGTCATCTTTTTCTGTAAGGCTTACTACAAACCAAGAAAGTACTGGCTTGTTCCACTACTTAAAAATCTGGGGTTCAGGCACTACTTGCCTGCCTACAGAATACTAAAAACTGACCTATCCCCTCCAACTGTGTTTGCGGTAGCTAAATTTTTAACTGCGATGTGGCACATTCGTACTCGCTGTATACATTGACAAAGATTTGGTACAGTTTTAAATTAGTCATATATTTTTCTGATTTTGAAATTGACACTTAGCACACAGAATCTTGTCATTTTTTTATGTGTGACGCACGTTAGGTAAATTGCTGCTATTGTCTGATTTGTCCACCAGGATGGAAATTGTAAATCCCTTTTAATCATTGTTCATAGAATTGTAATAACCTTTCGTACTGTTTAGATGTTACCTTTTATGATCTAATTGATCGAAATAAAGGAAAATGAAATGAAATGTTGATCCACGCAGATTCCAGAACTTTCCACCACAGAAATGTGAGGAAAATGCATTTCTTTTTCCAATTGTTTAGGTTTGCAAGGGATTCTGGGTAACAGAACCTGGTGGGAGGCAGTGGAGTCACCCCATCCTGAATTCCCCTGGGTGTCTAGTTGTCAAAAATGTACAGGTTTGCTAGGTTTCCCTAGGTACCAGCAGAGCTAGGGTTAAAAAACTACAGGTAGGCACTTTGCCAAAAAAGGGCCAGTTTTCTAAGCGAAATTGAGGTGCGGCCACGTCGCGTTTTGCGCCGTTTCCTGTCGCAGGCACTAGGCAGACCCAGGCAAGTGAGGTACCATTTTTCTCATAAGACTTTGGGGAACGCGGGGAGGGTGGAAAATTGTTGATCGACGCAGATTCCAGAACTTTCCACCACAGAACTGTGAAGAAAATGCATCTTTTTTCCTAATTATTTAGGTTTGCAAGGGATTCTGGGTAACAGACCCTGGTGGGAGGCAGTGGAGTCACACCATCCTGAATTCCCCTGGGTGTCTAGTTTTCAAAAATTTATAGGTATGACTTTTATGTTGGGACTCTGACTGGTTTTGTCAGTGGGCACCTTGCAGGTGCGTTCATGAAGCCCTCACCCACCAACCTGGTTGGTGGCATGCTTCATCATCGGGCCCACCCAGTAACACCTAATGTGTCCCGGGTGTGCTACGACGCCTGATTACAGCCGAGCTGGTATGTTACTGAGAGTGCAGTGTAGGGTGCATTGTGAAGTGACAGTTAAAACGGCTTGGCGGGGGTCCCAATACCCGAGGGTAAATTACACTTTAATAATTGGACCGCCGTCAGCGGTTAAAATAAGGTAAGGTAATGGTACCACCAGTACCATTACACCTTAGCCGACTATAGTCTACTCACCATGCACTATAGACTCGGCTATCACGATGTGTATGACTTTGCCAATTATGCTAATATGACTCTCTTTTACGTACATGTTATTTCTATGTCCTTCACGTTGTGTGTCCAGGTATGCTTGAGAAGGGAATCCCCCCTCTCACACCTAGAAAAACACCTTAGCGAGTGTAACACATAGTCTGTATTACACATACCCACTTTTTTAGTCAGCACCATCACTATTTTATTAGGTCCTGAGGAAAGCCAGATATTTAAGGCACTGACTGAAACATGTCGACCCACGTATGGATGTAGGAGGTCGTAACTCACCACCTTAACATCCTCCAGCCTTATTTTAACCACTGACGGCGGCCCAATTATTAAAGTGCAATTTACCCTCGGGAATTGGGGCCCCCGCCAAGCCATTTTAACTGTCACTTCACAACGCACCCTACAATGCACTCTCAGAAACATACCAGTTCCGCTGTAATCAGGCGTCGTAGCACACCCGGGACACATTATGTGTTACTGGGTGGGCCCGATGATGAAGGATGCCTCCAACCAGGTTGGTGGGTGAGGGCTTCATGAACGCACCTGCAAGGTGCCCACTGACAAAACCAGTCAGAGTCCCAACATAAAAGTCACACTGAGCTCTTCTCTTCTGATAATATATATAAACCAACGGGGACACAGACTAGCTTTCTAGTCCACACTCTCTCTTTTGATGCGTCTACAATGTTTGTGATATACATTTTGTTTTGGTGTGGGAAGCTTGCACTATTGGTGTCCATGCATTACCTGTTATGTCAGGGAGTAAAGCTTGCATTTCTGATGTCCAAGAAGTACCTGTTCATTGTGTTGGGAAAGCTTGCATTAGTGACACCAATATTACATTTGCTCTGTGGGGGGGGGGGGGGGTAAAGCTTGCACTTTTACTTTTGTGTTATGTCTCTTATCTGTGGGTGGAAAACTCACACTTTTGAAGACCATGCTATACATAGTCTGTGAGGGAGGGAAGCTTGCATTGGTGATGCCCATGCTGCATATATTCAATTATCAAGGGAAGCTTGCACTGGTGATGTCCAGGCAGCATATGTTCAATATCATGGGAAGTTTGCACTGGTGATGTCCAGGCAGCATATGTTAAATTATCAAGGGAAGCTTGCATTGGAGATGTCCAGGCAGCATATGTTCAATTAACAAGGAAGCTTGCTCTGGTGATGTCTAGGAAGCATATGTTCTATTATCAATGGTACCTTGCACTGGTAATGTCCATGCAGCATATGTTCAATTACCAAGGGAAGCTTGCACTGGTGATGTCCAGGAAGCATATGTTCAGTTATCAAGGGAAGCTTTTACTGGTGATCTCCAGGCAGCATGTGTTCTTTTATCAAGGGAAGCTTGCACTGGTGATGTTCAGGCAGCATATGTTCAATTATTAAGGGACGCTTGCACAGGTGATCTCCAGGCAGCATATGTTCAGTTATCAAGGGAAGCTTGCATTGGTGATGCCTATGCTGCATATGTTCTGATATCAAGTGAAGCTTGCACTGGTGATGTCTAATCAGCATAGGTTCAATTATCAAGGGAAGCTTGCACTGGTGAGGCCCATGCTGCATATGTTCAATTATTAAGGGAAGCTTGCACAGGTGATCTCCAGGCAGCATATGTTCAGTTATCAAGGGAAGCTTGCATTGGTGATGCCCATGCTGCATATGTCCTGATATCAAGGGAAGCTTGCACTGGTGATGTCTAGGCAGCATAGGTTCAATTATCAACGGAAGCTTGCAGTGGTGAGGCGCAGGCAGCATATGTTCAGTTATCAAGGGAAGCTTGCACTGGTGATCTCCAGGCACCATATGTTCTGTTATCAGAAGAGGTATGCACTGGTGACGCTAATGTCACACATGTTCTTTAAGAGGGAAACACACATTTCTGATGGACATGCTGGGCCTGCTCTAGCATGAGGTGAACACTGCAATGTTGATGCCTAAGGTGTGCCTTTTGTTATATTGAGGGAGTCTTGCTCAGATGATGCCTATAAGGTGCTAGTGTGGGAGGGTGTGAAACAAGGTCAGAGAGGGAGGAACGTGTGCACCGCTAATCTCCATGGTGTCCCTGTGGTTGTAGCTAGCAAAGCTTGCATTGCTGATGCCTGTCCTCCACCCTTCTGTGAAGGAGGGCAACTTGCTCTCCTGCTGCTAATTCTATGCATATTATGTGAGTGAATGAAGCTTGCACTGGCAATGTCCAGGCAGCATATGGTCTACTATTAAGGGAAGCTTGCATTGGTGATGCCAATGCTGTGCATGTTCCCTCAACAAATGAAGCTTGAAGGTGTCATGCCCATGCTGTGCTTATTCTTTGAAAGGGAGATGTTTGCACTGATGATGGCCATGCTGGACTTGCTTCTTGATGCAGTGAGGACTACACTGTGGGTATCCACATGGCTATTTATATAACAATGAGGGAAGCTTGCACTCGTGCTTTCCCTGTGCTACCAGTTCTGGCATCCACAGATGCTTGTCCCACTGATCCCTTCTTTGTGTGAGGAAGGCTGGCTCTGTTGATACCCTTAATAGGGCCCGTTCTGTCATGTTCTATTAGGGAAGGAAGCTTGCTCTGATTCTGTTGTGCTGGACATGTACTTTGTTTGATGCTTGATGTTGAGTTGTGCCAGGGAAACATACAATACTGTTGCCCAAGCTACATATATTCTGCGAGTGAGAAAAGCTTGCAATGGTTATATCCATGCTGTAAATTGTTATTTTCAAAGGGCATTTGAACTGATGGTGTCTATTTCGTACCTGCTCTTTGACTATGAAAAATGTACACTGCAGTCCCACCACAGGCATTGTGCAACAGAGCATAGAGATACACAAATAGTGTGTGTGCCTGTCAAGCATTTCTATGAAAATGTTCAATAGCTTGTTGCCAACTTGTATGGTTCAGAATTTTGGGAATGAGTCAAGCAATTTTCCAGCCTCTACATGGCACATAAATGCTACATACATTCAAGAAAATACAATGAACTAGTTGATCGACCGCCAAGTATCTCTTGGAAACCTGGCCATTCTTTAATTTTCGGGAATGATTCATTTGCTCTCCTTTCAAAAGTAAATAAAGACAGAGAGGCGGCCTTATGCTTACACAGTACACCTCTAACTGTATTGTCTGAATTACATGGTTAAAAACGAGGTGTGAGAGCAAAGGACCTATCCCCATTGATCCAGCGTGGCACTCAGATTTTCTCAAAATGCAATAATACATATGATAACACAATTTATAATTTTAAAGGCTGTGACACTATAATATAAATGTAATGTTCCCACATATAGAGTGGATATGTGATTCTGGTATTAGGTCACTGGATTTCGTGTTCATGTGTCTAGTTCATGTCAATCTTGTAGATGGCAGTGCCATGGTGCAGCCTACCCGGAGTGGTTAACTGGCAGTGTCCTCAATTAAACAACAGGCAGCCCACGCAAAACATTCAGTTTTTACCGCCTACTTCAAGCAGGTGGTAAGCCATAAAAAACTGAAAAGAGCCCCAGGGGACCCTTTTGTGAATGGTTCTGAAAACGGACCACGGCCTGCTTTTAAAAAATGAAACTGAAACCTTTAATTTTTCTTTTTTGAAAAAATCCCAATTTCCTTTAAGGAAAAGGGACTGCATTTCCTCAAAAAAAGGTTTATTTAAAAGCAAACGCAGACACGTTGGTTTGCTGTCCCCAGCACGCCACCATCTCTGTGTTTTTAGCGATTTGCAATGGCTCGCAAATTGCGACCTGCCTCCTGTATATTGATGAGGCAGGTCCATTTCTGACCCACTCAGAACTGAAAACAGTGTCAAACCCTGTTGTACATCGCATTTTGTGACTTCCTAATTGCGAATGGTAAAAAGTTGCAATTAGGAACTCGCAAAATGTAGCAGTCGTACATGTGGCCCAATATCATAAAAACATAGCAATGGCTTCTTGATGGGGCTGGACCTCCATAAATATTCAGTTCTTCCTTTTTTGAGTCTAAATGTATTTCTTTTTATTTTATAAGCTTACTAATTGTTTCACTTATGCATACACATGACAAGAAAAAAATACAAAAGATTTAATGTCTTAAAACTCTTCACCACCTCGTTAAGCTCCATAGATGGGCTCCTGTATTTGCTAGTCATCGAGAAGTGCTTGAATATTTGCCCATCTCTGTTTAGGAAGTTTGAGCGGAAGGGGGAGTGAGCCCTCTGTGTGATTGCAGCATGCTGAAAACCTCATATTTCCCAATATTTTATCATTTTCTGATAATGTTTTCCTTACAGAAGTTTGGGAATGTGTCAGCTTCTGTGAACGGGAGGAGATCTACTGCAGTGAGTATGCAGAGGATCACGAAAAAGATAAGACTGAAGCATATGCGTATGTGTTGTGGGTGGTAAAAAGGCAAACAAAAGTCCTTTTTTTGTCCTTGCTCAAAATGAGTTACCCATTGCTACTGTAAACCAGTGGCATAGCTAGGCCTTAGGCCGCACATGGCGGGCCTTGCATTTGTCATCCGCGGAGTGCACAGGTAAAAGCAAGATGGGCTGCCGCCACCCCAAAACTCGTTCCGCCTGGGGCGGAATCCTCCACCCTTGCTATGCCACTGCTGTGAACTCTGTGGATGGCCAAGATGTGACATAAATTGGTGTAATTAATCATGTCTTCGCTTTGGTGTGGTAGACTATATTTAACATACTCAGCATCCAACATAGTAGCTACATCAAAACATATCAGAAATGAGGATATGAGTAGTAATTAAATCTTTACTGCCTTCCTGGCTGATCATATTCATGAAAAATATTTTCAACATTTAATGAAGAATTAGTCAAACACAATGCACATGATTATTTTTTGCCTAGTGAGCCTACCTTGGTAGTAGAGATATTTCTGTAATTGTTTTGGAACGACCTATCTCCAGCGCTTTAACACATTTTCTATTAAGGACCTTTCCACAAGTCCCTGAAATGCCATCTATTCGGATAGACGAGGTATTGGCCTGTTAGTCTTAGATTTAGTGTAGTACCCTTTGACCACCAGTTTTATCTCCAAGATGCCTATCGGAGAATATTACGCTATGCAGATACCCTCACTCACTGAACCAGTACTGATGGATATAATTCAGTGGTGAGGCAGTGCTCTAGGTATTTAAATTTATAGAGGGCGTTTGGCTTCTTTGCGTGCTTAAGTGCACGAAGAAGCATAACATTTGAAAAATGGGGCACTGTTTATGTATCCTCAAGACTAAGGATTATCTTTTAATTTTTAATAAAAAGGATATCAATGCAATTTTGTACACCAAAAGTAAATTTTAGAAGTTGGCTTAAAAAATGGAAGACTACCTTTTAAAATAGCAATGGATATGGTTGATATCCACTTCTGTGATTTCAGTGGTGCAGTCATTTACTTTTGTTGTAAACAACTGATTGTAAACTATTTAAAAACGCCAACAAAACCAGGTTCAAAAACAGGAGGGGTGAAGGCAAAAGGTTTGAGGATGACACTGCTGAGAGGGCCAAATCCAATAGGAATTGGATCTGAAAAGGACAGAATAAGAGTCATGGTTGCCTCCTCATATTGACTTCCTTTAGTTTCTTGAGAAGGCAGCGAGATGATTAAAAACTGAGGGGATGCACAGGAACAATTATTATTCTCGCATTCAGCATCTTAACATGGTTCAACCAAGGCTCCATCAAAAGGCAGCAGTTATCGTGAGGATTGGGGATCCTTATTATCCTATGTTGTAAGCACATACGCAATCAAAACAAGCTGGCATACACACAATACCCAATATTCTGTTAATGCTGGATGCTAGAATGCTTCTTCAGCAAATATTATATGGTCACTAATCTTAAATTGGGAAAACCTCATGGAGGAGTATGACGAGGGGAGCCTTATAGTCATACAGGTCTCAAGGGCCTTACAGAATTTGGCTATTCCCAGGCGTAGACCTTATCCTTTATGTTTTGTTCACTTTTTTTGATGTGGATTCTATTTTAGGAAGATGCACACATAAACAACCCAGCGATATCTCTTTTTCCTTCAATCTCCTGGAAGAAGGGGTTTGTAGGTTGTGGTCATTATAAATCCACCAGATCAGTGTAGACAAAATGAAACAGAAGAAAAGCTATTTACTAACCAAGCATTCCTGTCCTACCTACTCTCAGCAACTCTGAAGCAACGGAGATGAGTCTCTCAACCATTTTCCTTTCAAGACCGCTCTCATAAAGTGTGTCATATTGCACTCCTCTATGAGATAGGACTTCACTGGGTGGCCAGCCTATGACTATGGAGTTGTTTGATGATCAGTGCAGTCTGAGTCGCCACACCTTCCCTTTCATATGACCTTCTGCTGATACAATTTGTTTTACAGAATGGCCTACATCTCCTGATGTTTCTGATTGCCAGGCTTTCTCCCCAGAGAATGTGACTGATGCTGAAGAAGGTGAGAGATCTTCTTTTTCAATTTGGCGTGCAAATATGAAATGTTCTACATCACTGTATGCTCTCCCAGCTTCCGAGATTGTTGGCAACCCATGCTTCGACAGCCTACTGTGAATACACTCTTTACAAAAGATAGACTTGTGAACCTCATGGTTAGTAACTCTGCTCAAGAAGCAGAGTCCCTGACTAAGAGTGTCACAGGATCACTAAGGAATGAGTGAACCTGAATCACCACAGAAGGGTTTGTTATAATGTATCCAGTATCCGCACAGATATTGTTTTATTTTTGATTAGTTGTGAGTGCCAGAGTCAGAAAAGGGTACCTGCTTTCCGTGACTCCATGGTGGGGCGTCTTTGCCACTGCTCGTTCCATATGTGATGTGCAATTTATACGTTAACTTCAGAAAGGAGCAAGGAAAAAAAGCATTTTATTTTTCATCATTGACCCTAGTCTTTTTCTACCGAGAGGTCCCTATTGTCCCTCTCATTCTCACTGGATATGTTCTTCAGTGTCCAGAAGACTAAAAATGAATTATGATTTCAAAACAAAAGTTAATGGTAAGAATGCCCTCCCTGAGCCCTTCTTCACTCCTTATAATTTAAAGATGGGTTAATCAATACACCATGCTCATGCTTTCTCCTTTATCTTTATTAGTATTAGAATACAGCTACATAATCGAGATGATATAGAACGTGCCACACCCAACAGCATCATGTGCTTTTACAAAGCAGTGGTTGTCAGACCAGTTTCTCATATACTGTCTTTAATGCATTTGAAACCAGTAATAATATTGCCATAACATTCTGAGCCACGTTGGGGGTCGGCATTCTATGTGTCTTTTCAATTCAAAGAATAATAACATATTCCTTGAAAGCACAAGCTGGCATATGCATCAAGGATGGCTTTTGTGATTCCTAAATTGCGAATATTAAGGAATCCAAATTAAGGAATAGCAAAAGCCTAAGCATGTAGGAATCGCTAAAAAAATATTGATTCCTAAACATTCCTATTGGCCTACAGGTCATGTGTGTGTAACATGTAACTTTGAAAAATGCACTTGAGTGCATTTTTGAAATTTTTTGAAAATTACTGACCATTTTTCCCCCCAGTAATTTGCGACCCCTAATAGCGAAATCGCTATTTTAAATTGCTTCTAGCATTTCATTTAAGGAATCGCAATTTGAGATTCCTTAAATGCAATCACAATTTGCGAGTTTTGCATTTGGGATGATGCATCCCAAATGCAAAAATACGGGTCGCAAAGGGGCAGATTCTGAGAATCTGCCTGTTTGCGACAGGTTTTTAGTTAATTCTTGCTAATTTTTATGCACTATAAATACAGGTGTTACTATTGATCAAGTTAAAGTTACTGAGGGGCATATTTACATGCCCCTATCGCCACACCACGTCACTTTTCAGGACTAGTGGTGGCGATAGCGGCTTCCCTTTATTTACAAAGCAGCGTTAATGAGAGTTAATGCTAACTTAATGCTACAATATAAATAAGACCCTCTTTCATGATACACTTAACGTGAGAGGGGTGGGCAATGGGTGTTGTGGTGGGTGTTTCACCGCAACACCCATTGATTTTGACACTGTCCCATATTTACAACAGAGGGGTAAATATGGTGCAGCACCAAAATTAAAACTAGGGAAAACCTGGTCTTACCCTGGCGAAGCGAGGAACAAAACGCCAATGATTGTATATGTGCAGGAAGGTGTTCCTTCCTGCACATAAACAACCATTTTTAAAAAAAATACGTTTTGCTACTTCTATGTGTGCTGCACTAAGAAGCACACATAGAAGTTACAAAACCATATTCAAAGATCGTTTATGTGCAGGAAGGGATACCGTCCTGCACATAAACAATCTCCCCCTACAATGCAGACACCCTTTCACTATGTTGACGGTGCCGCTAGCCAGGGCAAATTTAGTGCCAGTGCAGGGGGAAACACAGGGCTGCACCATATGGTGCACCCATGCATTTCTAAAGTGACAGAGTGTGTTGTTAGCCTTCTTGGCCTAACAACACGGTTCACCACTTTACTAGTAAATATGCTACTGAGTTTCTCAAGCATTTGATCTTCCATAGATTCACATGCTTGAGCCATTTCCTGTTGCCACGGGGAATGATACAAGAATATCATTCTCTGTAGCGACGGGGGAATGATTCAAGCGTGTGAATCTATGAAAGGCACCGGATTTGCAGGTAAGCAACTTATTTCTTTGTCAACTGTGAAAGAAAAAGCCTGATCTAGGATTTACTGAGTATCAAACTTAAGACCAATTAGTCACACACAGACACCAGCAGTCATAGCTGAACTTCCTGAGCTACCTTGCAATGCCATAATACTACATTACAAAGCACAACACCACATTACAGCTGCACTTAGCAATAAAGTAAGTTCGAAATCACAGAACATGTATGTCTGTAATACGCAATGTCAGTTGAACTGCTGGCAACAGGGGATGTAAAAACAGTTGTTTTTAATAAGAGGTTTCAGATTTCCAGTTGTGAGTGAAAAACAACACAAGTGGTGGTGGGGAAACATTGGTTATATCACGGTATTCACACCGCAATACATTTACAACGCGGGCATTACAACGCAAGTCATTACAATGACTTGCTCTGGATGGCGCTCTAAGCTAAAGAATAGTATGATTTACTATTCCAACACCTTCCCTACTGTAACGTAGGCTGGAGTTGGAATAGTAAATCATTCTATTCCTAAGTCCAATGCCCTCTAGTGCAAGTTGTTTGTTGTAACGTCTTGCGTTGTAACGTCTTGCGTTGTAATGCCTCAGTTGTAAAGGTAACGCGGTGTGAACACTGCGATGTAACATCGTATATTCCTGGTGGTGTGGGCGATACTTAATTGAAAGGTATTTTTCTGAAGCTTCACTGCTTGAAATCTACACCCCAACCAAGTAAGCTCTGAGATTACACCTCCTCGCCTTCAAGAGATACCTCTTGTGCAAATGTTACACATTTTCTATTTATTGGATAAACATTTGCAAAGATTCTGCATTCTGTTGTGTAATGAATTTATAACAACACATTCTGATGAGACTCTAAAGGGTGTGGCAGTCCATTAGTACTAAGGTATATGCTACCTTCAAAATCCAATTACAGCTTAAAAGCAAATGCTGGTCTTTGATTATGGTAGCCTTTCATTTGAGACCAAGTATTATATCATTTCACTGGTACAAATGTATGGGTCCGGTGGGTTGGGTTTGTAGTCTCAAGACATTAGAGTAGTTTGAATCTAAAAGTGCAAAAGTGACACTGCTAGAGGCAGAACAGAAAGGCAATGGGCACTGCATACATGCAGTGGAGCCATCTTTTCTTCAGTTCTGCCCAGCACTCATTATATCATTCAGGTACCGAGCGGAGGGAATCAGACAGCAGATCTTTGCATTTTGTAGATAATTATTCCGTTGCGTGCTCATGACGAGCTCAGCTCGTCATGAAGCACAGTTGAGCTGCACTCATGAAGAGCTGAGCTCGTCATGACCGTTGGAACGTTCACACGCAGGGATAATTTCCCCGCTGTGCTGAACGTTCCAAAATGGGTGTGGTCGTGACGAGCTCAGCTCGTCTTGAGTGCAGCTCCACTGTGCCTCATGACGAGCTGAGCTTGTCACAAGCATGGCGGAGCCGCGCACGGTCCCCCTTCTCCCAGCACAGCAGGTGAAAACGCCCCGCAGCCAAGGGGTTATTGAAGGGGCTGAAAGAAGTGTCTCTCCCCAATAATAATGTTTATTTCCCTTGCTTTCTATTTAGCGAACCTTTGTGTTATCTCTACTTTTCATTTATGGCTTCATTCACTCTTTATTTGCTGGGTATGGTGCTTAGTGGACTATTGCGTCCACTGTAGGAGCTGTGTTTGACTTTATGCTCACAGGTTCAAATCTTGTTGGGTCCACTTAGCCTTTTGTCCTTCTGACATCGATAAAATGAATACCATTAAGTTAGGTAACAATAAACATCTGTTATTAAGTGCAAAGATACCCTTTGCGGTGAACGTGAAGTGAATGTTATGTTATGTGATTTCTGATTCCTTCATTTTTTAGACACTCTTGATTGAGGTTATGGATTCCGGTTAGTTATAACCCAGAGGTGGCCCTTATGAAGGCAGTAGGCATGCACCTTGATGCCACTCATGCTAAAAGTTTTCCTAACATGACCCAACAGATTAAGGAGAATATTCATGCAGGTTTACTGCAGTGAAGGAAGACAGTTTGTTTGCAGCCATTTGTTTGATTTGAACTGTTTTTCAACTCACCAGAATGTATTTGATAACTCAATGTATGTTTTAGTAAACTTCGTAAGTGCTTTGCCTCTATTTCAAAAACAATGCATAACATGCCCGCTTCTTCCCCTAGTCACTACACTTGAGGAGATGCCAGCTCTGCAACTTAGCTCATCAGATGCCTGTGAAAACGTAATCAATGCAGAAGAAACATCCCCAGAGAACACTGAATCTGAGAAGGATGTAGGAAATGAAGCGGTTGTTGCTGAGCCTGGAACCATTTCTGATGCCAGTGATTGTGCTTGGCATGAAATTGAATATCACGTTATTGTAATAGGGTCTGACACTACAGAAACAGCAGAGGAGCAAAATGAGGTTACTACTGAACCTCTCTCACTAGTCAATCCACCCAGGTGTACATGCCAAAGAGAAGAGAACAACAGCCGCAGGATGACATATAGCTCAGACATTCAGTGTGAGTAAAGTGATGATGTGGAAGTTGTTCCTCTTCATCCACGGATCTCAGATTTCCCTCCTGATATTCCCATTACCAAGGAATTTGTGCAATGTTTTCTTCCGCAGGTGCAATGTAATATGCTTTTCCCATATAGGTGTGCTGCTTGCTGGCAAGCCTTTTCGTCAGCGGACATGCTGTTCTCTCACGTGATCCACGGACTAAGGGGGGACTTCAGCTGCCTTGTGTTCTTCCAGAGGTGGAAACTGATGAGAAGAAGGCTGCGCATGGTGAGCAACAGACTTGATGCTGCCACAGAGAGGCAGGACCGTCTGAAGAGAAAGCGAGAAGGTCTAATTTCTCTCCCACGCACAGTATGTTGTGGCTGTGGGAGGAGCATCCAAGGGTATGTGAACAGCACCAGCAGTGAAAGCAACAGCTGTAGCTGCTGCAGTGGCAGCCAGAAGAGGAAGCAGCAAGATTATGTTTGTCTTTGCCCACCACCAAAAAGGCAATGTTCTAATAGAGAGTCATTCAAGAAAGCCACTAGAGCAGACCACAAGAGGCAATTGATCAGCTAATAAGCACATACTTTTAGCCAACACTTTAGAAATATTTAGGAAATGTTCATACACATTTAGGTTTAGCACATTACTAACCCATTACCAATAGGACAATGTTGATAGGTAAGAGGCCCTTTACTTACGCAGCTAATTCCCTTGTTAAACAGAGCTCCCTTGTCTGCTAAGAGCACATGTACAGTTCACAGAGAAGCTTCATCTGAGCCCCATGGCAAGACTGTCTGACAAAAACTGTAACTCCTTCACACTGATCTCCCTTTATCCTGTGCTGGGCATTATGTAGGCCGTAGAACATTCAAAGTTCTGCCACCTTTGTTAAGCTATACGTCACTTCTACAGAGAAATGCATCTAGTGGTCCAACAGAGTTCAGGGGCACATACACTCTAAAGAGCAATTAATCTTGCCTCAAAGTGTTGGATGTCACAGAGATGGCCTTTACTGAGCAGTGAAGTCATTACAGGTAGCGTCCCCTCACACATCTATCCAGAGTGCTACAGAACAGCATCACTTTTACCTGAAACACTCACTTCTACTGTCTAATGTTTTGAGCGCTAAATAGGTCAAATATGATATGCCTAAAGATATTTATCATTTGTGGCAGACAGGTTTACATTGAAGGACTCCCCAGAGAGCCGCTGTTTTTACCCCAGGGTAAATTTGGTGATTTGAAACAACTTCCTACTTTCCGTATCACCTCTCATTTTCCTATACAGTTCAGTTCACAGATTACCTTGGTTCATTATTTCCTGAGGACTTCCTGTTTCCAGATCTTAGACTTTGTATCTTAAATTGCCCCAACTCCCATGTGTTACTCAACACCAAGATATATAAAACAGGCTTGAATGAGCAAGGAACAGGGACTCGACTTTACATATTAGCATTACTTCCTGGCTGAAATTGGCATTGCTCCCTACCATAAAATAGGCACCAACTCCCGCTGTAGAACTGGCACAACTGTCTACTTCACAATTAACACTACCTCCCTCACACGGATGAACTTCCTCATAGAAAACGCAGTTAGTTACAACTGCATAAATGAGGAATTTTTAATCTGCATAGACACACAGGGTGGTAGTAAGAGGTATTTCAACTGATTACAAAAAAACTCAACTTGGGGAGATATCACATAACAAATTTAAAATGTTGTTTAATATGGCATGTCTGCACTTATAGTAGTTGCTGCATCTGACCGTGTCACATGTCACATACCAAATCAGCTTAAGCAACGGACACATACATAGATGATCCTAATCCCACCACTTTCACCTCAACTGCCACAGGCTTTGGCCTACTGACCTCAGTGCAACTACTTTGCACTGCCAATCTTCCCACATACCCCCATCCTTTTGTACTACCAGTACTACTTCTCTGTTATTTACCATTTCTAAAACCTCACTGCTCTTATGTTGGCCAACATCCCAGTACCGTCGCAATCTAATGAACCCCAGCATCAGAGCCATGTCTACGCTTGAAACACATGAATTGGGGAAAAACGTAGGTAAAACAGACAAGCATCCTACCCAACTATCCCAATACGTGGTGGCTGGCCCTTCCACAGAAAGGAACAAATCAGGGCTGTGACTTTTCTAAACAATGTATTCGGGATTAGGAATAAGAAATTCTGTAACACATATAAGGAACATGGAAGGACCCTCATTTTAAATAAGGCCACCTTGTCCTTCACATTAAGTGAGAGCGTAGTCCACTTGTGAAGGTCCTTTTAATTCTTTTTCAGCAGAGGTGTGAGGTTAAGATTGTGGGTCAATTCGGCACCACAGATTTGTGCATACTTAAGTATTTAAAACTTAAGCAGTGTAGTGGAATGTTTGTTTGCCAACCAAAAGCAGCGTTATATCCCTTCAGGGAGACCAAAAGGGATTTTCCCTAATTTGCATAGAGACCGGACAGCTCCTCATAGATTTTCAAGGTTTAAAATGCTCGTGGTCCTGACACCTGGGGATTCGAGAGGACGAGGAGTGTATCAGCTGTGTATAGTGCATTTTTATCTTCCATTGATCTTCCCCCGAGCCAGCCCTGTACTTAAGCGCCACAGCAGATTATTCGAGCAAGAGGTTCGATGTTGAGAACAAACAGGAGAGGGGACAGCAGAAACCCCTGCCTGGTACCCTATCGAATTTGGAACGTTTACGACTGTACCCCATTCATGAGGACTTGCTGATATAAGATAGTCACATGCATTCGGTATTTGGGACTGAAGCCCATACCCATGAGGACCTGATATAAATGGAACCAGTTGACCATATCAAAAGCTTTCTCAAAGTTCACAAGTAGGAGTGCCAATGGGCCTGGGATGTCATGTAGTCCAGCTAGAGCTGTATTGACATGGCAAATGCAGTGGCAAATGTAGTGATGGCTGCTACAGTTTGACATAAAGCTGGGCTGGTCAGAGTGGTCGGAACCCAGTGCAGCCTGGTTGCTAGTATCTCAGCAAATGCTTTTATATCCACATTAATGACGGAAATGGAACATGAGGCACCGTCATCTTCAGGACGTCTGGACTTGGGGAGCACTACTATAGTGGCAATCTTAATCAAGTGGGAAGTGACCTTTTCGCACTGCTTCTGTATAGAATTTAAGTAGACGCAGGATAATTCTATCCCGAAACTTAATATAGTACTCAATAGGGAAACCCTCAGGGCCAGGAGTCTTGCTTGTTTGCATGTCCTCTACGCTGGAAAACCTACCTGACTTGCCAACAATCACCGCCGTGAGGGAAACGGCTCTTGAACCCTTCCTGGGAGTGCCGTCACAGGGGTAACAACGCCGCCGTGAGGGGAACGGCCACCGAAGTCGCAGCAAGCCACTACCGCCGCAGGGACTACATTTCCCAGCTGCCCCGGCGGGTGTGGCGCGACCAATGCAAAATCACCGGAGCGCCCCTTAAGAGGGAGGAGTGCCGAGCGAGCGCTGAGAACGCTGGAAAACCTACCTGACTTGCCAACAATCACCGCCGTGAGGGAAACAGCTCTTGAACCCTTCCTGGGAGTGCCGTCACAGGGGTAACAACGCCGCCATGAGGGGAACGGCCACCGAAGTCGCAGCAAGCCACTACCGCCGCAGGGACTACATTTCCCAGCTGCCGCGGCGGGTGTGGCGCGACCAACGCGAAATCACCGGAGCGCCCCTTAAGAGGGAGGAGTGCCTCTCGCCCCGCGAGTCGCGTGCGGGAGTGCCCGGGCTTAGCCCGGGCAAAGGGCGGGCCGTCTGTGGCCGTCCGGGACTGGCCGGTACTGGACTGGGCCAGGAACGCTGCCCAATATATTATTTGTGAGTTTCCATCTTTGATTATACCCTCCGCTGCAATTATTGTTATTTATCTCTGTCTAACCTCACTTATAACACGCTACCTACTTGATATATTGTACAGTGACACTTGTGGGAAATTAGTCTTATAATCACTTAAAATGTCTAAATCTAAAACACCCCAAGCTGTTAATACTCTTGATAACTACCTAGTTCAGGTTGTGCGACAATAAATAATAATAGGAGATCCTCCTTGGGCTTGAGCCCCTCCCGTTTATTTCCATCATTAGAAAATATGCCATCCGACATACCTGATTTTGATACCAGCAATGAGGTTATTCAGCAGACCACCCATGAGAGTAATTCATTAACCCAGCTAATAGTAGCTTTAGCTGAGTCAGATGCTGATAATATACCTGACGAAGAAATAGTACTAATAGAAGATGAGCACCCAGCACCAGTTCTAGCCCATAGAGCTGCTAAGGGGGGGGATAAGAATCTCCCAAAACGGGATGGGCTCCGTTCAGGTAAAAAACGCCCGGAAACCTCTCCACCTAAAAGGGTTGGAGAGTATGAGAGGGGTATTTTTGAAGGGAAGTTATTACTGGACGAAGATCAATTTAAGAGATTAGTAAATGCCCTAGACACCAAAATTAAGAACTTAACTAAACCTCTTTTGACCAAAATCGATCATCTCACTAAAGAGGTGAATAGGTTAGGGGGACTCTTGCAAAAAACACTACAGGAAGTAGCAAATATCCCCAAACAAGAGACGCTAAGAGTTGAGACAAAAGAAACTCAGACAGCGCGTAGGATAGAACCCATGGTTAATACACCCCCTATTTCCACGGTGAGCAATGACCAGGAAGGGGGGGCTACTGGGGGACTGGGTGTAAACAGCGGGGCTTATGAAGAGCTGGGGCAAAGGGATAGGCTCATAGACTGCAACATAGAGAGGGGACCAGTAGAATTAATTGTAGAGGCTTCTCCTCTTGTATTGGTTCTCGCTAATGTCCCTCATTTGGAACCTGGGCAAGGAGAGAATTCAACTTCTCTGATAAACAAATCATTGCATTGGCTTTCACGTAATATGGCCCTTTCTCCAGGGGGCATGGACCAGTTGGCACAAGAGGTAGTAAAGGCAAGAAGAGTAGAATGGTTCGGGGGTGGTAATAAAAAATTCGGAGGGGACTGTGTGGTGTTACATCTCTCAGACCCCGAAGTGTTGCCAAATATTTTGGCTAACATATATCCTCCCCAGCGTAGATCCACTGAGATAGTTCCTTTAACATTAGACTTTTTTTATGCTAGGAAAGGTAATACCCTAAATCCCACAGTATTGAGAACAAAATGGAATACGGTGGTAAGGAGGGGAAAGTCCTTTGGTATAAAAAGTAACTGGGGTATGCCCTTGGAAAACAGATTTTCTGCCCTATCGGATCTAAATGAGTGTGACTGACTGAATGGGATGGAGGGTGCTGCCCAAGATTGTATAGGCGGTATGCTATCTGGTGAGAACAATACTATTGAGAAGAGAGTAACTAAACATAGTTCGTCCGCTATCATCAAACCCCATGATGGGAGTATATATTCACGGAATAGGACTGAGCTTAGCACTACAGGGTACTCGGCTACTACTATTTGTTACTCTGATAATAGCTGGGCAACTAGCCCCTCACCAAATTTGACCCAACCTCCCCACAGTCAAAAAGTACTGCTATCACAAGAGAGGGTGGGTCCAGCCAAAGAGGGTCTTAAACTCCTATCATGGAATCTGGCTGGAATCTTGAACAAATTAGATTCCCCAGAATGGTGCGAATTTATTGAGCTCCATGATGTAATCATGCTGCAGGAAACATGGGCAGTGCTCCCTGTCTACCGACAAGGATTCCTAAATTTCTATACCCCCGCAAAAAAGAATCCTAAAGGGCGGCCTTCAGGGGGGTTAATTATATGGGTACGCCAATCATTGCAATGTACTATAAGAACGAGATCAGTTAACAGCTGTGATATATTGTCAATTGTGATCACTTGGGCAGACGGCCACGAGATGGCCCTTTTCAAAATATATGCTAGGGGAGTAGTGGGGGGTAAAGCTTCAGAGGTGGTAGCTGCACTAGATAATGATCTGGAACTCCTATCACCGCACATTACAATTTTGGTGGGGGGAGACATGAATACCATATTCGAACCACTGGGCCAGGAGGATAGTGAAATGTCCCAAGAGGAGGATGTAAAATGGGGAGTTCCTCAACTAGATTTGGCCCCAGTAAAGAAATGGACCGAGGTGGCAGTACAGTTAAAGAGCATGTGTCTGGCCAGGGGCCTGAGGGCAGCAAATGGACGTACCCCGTCTGACCCATACTTTTGACAATACAAGGGCAAGTATTCGGATAGATTACAACCTTGTAGATGTCAGAGACTGGCATATGTTAGTGGACATGAGGGTTACATCCAGACTGGAGAGTGATCACAACCCGTTGTGCTTGCTCTTCCAACTAAACCAAGGAGCTAAAGCGCCAAGTTCGGGAAAGGGTATTACGCCCCTGGACATTGTCTCTTCCAATAACCAACGCCATGTTAAGTGGGCAGCACTGCTAGATAAGCCAGAGAAAATGCAAGATTTAATGGTGGCAGTGGCGAGCGAGGTTAATAGCTTGCAGGATCATTGTAATGAGCCCAATTTTAACAAACTAATTGAAGAGTCACACCCCAAGTTTTTTTTTAAATTACAGGGGTTATTCTTAAAGCAAGTTAATCAAAAAAAGGGTGCACATCCCCCAACAACGAAAGGATGGTATGATCAATCCTGTAGAAGGGCACGACAGAAATTAAGCTTGGTGCTGAGGAGTAAAAACAGAGAAGAAGTCCTGAGGGCCAGGGATGACTATAGAAAAGCACAAGCTGGGGCAAAAAGGTTGTGGGATGAAAATCAGTGGCTGGACCTAAGAAATGCCTGTGCAGCTAAGAAACAAAAAGAGTTTTGGGCAATCATAAAATGGGATAGGGGTGGAATAGCGGAATGCCCAAAAAACCACGTGGCTAAGGAATCTTGGATTGATTTCTTTAAGCCGCAATACTCTTGCAGCCTTCCCCTTGGGTCTCACCCCCCCCCTATGGTATTTTACAAAGAAGAAGTTTTCACTATAGGGGATGTAAATGTAGCACTGGACGGGGTGACAAGAGGAAGGGCCCCAGGTATTGACGGAATACCGGCCGATGTATTTTTATGTGACCGGGATAACTGGTGCAAATATTTCGTCTGGCTTGCAAATTCCATAGCACAAGGAGCCATAATACCTGCCTCATGGAAGGGAGCGGAGATCATTTCAGTTTTCAAAAAAGGGGAAAGGCTTTACCAAGTAATTATAGACCCATCAGCCTTATCGATTCGGCACAAAAACTGATGGGTAGAATGATACAAAATAAAATACAAGCCTGGATAGATGATAAGGATGTTCTTTCCCCGTACCAAGCTGGTTTCCGCCCCCTAACTAGCTCGATTGACCAGGTATTTCACTTTTTAACTCTTTATTGGAAAAATGTGACCTTGGCAAATGGCCCATTGTATGCCGTTTTTGTCGACCTAAGGTCAGCATTTGACCTTGTGCCCCGACAAAAACTATGGACTGTCCTTAGTGAGCTTGGTATCAGCCCAGAACTACTGACATTGATAGTCTGAATGCACGAAAGTAACTACGCCAGGATTCGGTGGGGGACCCAAGGCGAGGTCACTGATTCTTTCCCCGTAGAGAGTGGGGTGAGACAGGGATGTGTCCTGGCTCCTACCTAATTCTCTCTTTATATTAATGGAGTAGTGGACTATCTCAAGAAATCACCATCTGATGCCCCAATACTTGGTAGGGTGCGGGTCCCAGTAATAATGTTTGCTGATGACACGCTCCTGGTCTCGCGAACCCCTAGTGGTTTACAAAAGACAATCGATGCATTTGGTAATTTCTGTCGGATTCGGGGCTTAGAACTAAACACGACAAAGACCAAGTTCATGAATATGAATCCTAATAAACAATTTAAGGGCAAAATAACTTGTAATGGGGCAGCATTAGAAGAGGTGGATGCTTTCACGTACCTTGGTATTTCCTTACAGGGCAACATGAAGTGGAAATCTCATATTGATTCTGTGGTCTTAAAGTTCCATCAGCTCTCAGGGGCCATAGCACTGAAACATAAATCTTCTCTAACTAAACCTATCCACCCCGTGATGGAGATTTATGGTATGAAAGTGCTGGGTGCATGCCTTTATGGAGCAGAACTGTGGGGCTTCGCTAATGTTAGTGCGCTGACAACTGCGGAGAATAAATTCTTACGCCGGCCTATAGGAGTCCCGCAGAGCACTCCATTGATCCCACTCCTATATGACCTAGGGAGGAAAAAGATACAAGAGCTTGCTCGGTTGCGACCACTGCTATTCTGGAGGCGCATAAAGACAACACCGGAACTGAGCCAATATGCATCTGCACTCATGGACATTATCAGTTCAGACCGGTTCCACAAAATAACATGGCTCAATGAAATGAGGAACTTGCTGCAAAAACTGCATCTAGACCTCCTATGGTCTATCACTGACCCTACAGTCTTTCCATCTAAGATGTTGTAAAAGAAAATGTATTGGGACATGGTACACCACTCTGTTTTGACTTCCACTCAGCCCTCTATGTTGCCGTTCCAGTATCTGGAGACTAAATTAGCCCCAACGTGCGAACAATACTGGGACTTGATTACTAAACCCTTGGACAGACAGCTGTATTTTCAGTTCAGAGTTGGTTGCCTACCTCTAAATGCTTTCACTTTAAAATGGTCACCTAATAATGTTAATATGTGTTGTCATTGCAAGGTCCATGCTGAGGACATCCCACACTTTCTGTTTGCTTGCCCCCTTTATGCCACACCTAGAAGTAGATAGCTAAAACCAGTATGCAAGAATCTGGGGATAAGAAGGTACCAAAAAGCACTTAGAATTTTAAGATCAAATTGCTCCCCCTGTCTTGCAATTGCCCTAGCTAAATATTTGGGCTGGGCATGGATCATACGCACCCGCACTTTAACTTTAATGAAAAGTGATTAATGAATAATATTATGTTTTTAGCTGGGCTCATTATCTGTGATTTAGGTACAATGACTTGGCACTTTTAGCCGTAAAATCCTTTTTAAAACATGAATTCGCCAGCATTTTGTATTTAATGTGTATTTTAATTGCTGTAACTTAGTATAGTATTTATTTATGTCTAGATTAGAGTGAAATGCTTTTATGACAATGCTGTCGAATAAAGCTTTGAAACTTGAAACTTGCATGTCCTCTATTGCTGTTCCAACTTCCTCCACCGGGAGGGGAGCATTGTGGTAATCCCTTTGAGCACTTGTTAGTTCTAGAAGAGGTCCAGACGGACCATCCTAGGGTAGTATGCATATAGTGTTCGATAGTAGCCTGCGATTATCTCTCTATTTCAATGGATGTATACAGGTGGTACCTCTCCAAATCAGTTATATGGATGGATTACTTTGGAGCCCATATCTCTAGTGGCCAACCAGTAATGACGTTTTCCACTCTTGGTCCCAGTTTCATAAGCCAGCCAGATAGATTCCCTCCAGCATTGTTGAGCCTCGTCCAGCATGCGCTGCCGCAACAAGATTCTGTCAAGTTTGAGTTGTCGACAGAGAGTTTCAGAGGAGCCGACTTTGTTTCTCTAGCTCTATGATTCAGACATTGTGGTCATTAAGTTGGCTATGTTTCTCTCTTTCTACCTGTTTATGGTATGCTTTGGCCAAGCCTTTAAATTACAGCTTTGTTAGCTGCCCATAGAGTGCTTGTCTCAAGCACCCAGCCTTAGTTTATCTCAAAGTAGGAATTAGGCTCTGTAGCTAGGTACTCCATTGACCTTTCATACATCAGGTATCAGGCATTGAAATGCCAAGTTGGCCTCCTGTGGTGTGCAGGGTCCCCATGCTGAGAGTAACAAGTGAGTGGTCTGATATCCCTCTGGGGAGGATGCCCTCTGTCGTGGCACATTTTATGTGGGTGGCTAGAAGAAGCAGGAGGTCAATCTGTGAGAGGGTTTTAACAGATGTTGAGGTATGTGCACATGTGTTAGCCCCAGGATGCCAGGCCCTCCAGATGTCACATAGACCCAGCGAGTTCATCCACCCCCAAAGGATTTGGATTTTTCCAAGCGATGTTGCTTTGTAAGAACTTTGAATTGCCTGGAAAATCCTCGCTACCTCTGTAGATTTACAAGATCCTGGGTCTTTATTAGTATTAGAATACAGCTACATAAACAAGATGATATAGAACGTGCCACACCCCACAGCATCATGTGCTTTTACAAAGCAGTGGCTGTCAGACCTGTTTCTCATATACTGTCTTTAATGCATTTGAAACCAGTAATAATATTGCCATAACATTCTGAGCCACCTTGGGGGTCGGCATGCTATGTGTCTTTTCAATTCAAAGGATAATAACATATTTCTTGAAAGCACAAGCTCTCACATGCATCAAGGATGGCTTTTGCGATTCCTAAATTGCGATTCTTAAGGTATCGCAATTAAAGGAATAGCAAAAGCCTATGCATGTAGGAATCGCTAAAAAAATATTGATTCCTAAACATTCCTATTGGCCTACAGGCCCATAGGAATGAATGGGAATTGCATGCACAATTTGCGAGTACCAAATAAGTACTTGCAAATTGGGCATACGATTTCAAGGGTGGAAGGTTGCCAAAAAAACACCCTGTTGCACCTCTGAAAATGTAATGTGCACCCATGTTGCGCACACACATGCCCCAAGGTCATGTGTGTGTGTGTGTGTGTAACATGTAACTTTGAAAAATGTACTTTAGTGCATTTCTGAAAGTTTTTGCAAATTACTGACCATTTTTTTCCCAGTAATTTGCGACCCCTAATAGCAAAATCGCTATTTTAAATTGCTTCTAGCATTGCATTTAAGGAATCGCAATTTGAGATTCCTTAAATGCAATCACAATTTCCGAGTTTTGCATTTGTGATGATGCATCCCAAATGCAAAAATACGGGTCGCAAAGGGGCAGATTCTGAGAATCTGCCTGTTTGCGACAGGTTTTTAGTTTGATGCATGGGGTCCTTAATGCCCAAAATTCTTGCTACTTCTATGCACTATAAATACAGGTGTTACTACTGATCAAGTTAAAGGTGCTGAGGGGCATATTTACGAGCCCCTATCGCCACGCCACGTCACTCTTCAGGACTAGTGGTGGCAATAGCGGCTTCCCCTCATTTACAAGGCAGCGTTAATGCCAGTTAACGCTAACTTAACGCTACAGTATAAATAAGGCCCTCTTTCATGCTACACTTAATGTGAAAGGGGTGGGCAATGGGTGTTGTGGTGGGTGTTTCACTGCTACACCCATTGATTTTGACACTGCCCCATATTTACAACGGATGCGTAAATATGGTGCAGCACCAAAATAAAGACTAGGGAAAACCTGGTCTTACCCTGGCAAAATGAGGAACAAAAGACAATGATTGTATATGTGCAGGAAGGTGTTGCTTCCTGCACATAAACAATCATTTAAAAAAATGACGTTTTGCTACTTCCATGTGTGCTGCACTAAGAAGCACACATAGAAGTTACAAAACCCCATTCAAAGATCGTTTATGTGCAGGAAGGGATACCGTCCTGCATATAAACAATCTCCCCCTACAATGCAGCCACCCTTGCACTATGGTGACGGTGCTGCTAGCCAGGGCAAATTTAGTGCCAGTGCAGGGGGAAACACAAGGTTGCACCATATTGTAAATATTGTGCACCCATGCGTTTCTAAAGTGACAGAGTGTGTTGTTAGCCTTCTTGGCCTAACAACACGGTTCACCACTTTACTAGTAAATATGCTGCTGAGTTTCTCAAGCATTTGATCTTCCATAGATTCACATGCTTGAGTCATTTCCTGTTGCCACGGGGAATGATTCAAGAATATCATTCTCTGTGGCGACGGGGGAATGATTCAAGCGTGTGAATCTATGAAAGGCACCAATGCTGGAGAACCGGATTTGAAGGTAAGTAGCTTATTTCTTTATCAACTAAGAAAGAAAAAAGCCTGATCTACGACTTACTGAGTTTCAAAATTAAGAGTTAGTCACACACAGACACCAGCAGTCATAGTTGAACTTCCTGAGCTACCTTGCTAGGCCATAATATTACATTACAAAGCACAACACCACATTACAGCTGCACTTAGCAATAAAGTAAGCTCGAAATCACAGAACCCCCTAAAGTCATGTATGTCTGTAATACCTATGTCTGTTGACCTGCTGGCAACAGGGGATTTAAAAACAGTTGTTTTAATAAGAGGTTTCAGATTTCCAATTGTGAGTGAAAAACAACACAAGTGGTGGTGGGGAAAGATCGGTTACATTGCGGTCTTCACACCGCAATACATTTACAACGCAGCCATTACAACGCAAGTCATTACAATGACTTGCGCTGGATGGCGCTCTAAGCTAAGGAATAGTAGGATTTACTATTCCAACACCTTCCCTACTGTAACGTAGGCTGGATTTGAAATAGTAAATCATTCTATTCCTAAG
Organism: Lissotriton helveticus; assembly: GCF_964261635.1. Classification (NCBI taxonomy): domain Eukaryota; kingdom Metazoa; phylum Chordata; class Amphibia; order Caudata; family Salamandridae; genus Lissotriton; species Lissotriton helveticus. The sequence goes on from NW_027611854.1 coordinate 189,140, forward strand.
TCCAGCGCCCTCCAGCGCAAATCGTTGTAATATCTTGTGTTGTAATGGCTCAGTTGTAAAGGTATCGCGGTGTGAGCACTGTGATGTAACATCATATATTCCTGGTGGTGTGGGCGATACTTAATTGAAAGGTATCTTTTTCAAACTTCACTGCTTGAAATTTACACCCTCACCAATTAAGCTCTGAGATTCCACCTCCATTTCCTTCAAGAGATACTTCTTGTGCAAATGATACACATTTTCTATTTATTGGATAAACATTTGCAAAGATTCTGCATTCTGTTCTGGAATTCATTTATAACAACACATTCTGATGAGACTCTAAAGGGTGTGGCAGTCCATTAGTACTAAGGTATATGCTACCTTCAAAATCCAATTACAGCTTAAAAGCAAATGCTGGTCTTTGATTATGGTAGCCTTTCATTTGAGACCAAGTATTATATGATTTCACTAGTACAAATGTATGGGTCCGTTGGGTTGGGTTTGTAGTCTCAAGACATTAGAGTAGTTTGAATCTAAAAGTGCAAAAGTGACACTGCTAGAGGCAGAACAGAAAGGCAATGGGCACTACATACATGCAGTGGAGCCATCTTTTCTTCAGTTCTGCTCAGCACTCATTATCTCATTCAGGTACTGAGCTGAGGGAATCAGACCGCAGAGCTTTGCATTTTGTAGATAATTATTGAAGGGGCCGAAAGAAGTGCCTCTCCCCAATAATAATGCATATTTCACTGATTTCTATTTACAGAGCCTTTGTGTTGTTTCTACTTGTCATTTTTGGCTTCATTACCTCTTTATTTGCTGGGTCTGGTGCTTAGTAGACTTATGCGTCCACAGTAGTATTGTGTTTGACCTTATGGTCACAGGTTAAAATCCCTGTGGGTCCACTTAGCCTTTTGTCCTTCTGACATCGATAAAATGAATACCATTAAGTTAGGTAACAATATACATCTGTTATTAAGTGCAAAGATACCCTTGATTGAGGTTATGGATTCTGGTTAGTTATAACCCAACGTTGGCCCTTATGAAGGCAGTAGGCATGCACCTTTGATAGAGATCGCGGGTCACCCGACCAATAATTTCACCACTCAGGTTTCGGGCCCATATACTTCAATTCACCATCTACATTGATCGGATGACCTCACAATCTACTACCAATAACCATGAGTTCCTTCCGATTGGTTCTAGTGTACCCGACTTACCATCCACCGTTACGGGTACCTATGACACGATGAATCAGGGAGCTAGCTGTGAAGGAAAAGCAGGAAAATGCAAACCCAACTTTAAAATAACCTTTGAATTTTCATAAAATGACCACAGACAATTGGAAGTTTTAAAAGTTTTATCTAGAATTCGTTTTCTAAGAGCATTAGGCTTACAGTTAAAAAACAGTCAATAATCAAGATAACAAAAAGCATATAACCATAAAGGAACAGTGTAAGGGCAATCATTTAGGTTTTCTAAGTAATAGTGAGACAGGGAACACGCTAAGTGGAGTAAAATGGTAACGCAAGATTGGACATTTATGAATGGGCAAGCTTATGCACAAATAACATTAAGCTATTGGGCATACTTCATGAGCATAACTGGGAACTTTGGAATCCTAAACAGCTATAGAATGAGCAAAAGTGAAGCACGCTATAAATCAAAATTACTTTAGTCAGTTTTTATGAGAGAAGATTAGAGACCACATCAGGAAATTGCAAACTGCAATAGAGAACATGATTTCTAAAAGGTAGGGTAACATAGGAACACGCTATGAAATTAAATGCAAATGACTTTTATGATATGCAATAGTTGCGGAAAGCATGGAAAATTATCATATGCAAAGGTATGTCTTTATTGAAGCAAAGACAGAAAATAGAAAGGTGCAGTATAGGTTTCTTGCAGTATATTTACCTAGAATGGTGTGAAAACCAACCCTGGCCACAGGTCAGTTAAGGACAGGAAAACCCTCAAGGAAGGATAACACTCAATGGGACAGCAGGTGCAGAATGGACACCCCAGGACAGGACAGGAAAACCAGATTAGGATCAGGACAGGACCACCAGGATACGACCACCACCCGCAGTTCGGAAGCAACACCTGCGCTCCACCCTCTCTGCAGCTATCGATCAGGACCCCGATTAGGTTAGCGAATTCCCCAGCAAAGTGCTCCGCCAGCACTTAAGGTTTGGTAAAACCTTTGAGTCTATGGTCAAATTCGGACAGAGTGCTCCGCAGCGCTCTGTAAATTCAGTCACCTATTGAGTGCGTTGGGTCAGTGACAGGTCAGCTATTCAGACAAGTCGGACAAATTCCCTAGGTGAACCTAGGCTAGTTATACTGTTTTCGAGTTAGTGTACCACCCCCCAATGTTGCAAAGTGTCAGAATCCCCAAATTCGATTGGTCCTAAGGTAGGATGGGTTAATACACCAATCAGAACAGACTTTTCTAAGGCCCTATTTACATTTTTGGGTACCGCTTAGCAAGATTGGGGTTCCCATGAGAAGTCGCACCGAATACAATTGGAAAGAATACATTGTTAATAATGTAGCATTTTTCGGTTTCTCTGGCTGGGTGAAGGTGCATCTTCCCAGGCACGTCTTGGCAGCGACTTTTCTCTTGGCGCTGTGTCAATGGCACCTCGCTATTTCTGGTCCTGCACAGTAGCGCACTCCAAAATGGACTCACAAACCCCCATCACCCCTCCATGCAGAGGATACATGAAAAGTAAGCGAAAACAAATTAAAACATAGAAATGAATGAATGCACTACATATCACGACTTAGTACTTTAGGATTTTCACTATAAAAATATACTATGCAATTAAATATTAGTGGAATACACAACAACACGAGAGCATCTGCACGAGCTTCACCACGTTATTACTTTAAGCGGCCATCTTAATGGCTATTACGCATGCGCACCCTTTCCCTCCAGAACTGCAAGTACGTCACGTCACGTGATTGTGTCTAACGCATGCGCAGAAGCAAAATTCAAGCAGCGGCCATTTTATTTACAAGGGTTATTTGTATTAATAAAACACATAGGCAAGCTTCACTAATACATACGCATATCCAAAATAAAAGAGATTAGTAAAACGTACAATTTGATTATAGGATTATAACAGATTTCAAGGTTCTTGACTCGAGCAAGTCGCGATGCGAAATCTTGCTCTATCAATCCCCTCTTTGATGATATTTACTATCATCACAAAATAATGGAACCAGATGTCAACTTTCTTTCACACCTTGTACAATTCTATCTCCTCCAACAGGCGATTCAGTTTCTCTTTCTCATTTTTGGTAGGGTGAGAATTTTTCACCCTTTTGTAAATCTGATTATTCATTTCTTCCAATTCAAGTTCATCCACACTTCGTTTCACACCTCTTTTATTCACTTGGTACTTCTTTGTGTGTTTTCGGCATTTGCAACAGACGAATATGAGAAATAGGATAAAACCTATCACTCCAATTGGCATCAGTACCTTGAACAATAAGCTTTTACCTAAGCTAGCAAACCAATGACCTACATTGGAGAGACCATCAACCAGTCTCTTCCAGGCACTGTCAACCTCTAGTGGTTTGAGTTCCTTTTCCAAATTAGTAATGTTTTTCACATATCTTTTGAGCTGTACACTTTTGTCCGGAATATAAGTGCAACAATGTTGCGCCTTCAACATCCGGCAGACTCCGCCCTCTTTTGCTAATAAGGTGTCAAGAGCAAGTCTGTTCTGCAAAACCATTGATCTGATCGCAACCATTTCAGTTGACCAGCAGAAATCCATGAGCTGTGTCAGTAGACAGCACATCCACTATTGTGGACAATTTGCAAATTCTGTGTGTGTTCAGAACCACTCCCACTCCAGGTATCAGTGCACTAAAAATACTACCCATTATTTCACCTACGCTTTCTCTTTTACTACGCACTAAGCCATTAGTGTTTTCGTTGCTTCCAGCAATTTTATTCACATGGTATATTTTCGGGAAAACAATGCCAAAGTAGCAGCTTCCATACCAGTGATCCGGCAATTTGAAATAAGCCTTGTTTCCACATATATAATAAATTCCTGGAAACACAGGTTCTGACCCATTTTTGATTTGCTCTACTACTCCAGAAGCCTCTGGACGATGTGCACAGTGCAGCTTTTGTGTGATTCCAAATGCTTTACAGAGTTGACTCATTATCTCATTCTGAAAATGTCCGCCTCTATCTGATTCAATAGTGACTGGAACCCCGAACCTAGGTACCAATTCTTTTAGTAGTAGTTTGGCTACTGTTATGGCATCATTCTGTGTGGCAGGATAAGCTTCCACCCACTTTGAAAATAGGCAGACAATGACAAGGACATATCTTTTTCCCTCGCAACGAGGCATGGTAATGAAATCAACCTGTATTCTCACAAAGGGACCCCCTGATTTCCCAATCTTTCCAAGTTCAACTACTGTTCTTTTGCCAGCGTTGAACTGTTGGCATGTCAAGCACCTCTGGCAAAGGGATTCTGCTACTTTCCTGAACTTCGGATTATGCCAGGTCTGTTTAAACACCAGAACCATGGCATCTCTACCCATGTGCGAATTTCCATGTATCAGTCGCGCCATTGAAGCAAGCAGATGCCTAGGCAGCACAGGCATACCATCTGGGCCTACAATGACACCATCCTCACTTCTTGGCCGACAACCATTTTTCCTCCACTTCTCTTTCTCTTTCGAGGGCACAGCATGCTGCCAATCTCTCACTTCATCCCAGGTAGGCACTTCTTCAAACACCATAAGTTGGCAGCTGTTTCCAGTCCCTCCCAGTCTGATATTTATTGACATGCGATCCATAGCACATTGTTTGGCTACCCGATCAGCAAAATCATTTCCCAAAGATACAGGGTCAAGGCCTTTCTTATGAGCAACACATTTGACCACTGCCAATTCTTTTGGTAATTGGATTGCCTCTAGAAGGTCTTGTACAACTTTTCCGTTTCGAATGGGGGTACCTGATGAAGTCAGGAATTCTCTTTGTAGCCATAATTGGCCAAAGTCATGCACAACCCCATAACAGTACTGGCTATCAGTATACACTGTTATTCTTTTGTCTTTTCCCAATTTGCAAGCTCTTATCAGGGCAATCAATTCGGCTACTTGTGCAGACTTTATTCCAAATAAACAGGATGCTTCTTCAATTTTGTCTAAGTTGACCACAGCGTATGCAGCACTTAGGCCTACAAGTTCGTTTCTCATACATGAACCATCCACAAACCATTCCTTATCATGTTCAGGCAAAGGTGTTTCTTTTATGTCTGGGCGGGGTTTAGTACTGAATTCTTTCAGGTTAATGCAATCATGCTCATCCTCTCCTCCAGCTTCCATTACCATTGAGTCAGGGAGTAGGGTGGCTGGGTTCAAAATATTACACCGGGTAATGACAATGTTTGCAGCACCCATGAGAATTCTCTCATATTTAGTCAGCCGACTAGGGGTAAGATACTGAGTTTTTGTTCAGGTCAATAAAATCACAACTGCATGTGGAACATACACAGTTACAGGATGTCCCATGACAATGGATTCACTCTGTTCTAAACTTGTGCAAGTTGCAGCTACTGCTTTCAGACACCCGGGTAATCCAGCAGCCACTGGATCCAAAGTGGCAGGGAAGTATGCCACGGGCCTTCTGGTCAAGCCATGCTCCTGAGTCAGGACTGACAATGCACAATTATCACGAGTGTCACAAAATAGGGCAAACTCTTTTGAATAGTCAGGCATCCCTAGAGCAGGGGCTGTACAGAGGCAGCCTCGCAACTGAGTGAAAGCTGTTAAGCTCTCATCATCCCATTCCACTGGATCCTGTGCTCCTTTCTTTGTCATCTTTATCAAAGGCTTAGCCAGGACTGCGAATCCCACAATCCATTGCCTGCAGTAACCTACAACTCCAAGGAACATTCTGACTTCTTTCTGAGTACGGGGTAACGGCATATTTTGAATTATTCTGACTCTCTCTGAGGTGACTTTTCTGATGCCTTTTTCTATCTGGTGCCCCAGATATTTCACTGATTTTGAACAGAATTGCAATTTCTCAGGGGCCACTTTATGTCCCTTTTCACCTAGGTGGTTCAGTAAGGCAATGGTGTCAATCACACAATCTCTATGACTTTTGGACGCCACCAATAGGTCGTCAATGTATTGCACCAAAACAGACTTTCCTGGTAAGACTAAAGATTCAAGGCACTTTTTCAAGATCTGATTAAAGATAGAGGGGCTTTCTGTGTACCCTTGGGGGACCCTATTCCAGACATACACGTGACTGTTGAAAGCAAATGAGAAAAGAAATTTGCTGTCTGGATGCAATGGGATCGAAAAGAATGCGTGACATAGGTCTATCACGGTGAACCATTCAGCATCCCAGGGAATCTGATACAGAATCACTGCGGGGTTCGGGACAATAGGACAACAAGGAACCACAATTTTGTTTACCTTTCTCAGGTCCTGCACTACTCTGTATTTGCCACTAGGCTTTTTGATGCCCATAATGGGTGAGTTACACGGGCTACTCATCACTTCTTGTATGATGTTTGCTTTTAGCAATTTCTGTATTTCAATGGCAACTCCTGCTCTCACTTCGGCACTCATTCTGTAAGGCTTAGTGTTGGGGTAAACTGCATTCTCTTTCATGGCTATTTGTATGGGGTCTACGTTTTTCATTAATCCTACATCCTTTCCAGTAAAGTCCCATACTTCTGGTTTCACTGTCTTTTGGAGTTCTTCAGGTAAGTCCTGTATAGTCATTCGTTTGATTTCTGAGTCAGGTCTGATCAACATTAATTTGTAAATACCATCTTCGTCTGGGGTTTGTATTTCGACGCCCTTTGGTGTGCAAAAGATAGTACAGTTCATTTTGCACAACAAATCACCTCTCAGTAAGTTCACTGGACTGGTGTCACAAACGACAAATCTGTGCATTTCTTTGAAGTTCCCTATTGAGATCTCCATGGGCTCGGTAACGGGGGTACTAATCAGTTGATTAGATACACCCACTACTTGGATTGCTTCTCCCGAGAGGGGTAGGTTTGGAACGTCCGCTGTTCTCACAGTAGAACGGGTAGCACCAGTGTCCAATAGAAAGGTGACATCATTTCCATCAACCTTCCCTTCAATGTATGGCCCTGACTGGTCTACCGGCAAGGAGGCGCCAAGTACACACTCCTCGTCCTCCCCTCTCAGGCCCCGTCAGTACTGGTCATCACAGAAAAAAAGTGTCATTTAATAAATACTGCGAAGTTGCTGCATTTCTGTTCTCATTGCCTCCCCAGATTTCTATGTCGTCACCCTGTGGTGATTTTCCTATAAAACTAGGTTTTGGCGCTCGGGGCACTTGAATTGTTTTTACCTGCTGCTGGGTCTTTCTTGGTTTTTCATTCTGCGTCTGTGGAATTAAATCAGGTGTTTTGGTATTATCATGCTGTAAATATGGACACTCGTCTCGCCAATGTCCAATTTCTCCGCACTGGTGGCAGGGAAATTTCTTTTTAGCTTCCTCTCTGCTCATTTTTGCTCGGGGCTTTCCCCCACCCCCAGGGCCTTGGTTCTGAGTAGTTTTATTTAACTTATTCAATTGTTTTTCCTGCTGTTCTGCGAGCTTTACTTGTGCCCACATCACTTTCTCCTTCAAAGCCTTTTTCTTTTCTGCCATCTCGTCCTCACAGTACTTTGCGTACCGTAGGACCTCGTCCATTTTCTTGGACTGCCAACAATTTTATTATCTTTTATCCACTGGCAAATTTCGGGCCTTAAACCGTTTACAAACCTGTAAATGAAGTGTGTCATGTCCTTCATCTCGATGTTGTCTATACCACTGTATGTTTTGAACACCTGCAACAGCCTTTCATAAAAGGAGTGCACAGTCTCGTCCCTTTCCTGCGTGGTTCTATCTATCTTGGTCCAATCAGTTTCCTTTGCGGGCACCTTTTGTTTCAAATGTTGAATTACCTGCTCATATTTCTTCATCACTTCAATAGAGGGTTCCCCTGTTTTAGAGTCCCTCGGATATTCTTCACTAGGCCAAGCTATGGCAATCTTACACTCGGTCCACAGGTCTACAGGGACCACTATGTCGAAAAACCCATCCAGGTCCTTCCATAAGCATTTCTGCACTTTTACGAATCTTTCCACCTGCCTGTACCAATCCACGGGCTTCTCTCGTAATTTTGGGAAATCATTGGTAAAGGATACAATATCCTGTCTGGACCATGGAACATGTACATATTTTCCACCTGGCACTTCGCGCATAGGGTATAACTGTTCAGGTTTGTCAGCTTCCTTTAGAACGAATTCGGGAGTTACCTGCTTAGACCTGGCCTCATCTTTTTCTTGGCCCATCTAGCTTTCCATCTGTCTACATCTCCCCATTTCTGTAACACTGTCAATAGTTCTTTGACCTGTGCCTTTTTCCCTGACACATTCAGGTTTTCCAAATCTTTGTCTGAGAAATCTGCTCTGTACGGTTTCTGCAAATGTTTCAATTTTGAGATATCTATTCCCATGCTAGCAGCGGTGTCTGTCAATTTTTCATGAAGTACTCGGGTGTTTCGGGTGAGACTTTTGCAAATAAACAGCAGCTCTTCTTCAGAGTAGGCATTTAATCTGTCTAATCCTACGTTTCCTGCCATTAATTCTTCTATTTCTACTCTCAATTTGCAGAGATCTAATGGTTTCATTGGTGGAGTTTGTTTATCTAATTCTTGACTCCATCTTTCGATTTCTTCAGGTGACACTTTTAGTACCCGAAGTCGATTCCATTTGAATCTCCCTCGTGTTGAAAGGATTATGTCTTTTCTGCATCCTTTTCCCTGTGTTCCTAATGGGCAGATCCAATAGTGAGACCTCAGACTCGCACTCACTCGTCTGGTCATCTACGATTAAGGGCTCTGGTCTTGGTGGTGCTATAACGGGAGTAATGACTGGAGTTTTCGGACTCCCTTGACGGTCCCCATACAACGGAACCACTGGTCCGATAGTTACTGGGATCGTCAAGGCTTCAGGACTTGTATTTAACTGGGAGATTTTCTGAATTATCTCAGCTCTCTGTTTTGCTAGAGCCTCTCGCTCCTTTTCTTCTAATAACCTGTCTAAGGATTTGTCATGTAACACCTGCGGGGTTAGAGTGGGAGCATAACCCGGGGCAGTGGGATGTGTCTCACTCGGTCCTTCACCATAATTTGGTCTTGGGAACAAACTTCCTGTCCCTAGGGATCTGGGTCCTTCCTCACACTGTGGTGGTAAGAACGGCATTCCTGAACTAGAGGGTCTCGCCTCACCTCTGTAGGGAGGTCGAGAGCAAAAGTCTCGTTCACGTGAATATCCTGTCTCCCCGCTAGCGGGCATTCTGGGGTAAATGTCTCTTGTATCTACGGGTCCTAGACTCTCGGTATAGGGAGGTATTTGGTAACCCCCTCCTACACTTGCGGACCTGGCCTCTTCCGGGGGTGGAGGTCTTCGAGAATTCTCCCCTTCACTAAATGGTCGGTGCCCTTAATTATAAGGTGGTGGACTCCTTATGTACATGTCGTCTAATAATTCATCATCCGACTCCCCCAGAGGCACCCAATGTTTACATTTCTCTGTCTTTTTCTCCCCCCCAGGAGGACCACACGCTGGCAGCATTGGAAACAATCCTTCTACAATCATATTCTGCCTCCACTGTTTCATCCTTTTATTTCTGGCTTCTAGTTTTCCTTTCGGATACAGTTTCGTTAGCCCTTTGTCTAATCGGGGTCTGTCTCTTTCGAAAGCTTCGATTTCCCATTCCTCTAATGCTTCGTATTGCGTTAACCTAGGTCTGGGATGTAAATCATTCATTCGGGTTCTTAAATTAAATAAAATCCTGCCATTAAAGGTACCTTCTAACGGGAAAGCCAAAATCCCATCATCTTTTGTGTATTCCACCCAGTTTTCCAACCATACACATGTGTTGTACCCCTTATCGAACATCATGAAAGATGCGGGAGTGTTGGGTGGCGGTATGACAACACCTTCTCTAGTTTTAATCGGTTTGTCTTTTTTGAAATAATTTTTCACCTTATTTACAAGGGACAATTTTCTCTTATTTCCGTACATAATGCTGGAGTCGTAACCTTTCCACTGATCTTTCTCAAAACCTAGATACCTGGGATCCGGTCTAGTCTCTGGCATGTAGGTGTGCCACATACAATTTCCTACGAGCGACTTTGTTTACAAAAAATCACTTCCAATCTAAATGCGTCTTTTATTTTTCGTGCAACCAATAAAGTGCGCAAATTCAAATAATCTCGACCAATGGGTGCGCGGCCTCTTTGTGAGACAGTTCTCACGCTTCCGCACTCACCCCTCCTTTACAATTCCGGCTCCGCTACCAGCCCGCTGCGTCTACCAATCCCAGCGCGGCACAGAGTGACGTCAGAGTAGCTTCGCGACTGACTCCCTCCTTTACAAGGTAAAGGAAACTTTCTTTCTTTCTAAAGTGCTAGTGCTTGGTTATTTAACAACGAATACACATTCGCCACTGTGCTCAAGTGTCTAGACAGGAAAGAATTTGCTTCACTGCAAGTAAACTACTTCCATTTACTTTTCACACACTACCGGATAGATCTCTTCTGCCTACCCTTCACTCAAGCATTAGAGAACCTGTTACTTCCCTAGACTCATCCACTTTCCGGGATATATTCTAAGTCTAAAGTTTCACCAGCGAACCCCTTTGCTTTCACCCAAGCTCCGATGAACCCGCTACTCTTCCGATGTGACCCTTACTAGGTTATGCCACTATAGGAATTTTGCCAATGAACCTCGTCGCTAACATTTATTCAAACATACATTCAGAAAAACCCTAGTTAGTGCTTCCAGTTCTGCCTAACCTGCACCAACTTTCCTTGCAAGCCCGTGACCTCAGAGCAAATGGATCCTATTCACCATTCGCTATTCAATTCCCCAGGGATTCCGACAACACATAAAACGTTTAACGAGCGAATGGATTAATACATATATTAATATAATAAGAAGAATAACGATTTTAAAACATTTAATAATTTTTCAAAGCAAGCATTTCAAGTGAGGGATCAGATCACCTGAACTACCTATTCTCGTAGCAGCAAATAAGGTTTCCTACCTAGCAGCATCCAACTTAGCTAGTCTAACTAGTCCTACCTAACCTTTAGCTATTCCCTAACCATCCTCTATGCTACCAGAAAATTACTGATAGAGATCGCGGGTCACCCGACCAATAATTTCACCACTCAGGTTTCGGGCCCATATACTTCAATTCACCATCTACATTGATCGGATGACCTCACAATCTACTGCCAATAACCATGAGTTCCTTCCGATTGGTTCTAGTGTACCCGACTTACCATCCACCGTTACGGGTACCTATGACACGATGAATCAGGGAGCTAGCTGTGAAGGAAAGGCAGGAAAATGCAAACCCAACTTTAAAATAACCTTTGAATTTTCATAAAATGACCACGGACAACTGGAAGTTTTAAAAGATTTATCTAGAATTGGTTTTCTAAGAGCATTAGGCTTACAGTTAAAAAACAGTCAATAATCAAGATAACAAAAAGCATATAACCATAAAGGAACAGTGTAAGGGCAATCATTTAGGTTTTCTAAGTAATAGTGAGACAGGGAACACGCTAAGTGGAGTAAAATGGTAACGCAAGATTGGACATTTATGAATGGGCAAGCTTATGCACAAATAAAATTAAGCTATTGGGCATACTTCATGAGCATAACTGGGAACTTTGGAATCCTAAACAGCTATAGAATGAGCAAAAGTGAAGCACGCTATAAATCAAAATTACTTTAGTCAGTTTTTATGAGAGAAGATTAGAGACCACATCAGGAAATTGCAAACTGCAATAGAGAAAATGATTTCTAAAAGGTAGGGTAACATAGGAACACGCTATGAAATTAAATGCAAATGACTTTTATGATATGCAATAGTTGCGGAAAGCATGGAAAATTATCATATGCAAAGGTATGTCTTTATTGAAGCAAAGACAGAAAAATAGAAAGGTGCAGTATAGGTTTCTTGCAGTATATTTACCTAGAATGGTGTGAAAACCAACCCTGGCCACAGGTCAGTTAAGGACAGGAAAACCCTCAAGGAAGGATAACCCTCAATGGGACAGCAGGTGCAGAATGGACACCCCAGGACAGGACAGGAAAACCAGATTAGGATCAGGACAGGACCACCAGGATACGACCAGCACCCGCAGTTTGGAAGCAACGCCTGCGATCCACCCTCTCTGCAGCTATCGATCAGGACCCCGATTGGGTTAGCGAATTCCCCAGCAAAGTGCTCCGCCAGCACTTAAGGTTTGGTAAAACCGTTGAGTCTATGGTCAAATTTGGACAGAGTGCTCCGCAGCGCTCTGTAAATTCAGTCACCTATTGAGTGCGTTGGGTCAGTGACAGGTCAGCTATTCAGACAAGTCGGACAAATTCCCTAGGTGAACCTAGGCTAGTTATACTGTTTTCGAGTTAGTGTACCACCCCCCAATGTTGCAAAGTGTCAGAATCCCCAATTTCGATTGGTCCTAAGGTAGGATGGGTTAACACACCAATTAGAACAGACTTTTCTAAGGCCCTATTTACATTTTTGGGTACCGCCTAGCAAGATTGGGGTTCCCATGAGAAGTCGCACCGAATACAATTGGAAAGAATACATTGTTAATAATGTAGCATTTTTCGGTCTCTCTGGCTGGGTGAAGGTGCATCTTCCCAGGCACGTCTTGGCAGCGACTTTTCTCTTGGCGCTGTGTCAATGGCACCTCGCTACTTCTGGTCCTGCGCAGTAGCGCACTCCAAAATGGACTCACAAACCCCCATCACCCCTCCGTGCCGAGGATACATGAAAAGTAAGCGAAAACAAATTAAAACATAGAAATGAATGAATGCACTACATATCACGACTTAGTACTTTAGGATTTTCACTATAAAAATATACTATGCAATTAAATATTAGTGGAATACACAACAACACGAGAGCATCTGCACGAGCTTCACCACGTTATTACTTTAAGCGGCCATCTTAATGGCTATTACGCATGCGCACCCTTTCCCTCCAGAACTGCAAGTACGTCACGTCACGTGATTGTGTCTAACGCATGCGCAGAAGCAAAATTCAAGCAGCGGCCATTTTATTTACAAGGGTTATTTGTATTATTAAAACACATAGGCAAGCTTCACTAATACATACGCATATCCAAAATAAAAGAGATTAGTAAAACGTACAATTTGATTATAGGATTATAACAGATTTCGAGGTTCTTGACTCGAGCAAGTCGCGATGCGAAATCTTGCTCTATCACCTTGATGTCACTCATGCTAAATGTTTTCCTACAATGACCCAACAGATTAAGGAGAATATTCATGCAGGGTTACTGCAGTGAAGGACGACATTTTGTTTGCAGCCATTTGTTTGATTTGAACTGTTTTTGAACTCACCAGAATGTATTTGATAACTCAATGTATGATTTAGTAAACTTAGTAAGTGCTTTGCCTTGATTTGAAAAACAATGCATAACATGCCCGCTTCTTCCCCTAGTCACTACACTTGAGGAGATGCCAGCTCTGCCACTTAACTCATCAGATGCCTGTGAAAACGTAATCTATGCAGAAGAAACCTCTCCAGAGAACACTGAATTTGAGAAGGATGTAGGAAATGAAGCGGTTGTTGCTGAGCCTGAAACCATTTCTGATGCCAGTGACTGTGTTTGGCATGAAACTGAATATCACGTTATTGTAATAGGGTCTGACACTTCAGAAACAGCAGAAGAGCAAAATGAGGTTACTACTGAACCTCTCTCACTAGTCAATCGACCCAGGTGTACATGCCAAAGAGAAGAGAACAACAGCCGCAGGATGGCATATAGCTCAGACATTCAGTGTGAGTAAAGTGATGATGTGGAAGTTGTTCCTCTTCATCCACCGATCTCAGATTTCCCTCCTGGTATTCCCATTACCAAGGAATTTGCGCAATGTTTTTTCTTCCGCAGGTGCAATGTAATATGTTTTTACCATATAGGTGTGCTGCTTGCTGGCAAGCCTTTGCGTCAGCGGACATGCTGTTCTCTCACGTGATCCACGGACTAAGGGGGGACCTCAGCTGCCTTGTGTTCTTCCAGAGGTGGAAACTGATGAGAAGAAGCCTGTGCATGGTGAGCAACAGACTTGATGCTGCCACAGAGAGGCGGGACCGTCTGAAGAGAAAGCGAGAAGTTCTAATTTCTCTCCCACGTACAGTTTGTTCTTGCTGTGGGAGGAGCGTCCTGGGGTACTTGAACAGCACCAGCAGTGAAAGCAACAGCTGCAGCTGCTGCAGTGGCAGCCGGAAGAGGAAGCAGCAAGATTATGTTTGTCTTTGCCCACCACCAAAAAGGCAACGTTCTAATAGAGAGTCATTCTAGAAGGCCACTAGAGGCACACAGAACCAGCTAATAAGCACATACTTTTAGTCAACACTTTAGAATTATTGAGGAAATGTACATACACATTTAGGTTTAGCACATTACTAACCCATTACCAATAGGACAATGTTGATAGGTAAGAGGCCCTTTACTTACACAGCTAATTCCCCTAGTTAAACAGAGCTCCCTTGTCTGCTAAGAGCACATGTACAGTTCACAGAGAAGCTTTATCTGAGCCCCATGGCAAGACTGTCTGACAAAAACTGTAACTCCTTCACACTGATCTCCCTTTATCCTGTGCTGGGCATTATGGAGGCCGTAGAACATTCAAAGTTCTGCCTCCTTTGTTAAGCTATACGTCACTTCTACAGAGAAATGCATCTAGTGGTCCAACAGAGTTCAGGGGCACATACACTCTAAAGAGCAATTAATCTTGCCTCAAAGTGTTAGATGTCACAGAGATGGCCTTTACTGAGCAGTGAAGCCTTTACAGGTAGCGTCCCCTCACACATCTATCCAGAGTGCTACAGAACAGCATAATTTTTACTTGAAACACTCACTTCTACTGTCTAAAGTAGTTTTGAGTGCTAAATAGGTCAAATATGATATGACTAAAGATATTTATCATTTGTGGCAGACAGGTTTACATTGAAGGACTCCCCAGAGAGCCGCTGTTTTTACCCCAGGGTAAATTTGGTGATTTGAAACGACTTCCTACTTTCCGTATCACCTCTCATTTTCCTATACAGTTCAGTTCACAACTTACCTTGGTTCATTATTTCCTGAGGACTTCCTGTTTCCAGATCTTAGACTTTGTATCTTAAATTGCCCCAACTCCCATGTGTTACTCAACACCAAGATATATAAAACAGGCTTGAATGAGCAAGGAACAGGGACTAGATTTTACATATTAGCATTACTTCCTGGCTGAAATTGGCATTGCTCCCTACCATAAAATAGGCACCAAATTCCGCTGTAGAACTGGCACAACTGTCTAATACACAATTAACACTACCTCCCTCACACGGATGAACTTCCTCATAGAAAACGCAGTTAGTTACAACTGCATAAATGAGGAATTTTTAATCTGCATAGACACACAGGGTGGTAGTAAGAGGTATTTCAACTGATTACAAAAAACTCAACTTGGGGAGATATCACATAACAAATTTAAAATGTTGTTTAATGTGGCATGTCTGCACTTATAGTAGTTGCTGCATCTGACCGTGTCACATACCAAATCAGCCTAACCAACGGACACATACATAGATGATCCTAATCCCACCACTTTCACCTCAACTGCCACAGGCTTTGGTCTACTGACCTCAGTGCAACCACTTTGCACTGCCAATCTTCCCACATACCCCCATCCTTTTGTACTACCAGTACTACTTCTCTGTTATTTACCATTTCTAAAACCTCACTGCTCTTATGTTGGCCAACATCCCAGTACCATCGCAATCTAATGAACCCCAGCATCAGAGCCCTGTCTACACTTGAAACACATGAATTAACAAAAAACGTTGGTAAAACAGACAAGCATCCTACCCAACTATCCCAATACGTGGTGGCTGGCCCTTCCACAGAAAGGAACAAATAAGGGCTGTGACTTTTCTAAACAATGTATTCGGGATCAGGAATAAGAAATTCTGTAACACATATAAGAAACATGGAAGGACCCTCATTTTAAATAAGGCCACCATGTCCATCACATTAAGTGAGAGCGTAGTCCACTTGTGAAGGTCCTTTTAATTCTTTTTCAGCGGAGGTGTGAGGTTAAGATTGTGGGTCAATTCGGCACCACAGATTTATGCATACTTAAGTAGTGTAGTGGAATGTTTGTTTGCCAACCAAAAACAGCGTTATATCCCTTCAGGGGGACCAAAAGGGATTTTCCCTAATTTGCATAGAGACCGGACAGCTCCTCATAGATTTTCAAGGTCTCAAATGCTCGTGGTCCTGACACCTGGGGATTCTAGAGGACGAGGAGTGTATCAGCTGTGAATAGTGCGTTTTTATCTTCCATTGGTCTTCCCCCGAGCCAGCCCTGTACTTAAGCGCCACAGCAGATTATTCAAGCAAGAGGTTCGATGTCGAGAACAAACAGGAGAGGGAACAGCGGAAACCCCTGCCTGGTACCCTATCGAATTTGGAACGTTTACGACTGAACCCCACTCATCAGGACTTGATGATATAAGATAATCACATGCATTTGGTATTTGGGACTGAAGCCCATACCCATAAAGACCTGATATAAATGGAACCAGTTGACCATATCAAAAGCTTTCTCAAAGTCCACAAGTAGGAGTGCCAATGGGCCTGGGACGTCATGTAGTCCAACTAGAGCTATATTGACATGGCAAATGTAGTGATGGCTGCTACGGTTTGACATAAAGCTGGGCTGATCAGAGTGGTCGGAACCCAGTGCAGCCTGGTTGCTAGTATCTCAGCAAATGCTTTTATATCCACATTAATGACGGAAATGGGACATGAGGCACCGTCATCTTCAGGACGTCTGGACTTGGGGAGCACTACTATTTTGGCAATCTTAATCAAGTGGGAAGTGACCTTTTCGCACCGCTTCTGTATAGAATTTAAGTAGATGCCGGATAATTCTATCCCGAAACTTAATATAGTACTCAATAGGGAAACCCTCAGGGCCAGGAGTCTTGCTTGTTTGCATGTCTTCTATTGCTTTACCAACTTCCTCCACCGGGAGGGGAGCATTGTGGTAATCCCTTTGAGCACTTGTTAGTTCTAGAAGAGGTCCAGCCGCACCATCCTAGGGTAGTAAGCATATAGTGTTCGATAGTAGCCTGCGATTATCTCTCTATTTCAATGGATGTATACAGGTGGTACCTCTCCAAATCAGTGATATGGAGGGATTACATTGGAGCCCATATCTCTAGTGGTCAACCAGTAATGACGTTTTCTACTCTTGGTCCCTATTTCATAAGCCAGCCAGATGGATTCCCTCCAGCATTGTTGAGCCTCGTCCAGCATGCGTTGCCACACAAGATTCTGTCAAGTTTGAGTTGTCGACAGAGAGTTTCAGAGGAGCCGACTTTGTTTCTCTAGCTCTATGATTCAGACATTGTGGTCATTAAGTTGACTATGTTTATGTTTCTCTCTTTCTACCTGTTTAAGGGATGCTTTGGCCAAGCCTTTAAATTACAGCTTTGTTAGCTGCCCTTAGAGTGCTTGTCTCAATCACCCAGCCTTAGTTTATCTCAAAGTAGGAATTAGGCTCTGTAGCTAGGTACTCCATTAACTTTTCATACATCAGGTATCAGGCATTGAAATGCCAAGTGTGCCTCCTGTGGTGTGCAGGGTCTCCATGCTGAGAGTAACAAGTGAGTGGTCTGATATCCCTCTGGGGAGGATGTCCTCTGCCGTGGCACATTTTATGTGGGTGGCTAGAAGAAGCAGGCGGTCAATCTGTGAGAGGATTTTAACAGATGTTGAGGTATGTGCACATGTGTTAGCCCCAGGATGCTAGGCCCTCCAGATGTCACATAGACCCAGCGAGTTCATCCACCCCCAAAAGATTTGGATTTTTCTGAGCTATGTTGCTTTGTAAGAACTTTGAATTGCATGGAAAATCCTCGCTACCTCTGTAGATTTACAAGATCCTGGTTCTTTATTAGTATTAGAATACAGCTACATAAACAAGATGATATAGAACGTGCCACACCCCACAGCATCATGTGCTTTTACAAAGCAGTGGTTGTCAGACCTGTTTCTCATATACTGTCTTTAATGCATTTGAAACCAGTAATAATATTGCCATAACATTCTGAGCCACCTTGGGGGTCGGCATGCTATGTGTCTTTTCAATTCAAAGAATAATAACATATTTATTGAAAGCACAAGCTGTCACATGCATCAAGGATGGCTTTTGCGTTTCCTAAATTGCGATTATTAAGGAATTGCAATTAAGGAATAGCAAAAGCCTATGCATGTAGGAATCTCTAAAAAAATATTGATTCTTAAACATTCCTATTGGCCTACAGGCCCATAGGAATGAATGGGAATTGCATGCACAATTTGCGAGTACCAAATAAGTACTTGCAAATTGGGCATACGATTTCAAGGGTGCCAAAAAACACCCTGTTGCACCTCTGAAAATGTAATGTGCACCCATGTTGCGCACACACATGCCCCAAGATCATGTGTGTGTGTGTGTAACATGTAACTTTGAAAAATGCACTTTAGTGCATTTCTGAAAGTTTTTGCAAATTACTGACCATTTTTTTCCCAGTAATTTGCGACCCCTAATAGCGAAATCGCTATTTTAAATTGCTTCTAGCATTGCATTTAAGGAATCGCAATTTGAGATTCCTTAAATGCAATCACAATTTGCGAGTTTTGCATTTGGGATGATGCATCCCAAATGCAAAAATACGGGTCGCAAAGGGGCAGATTCTGAGAATCTGCCTGTTTGCGACAGGTTTTTAGTTTGATGCATGGGGTCCTTAATGCCCAAAATTCTTGCTACTTCTATGCACTATAAATACAGGTGTTACTACTGATCAAGTTAAAGGTGCTGAGGGGCATATTTACAAGCCCCTATCGCCATGCCACGTCACTCTTTAGGACAAGTGGTGGCGATAGCGGCTTCTCCTTATTTACAAGGCAGCGTTAATGCCAGTTAACGCTAACTTAACGCTACAGTATAAATAAGGCCCTCTTTCATGCTACACTTAATGTGAAAGGGGTGGGCAATGGGTGTTGTGGTGGGTGTTTCACTGCTAGGCCCATTGATTTTGACACTGCCCCATATTTACAACGGAGGCGTAAATATGGTGCAGCACCAAAATTAAGACTAGGGAAAACCTGGTCTTACCCTGGCAAAACGAGGAACAAAAGACAATGATTGTATATGTGCAGGAAGGTGTTGCTTCCTGCACATAAACAATCATTTAAAAAAATGACGTTTTGCTACTTCTATGTGTGCTGCACTAAGAAGCACACATAGAAGTTACAAAACCCCATTCAAAGAACGTTTATGTGCAGGAAGGGATACCGTCCTGCATATAAACAATCTCCCCCTACAATGCAGCCACCCTTGCACTGTGGTGACGGTGCCGCTAGCCAGGGCAAATTTAGTGCCAGTGCAGGGGGAAACACAGGGCTGCACCATATTGTAAATATGGTGCACCCATGCGTTTCTAAAGTGACAGAGTGTGTTGTTAGCCTTCTTGGCCTAACAACACGGTTCACCACTTTACTAGTAAATATGCTGTTGAGTTTCTCAAGCATTTGATCTTCCATAGATTCACATGCTTGAGTCATTTCCTGTTGCCATGGGGAAGGATTCAAGAATATCATTCTCTGTGGCGACGGGGCAATGATTCAAGCGTGTGAATCTATGAAAGGCACCAATGCTGGAGAACCGGATTTGCAGGTAAGTAACTTATTTCTTTATCAACTGTGTAAGAAAAAGCCTCATCTAGGACTTACTGAGTTTCAAAATTAAGACCAGTTAGTCACACACAGACACCAGCTGTCATAGTTGAACTTCCTGAGCTACCTTGCTAGGCCATAATACTACATTACAAAGCACAACACCACATTACAGATGCACTTAGCAATAAAGTAAGCTCGAAATCACAGAACCCCCTAAAGTCATGTATGTTTGTAATACGCTATGTCAGTTGAACTGCTGGCAACAGGGGATTTAAAAACAGTTGTTTTTAATAAGAGGTTTCAGATTTCCAATTGTGAGTGAAAAACAGCACAAGTGGTGGTGGGGAAACATCGGTTGCATTGCGGTCTTCACACCGCAATACATTTACAACGCAGCCGTTACAACGCAAGTCATTACAATGACTTGCGCTGGATGGCGCTCTAAGCTAAGGAATAGTATGATTTACTATTCCAACACCTTCCCTCCTGTAACATAGGCTGGATTTGAAATAGTAAATCATTCTATTCCTAAGTGCAGTGCCCTCCAGCGCAAGTCGTTGTAATGTCTTGCGTTGTAATGGCTCAGTTGTAAAGGTATCGCGGTGTGAGCACTGCGATGTAACATCATATATTCCTGGTGGTGTGGGCGATACTTAATTGAAAGGTATCTTTTTCAAGCGTCACTGCGTGAAATTTACACCCCAACCAATTAAGCCCTAGATTCCACCTCCTTGCCTTCAAGAGATACTCCTTGTGCAAATGATACACATTTTCTATTTATTGGATAAACATTTGCAAAGATTCTGCATTCTGTTGTGGAATTCATTTATAACAACACATTCTTTTTTTTTTTTTTTTTTTTTTTTTTTTTTTTAAGTTTGAAGTTTATTAAGGAATGAAATAAAAAGCAGTAGCAGTACAGGAAAAAACAATCATAAGTTATAAAAAATCACAACTTTTCTCTTACATTTCAGTAGAATTATGCATAAAAATAAAAAGAACAACATGAAATGAAGAAATGCTAGAGTATCGAGGAGAAAGGAAAAAATCATTAAAATATAAATCTGAAAAATAACAATAAGTAAACATAGTGTGTAACAATAAATTTATATATATGAAGACAAAACATTCATGGTGGTTTTTGAACCTCGACATTGCGTAATGGAGAAATGGGAGGTGGTCTGGAGATCTGGGACAAATATTCGGTAAGGGGGATCCATAAAAGGTCACGTTGAATTGCTAGGGAAATAGGTGATACAAAATTTGTGTCTAGACGATGGTTAAAACACACTGCATTCCACCATGCAGTGAAGGAGACATCATTAGCCTGTTTCCAATGTGATGTAATATGATGAAAAGCTATGGCAATCAGGAGGTCCAGTAGTTTGAGTTTGAGGTGGGATCCAGGAAGATCAGGGGAAAGGGAACCTAGAAAAATATGAAGGATGGAAAAGGGATGAGTGATGTTGAAAAGTTTTTGGATTTGGGACCAAACTAAATGCCAGAAATGGAGAATGGGGGGGCATTCAAAGAGCATGTGTTTCAAATCAGCTATAGGACAAGAACAGGACCAACAGGTGGAAGGAGAGTCTGCTGAGAAAGATGATAAAATAGAGGGCGTATATAATGTACGATTATAAAGAAAAAATAAGGTTTGGGTAGTATTGGCAGCTCTAGACGTTTTGTGAAGTTTAGACCAAATTTTATCCCAAAAAATAGGGAGCCAATTTTGAGACAAGTCTTTTTCCCAAGCCAACTCAACTTTAGATTTCGAGCGTTCAGTCGATGATTGTAGAGTTTTATATAGAAAAGAAGCAGAGGGGGATTGATCAAGGGCATTAGAGATAGAAAGATGAGGTATAGGGATAGAATTGGTGTTGGGAAGATCGGAGAGATATTGGAGAAGTGATGGGATTAGCGATAAATATTGTTTACGGGTAGAGGAAGGTAATGAAAATTGTTCTTGAAGAAGGTGAAAGGGGAGAGGAACAGCACCAGAAATAAGTTGAGAAATCCATTTTAAACCACGAGAGTGCCAAGATTTCCAATAGAGAGAACGATTTCGAATTTGAAGATGCTTATTATGCCAAATGGGTTGAGTATGAATAGAAGAAGTAGAAGGATAAGAGGATAATAAGTAAGGCTGAAGAAGGGTGCGAGTGCGGGAAATTATAGGAGATCGAAGAGAGGAGACATTAGAGGAAAAGGAAAGAACTTCACTGATGTCATAGGGATGAAGGAAGGATGTTTCTAGCGTGAGCCAAAGTGGAGGATAATACGGAAGATCAGAAGAGAGCCAGCGTAAAGCTTGTTTTAAAGAAAAGGCAGTATGGTATGCTTTAAAATTGGGGAATTTAACACCTCCCACAGATTTATCCCTCTTCAGAACAGAAAGAGCTATTCGAGATCTTTTTCCTTTCCATAAAAATTTCAGCAAGATAGAATCTATTGACTTGAAGTAGTGAAATGGAATGCGAATAGGAATCATAGATATGGTGTAGAGAACCAAAGGCGCCAGCATCATTTTTATGGAGTCCAATCGCCCCCACCAAGAAAGAAAGAGAGGATTCCAACGTGTAGTAGAAGTAGAGATCTTAGTAGAGAGAGATTCAAAATTAAATTTGAGGGTATCAGAAAGGCGAGGGGCAAACCAGACACCCAAATATTTAATCTTAGAGGGTTGCCAGGAGAATCCAGACGTGTCAAATAGATGTTTGTGGCATAATGGGTTCAGGGGAAGTATTTCACACTTTTCCGTATTAAGTTTATATCCTGATACGATAGAGAAAGCAGATACTTGATTAAGGAAGGAAGGCAAGGTTGTTTGAGGGTTGGAACAGTAAAATAAAATATCATCCGCGTAGACCGATAACTTAACCTGTTGTTGGGAGCTATATTGAAAACCAGAAATGTGCTCATCTCGTCTGATTTTAGTTAAGAAGGGCTCTAAAGCTAGAATAAAAAGAAGAGGGGATAGAGGACATCCTTGGCGGACTCCTCTGCGAAGAGGAAAATAATCAGAAGTAATACCGTTAGCAAAGATGGAGGCATGGGGGCTGGAATAAAGTAAGGAAACAAGAGAAATGAATTTAGGTGGAAAACCAAACCAGCGAAGAGCTTGAAACATAAAATCCCATCCTATTCTATCAAAGGCCTTCTCGGCGTCGAGAGAAATGGCAGCTAGAGGAGATGGAAGAGAGATCGCTTTACTTAAGATGTTAAAGAAAACACGAGAATTATCGGATGATAAGCGACCCTTAACGAATCCGGATTGCTCCGGGCCAATGAGTTCTGGTAGGAGAGGATCAAGTCTAAGGGCTATAATTTTGGCGAAAATAATAATTTTTACATAACGTATGATCTTTATCTGGTTTGGGTATGAGACAAATTAATGCTTCCTGAAAAGATCCCCGAGAGGATCCAGAGTGGACAAAGGACTGAAATAAGAGTAAAAGCTTAGGGAGGAGAAGGGAGGAGAAGTGATTGTAAAACTCAATAGTAAAACCGTCCGGACCCGGGGCCTTGCCTCTACGGAGGATCGAAACCGCATGTGAAATTTCAGATGGGGAAATGTCCAAATCCAAGGATTGAAAATCAACATGAGAAGATTGAGGGGAAGGGATATCTTGGAAATATGATAAAAGGTCAGCAGGATCAGGGCTAGACTCAGGAGTGTATAAAGTTTGGTAAAATGAGACAAACTGTGCTAGAATATCTTTGTCTTTAAATTGAGAAACCCCGGCAGCATCTAGCAAGGACTCAATCTTCGTTCTTTCTTTGCGTATTTTTAAGTAGTTAGCCAGAAGTTTGCCCATTTTGTTCTGACCTCCATAGTAGCGGGAGTTACATTTAAGAAGAGAGTTGGAAGCTGCGTTAGTAGTAAACCTATTAAACTCAATTTTGGCAGAGAGAAGTTCACGAAGGGAAGATTCAGAGGAAGATTTATAATATGTATATTCTAATTTCTTTATTTTATCCAAAATTTGAGTTGACTTAAGAATCGACTGTTTTTTCTTTTGAGAGACAAAATTAATGATAAATCCCCTAGCGGCTGCTTTAAAAGAGTCCCAAACAGTGACAAAGGAAGACTCAGGGAGGTGATTCAATGTAAAAAATTCAGAGGCGAACGTCTTAAATTTAGTGGTAAAAATGGGGTCCAAAAGTAGAGAATTATTAAATCTCCAACGTCCCGAAGTAGGGGAAAAGGGGATAAGGTCAATATCGACAAAAAAGGTGTTGACAAGTTGTTTTGGCCTGCTATTTCTGATAAATTAGTTACTCTTAATGAACAATATGTTATTTTTGGTGGTGATTGCAACCAAGTTCTAGACCCTTTTCTTGATATAACAACACATTCTGATGAGACTCTAAAGGGTGTGGCAGTCCATTAGTACTAAGGTATATGCTACCTTCAAAATCCAATTACAGCTTAAAAGCAAATGCTGGTCTTTGATTATGGTAGCTTTCATTTGAGACCAAGTATTATATGATTTTACTAGTACAAATGTATGGGTCCGTTGGGTTGGGTTTGTAGTCTCAAGACATTAGAGTAGTTTGAATCTAAAAGTGCAAAAGCGACACTGCTAGAGGCAGAACAGAAAGGCAATGGGCACTACATACATGCAGTGGAGCCATCTTTTCTTCAGTTCTGCTCAGCACTCATTATCTCATTCAGGTACTGAGCTGAGGGAATCAGACCGCAGAGCTTTGCATTTTGTAGATAATTATTGAAGGGGCCGAAAGAAGTGCCTCTCCACAATAATAATGCATATTTCACTGATTTCTATTTACAGAGCCTTTGAGTTGTTTCTACTTGTCATTTTTGGCTTTATTCCCTCTTTATTTGCTGGGTCTGGTGCCTAGTAGACTTATGCGTCCACAGTAGTATTGCGTTTGATATTATCCTCACAGGTTAAAATCCCTGTGGGTCCACTTAGCCTTTTGTCCTTTAGACATCGATAAAATGAATACCATTAAGTTAGGTAACAATAAACATCTGTTATTAAGTGCAAAGTCACCCTTGATTGAGGTTATGGATTCTGGTTATTTATAACCCAACTGTGGCCCTTATGAAGGCAGTAGGCATGCACCTTGATGTCACTCATGCTAAATGTTTTCCTACAATGACCCAACAGATTAAGGAGAATATTCATGCAGGGTTACTGCAGTGAAGGACGACATTTTGTTTGCAGCCATTTGTTTGATTTGAACTGTTTTTGAACTCACCAGAATGTATTTGATAACTCAATGTATGATTTAGTAAACTTAGTAAGTGCTTTGCCTTGATTTAAAAAACAATGCATAACATGCCCGCTTCTTCCCCTAGTCACTACACTTGAGGAGATGCCAGCTCTGCAACTTAACTCATCAGATGCCTGTGAAAACGTAATCTATGCAGAAGAAACCTCCCCAGAGAACACTGAATTTGAGAAGGATGTAGGAAATGAAGCGGTTGTTGCTGAGCCTGAAACCATTTCTGATGCCAGTGACTGTGTTTGGCATGAAACTGAAGATCACGTTATTGTAATAGGGTCTGACACTTCAGAAACAGCAGAGGAGCAAAATGAGGTTACTACTGAACCTCTCTCACTAGTCAATCCACCCAGATGTACAAGCCAAAGAGAAGAGAACAACAGCCGCAGGATGACATATAGCTCAGACATTCAGTGTCAGTCAAGTAATGATGTGGAAGTTGTTCCTCTTCATCCACCGATCTCAGATTTCCCTCCTGGTATCCGCATTACCAAGGAATTTGTGCAATGTTTTCTTCCGCAGGTGCAAGGTAATATGCTTTTCCCATATAGGTGTGCTGCTTGCTGGCAAGCCTTTGAATCAGCAGACATGCTGTTCTCTCACGTGATCCACAGACTAAGGGGGGACTTCAGCTGCCTTGTGTTCTTCCAGAGGTGGAAACTGATGAGAAGAAGCCTGCGCATGGTGAGCAACAGACTTTTTGCTGCCACAGAGAGGCGGGACCGTCTGAAGAGAAAGCGAGAAGGTCTAATTTCTCTCCCACGTACAGTATGTTCTTGCTGTGGGAGGAGCGTCCAGGGGTACGTGAACAGCACCAGCAGTGAAAGCAACAGCAGCAGCTGCTGCAGTGGCAGCCGGAAGAGGAAGCAGCAAGATTATGTTTGTCTTTGCCCACCACCAAAAAGGCAACGTTCTAATAGAGAGTCATTCTACAAGGCCACTAGAGCAGACCACAAGAGGCAATTGATCAGCTAATAAGCACATACTTTTAGCCAAAACTTTAGAATTATTTAGGAAATGTTCATACACATTTAGGTTTAGCACATTACTAACCCATTACCAATAGGACAATGTTGATAGGTAAGAGGCCCTTACTTACGCAGCTAATTCCCTTTGTTAAACAGAGCTCCCTTGTCTGCTAAGAGCACATGTACAGTTCACAGAGAAGCTTTATCTGAGCCCCATGGCAAGACTGTCTGACAAAAACTGTAACTCCTTCACACTGATCTCCCTTTATCCTGTGCTGGGCATTATGTAGGCCGTAGAACATTCAAAGTTCTGCCACCTTTGTTAAGCTATACGTCACTTCTACAGAGAAATGCATCTAGTGGTCCAACAGAGTTCAGGGGCACATACACTCTAAAGAGCAATTAATCTTGCCTCAAAGTGTTAGATGTCACAGAGATGGCCTTTACTGAGCAGTGAAGTCATTACAGGTAGCGTCCCCTCACACATCTATCCAGAGTGCTACAGAACAGCATCACTTTTACCTGAAACACTCACTTCTACTGTCTAATGTTTTGAGCGCTAAATAGGTCAAATATGATATGCCTAAAGATATTTATCATTTGTGGCAGACAGGTTTACATTGAATGACTCCCCAGAGAGCCGCTGTTTTTACCCCAGGGTACATTTGGTGATTTGAAACAACTTCCTACTTTCCGTATCACCTCTCATTTTCCTATACAGTTCAGTTCACAGATTACCTTGGTTCATTATTTCCTGAGGACTTCCTGTTTCCAGATCTTAGACTTTGTATCTTAAGTTGCCCCAACTCCCATGTGTTACTCAACACCAAGATATAAAAAACAGGCTTGAATGAGCAAGGAACAGGGACTCAACTTTACATATTAGCATTACTTCCTGGCTGAAATTGGCATTGCTCCCTACCATAAAATAGGCACCAACTCCCGCTGTAGAACTGGCACAACTGTCTACTACACAATTAACACTACCTCCCTCACACGGATGAACTTCCTCATAGAAAACGCAGTTAGTTACAACTGCATAAATGAAGAATTTTTTATCTGCATAGACACACAGGGTCGTAGTAAGAGGTATTTCAACTAATTACAAAAAACTCAACTTGGGGAGATATCACATAACAAATTTAAAATGTTGTTTAATGTGGCATGTCTGCACTTATAGTAGTTGCTGCATCTGACCGTGTCACATACCAAATCAGCATAACCAACGGACACATACATAGATGATCCTAATCCCACCACTTTCACCTCAACTGCCACAGGTTTTGGACTACTGACCTCAGTGCAACCACTTTGCACTGCCAATCTTCCCACATACCCCCATCCTTTTGTACTACCAGTACTACTTCTCTGTTATTTACCATTTCTAAAACCTCACTGCTCTTATGTTGGCCAACATCCCAGTACCGTCGCAATCTAATGAATCCCAGCATCAGAGCCATGTCTACGCTTGAAGCACATGAATTGTGGAAAAAACGTAGGTAAAACAGACAAGCATCCTACCCAACCATCCCAATACGTGGTGGCTGGACCTTCCACAGAAAGGAACAAATCAGGGCTGTGACTTTTCTAAACAATGTATTGTGGATCAGGAATAAGAAATTCTGTAACACATATAAGAAACATGGAAGGACCCTCATTTTAAATAAGGCCACCTTGTCCATTACATTAAGTGAGAGCGTAGCTCACTTTTCATACATCAGGTATCAGGCATTGAAATGCCAAGTTGGCCTCCTGTGGTGTGCAGGGTCCCCATGTTGAGAGTAACAAGTGAGTGGTCTGATATCCCTCTGGGGAGGATGCCCTCTGCCGTGGCACATTTTACGTGGGTGGCTAGAAGAAGCAGGAGGTTAATCTGTGAGAGGGTTTTAACAGATGTTGAGGTATGTGCATATGTGTTAGCCCCAGGATGCCAGGCCCTCCAGATGTCACATAGACTCAGCGAGTTCATCCACCCCCAAAGGATTTGGATTTTTCTAAGCGATTTTGCTTTGTAAGAACTTTGAATTGCCTGGAAAATCCTCACTACTCTGTAGATTTACAAGATCCTGGGTCAAGGAGATCTTAGTGGGCTTCCTGGGTTGTATCGAGGAAAAGGTGGGGGATTTGTCTGGTTTTGGTTGTGCATGCGTTTGGGATCCTCACTCTTTCCCCGTTATGACTACAGAGAGGGGTAACTGTCTGCAGAAGTGCCACTTCTCACTCAGCAACTTCTCTGTAAATGTCTCAACTCATTCAACTGAAGTCAATCAGTAAACAACACCTCACCTTATTCAGGTCCAGCATCACAGCTCATATATACCATACATTTCTCAATTTCACACTCAAGTTTTCGTTCCCAAAAAAGGAAGCATATCTGATACACAGGACAATCAAAAGCTGTCTTGATGGCTACCGGGAAAAATAATCAAATGTATTCATACCACTGCAGCCATCTAGCTACACGAGTCATGCATAAAATACATCACACTCTTTAAGGAAATGATATCAGACTTCACTCTGGCGCTTGTGGCTGTCTGACACTGCGGTATAATTCATGATGTGCCTGCTCTTTGTTTGGGAACTGTGGCACTTCAACCCTCCTAGCAACAATCTAGGCCTAGGCCTAGGATTTTCCCCCAACTACCATGAGGGTACACATGTAACAAGCAGTGAAGCAGCAGCAGGGTAATTTGAGCCAGTAAAAGGGTCCACCTCACCTGCATCCTTGATGGGTCCACTAATGATTCACCTGCCTCGAGTCCCAGGCCAGGAGGCCTCTAGCCAGCACGTTGCTGAGGTTGGTGTCTGGGGTAGGGACACTACCTGGACAATGGAGTAGGTCCCACCCACTGCTCTACCGCAACCACTTGGATCCGTAGCACTTATGTGCTGTGGATTGCCAACTCACTGCCACATAGAAGTCCTCTGGTCCAAGCTTTCAGCTCATCTCCTTCCAATAGACATATGCTCAGTGAGTATTGTCAGGTTCTTGCTCTTCATCAACAGTCAATGCTTGAACACCTGTCACCAAAGGCCTTAGCGGTATATGGGCATGTATTGCTTTTCCTCACACATGTTGATATTTTATGAAAGTGTTTAAAAATGTCGAGAACCTTCCTAATTATTTAGTTACAAAGAATGTATCTAAAACGACAACATATCTATAAATTATTGCCAAGCCAATTTTTTGTTATGAATCATTTTCTACAACATTGGATATTGTGTCCCATTTCTGAACCATGAAGTGCACTGTAAGATAAAGGTGTACTTTCATTTTTCTACTGAATGGGGTTTCCTCTTGTGTTAACCAACTCTATGAAAAGCCAAATTATTGTCCCCTGTGAACAAAATGTTTTCTCAACTCTCTGTTTTTTGACTTTGTATTTCTACTCCCTGTCGAAAATAATAGGATATTGTAGCAATTATAGGTTTTTATTGTACAGTATCATAAGTTGTAAATGTTAAACAAATTCTAGTAATATAATAAATTGTAAACTGCTGATATACACACCACAAAAAAATCCAACGAAAATAAACTTTACAAACGTGTTGGCTCCTTACTTGCGGCTGTGTTCTCTTTTTTTGTATGAATGGTGCAAGTTTACCCCTTTCTCCACAGGAAACACATTGGGGCATATGTACAAGCCCCTATCGCCACCACAACATCACCTATAGTGACGTTGTGGTGGCGATAGGGGCTGCGCCTTATGTACAAGGCAGCGTTAAGCCACTTAACGTGGCTTAATGCTGCCTTGTACATAAGGCCCCCGTCCAAGCTATGGTTAGCGTCAAAGGGGTGGGCAGTGGGTTTTGTGGTGGGCGTTCCACCACAACATTTATTTTGATGCTGCTCCCTATGTACAAGGGAGGCATACATAGGAGGCAGCACTAAAATCAAGACCAGGCAAAACCTAGTCTAGTCTTAAGATGGCGAAACGAGGAGAAATGCATTATTTCTCCTTGTTTTTGCTTTTTTTCCATGTGTGCTGCATTGTGCAGCACACATGGAAAAAGCAAAATGCCATTGTTTTTTTTATGTATAGGAAGGTGTCCCTTCCTGTACATAAACAAACTTTTTTTTAAAATGCAATTTGTTCAGTTTCATGTGTGCTGCATGAAGCAGCACGCATGAAACTGAACAAATTGCATTTCTAGGATTGTTTATGTGCAGGAAGAGACACCTTCCTACACATAAACAATCCTCTCCTGCATGCAGAAACCCTTGCATTCTGGTGCAAGGGTGCCTGCGTTGGCGCTAAGATGCTATACTTCCTGGCACTGTACCTGCCACTCCCCTCCCGAACCTCCATCCGCCGGCTAAAGCCAGGTGATTATTGTCAATCAGGAACTATGGAAAACAAGTGTGGAGGTATGGTAGCTAAGTGCAATGGGCATAAGTTGGTGTAGCAGTAGGTATCAGTGTAGAGTGACATAGGTATGTTTATTGTGACTGTGCTTATCCCATATTATTACATGGATTTAACCTTTATGCACTATTGTAGTCATGAATGTAATATGACCTCAAAATGTTACATGCTTGAAAGGGGTAGTGTCTGAGTATTTTGGGGTGTATGGATGATCTGATACCACGATCTGTCAAAGGATATAATTTGTGGGAAGAGCCTATGGGCAATGCAAGCTTTATTGTCACAAAGAAATAGATCCCATCACAATTAACAGGTTAGGCGCTGATTAGTCAATATCTCATCAGTAGCTTTTCTTGATTAGACCATGGTGTATTCAATTCAATAAAACCTATCACAAGACACCAACCTGCACGACATTGAAGCCCAGAAGCCCTGGTCTCAGGGAAAAGGCTGATCAGTGGCTTTTGGCTCTCACTCTGTTTGAACCTTGTCAGTGGGCATCCAGAAAGTTTGGTAGCTATTTTGTTTGTTTGTAAATGATTCCAGCGGCTCAACTTCCTTAAAGAATAAAAGTAGATTACAATAAAAATTGGCATCACTGGATTCTATTCCTGCTATGGCTGTAGGATGGAATTTGTAATACAATAGATGCCCCGAGTTTTCCAAGATACATAGGGAATGCTCCCAGGCAGATGATAGTTTAACATGAGCCCAGTTAAAGAAAAAGTCATGTTAATCAGGGTGATAAATAATCTACAGCCATCTGAAGCTATTGGGGGCATTTGGTATGTACAGTTTAGCTAAAAATCTTAGCCAGGCCTAGATGGTCGGGTACAAGGACTGTTCCAATATCAGGGAGATATCTGATAAAGCAATAGTCCCTATCCACTGTGAGAGGCGAATTTTAGTACTTTATCACAAGAAATCCAAAACGGTATTCTGCAAATGGTCACCTGATACCCATGTTGAGCATTTTTGGGGAGGATTTCCCTAGTAGGAACAAGTAACAAGTATTGTTCCTAGTAGGGTCAAAACTCATGTTTTAGAGAAAGCGAATAGCACCAACTATTTCCACAGAAGGGAGACTTGCTTTAATAATTGGCATCCACAATGCACAATGTAGCACATTTGACTATATTGACAAAGAAAACTGTGTACTGGGGGATGGCTGCTATATTGTATATTTCCACACCCTTTCATAGGCCAGGTAGAACTTCCCTGTGGAACAAGCCAATGGTTGAAGTGTGCATGTTTCCTCTTATCCTCATTCAATTATTATTCAATCACACAAGTAGAAATTACTTTGCTAAACCTCACTTTTGGATACAATATTATGATTGGGGTGATTCAACCTAACTTTGGAGAATAGTTCATTCTTGCTATGTTCTTTGCTGATGACACACTGCTTCTGATTAACAATGTGAGTCAGCTTTAATGTAGCTAGCTTCTTACTGATTTCACAGAAGCATTAGATGTACTTCGGTGAATCAAAACTAATGATCTTTGGCTTCTTTCAAGGGTGATAGCATCTGGGATACAATGCACATCCATGTAGTTTGTAGCTGATTCTGGCACTAGTCATGGCCCCCAGATTAAGGTACATTCCAATATTAGGTGAAGGAACCCACTGAAATTCAATAGTAAATACCTATAACCAACTTAGCACCTACAATAATGGTTGAATATTGGTTCTCTTAATAAAAACATATCTGGCCAACATCCTTCTGGCAGTAATATTTTCGGGACTGATGAGTCACAAATGGATCATGATAGATTAGAAGCTGCAGATGTGTCACTGAATTGTGAGAAACTAATATTCTTGTTGCTGTTAAAATGCAACGTGGTATCAATTTGGAGAAACAAGTAGCAAACTGTGCATCAAGAACTTGGCTCAACAAAATTTGTAATGCAAAGGTGGGTCTGTATTTGTTATAATCAATAGTTTTCTTTAAAAGACGCAGCCCACGAATGAGTGATGGGACTACAGCGGATTCTGGATTTCCAAAGTAGATATGAACAGGTTTAAAATTAGGTGGGTCAAGAGAATTGGCTCTAAAGGGTGTTTAGATAAACAAAGACGGTGAACAATTTCTTAGCAGAGGTGTGCATAAGCTATTGTCTGAAAAATCTCCAATTTACAACATGTTTTAACACTAGCATGACTCTTGGGTTCTCCAAAGGTGCTTTCAGTGAAATCAAATGGTGGAATATGATTAACAGGATTAGTATAATTTCCCACAGCTGTAACTTTAGGATGAAGGGTTGGAATGTGTCTTTTGCCAGGGAAGAAACTTTGAGATGGCCATTGAGAAGGTAGCAAACCCCTTCAATTTTGTATTTTTCCCACAGCCATAGGCTCTGACAGTGATATTCACACAACATTTGGCAACCTGTCTGTTATGTCAAATAGCTGGGATAAGAGAGATGATTAGTTGTGAAAACGCCCAAGCAACCCCAACATTTCTGGGGGCTTGAGGGAGACTGTTGTGAGGCCACAAAGTTTTCTATTTGAGTCTTGTCCTAGCAGGCCTCAAAGGTAGAGGTTCTATGGCCATTCAGCTAAGAACTCAGTTATATCCAACTTGTGAACTCAGTCATCAAAATGTCAAGATGAATTGCTCAATTAATAATCAGGCTATTCGATTGGATTGCAAGGATGACGTTGGACATTCTAAGTGTCAAGGCAGAACAAGTTGTCAAACATTTGGGCAGCTTATAATGTGTATATTGGGTAAGAATACACTATGGAGTTATTTGATAAGAAGCTTAAAATGCATTTGCAACATAATAGGTCTCGCATTCACACGAGTTTGAGCTATTGCCATTGTATATGACAATGCCTTTTATTTATGTTTTGGGATCTAAACCATAAATAAAAGGCATTGTCCTTTACAAGACTAATAGCTTAAAGTCTCGCAAACGTGAGACGTATTGCACTGCAATAAAAGGCCTTTCCGACCGCTTGTTAGATTGTAAATATCAGAGGAAGAGACTGGCCTGCGACGTCTTCCAAGTGGTAATAAATTGTGGAGTAAAGAAGATGTGTAAGTGTTGTAAATTACACAGACACAAAGTGTGAAGAGTTACATATGATCCGAGAAATAAACTCTAACAAAGAACTCCAACACCTTTCGCACTGTGATTACACTGTTGCGGCTCAGGAGGAAGAGCGGGTGGGGGGTTATTTCCTGCCCTCTCCGTGATTTGAGTATGCAATGTGGTATTGCATAATATTATTGTTATATTTAGCCTAATAAATACTCCAGCTGTAGTAGGGCCCTGGCTTAACCTCCTGGTGCAGGGCTGGCTGAGGTTTAAGGCACACATGGAGGGAGGGAGTGATGGTCTCAGCTGCAGCTCGGGCCTCGTAGAGTGCCCCTGCTATTACTAGTGAGTGAGAGCCGCTGAGGTGGTGGTGGTGGTGATGGTGATGGAATAGGTGGTGGTACTGGTGGTTCTGGTACTGGTGGTGGAGGTACTTGTGGTGGTATTGCTGTTGGAGGTACTGGTAGTCCTGGTGGTGGTGGTACTGGTATTGGTGGTACTGGTGTTGGTGGTACTAGTACTGGTACTTATGGTACAGGTACTGGTGGTGGTATTGTTGGTGGTAGGGGTGGTATTGGTAGTGGTATTGGTGCTGGTGGTATTGGTGGAGGTACTGGTGGTATTGGTGGTGGTACTCGTGGTCTTGGTGGTGGTACTGGTGGTATTGGTGGTACTGGTACTGGTGCTGGTACTAGTACGGGTGGTATTGGTACTGAAAGTACTGGTACAGGTGGTGCTGGTAGTACTGGTGCTGGCGGTATGGTTGGCAGTAGTGCTGGTGGTAGTGATACTAGTGGAGGTAGTGGTACTGGTTTCGGTACTGGTAGTGGTGGCACTGGTACTGGTGGTGGTGATACTGGTGGTATTGATGGTTGTGGTACTGGTACTGCTAGTGGTGATGGTAGTACTGGTGATGGTACTGGTGGTAGTTGCACTGGTGGCGATGGTAGTGGTGGTGGTACTGGTGGTGGTACTGGTGGTGGTGGTGGTGGTACTGGTACTGGTGGTGCTGTTGGTACTGGTGGTTCTGGTGGTGTTACTGGTGGTGGTGGTACTAGTACTGCTGGTGGTACTAGTGGTGGTAGTACTGGTGGTGGTGGTACTGGTGGTGGTGGTACTGGTGGTGGTGATACTGGTGGTAATGGTGGGACTGGTACTGGTGGAACTGGTACTGGTGGTATATCTGGTGGTGGTGGTACTGGTGGCGTTACTGGTGGTGGTGGTGGTACTGGTGGTACTGGATGTGGTGGTACTGGTGGTTGTAGTACTGGTGGTACTGGTATTATTGGTGGTACTGGTTCTGGTGGTACTGGTGGTAGTGGTACTAGTGGTAGTGGTACTCTGTTGGTGGGACTGGTGGTGGTGGTACTGGATGTTGTGGTGATACTGGTGGTGCTGGTTGTGCTACAGTGGTGAGGTGGTGGTACTGGTGGTGGTGGTACTGGTACTTGTAGTGGTGGTGGTGGGGGTGGTACTGGTAGTGGCGGTGGTACTGATGGTAGAGGTGGTGGTGGTGGTACTGGTAGTGGTGGTGGTGGTACTGGTAGTGGTGGAGGTGGTGGTACAGGTAGTGGTGGTGGTACGGGCACTGGTGATGGTACTGGTGGTGGTGGTACTACTGGTTGCACTGGTGGAACTGGTGGTGGTAGTACTGGTGGTGGTACTGCTGCTGGTGGTGGTACTGGTGGCAGTGGTACTGGTGGTCGTGGTACTGGTGGTGGTATTGGCGGTCGTGGTACTGGTGGTGGTCGTACTGGTTGTGGTTCTACTGGTGGTACTGGGGGTGGTGGTACTGGTGGTGGTGGTACTGGTGGAGGTGATTGTACTGGTGGTATTGGTGGTATTGTTGGTACTGGTAGTGGTGGTGGTGGTGGTGGTGGCCATACTCGTGTTGGTGATGGTGGTACTGGTGTTAGTGGTGGTGATGCTGGTGGTGGTACTGGTGGTGGTAATGCTGGTGGTACTGGTGGTAGTGGTACTGGTGGTACTAGTGGTAATGGTGGTGGTACTGGTAGTGGTGGTGGTACTGCTAGTAGTGGTTCTAGTAGTGGTGGTAGTGGTGGTACTGGAGGTGGTGATACTGGTAGTGGTGGTGGTACTCGTGGTTGCACTGGTGTAACTGGTGGTGGTAGTACTGGTGGTGGTGGTACTGGTGGTGGTGGTACTGGTGGTGGTGATACTGGTGGTAATGGTGGGACTGGTACTGGTGGAACTGGTACTGGTGGTAGATCTGGTGGTGGTGGTACTGGTGGCGTTACTGGTGGTGGTGGTGGTACTGGTGGTACTGGAGGTGGTGGTACTGGTGGTTGTAGTACTGGTGGTACTGGTATTGGTGGTGGTACTGGTTCTGGTGGTACTGGTGGTAGTGGTACTAGTGGTAGTGGTACTCTGTTGGTGGGACTGGTGGTGGTGGTACTGGATGTTGTGGTGATACTGGTGGTGCTGGTTGTGCTACAGTGGTGAGGTGGTGGTACTGGTGGTGGTGGTACTGGTACTTGTAGTGGTGGTGGTGGGGGTGGTACTGGTAGTGGTGGTATTACTGATGGTGGAGGTGGTGGTGGTGGTACTGGTAGTGGTGGTGGTGGTACTGGTAGTGGTGGAGGTGGTGGTACAGGTAGTGGTGGTGGTACGGGCACTGGTGATGGTACTGGTGGTGGTGGTACTACTGGTTGCACTGGTGGAACTGGTGGTGGTAGTACTGGTGGTGGTACTGCTGCTGGTGGTGGTACTGGTGGCAGTGGTACTGGTGGTCGTGGTACTGGTGGTGGTATTGGCAGTGGTGGTACTGGTGGTGGTCGTACTGGTTGTGGTTCTACTGGTGGTACTGGGGGTGGTGGTACTGGTGGTGGTGGTACTGGTGGAGGTGATTGTACTGGTGGTATTGGTGGTATTGTTGGTACTGGTAGTGGTGGTGGTGGTGGCGGTGGCCATACTCGTGTTGGTGATGGTGGTACTGGTGTTAGTGGTGGTGATGCTGGTGGTGGTACTGGTGGTGGTAATGCTGGTGGTACTGGTGGTAGTGGTACTGGTGGTACTAGTGGTAATGGTGGTGGTACTGGTAGTGGTGGTGGTACTGCTAGTAGTGGTTCTAGTAGTGGTGGTAGTGGTGGTACTGGAGGTGGTGATACTGGTAGTGGTGGTGGTACTCGTGGTTGCACTGGTGTAACTGGTGGTGGTAGTACTGGTGGTGATGGTGGTTCTGGTGGTACTGGTGATACTGGTGGTGGCGGTACTGGTGGTGATGGTGGTCATACTGGTTGTGGTTGTACTTGTGGTACTGGTGGTGGTGATACTGGTGGTGGTACTGGTGTTGGTCATACTGGTGGTGGTGGTACTGGTGGAGGTGATGGTACTGGTGGTATTGGTGGTATTGTTGGTACTGGTAGTGGTGGTGGTGGTGGTGGCCATACTCGTGTTGGTGATGGTGGTACTGGTGTTAGTGGTGGTGATGCTGGTGGTGGTACTGGTGGTGGTAATGCTGGTGATACTGGTGGTAGTGGTACTGGTGGTACTAGTGGTAATGGTGGTGGTTAAGCATGGGCGTAAAATCCGCTCCGCTCGCGGATTTTTCGGATTTTCGGCAAATTCGCAATCCGCGAACTCTCGCGAATTTTTCGAAAATCCGTGAATTCGCTCGCGGCGGATTTTTTGCTTGGTTGCGGCGCGCGGCGTGGTGCACGGCGTTCACTTTCCGTCATTAAGCGTTTGCCGAGTTGTTTTTCTCGATCATATTTTGCGAGTGCTGCGCCATTTTGGATCTTGCTGCGTGATCCCGCGGGAGTTTGGCGCCCGCGAATACGTAATCGCGGCTTGCCACCTTGCACAGCACACCTCGCGAGAGTTCGCAATTGCGAACACGTAGTTGCGGCGGAAAGGAACAATCTCGCACTCGCGAAATAGAGATTTTGCAATTCTGCACAAGAAAATCACCAGCAAACAGGATAAACCTTCAGAAAATTATGATTTTTATCAGAATCACTCCTCAGGTTGACATTTGCATGGCCTTTTTTTTTGCAAGGAGTCCATTTTTTGGGGGGGGGGGAAGGAAGTGCCCCACAGTCTCCAACTTCCTGTTCCTGTCCAGCAGGCTCCTCCCAGTGCTTTGTCCATCTCCTGGTCACTTTCATTTGGATCTGGAGCTGGAAGGATTACTTTTTGTGGGTGCTGCTGGATATTTGGATTTGAGGCCTTTTTGACTTTCTTTGGATCACTTTTGGATTAGAAATCAACTTTCACAAGTAAGTTTGTTTGGGGCATTACAGTTGCTGCAACTACAATTTTGGAACTTTTTCAGAACATTAAATAAATTATATTGTGGGTAGCCACAGTATCCAGTAGGAGCAGGGTTGGTTATGGGTGCATGATACAACTGTTTTGTTGAATTTAAACACCATTGAGGCCATGGATGGGCTGGGATTGTGCTGATGTTTGTTGTTTTTGTCGTTTTTTTGGGGCTGCTGGTGTGGCCTTTTGCCCAGGGGTAGTGGTGCATGGACTGAGTGTGCCTGTGGGGTCTCACTCTCTTTAATGTAAACATCCTGGATGGCATTGGATTGTGGTGATTTTTGGGTGTTTTTCATTTTTTTTGGGGTGTACTGTTGATGTGGACTGGCCATGTGGGTGGTGGTGGTGGCCATCTTGAGTGCTGGCTGGTACAGGCAACATGTGCTTGGGGTGCAAGGGGCCATTTTGAAGAGAGGCAGTGTCTGAGGCCTGCACTTATTTTGCCTACTTTTCATCCATTATGCCCAGGGGTAGTGAGTGTTGCATGGGCCTAGTCTTTCTGTGGGGTGTCTTCTTGAATTTAAACACCATTGAGGTCATGGATGGGCTGGGATTGTGCTGAATTTTGTGGTTTTTGTGGTTTTTTGGGGCTGCTGGTGGGGCCCTTTGCCCAGGGGTAGTGAGTGTTGCATGGGCCTAGTCTTTCTGTGGGGTGTCTTCTTGAATTTAAACACCATTGAGGCCATGGATAGGCTGGGATTGTGCTGTTTTTTGTGTTTTTTGTCGTTTTTTGGGGGCTGCTGGTGTGGCCTTTTGCCAAGGGGTAGTGATGCATGGACTGAGTGTGCCTGTGGGGTCTCACTGTCTTTAATGTAAACATCCTGGATGGCATTGTATTGTGGTGATTTTTGGGTGTTTTTCTGTTTTTTTGGGGTGTACTGTTGATGTGGACTGGCCATGTGGGTGGTGGTGGTGGCCATCTTGAGTGCTGGCGGGTACAGGCAACATGTGCTTGGGGAGCAAGGGGCCATTTTGAAGAGAGGCAGTGTCTAAGGCCTGCACTTATTTTGCCTACTTTTCATCCATTATCCCCAGGGGTAGTGAGTGTTGCATGGGCCTAGTCTTTCTGTGGGGTGTCTTCTTGAATTTAAACACCATTGAGGCCATGGATGGGCTGGGATTGTGCTGAACTTTGTGGTTTTTGTCGTTTTTTGGGGCTGCTGGTGGGGCCCTTTGCCCAGGGGTGGTGAGTGTTGCATGGGCCTAGTCTTTCTGTGGGGTGTCCTCTTGAATTTAAACACCATTGAGGCCATGGATGGGCTGGGATTGTGCTGTTTTTTGTCATTTTTTGGGGGCTGCTGGTGTGGCCTTTTGCCCAGGGGTAGTGGTGCATGGACTGAGTGTGCCTGTGGGGTCTCACTCTCTTTAATGTAAACATCCTGGATGGCATTGGATTGTGGTGATTTTTGGGTGTTTTTCGTTTTTTTTGGGGTGTACTCAACCGATGTCTTTCCCCTGAGGTGGAAGCCGGGGGCGCTGTGTGCTGTTATTTTTAAATTTGCACTCTGCACTTTGATGTAACAATTTTACTGTGTAGGTTAATTGATTTTAAAAATTGCCCACACGTATTCACAAATTGTTTTAAATTACCTCGCTACTTGTAATTGGCAGCATAGTTGAACACTAACTATTGCACGGGTCCTGGCCCCCTCGAACCGACTCCCAGAGCGCATTCTTCACCTGGGGCGCAGGGAGAGAAGGGGTCGGCCATCTTGGGTGAGGGAGGGGTAGCGCTGCAGATGCTGAACGCTTCCCACCCTCCTCACACCAGATATAAGGAGATGCACTTCCGCCGGCGCAGCGGGCGGGAGCAGCGGGCGCGCCGGCGGCGTGCCGAAGGCGCGCCAAAGGCAAGCCCATTTGCGTCCGTCCGTGCCGGGACCCTGCCCAGGGCCATACCCCCTGCTCGTACTCTTCTATACAACCGTAGCACGCTACTGGAGCTTCGTCCAACTCATGCCCCCCGCTGTACAAAATTCGATTTACGGCACACTACCATGGACACTAACATAAAATGCTCTTATTGTAATGCCACAATTCCCTTGCATACTTATACTAGCCCTATTAAAACACCTGGAAATGTCTGCGAAAAGCAAGTCGCTATGGCCCTTATCAATGCACGATCTCTGGGCAAACACTGCCAAGAGGTAGCAGATCTCATCATCGATCATAATCTGGATGTCCTCTACATTACCGAAACATGGACGGATGAGGCATCCGCACCTGACTACGTTACGGCAGTTCCTCTAGGCTACAACGCCTATCGGCAGGATAGGGCTAGGAAAAGAGGCGGAGGACTGGCCATTATAGCAAGAGACCAATTCGAGGTCCACATCTCTCCTATCCCTGCCACATCATGTGAAGCAACACATTTTAATATAAAATGTACACCTCTGTTCAGCTTTAAAGGAGTGCTGCCTTACCGACCTCCTGGGACTAGAGCAGCCTTTCTCACCAACTTAACTGACATACTAGAATCTATAGCTATTGAAGAGTCTACCACGGTAATGGGCGATTTTAATTTTCACTTGGAACAAATCAATGACAAAGACACTATCGCCCTCACATCAGACCTAGAAATTGTAGGCCTTAGGCAACTGGTTATGGCTCCTACCCACCAGGCAGGACATACGCTGGACGGTATCTTTACCAACGTTGAAGATTTAAATATAACTGAAATTCTTCCCATGACCTGGACAGATCATGCGGCCATATTTTGCAGCCTTGCCTTCAAAGGATCATCAAGGAGGATGACCTCCTACCCGAAACCAGGCACGTTTAAAGCATGGAAGGACATAAATTATAATGACCTTAACACACTTCTGAACAACACCAGTCCTGACCTATCTAATAATCCGAGCATTGCGACCCACCAATTCCATGAATGGTTGGGCGATGCCATGACCCAGTTGGTACCTACTAAATC
The DNA here is from genome assembly GCF_964261635.1 of Lissotriton helveticus. Lineage (NCBI taxonomy): Eukaryota > Metazoa > Chordata > Amphibia > Caudata > Salamandridae > Lissotriton > Lissotriton helveticus. The sequence continues at coordinate 229,803 of NW_027611854.1, forward strand.
CTACTCAAAAAACAGGGGCCTGCCGACTGCTCAGTGGTACACAGAAGAGCTTAAAACTCAAAAACAACTAACTAGGAATAGGGAAAGGCACTGGCGACGAACGTACGATAACGAAAATAAGATTAAATATAAAGAATCTCTCGCCACCTACAAAACTATGATAACGGCAGCAAAATAGCACTTTTTCTCGCTACACATAGAAAATGCAAAAAATTCCAGCAAGCAACTGTATAACATTGCCAAAACCCTATCCGGTAATACAACGGACCTTAATCCACCCCCATCGCAATTATTTTGCGATGCCTTGTCTGAGTTTTTCTTTTCAAAGGTTAACAATATATACCAAGCTTTCTCCTCAGAATCTAATATTTGTAGGGCTTTCACCCCCCCGACCATGCCAGGAGATACCATGACAAGTTTTAAACACCTAACGATTGATCAAACAAAGATCATAGTGAGATCTATCAAATCAGGGTCAGCTCTAGATCCCTGTCCAACTTCGGTACTAGGCATGTTATCAGACACTACTATCCCAGTCATCACCAAGGTCTGCAACACGATATTGAGCTCTGGGATTTACCCCGACTCATTGAAAAATACATTGATCAAACCCCTGCTTAAAAAAATCAAATCTCGATAAACAGGAATTGAAAAATTACAGGCCTATAGCAAGTCTCCCTTTTCTAGCTAAAGTGATCGAAAAGGCCATGAATCAGCAGCTAGTGGAGCATATTGAAAGAAATAACCTGCTTGATGACACTCAGTTTGGTTTCCGTAAAAATCATGGTACGGAAACCGCGCTCATCAAAGCAGCGGATGACATCAGACTCATCCGTGATCAGGGAGGAACAGCACTATTGGTACTCCTAGATCTCTCAGCTGCATTCGACACGGTCGACCACAAGACCTTGGTCGACCGTGTCGGAAAGATGGGCATTCAGTCCACTGCGAGAGACTTGCTTGCTTCCTTCCTGGCCAATAGAACTCAGGCGGTTACTTTAGGACCATTTAAATCAGCCAATTTGTCGTTACCGTGTGGGGTTCCACAAGGCTCATCCCTAAGTCCGACACTGTTTAATATATATGTGTCGGACCTTGCTAGTGTCATCAAAGCACACGGGATGAGCCTAACCTCATACGCAGACGACACGCAATTGGTACTGGCTATAAGGGATGATGGGCTAAAGGTGGCAGAACGGTTCCAAAAGGGAATGACTGCTATTGGTGAGTGGATGGCAGGAAACTGCCTGAAGCTCAACTCTGATAAAACAGAGGTGGTCGTCTTTGGCACTCTCTCGCCAGCCTGGTCTGCAACGTGGTGGCCATCAGCCTTTGGCACTCCACCGTGCCCTACCACCAAGGTCAGAAACTTGGGAGTTATCTTTGATGACAAGCTTAACTTCATAGCACATGCTAATAAAGTGGCGTCCACGGCCCATTTTAAACTCAGGATGATAAGAAAAATCATTCCTTTTCTGCCGGACACTGCCGCAAAGACCCTGGTCACCTCATTAGTCTTAACTTCTTTAGACTACTGCAATGGACTCTTCCTGAAAACAAGAGTCACCAAAAAGCTGCAGACAGTACAAAATGTGGCTGCACGCCTGCTGTCTAAAAAGCCTAAATTTGCGCCCATTTCAGATACCTTGAGGACCTACCACTGGCTGACCATCCAAAACAGGATAAAATTTAAATCACTGTGCACAGTATACAAAGTGATGCAGGGTCAAGGGCCTCGCGTTCTTAAAAACCAATGAACACCCTACAAACCGGTTAGAAAGCTCCGATCCACATCACTTAACCAACTGGTGGTTCCACGTAGCAAAACAGTCTCCTGGGGCGATCGCCGCTTTCTAGTTGCGGCTCCCAAAATCTGGAACACCTTGCCACATCACATAAAAACCAGTCCCTCTCTTTTACAGTTTCGGAAAAAGCTGAAGACGTGGTTATTCAACCAATAACATTGCACACCAGTCAACATGAACTTCACCTTTAGGGAGGGACATTATTGCAGTCTAGCGCCGAGACCCCTACGGGTATTGGTTCGCGCTTTATGAATGTCAAACAATAAATAAATAAATAAATACTGTTGATGTGGACTGGCCATGTGGGTGGTGGTGGTGGCCATCTTGAGTGCTGGCGGGTACAGGCAACATGTGCTTGGGGTGCAAGGGGCCATTTTGAAGAGAGGCAGTGTCTGAGGCCTGCACTTATTTTGCCTACTTTTCATCCATTATGCCCAGGGGTAGTGAGTGTTGCATGGGCCTAGTCTTTCTGTTGGGTGTCCTCTTGAATTTAAACACCATTGAGGCCATGGATGGGCTGGGATTGTGCTGAATTTTGTGGTTTTTGTCGTTTTTTGGGGCTGCTGGTGGGGCCCTTTGCCCAGGGGTGGTGAGTGTTGCACAGGCCTAGTCTTTCTGTGGGGTGTCCTCTTGAATTTAAACACCATTGAGGCCATGGATGGGCTGGGATTGTGCTGAATTTTGTGGTTTTTGTCGTTTTTTGGGGCTGCTGGTGGGGCCCTTTGCCCAGGGGTGGTGAGTGTCGCATGGGCCTAGTCTTTCTGTGGGGTGTCTTCTTGAATTTAAACATCATTGAGGCCGTGGATGGGCTGGGATTGTGCTGATTTTTGTGTTTTTTGTCGTTTTTTTGGGGCTGCTGGTGTGGCCTTTTGCCCAGGGGTAGTGGTGCATGGACTGAGTGTGCCTGTGGGGTCTCACTCTCTTTAATGTAAACATCCTGGATGGCATTGGATTGTGGTGATTTTTGGGTGTTTTTCGTTTTTTTTGGGGTGTACTGTTGATGTGGACTGGCCATGTGGGTGGTGGTGGTGGCCATCTTGAGTGCTGGCGGTTACAGGCAACATGTGCTTGGGGTGCAAGGGGCCATTTTGAAGAGAGGCAGTGTCTGAGGCCTGCACTTATTTTGCCTACTTTTCATCCATTATGCCCAGGGGTAGTGAGTGTTGCATGGGCCTAGTCTTTCTGTGTGGCGTCTTGAATGTAAACATCATGGATGGCATGGGATTGTGCTGATTTTTCTGTGTTTTTCGATTTTTTGGGGTGTATAACTGAACTGATGTTCCTCTGTCTTCCATTGCTTTTAGGTGCAAAAGACTCACATAACGTCACGCGACGTCACGTCTGGACACAGACAACTCTGCAACTCGTGCAACTGCTGCCTGCTGTTCTGACCTGCTCTGAAGAAGATGGCCCCAAAAAAAGTTACCCGTAGCTCCTCTAGCAAGAAAGTTGCCAGTAAGGAGCAGAAGAAGCAAGTTACCAAGGAGACTGGTGTGCCGGCCGCCCCTTTTTTTGGGAGTAAAAGAAAAAGTATGCCTGCAGCAGCAGCGGGATCTGCTGGGGACCAAGCTGGGAGCAGCACCCCCGCTCCATTGGGCTCAGTGCCACCACCACTACCACGCCAACTTAAGTCCAAGCCCTTCAATGCTGCAGAGGCACTTAGTCTAGTTGTTCAATCACCATCGACCAGTGATGTTGGCTCATCGCAAGAAAGTAGCAGCAATGTCCCTCAATCAACACAGGTTGTTGTAACTCATCTGACGAGTGTTGAACAACCACAGCGCAACAAAAACCACATGTGCAAGTACAAGCCCAAGTACATGTGGAAGGAGAGGCAGCGCAAGGAGATGCGCAAGCAGAGGTGCATGGAGGGTCACAAGTGCCCACAATAGTTGTTCCTCCCGAAGTAGGGGCACATCAGGAAATCGACAATCAAGGCGCGGTTTCATTTGAGGAAGACACTCCTCCTGATGATCATTCATTGTCTTCCACACCCCTAGCAAGGAAGAGATCAAGGGTGGTGTCTACATCTTCTTTAAGCACACCTCCTTCTGATGATACGGATCAAAATTGGGAACCAGCACCACTGCCGTCTGAGAGTGAGGCACATGATCTTACAAAGGTAGTTAAGCGTAAAAGGAAGCTCGTCCAAAGTCTCACAGTTATGGAGTGTGATGATGAGGCTCAACAAGAAGTGGCGGATACTGCTGCTGATGAAGACTCTGACAACGACGACCCAGTCATCATAAAGGTCACTGCAGCCCCAGCGGGCATGCAGCAAACAGACATTTTGACCCTAGCCCGAAAAGCTGCTGAGCGTGATGATGATGATGTTGTCGACGAGGAGGCAGTGGAAACACCACAATCATTGGAGTTAAGTACACCAACTCGTACCGCTTCCATATTTCTTTCTTACAAGAAGGGACCTCCATCCACCTCGACCTTAATTAGTGGCGGTGAAAGTGCACAACGTACAAAAGTTGGGCAATCTAGATCCTCCACTTCATCTGGCATTAGCAGCATGACCACCACCACCCGTATCGCCGCCTCCTCCAGGCCCCACAGACACTTCAAGTCCCCAGTTTGGGACTTCTTTACTGTTTGCCAAAAAAGGGGAAAGTTCGCCATTTGTACAATTTGGAAGCTTGCAGTTAGTCGTGGTAAGTCAGGTACCAACTATGGTACCGGAGGCCAGAGAGGTCATCTTGAGAGACAGCACACTGTCCAATGGTTTGCGCACCTAGATGCGATCAAGGAAGCCCGAATTGGAAGTCAAGAAAACGTTGATGTTGCATCTGATGATGACGAGGAGGAAGAAGACGTGTCAAACACGTCACTTACATCCAGTACCCCTGTCAGCAGCACACCCCGTGTGAGGCACACTAAGAGTGTTGGAGCGAGTGAGACACCAACGCGCAAAAGTTCACCAGCGAGCATAATTGGGTCAACAAAGTCATTATCATCCCGTAAATGCTTGGTCCAGGGCAACATTAGAACCATGTTTTCTTCAGACGCGCCATATGAACGCAACCACCCACTGACGCGTCTGTATAACACTAAGCTGGCTAAAGTGCTAGCTGTGGACCTTCTCCCTTTTTCTTTTGTAGAAGCGGTAGGTTTTCTAGAATTAGTGGCAACGCTCTGTCCTAAATGGAAGGTTCCTAGCCGGTTCTATTTTGCCAGAGTTGCGGTTCCAGCACTACATGAAGATGTGCTGGAGGCGATTGGGGCAGCTTTGCAGAAGAGTGCTGTTCACACTATACATCTGACAACAGACATGTGGACCAGTGGCGCAGGCGCTGAATACATGTGCATCACTGCACACTGGGTCTCTTTTTCAGGTATTAAAGCAAAGCTAAACGCAGGTGTTGACCCGGACCAAGTTTTTAAAGCTGCTCGGAAACATGCAACACTAGCCATGTTTGGCTTGGAGAAAAGTCATACAGCAGAAAACATTTTGGACGAGTTTAACAAAAAGGTCTTTCACTGGCTGTCCCCAAAAAAATGCCAGATTGGTTATGTTTCCACGGATAATGGTGCCAATGTAGTTAAGGCCATGTCGCTGGGTGCATATTTCAGAGTGCCGTGTTTGGCGCACTGTATCAACCTGGTAGTTAAAAAATTCTTGAGTGATACAGACAGTACAGCGTTCGAGGTAATGGCCACCTGCCGCAAAATGTGCAACCATTTCAGCCATTCTTTTAAGGCCCGGAAGCATCTGAGGAGGCTGCTACTTGAACGTCGAATGCCAGTGAAAGCACTCATCCAGGAGGTGGCAACACGTTGGAACTCAACCTTCTACATGCTTGAGCGTCTGTATGAGCAGTATACGGTACTCGATCAATATTTCTTAACAGAGGGTGCAGCTCAGAAGGACCTGCGGATGGGTGCGGCGCAATGGGACATAGTTAAAAGCCTGACAGACATGCTTCGTCCTTTTGAGTTCTTCACGCGTGCAGTCAGCCAGGAGGACTGTAATTTGGGAAAAGCTATCCCATTGTTGTGCATGCTGGAGCACCAACTGAAGGCGGTGTCTTCTGAGTTTGAAAAAGATGAAGAAAAAAAAGACCCTTTTATTTTGTCCGAGAAATTATTAGAGCGCCTACGTGGTGATAAACGTCTTAAAAAGATCAAGTCAGAACAGCATTACATTTGTGCTACTATTCTGGATCCACGCTACAAAAAGGCGCTGGCAGGCCAAGCATTCTTTCCTTTTGCTGATGAAGATGTTCAAAACTACAAACATTGGCTAGCCTGGTCAGCCAAGAGGTTTGAAAAAGAACGGCAGGATATTGAAGGAGAAGGCAGTACATCAGCATCAGCATCAGCAGGCCATCCCCAGTCAAAAAAATCCACTTCTGCACCTGTGGCTGTGGCACAAGTGACCTCTCAGCCGTTAAAGACACCGGCAACCGGATCATCTGCACCACACACAACAGTAACAGTGGCTGCTGTAGAGGATTGGCTAACTTTGCTTGGGTATGGTTCTCGAAAAAATGTCACAGGCACAGCAAAAAGTAAGCAAAGTGGAGGAACCGTTGATGACCTTGAGTCGATGGTGCAGGACTATCTGAATGACTCAACAGAGGTCTTTCTTAATGATGAGCCATTGCAGTATTGGCATGGGAAAAAACAATTGTGGCCACAGCTCTCCAACCTGGCTATAAACTATTTGTCTTGCCCACTCGCAAGTGTGTCTTCTGAACGTGTTTTCAGTGCTGCTGGTGGCATTGTAACTCCCAAACGGAGCCGCCTCTCGCCCAAAAATGTGGAGCGGCTGACAATGATCAAGATGAATCAGCACCTCATACCACCAGATTACAAAGTACGAGAAAGCACGCCGCATGAAGACGAGGAGGACGGCAACGTAGATGAGGGGATTTGTTCTCTGTTCGGTGACACTGACCTCATCCTGCCTGAATTCGCAGAGTATGATGACGAAATCTTCTTCTTATTCCCTGACACCGAGCCCTGAAAATGAGACAATGAATCAATAACTTTCTTTTTCGTCCTTATTCACTTTTATTCCTGTGTGTCTGTCTTTCTTTGTTTTGCACAGTTAATTTAATTGAAACTTTAATCACCTAATCCCAAAAACAAGCCCATCAGCAGAACTGTCTTCACTTGTTTGCTTATTGATTTGAAGGTGCCGCAGTCTACATTCCTCAGGTTCACAAGTTCTGAAGAACATGCTCCTCTATCCTCCTCCTCCAGACTCCGATTTCCCTCAAAGCAGAGGGCTGGATTACGCCCAATGAAGAAAGACTCAGCACTTGTGGGGGTGTTCTACTTCTTTGCGGGTGAGTTGACGGCTCTGGGCCCATTGCTGTGAAGCTCTAATAACGGATAAAAGTGTTTTGGACCAAATATGAGGCGGAAATTTCTTGCCGTTTTTGCTGACTTGCTTGCCGTTGAGGTGCTCTTTGGCGGGGTTCCGGGTGTTTGTGGGTGAGTTTTGGGGTCTGGGAGCACTGCTGCGACAGTCTAATCTTGATTGCATTTGCTTTTCAGGAAATCCGTGGTGGAAAACAGGAGTTATGATGATGACCTAGCTGCACAGCGCGTTTGGACCGAAGGCCGAGAGATAGTGTAAGTATGAGATTTTGCTTTTTTGCTGTTTGGGGGTGTGGTCGCGTGCTTTTTTGCGGGTGGGTTGTTGGGTCTTGGGGCATTCCTGGGAAGGTCTAATACCGGATAGAAGTGTTTTGGACAAAATCCATAAGGAAAAGCCTTTTTTTTGCTATTTCTTCTGACATCTTGCTCAATGTAGCGTTTTGGGGGGCTTCCTGGTGTTTGTGGGTGGGTTGCGGGGTCTCTGTCGAAGCACTGCTGCGACAGTCTAATCTTGATTGCATTTGCTTTTCAGGAAATCCGTGGTGGAAAACAGGAGTTATGATGATGACCTAGCTGCACAGGGCGTTTGGACCGAAGGCCGAGAGATATTGTAAGTATGAGAATTTTGCTTTTTTGCTGTTTGGGGGTGTGGTCGCGTGCTTTTTTGCGGGTGGGTTGGCGGGCCTTGGGGCATTCCTGGGAAGGTCTAATACCGGATAGAAGTGTTTTGGACAAAATCCATAAGGAAAAGCCTTTTTTTTGCTATTTCTTCTGACATCTTGCTCAATGTAGCGTTTTGGGGGGCTTCCTGGTGTTTGTGGGTGGGTTGCAGGGTCTCTGTCGAAGCACTGCTGCGACAGTCTAATCTTGATTGCATTTGCTTTTCAGGAAATCCGTGGTGGAAAACAGGAGTTATGATGATGACCTAGCTGCACAGCGCGTTTGGACCGAAGGCCGAGAGATATTGTAAGTATGAGAATTTTGCTTTTTTGCTATTTGGGGGTGTGGTCGCGTGCTTTTTTGCGGGTGGGTTGGCGGGTCTTGGGGCATTCCTGGGAAGGTCTAATACCGGATAGAAGTGTTTTGGACAAAATCCATAAGGAAAAGCCTTTTTTTGCTATTTCTTCTGACATCTTGCTCAATGTAGCGTTTTGGGGGGCTTCCTGGTGTTTGTGGGTGGGTTGCGGGGTCTCTGTCGAAGCACTGCTGCGACAGTCTAATCTTGATTGCATTTGCTTTTCAGGAAATCCGTGGTGTAAAACAGGAGTTATGATGATGAGACCTAGCTGCACAGCGCGTTTGGACCGAAGGCCGAGAGATATTGTAAGTATGAGATTTTGCTTTTTTGCTGTTTGGGGGTGTCAACTTGTCGCGTGCTTTTTTGCGGGTGGGTTGGCGGGTCTTGGGGCATTCCTGGGAAGGTCTAATACCGGATAGAAGTGTTTTGGACAAAATCCATAAGGCAAAACCTTTTGCCACTTTTTGTAACTTAGGGTTTGTTAGGGCTAGCCCTAACAGCAGGATTGCATGTGTTTCGGGGTGTTCTATTGCAACTCAGTTCTGGGGTTTTAGAGCACTCTTGGAGCGATGCTGGCTATGGATACTTTTGCTTGCTTGCAAGTGGTTTGAATACAATCCACGGTGGGTAAGGGTGTATTTGGGCCTAATTTTACTTTTAAAGTACGTTTTGTCACCATTTTGCTGCTAGGCCTTGTTTTTTGAGATCTGATTGGGGGTCTTCTACATTTGCGACTGACTTTAGTAAGGGTCTTGGTGGGAGCATTGCTGGGAAGGTCAAATTTTGTTCTAAAACACAGTTTACAGTACACCTACCTTGAGGGGAAAGATCCGCTATAATATTTTGGCCATACTTATTTATCTTTAAAAAGGTGACTCAGACAGAGTACGCAATTTCAAAAATATTGTACTGTCTATTAGGGAAATCAAAGTGTGACTTTTTGCACCACACAGCTTACATACCTTATATTTATTTATCAGTGGTATTGTAATAGCACTTCCTGTTTTCCGTTCAATAATTACAGGCCGGGTTTCAGTCGACATCCGCCAGGCAGGCAGTGGACAGTGTGTCTTCTGTCAGTGGACACCAACATTGATGGACGAATCGTCAGCTGGAATGGAGGAGTGCCGCTAATAAGAGGAATTGTTTGCTGCATGCATCTTACTTACCAAATTCAACAGGACAACTCCAACAACATACAGAATACAGATACAGTATCCATTGTTTTCTTCTATGAGTGTGATTGCGTGTGGTTAGCTTTAGTTTGTACCCAAAGATTTCTTTATCTTCAATTATTGTTTGTCCATGCTGTGCTTTTTTTTTCTTCTCTCAACAAAACCTACCCAAAAAGAAACCCCCATTCCCATCCATTTTCCAAACCCTAACCCTCATTCCCCCGGGCTGTGTGGTTTTGCTTGATGTCTGACTAAATGACATCAATAATTCCACACACTTGCTGGGGAGGATAAGGTCATAGCAACAGGCTGGTGAAGGAATACGAGGATATCTTCTAGACTTACTCAGCTTCAGTACTATTTCTTGTAGTAGTAGGAGCCAATGTCAACTAAATTCAACGCAAGTACTGGTTATACTTTCAATACTTTAACATTTGTTAGGCTATATTGTGGCACTGTTCTAGTTTACTGTCACCTGCTATATTCTCGATCGTACCGTAACCGTTGAAATGCTACAGTAAGGACAAACCAGGTTTTGTTTCCTTTTTTACCATAGGCATGCAACTGCCACTGTGTCACACCACTAGTACCACCGCAATGAGGAAATTTCATCCGCCCAGGATTGCCAACCTTAATCCCCATTTCACGTGGAGCCAGCCCTGGGCCTAGCCCTAATTTCTAACACGAATTACAGGTAAGATAAGCGTTTGGTGGGAGGTAGTATAATGGAGTATTAGGACTAGACGAGAGATTGACGGTAGTACTACTAAAGTCCTAGGACTCTTCAGTAAAACAAACTTACTGTTACACCCCCACCCACCAGACTGAAAAGCAGTAAAAAACAGGTATGGTCAGATAAAGTTCAAAAAAGTATATTTATGTAGCCCTAACAAAATAATCTCCCTCAAGACCCTCCCTAACCCCAACGATTGTCTTTGAAAAGTCCCAAAAAGAACCCAACTCCCAAATCCCACCCCCCAAAAGTCTCTAAAAAAAGGGCAAGGGACACTCCACTACTGGAGGGTGCTGGTGAATTTTGCGGCCAGGGCATCATACTCCTTGCGGAGGGTGGCAAGTTCGAAGCGGAGGCCCTCCACCAAGTTCTTGTACCTAAGGACCTCCTGCTCCAGGTAGGACATTCGGACTCCTAGGCGCCGCTGGCGTGCCTTGCAGCTCCTGTGGGGGGCAGCTGGTCTTTTTGCTGCTTGGCGGTGGCGGTTGGCTTTGTTAGCCCGGCTCCGTACCGCTGGAGCACTGCGCTGGCTGGCAGCCCGTGGGGTCACGGAGGAGGATGCAGCTGTCCCAGTCGAGGATTTTGTGGTTGCACCGGTCGACTGCGTGTCCTCCTCCTCCTCCAGGGCCACCAGCCGCCGATATTCAGCGACAGTGGCATCCAGCCTCCGTTGCCGGGCCATTCGAGCCTGCTCCCTCCCTGATGTCGATTTGGAAGGAGCAACTATATGAAGAAAGAAAGACATAGTCTGTAACCAATGCTCCTTCACATTAATAACACAAAGTGATTGAGCCGAAAGTTGTGTCACAGTACAAGTAGCAAATTGAAAGCACAGTACATAACTATTGAGGACAGTATCTATCTAACCTCCCACTTCTGCATCCTTTCTCTAACATTAGTGGTAGTTTAATGAACAAATTCTACGACCACTATGGACTTCCATTACAGTCGACTATGACAGTACACCAGTCTTATTCTTCTTCTTCTCTCTTGTTTAGGAAAATTGGTACATTATCTTATGCAAGCCGGCAGAATGGCAGCGCAGTGAACTTGCACCCGAGAAAAACAGACGCACACCATGATGAGTGAGACAGACTTGCGCTACTGTACCGGTCCAGTACATGCAGGTGGTGCAGCTATTACTTTTCTATTACGGGTGGCACTGAGAATACTCTGTTACAAGGGCTACTGCTTAATTAATTTACCTTTCACCCTACAGTGCAAATGAGTACTAGAAAAGGAAAATGAAGAAGCTAAATAATTAGATTATCTATCACTTCACATGGGATGTATTTGATGACATATGGGATGACTTTTGGTGCTTTGCTTATTATTGAGTGAACAGTGATACACCCACACATGAATGACGTACTACTACTACTAAACTAAAGTTATTAAGAGAGGTACGGAGTGTCCACCGTAATAACCGGATATATGCTGTGCTTGCAGTTGCAATACAAAGTACTGCTAATATTCATGGTAGTATTGGACAAATTTACAATTTCTTTTCCTTGCCTTCCCTACACTGGAACGGACGTGCGGGTGCGGTGTTACATGCTCTTCAAGGTAACAATTAGTTCATCCAGCGACCATCTACTCTCTCTAGATACACATGTGCTATCTAAGAGTCAGATATTACCATGCTCCAGGCATCCATCCATTCAAAGTATATGCACACATACAGTTTCTGTTTCACCCACCCAGGCTGTTGTCCTTCCACCCATCCTTGCTTCATCATTGACCCAGCCATGCACCATACCATATTCTTTCCTTCCCAGCCACCACGGGGACCAAGCAAACACATATCATTCTTCTTTGCCAGCCATCATAAAATTTCTCGTCCTTCCACACTTACTTACACCCTTCTTTCACTTTTCGTTCATCCCATCCATCAAGTTCATCTCAGATCTTATTGGGATTCTTCTCGCCAAAAACTTCACAGCTAAGTCGAAGTACATTTAGAGGAGGCTACTACCTGGTTGATTTATAATACACCTGTGTAGAAAGCACACTATGCAGTCTTCAATCTCAATAAGTAAGGAATATATAGCTTACCTCTGCCCGCCACCACCGTGTGAACCCTCACATGCACATTGGTGTCGTCCGGCACTCGCACCGCCTCCTCCCCAGAAGTGTTGTCCTCCTCATTCACCACCTCCGCGCTGCCCCCGCCAACAGATGTTCCACCTACAAAGTACATTTAAGAATGTTAGAATACACCACTCACTACTATATAATATTTGGTCTAGGAGGAATAAAGAAATTAAAAAAAAACGAAATACAATGTAATAATTTGTAACTGTATACTCTACAGTAAAAATGTCCCTTTTTCCAGGGAAGGCTGTTGTCTTCCTGCACTTTTTGGCACAACTGATGAATGCTTGCTTTTTATTTTTAACACACAACACTTATTCTCCTAACAGAAGCTTGACTTCTAAGAACACGATCAGGGTCAAGCTCAAGTTCAAACCAGGTGAGAGCTCAGCTCGACCACAAGAAATGTGTCCAATTAATCGTTAGCACTAAGCACTTTTCCATTTTCAGTTAAACATTTACTTTTATGACAAAGTTGATTTTAATAAATGTGTTTAGTTTTAATAAAGCTTTTAAACTTAAATAGACTCTGTGGTTTTTGGTCCTCCTGACTAGAGTGGATGAGCTAAAGGTTTTGGAATTTTTGCAAGCATGAGTGCCTCTGACACTTCTTGACTGTGACTCCGTACTCTTGTCCTGCGTAGGATAATCTAATGATCATTGGGGATCAATCATCGGTGACTTAGGGAGCTAAATGACTCTGCCACACTATCTAGTCAGTAAGGAGATTGGGGGTTCTTCAAAGTCTGATATCACTGAGGTATGTGGAAAGAAAGTCTACCTGCGCCTATTATAATTGATAAACAATGCACTATTTAGTGTTCATAGTTCGGTTTGTGCAGATTTGTCCCTGCAACAGTAGTAGAATGGATTGTCCTCCTATCCAAACCAAAAGTAAAGTAGTATCTTATTCTTTCTTGGTGGTCATTCACCTTTTTATTGTTGGCAATTGTCAAAGCATAAACATTTAGAAGACTTGAAAAGACATTATGGACAATCCCAGAGGACTGCACTCAGTGCATAGAGCTATTGCTGACTAGAATGGGAGTCCAATGGAATTGGCAAATGTGCAATCTTAGTTAGCTACACAGACAGACTAATAAGAATAATCTAGTAATACCACAGGGAGTCATAGTCGAGGCAGGATAAGAATTTAGATCCAGTCTACAAGAAGATCAAAGACGATTTAGAAAAAATCGAACGAGGAACGCTAGGAAAAAATAGGTACTCTATATTAAAATTAAAACTTACTGGGGCCAGCAAAGGAGCCCTCCCCTGCCCGATCCTGGCCTGCATCCTCCTGAACAGCACCCTCCTCCTCCTCCTCCTGTGTCCTCTTGCCCTTGGGGGGAGCTGATGTACAACATGAAAGAAAGAAAGACCAGAAAACATGGATGAGATTTGTCAACCAAACCAAACATTTCAAAAGAACAATAACAAAATATTTTGGAGAAATAGCAAATAGATAGACAACTATTCCACGGGATATATTGACCTATCTCATGTGGTATACTACGTTATTCGTATTGCCTGATTTGCGGACCGTTGACTTTGAAAGTTCCTATGTAACTCAATAAACAGACTACTAAAAAGGTTTGCCTAGGCCTGGCAGGCAGCAGTCCGCAGCATGCGAAGTGACAGACAAAGTCCATCCTGCTTGCAGATCAGTGAATACTCAAACTATCAATCCACCGACCACCACCACTATTTCTTCTTATAGCCATGTGTCTAAAGGAAGGACTGGACTTCAGTCTGTTGGGGCTGATTTAGAAGTCCCTTGCGGCTCATTTTCCTCCATTGTTGCGTGACTTTTGTGACGCAGCGGCAGAACAAAAGAGTCGCCATGGTGCGGCGTATATATTAAAAAAAAACGCATATGGGAGATGCATCACGTTGTAAAGCCCTGCGCCATCAGGGGGCGTTCCGGCGCAAGGGAGGGCGTTCCTGCGCAGGAACGAATCCTAAAAGTGGCTGAGGGAAATCTACAAGATGTCAACCAGTCACTTTTAGGACAATGATGCGGGACTCAAACCCTGCGCCTGCTTGAAGTCGACGTACGGCTTGATGCAGCATTGGGGAGATAGGGCACCCCAGAGCATTGCTGGAGCTGCGCCATCGTTGGCACGCAACTCCAGCAATGCGCCACCTTTACGGCACAGATGCGTAAGGCTTCTGTGACGTTTTGGGCCAATGGGTGGTGGTGGCATGGCGCACAATTACTGCCGCATCCCTGCTACTTTGCAGGGATGCGCCGGTAATTGAAAATATGACCCTTAGTTTCTAGCATTACGCAGTTCTTATCTTTACACTACACTCATACATAATTTCTCAGGCCAATGAAATGAACACAAAATACAAAACAAATAAGCATAGTAGCAAGCAAGGCTACTGAGAAGGAGAGCAGTGCACCTGAAATGCATAGAAGATTTTGAAATATAATTTACCTACAATGTAATCGGCAGCATTATTGCTCTTGGTAAAGAACAAAGATTTGCAAATAACAGAGTCGGATAAAACAGAGTAGTGATGAATAGCTACTACTACTCACCAAGCCCGGGGACCTCTACGCCGAGCGCGTCCAGCAAGTCCCGTTCCCGGTCCATGACATCCGTCCAGCGGTGGGTGGCCTGGTTATAGGTGCGCCGGACCCCAGAGAGCTTAAACATGGCCCGGCACACCTTCTCCCACCGCTTCCGGCGCTCCCGGATGCCATAGCCGGTTGCGATCTTGCCGCCTCCCAGGATGGTCTTGGGGAGGCGGCGCTGGACGTAGAAGATTAGTGCGCCCACCTCCTCCGCGCTAAGGATCTCCCGTGGCACCACTTGCTCCCCCCTCAAACGCCCGCACGGGAGCCGGGCACGGGGTGCGGGACCCTTCCCCTTCTCAGGGTGCTTCCCGGCTCCCTTTACCATGGTCTGGGTAGAAATAAAGTTAAATGATAAAGAAGAAATAGAATAGTGAAGAAGAAAAGAAAAGAGTTTAAAAAAGTAGTTTAAAATTAACTAAAAGTAGCAGAAAACACAAAAATATAGAGCTAGAAAAATAGAGGGATAGATAATAAGTAAAATAGATCAAATAAACTTGAAACAAGCAAAGGATGGCAGAGATTCAGAGAGGATACAGAAAGCATGCCCAGAACCATAGCAATGAATGAGAAACAAGATGGCCGCGCCCATTCACGACCGCGTGGGTACGTTCGCGCAAGATTTTCCTCGCGATCACGCGCGAAATTGTACTAGCGAGCAGCACACTTTGCGAGATTACACATAGCGGCCGGAAACGGAATTACGTCACGCAAACAAGATGGCCGCGCCCGTGTACGACCGCGTGGGTAAGTTCGCAAACGTATCACTACAAGCGCCTTGCGAACATGCAAAAAATCACGCGAACTTACACGCCGCAAAAAAAATAATGTATTTGCACGCATTCGCGGCTTCCGAAATCGATCTCGCACGGATTCGCGCCCCGCGAATCGCGCGAAATTGCAGAAAAACGATTTTTGCTAAACTGAAAGCAATCACCAGGTGCAAAAGTTCAAACTTAACATTAGTAACCATTCACTCTAGTGCTTCCTGAGGGGCCCCTCCAGAGTTCAGTTGCCTATTTGCAACTATTCTATGACCCTGCTATGACCCACTGTTAGAATTGGGGGTCTCTGGTTGGCGCAAGTAGGTACTTGTGACAAGCAGGGACCCTCTCCTCTAAGTCAGGGCAAAGGATGACCCTTCAGAATTACCCTTGCTCACCCTCTAGGTGCGTGGCGTGAGCAGCCAAGGCGATTCTCCAGGCGTTAGTCAGTTAAGCATTTGTAGACACACACACAGTAAAATATACCAATCCCCCCACAAATGGACACCAGGCTGTGAGTATATAAAAATACGCTTCTTTATGTAAAATATATATATCTCTTAGGTCAGACTTATCACAAGATCAAATAACAGTTCTGTATGCCCACAGGTTGTAACTAGGCAAGCTCTCTTTTAGTTATAGTTCAAAAATGCACTGTTCTTCTCTTAAGTTGTATTCCACAATGTTCTCTTGATTCTTTGTTTGTTTCTGCACTCGGGTGCGCTTTAGACGGGTGAAATCCCGACGCCCTGCCAAGTCTCACGCTTCCCGCGTGAGACGCGATCGGCCCGGCCGGGTCTCTGACAGCTGATGGCCCTCCTGGTCTGCGGGACCCCCTCGGGGGGGAAACACCGACCTCAGAGCTGTCCAGGTGGAGGGGAGGCCCACGGACCCAGCGCAGCCCCAGTCACTCGGTCAGGGGCTCTGGTTGCAGCCTCGTCTCCCCGACAGCTAAAGGATTCCAGCGGGAGGGGCTGGAGCGCTCTTCTCAGCGCGGAGCTGCAGGCAGGCACACAGAGCGGCGCGAGTCAGCGGAACAGGGGCGGCTCGCACCACGGGTGATATTCACAATTCCTGGGCCCTTGCAGGCAGGCTGGCAACCCTAAAATCAAGGGTAGAAACAAACGTTGCGGGCCCCGAGCCCGTTGACGGTCTCGGTGGCGGCTTTCCTCCGGGGACAAAGGCGAGGTGCCCAGCGGCTCAGGCAGAGCGGGGCTGGCACCCGAGGCGTCCGTCCAGGTCGGAGGTCTGTCCCCTGGGTCTGTTTGCGTCCGGTGGGGATTTCTGGCGGGAGGGTGAGGCACAGCAGCGGGCCCTCTTAGGCGGTCAACACAGCGATCTCCTCAGCGGGGGGAGAGCGGCTCAACGGAGCGGAGCTCTTCCTCGGCGGGGACGAGGAGACACAGTCGGTCACGGCCTCAGGGAGGGGCTGGGGGGCACCACAGCAGTGAGCCCTCCAGGCGGTCAACACAGCGATCTCCTCAGCGGGGGGAGAGCGGCTCAACGGAGCGGAGCTCTTCCTCGGCGGGGACGAGGAGACACAGTCGGTCACGGCCTCAGAGAGGGGCTGGGGGGCACCAAAGTCACAGCTCCGGCAGTAGTAGATATCCCGGTTAATTACCGGCAGACGAGCAGAGGCAGGTTGAGCCAGATGGTCCTGTGGCTCAGGTCAGGGGGCAAGCTCAGTCAAGCCCTTGGAGAATGTTTAAGCACAAAGCAGCAAAGTCTTTTCTCATCAAGTCTTTTCCTCTCCTTTCTCAGCAAGGCAAGCAGCAGGCCAGTTCTCCCAGCGTCTCTTCTCCTTCTAGTCGGGCAGAGGTCCTTCGTGGTGAAACAGGATTCTGATTTACAAGGAGCAGGGCTCCTACTTTTATACACAGTTTCTTTTGTTCTCACTGGCCAGGGGGGCCTCTGCATAACTGCTTCAGTCTCTGAGTACTTGTTGTGGGTACTTATGACTTCTGTATTCAGTGTGAGGGCAGGCACATCAGCCGCTCCCCAGGGAGGCGGAGCCGGCATTGAGAGGGCAGGAGTGGCCTGAGTACTTTGTTGACAAGCTTCGGTCCTTCCTGGGCCAGGTGCAGGCTGAGTCATCAGTCGCTCCCCAGGAGGGCGGAGCCAGCATTGTGGAGGCAGAGCACAGCCTGATGCATCATTCAGGGGAAACTCCCACCACCCATTAAGGGGTCCTCCTGCTAATCACTACCTGTCAACTCCCAGCCCTGTCACTCACACACACCAGACAGTCAGATCCACATCCAAGCAGAGGCGGGCTGAAATGGTTAGGCAAGCAAATGCTAACTTTCTAAAAGTAGCATTTGCAAACACAGGATATTAAAATAAACTTTACTAAAAGAAGTATTTTATTATTCTGAGTTCAGGCATACTAAACATGAATTTCTACCATGTTCCCTGAGCCTGCTGGGATTATAGAGTGTAATAATTCCAGCAGCCCATCTGGCCTAGAAGGGAACTGGTAGCCTTACAATAGTGAAAAACGAATTTGGCAGTAATTCACTATTAGAACATGCCACACACATCAGGGCATGTTCTACCTTACACTTACAATGCACCCTGCCCTCAGGCCTACCATAGGGGTGACTAATATGAAGTTAAGGGAAGGTTTAGGGGCTGGCAAGTGTGTGCACTTGCCCAGCCAGGGTGACAGTACCAGACTGCACGCAGGTTCTGCAATGGCAGACCCTAGACACATTTTAAGGCTGCTCCTGTGGGTGGCGCAACCAGCGCTGCAGGCCCACTAGCAGTATTGGCATTCACAAGCCCTGGCACTCCTGGTGCACTTTACTGGGGACTGACAGTAAATCCAATGAACCAATCAGGTATATCAATCACATGTACACTTTACAGTAGGGAGCACTTGCACTGCGGCACGGATTGGCCGTGGCGCAGTGCCCTGAGTCGCGGACACCAGCAAAAACATCTGAGGCACAACAGCAAAAAGTGGAAGGGAAACTCACGCCAAGGTGCCAGGTCTAACACGTGTCCCCTCCAGCTGAAATGTGGGGGGAACTACCCTTCCCCAGGGAGTTCCACATCACTAAGGCGGAAAAACCTGGACAGACCGTCAGCGTTGGCGTGATCTGTGCCAGGGCGGTGTTCCACCGTAAAGTCCATACCCTGTAGGGAGATGGACCACCTCAACAGTTTTGGGTTCTCACCCCTCATCTGCATCAACCATCTGAGGGGCCTGTGGTCTGTCTGAACCCGGAAGTGAGACCCAAACAAGTAGGGTCTTAGCTTCTTCAGTGCCCAGACCACAGCAAATGCTTCACGCTCTATTGCACTCCACCTACTTTCCCGTGGAAGTAACCTCCTACTGATGAAGGCTACAGGGTGGTCCCAGCCCTCCTCAGTCATCTGTGAGAGAACAGCCCCTACACCATGCTCTGAAGCGCCTGGTTTGGTTTCTGAAGGCCAGCATGTAGCTATAAACATTCTGGGGAGGTTTCCTGGGAGATTGCTCCCAGCCTTCCTTTACCAAACTCAGTGGTCCTCTCACGGGGTGACCATACAGCAGCTCAAAGGGGCTGAACCCTAGAGACTTCTGTGGCACCTCGCGGTATGCAAAGAGCAGGCATGGTAAGAGGACGTCCCACTTACGCCTCATTGGACCTTCCAGGCCCATGATCATGCCCTTTAGGGTTCGGTTGAATCTTTCAACCAACCCATTTCCTTGGGGATGGTAAGGTGTGGTGAACTTGTAGGTCACACCACACTCTTGCCAAAGGGACTTCATATACTTGGATATGAAGTTGGTCCCTCTGTCGCTCACCACCTCTAGAGGGAACCCCACTCTGGAGAAAATTCCCATTAGTGCACGCGCCACCACGGGGGCCGTCACTGTCCTCAGAGGGATGGCTTCAGGGTACCGGGTGGCATGATCCACCAAGACCAGGATGAACCTGTTGCCCATGGCTGTCTTGGGGTCCAGAGGCCCAACAATGTCAATACCCACTCGTTGGAATGGAGTACTGACCACAGGGAATGGTTGGAGTGGAGCCTTGTTCTTCCCTCCACTCTTTCCACTTGCCTGGCAAGTTGGACAGGTCCTACAATGAGCATCTGAGCTCTTGTGCATTTGGGGCCAGTAAAAGTGGGTGACAAGCCTGTCATAGGTCTTGTCCATCCCCAAATGTCCTGCTAACGGCACATCATGAGCCAGTCCCAGTAGGAAGGCTCTGAACTTCTGGGGTACCACCAGCACACGGGCTGACCCAGGTTCAGCAGTCTTAGGCTCTGAATACAGGAGGTCATTCTCCCAGTACACATAATGTGTTTTGGCCTGAACACCATTGGCCTGGTCTGCAGCCTGCTGCCGCATACCCACGAGAGAAGGGCATTCTTTCTGCTCCTTGCAGAATTCCTCCCTGGAGGGGCCTCCTTCTTGCTGCCAATGGGTCAGCTCAGGCAGGTCCCCCAGTTCAGCAATCTGTTCCCCTGTAGGCTCCAGGGCATCCCCCTCAAGGTCTGCTTCCTCCTGGACCGTGGGAACAGGAGGGGCCGGTTTCCCGCGCCCCCTGCGCCTTCTCCCTAAGGCCGGTTCCTGGGCCTCTCCTTCAGGTCCCAGGACTTCTTGATCACCCCTACTGGCTGCCATTGACCGGGTGGTCACGCACGCCCAGTCAGGTAGACCCACCATCTTCAGGTGAGTCGTTTTCTCCACCTTTTCCCAAGGGGAGTCCTCCAAGTCATTCCCTAGCAAACAGTCAACAGGCATGGCGTTCCTCACACAGACCTGCAGAGTACCAGAGACCCCCCCCCACTCGAAGGGAACTTGAGCCATCGGACACTGACTCTCTGAATTATCAGCATTGATAACCCTACAGTAGGCATGGGGTACAACCTGCTCTTGAGACACCAGGTGATGCCTCACTGCAGTCACACTGGCTCCTGTGTCTCTAAGAGCCTCAGCTTTCTTACCATTGATGGTAACCACCTGCCCATATTTTTTAGTGTTAGAGGGCAGGTAGTTGGTAGGGACCATCTCACTGTCTCCTAGTGAGACTAGGGTCATCTGAACAGGATCTCCACCCCCCGGGACCATCACTTCTTCTCCTAAGTGAACACTGGTCACTTGTCGGGGCGGAGCACCAGTGGGTGCTGGTTTTCCAAACAGGCGACACTTGGGGTCACTGGCTATGTGCCCCGGGTCACCACATTTGTAACAATTGAAGGGCCCCTTTGGAACAGGTCTACCTGTCGGGGCCCCATTCTGCTTTGGGGGTGGGGGAGGCTGAGAACCCTTCTGCTGGTTCCCTTGGGGATTACTTTGGGGGCCTTTAGGGAACCCTTTCTGTTTACCCCTGTCCCCCCCACTCTTCTGCTGGGGACCCTGCCCACCCTTGGCGGAGTCTCCCACTGGACCCTTGTGGACCCTGGTGCTGAGCCAGCGGTCCGCCTCCTCAGCCAGCTTCCTCGGGTTGGACAGCTTGCTATCAATCAGGTGCTGGCGTAACTCAGGAAAACAGTTATCAGACAAGTGCTCCCATGCAATTAAATCAAAGAGACTTTGAAAATCATTCACCTTGTTACCCTTCACCCAACCATCCAGGGCTCTGCAAAAAAAATTCACATACTCCACATACGTAGTCCCAGGACGCTTTGCACACCCCCTGAACCTCTGTCTATATAATTCAGGGGTAAGCCCATACCTGGTCATTAAGGCCTCTTTCATGTGGGGATAAGAAATCTGTTCTGCAGTGGGCAAATCTAGCAGGGTGTCCCGCCCTTCGCTAAGGAACCTTCCCCACAACCCCGCTCCCCAATCTTTCTCAGGGACCCGGTGGGAGGACATGGCTACCTCATATGCCCTAAACCACTGTCCTATGTCATCCCCCCTAAAGAATTCTTTAACTATATCTTTGGGGATGTACACCTTGGACTCTACCTGCACCGGCGTTGTGCTGCCACCAGAAGGAGCTGTTCCCAAACCTCTTTGATCCAACTCCTTCATTCTCAGGTCATGGTCCAGCTGGCGTTGCTGTGCCTCCATGGCCAATCTTTGCTTGTCCATTTCCAGTTTTTGTTTTTCCATTTCCATTTGCCCAGCTAATCTTGCCATCTCCATTGCATGTGCCCTGTCTGCGGCTCTGTCTGCCAGCTCCTCTGGTGACAGGCCTCTGGGGGGCTCTACAGCGCCATCTGGTGGAATGATATCCACTGGGGTCTGTGGATCTCTTGACTCCCTCCAGGCTCTCAGCGCCGTCACGAGTTGGGTCTTGTTGCTCAATCCACTTTTGGCAATTCTGCATTTTGTGCAGAGATCTTTCAGCTGGTCATTGGTTAAGCTCCTCAAGGCTCCCTCTCTCCAATCTATGTCATCTGCTCCAGAGAAGGTAGAGAGCGCTCTTCCGGCAGGAAGTGAGCCAGGCATGGCTTCAGTAATGGCAGATGTCTCAACAAAACTAGCAAAAAGGAACTGGAAACCTGTGGCTGCGTTATAGATCTGCTCTCCCTATGTGGTGATCAGTAATTCACTGTATGTAAACTACAAATGCAAATTCGCAAATCCTCACCGCTGCGACCAATGTTAGAATTGGGGGTCTCTGGTTGGCGCAAGTAGGTACTTGTGACAAGCAGGGACCCTCTCCTCTAAGTCAGGGCAAAGGATGACCCTTCAGAATTACCCTTGCTCACCCTCTAGGTGCGTGGCGTGAGCAGCCAAGGCGATTCTCCAGGCGTTAGTCAGTTAAGCATTTGTAGACACACACACAGTAAAATATACCAATCCCCCCACAAATGGACACCAGGCTGTGAGTATATAAAAATACGCTTCTTTATGTAAAATATATATATCTCTTAGGTCAGACTTATCACAAGATCAAATAACGGTTCTGTATGCCCACAGGTTGTAACTAGGCAAGCTCTCTTTTAGTTATAGTTCAAAAATGCACTGTTCTTCTCTTAAGTTGTATTCCACAATGTTCTCTTGATTCTTTGTTTGTTTCTGCACTCGGGTGCGCTTTAGACGGGTGAAATCCCGACGCCCTGCCAAGTCTCACGCTTCCCGCGTGAGACGCGATCGGCCCGGCCGGGTCTCTGACAGCTGATGGCCCTCCTGGTCTGCGGGACCCCCTCGGGGGGGAAACACCGACCTCAGAGCTGTCCAGGTGGAGGGGAGGCCCACGGACCCAGCGCAGCCCCAGTCACTCGGTCAGGGGCTCTGGTTGCAGCCTCGTCTCCCCGACAGCTAAAGGATTCCAGCGGGAGGGGCTGGAGCGCTCTTCTCAGCGCGGAGCTGCAGGCAGGCACACAGAGCGGCGCGAGTCAGCGGAACAGGGGCGGCTCGCACCGCGGGTGATATTCACAATTCCTGGGCCCTTGCAGGCAGGCTGGCAACCCTAAAATCAAGGGTAGAAACAAACGTTGCGGGCCCCGAGCCCGTTGACGGTCTCGGTGGCGGCTTTCCTCCGGGGACAAAGGCGAGGTGCCCAGCGGCTCAGGCAGAGCGGGGCTGGCACCCGAGGCGTCCGTCCAGGTCGGAGGTCTGTCCCCTGGGTCTGTTTGCGTCCGGTGGGGATTTCTGGCGGGAGGGTGAGGCACAGCAGCGGGCCCTCTTAGGCGGTCAACACAGCGATCTCCTCAGCGGGGGGAGAGCGGCTCAACGGAGCGGAGCTCTTCCTCGGCGGGGACGAGGAGACACAGTCGGTCACGGCCTCAGGGAGGGGCTGGGGGGCACCACAGCAGTGAGCCCTCCAGGCGGTCAACACAGCGATCTCCTCAGCGGGGGGAGAGCGGCTCAACGGAGCGGAGCTCTTCCTCGGCGGGGACGAGGAGACACAGTCGGTCACGGCCTCAGAGAGGGGCTGGGGGGCACCAAAGTCACAGCTCCGGCAGTAGTAGATATCCCGGTTAATTACCGGCAGACGAGCAGAGGCAGGTTGAGCCAGATGGTCCTGTGGCTCAGGTCAGGGGGCAAGCTCAGTCAAGCCCTTGGAGAATGTTTAAGCACAAAGCAGCAAAGTCTTTTCTCATCAAGTCTTTTCCTCTCCTTTCTCAGCAAGGCAAGCAGCAGGCCAGTTCTCCCAGCGTCTCTTCTCCTTCTAGTCGGGCAGAGGTCCTTCGTGGTGAAACAGGATTCTGATTTACAAGGAGCAGGGCTCCTACTTTTATACACAGTTTCTTTTGTTCTCACTGGCCAGGGGGGCCTCTGCATAACTGCTTCAGTCTCTGAGTACTTGTTGTGGGTACTTATGACTTCTGTATTCAGTGTGAGGGCAGGCACATCAGCCGCTCCCCAGGGAGGCGGAGCCGGCATTGAGAGGGCAGGAGTGGCCTGAGTACTTTGTTGACAAGCTTCGGTCCTTCCTGGGCCAGGTGCAGGCTGAGTCATCAGTCGCTCCCCAGGAGGGCGGAGCCAGCATTGTGGAGGCAGAGCACAGCCTGATGCATCATTCAGGGGAAACTCCCACCACCCATTAAGGGGTCCTCCTGCTAATCACTACCTGTCAACTCCCAGCCCTGTCACTCACACACACCAGACAGTCAGATCCACATCCAAGCAGAGGCGGGCTGAAATGGTTAGGCAAGCAAATGCTAACTTTCTAAAAGTAGCATTTGCAAACACAGGATATTAAAATAAACTTTACTAAAAGAAGTATTTTATTATTCTGAGTTCAGGCATACTAAACATGAATTTCTACCATGTTCCCTGAGCCTGCTGGGATTATAGAGTGTAATAATTCCAGCAGCCCATCTGGCCTAGAAGGGAACTGGTAGCCTTACAATAGTGAAAAACGAATTTGGCAGTAATTCACTATTAGAACATGCCACACACATCAGGGCATGTTCTACCTTACACTTACAATGCACCCTGCCCTCAGGCCTACCATAGGGGTGACTAATATGAAGTTAAGGGAAGGTTTAGGGGCTGGCAAGTGTGTGCACTTGCCCAGCCAGGGTGACAGTACCAGACTGCACGCAGGTTCTGCAATGGCAGACCCTAGACACATTTTAAGGCTGCTCCTGTGGGTGGCGCAACCAGCGCTGCAGGCCCACTAGCAGTATTGGCATTCACAAGCCCTGGCACTCCTGGTGCACTTTACTGGGGACTGACAGTAAATCCAATGAACCAATCAGGTATATCAATCACATGTACACTTTACAGTAGGGAGCACTTGCACTGCGGCACGGATTGGCCGTGGCGCAGTGCCCTGAGTCGCGGACACCAGCAAAAACATCTGAGGCACAACAGCAAAAAGTGGAAGGGAAACTCACGCCAAGGTGCCAGGTCTAACACCCACACAGCAGGCTCATAGAATAGCTACAAGTAGACCATAAAGGTCCTGTGAAAAAAAATTGCACTGCAACAGAAAGCAAATTACAGATAAGGAAGGAAGCAGGTGCCAGCCAGACTGAAAGTTTCAAAATTACTGACACATTAATCACCCCCAAATTAATTCTTGGCAGTTGAAGAAGGGCAGGTGTGCTTGCTTTCACTGCAACAGAAAGCAAATTACATATAAGGAAGGAAGCAGGTGCCAGCCAGACTGGAAGTTTCAAAATCACTGACACATTAATCAACCCCAAATTAATTCATGGCAGTTGAAGCAGGGCAGGTGTGCTTGCTTTTTTTCACCCCCATAATATACAGTGATAAAAAAAACTAATGTGTGGCAGTGAGGATGTACCAGAGGGTGGCATGGGTGTACCAGAGGGTGGCAGTGGTGAAACATAGGGTGCTGTGAACCTGTGATGATAAACCAGACGTAGAAACAACATAGTCGCGGCCGTTGCGAGCCGAAAAGTAAGTTTGCAATTGCGAAATGGTCCACAAATCCTCGCGAACGCGCGCCAACACAAAAAACGTAAAAATCTGCAAATCCGCGAGAGTTCGCGTATTTTTGCGGATTGCGAATCCGTAAATTAGCAAATTCGCGTACGCGAGATCCGCTAGATCCGCCCAAACTGGTAGTGGTGATGGTACTGCTAGTAGTGGTTCTAGTAGTGGTGGTAGTGGTGGTACTGGAGGTGGTGGTACTGGTAGTGGTGGTGGTACTCGTGGTTGCACTGGTGTAACTGGTGGTGGTAGTACTGGTGGTGATGGTGGTACTGGTGGTACTGGTGATACTGGTGGTGGCGGTACTGGTGGTGATGGTGGTCATACTGGTTGTGGTTGTACTTGTGGTACTGGTGGTGGTGATACTGGTGGTGGTACTTGTGTTGGTCATACTGGTGGTGGTGGTACTGGTGGAGGTGATGGTACTGGTGGAATTGGTGGTATTGTTGGTACTGGTAGTGGTGGTGGTGGTAGTGGTGGTGGTGGTACTGGTGGTGGTGGTACTGGTGGTAGTGGTCATACTGGTGTTGGTGGTACTGGTGGTGGTGGTACTGGTGTTGATGCTGGTGATACTGGTGGTGGTACAGGTGGTGGTGGTACTGCTGGTGGTACTGGTGGTGGTGGTACTGGTGGTGGTGCTGATGGTACTGGTGGTGCTGGTACTAGAGGTGGTACTGGTGGTAGCGGTACTGGTAGGGGTGGTACATGTGGTGGTGATGGTGGTACACGTGCTGGTGGTACTGGCGGTGGCGGTACTGTTGATTGTACTGATGGTGGTGTTACTGGTGGTGGTACTGGTGGTGGTGGTGGTAATGGAGGTGGTGGTACTGCTGGTCGTGGTGGTACTGGTGGTGGTAGTGGTGGTACTGGTAGTGGTGGTATTGGTAGTGGTGGTGGCGGTAGTGGTGGTGGCGGTGGTACTGGAAGTGGTGGTGGTACTGATAGTGGTGGTGGTGGTACTGGTAGT
Source organism: Lissotriton helveticus (assembly GCF_964261635.1). NCBI lineage: Eukaryota > Metazoa > Chordata > Amphibia > Caudata > Salamandridae > Lissotriton > Lissotriton helveticus. The sequence continues at coordinate 256,076 of NW_027611854.1, forward strand.
GGTGCTACTGGTAGTGATGCTGGTACTAGTAGTGGTGGTGATGGTGGTGGTATTGGTAGTGGGGGTGGTGGTACTGGTAGTGATTGTGGAGGTACTGGTAGTGGTGGTGTTACTGGTACCAGTGATGCTACTGGTGGTACTGGTGGTGGTGGTACTGATGGTGGTGGTACTGGTGATGTTGGTACTGGTGGTTGTACTGGTGGTACTAGTTGAGGTGGTGGTACTGCTGGTAGTAGTGGTACTGGTGGTGGTGGTACTGGTGGTGATACTGGTGATGGTACTGGTGGTGGTACTGTTTTGGTGGTGGTACTGGTAGTGGTATTGGTGGTGGTACTGTAGGTGGTACTGGTGGTGGTAGCAGTGGTGGTGGTGGTACTGGTGGAGCTGGCGGTGATGGTACTGGAGGTGATACTGGTGGTGGTGCTACTGGTGCTTTGTACTATGGTGGAGTTACTGATAGTGGTGGCACTGGTGGTTGTACTGCAGGAGGTACTGGTGATGGTAGTTGAGTTGGTAGAGACAATGGTGGTGGTGGTAAAGGTGTTGATACTGGTGGTGGTGGTACTGGTGATTTGTACTATGATGGTGGTACTGGTGGTACTGGTATTGGTGGTGGTTGTTGTACAGGTGATGGTGGAGGTGGTAATGGTGGTGGTGGTACTAGTGGTATTGGTACTAGTGGTTGTACTGGTTGCACTTGTGGTGGTGGTACTGGTGGTGGTGTTACTGGTGGTGTTGGTACTGGTGGTGGTGGTGGTATTGGTACTAGTGGTTGTACTGGTTGTACTTGTGTTAGTGGTACTGGTGGTGATACTGGTGGTACTGGTGATTTGTACTGTGGTGGTGGTACTGGTGGTACTGGTGGTGGTGGTGGTGGTACTGGTGATTGTACTGGAGGTGGTACTGGTGATTGTACTGGTGGTGGTGGTGGTAGTGGTGGTGGTACTGGAGGTGATGGTACTGGTGGTGGTGGTGGTGTTAGTAATGGTGATGGTGGTAATAGTGGTGGTGGTACTGGTGGTGGTACTGGTGGAGGTGGTACTGGTGGTGGTATTACTGGTGTTAGTGGTAATGGTCGTGGTGGTACTGGTGGTGGTGGTACTGGTTGTGATGGTGGTACTTGTAGTGGTGGTGGTATTGGTACTGGTGGTGGTATTGGTGGTGGTGGTACTGGTGGTGGCACTACTGGTGGTGGCAGTGGTACTGGTGTTGGTGGTGGTGATACTGGTGGTGGTACCGCTGGTGGTGGTACTGCTGGTGGTACTGGTGGTGGTGGTACTGGTGGTGGTGCTGGTGGTACTGGTGGTGCTGGTACTAGAGGTGGTACTGGTGGTGGTGGTACATGTGGTTGTACTGGCGGTGGCGGTACTGGTGATTGTAGTGATGGTGGTGGTACTGGTGGTGGTACTGGTGGTGGTGGAACTGGTGGTGGTAGTGGTATTGGTGGTGGTGGTACTGCTGGTGGTGGTGGTACTGGTGGTAGTGGTACTGGTGGTGGTGGTGGTAGTGGTGGTGGTGGTACTGGTAGTGGTGGTGGTAGTGGTAGTGGTGGTGGTACTGGTAGTGGTGGTGGTACTCGTAGTGGTGGTGGTGGTGGTACTGGTAGTGGTGCAACTGGTAGTGGTGCTGGTAGTGGTGGTGATAGTGGTGGTACTGGTAGTGGTGGTGGTGGTACTGGTAGTGATTGTGGTGGTACTGGTAGTGGTGGTACTGGTAGCGGTGGTGGTGGTAATGGTAGGACTGGTACCAGTGATGGTACTTGTGGTACTGGTGGGGGTGGTACTGATGGTGGTGGTACTGGTGGTGTTGGTACTGGTGGTTGTACTGGTGGTACTAATTGTAGTGGTGGTACAGGTGGTAGTGGTTGTACTGGTGGTAGTGGTACTGGTGGTGATACTGGTGATGGTACTGGTGGTGGTACTGTGGTGGTGGTGGTACTGTAGGTGGTACTGGTGGTGGTAGCAGTGGTGGTGGTGGTACTGGTGGTAGTACTGGGGGTGGTAGAACTGCTGATGGTGGTACTGGTGGTATTGGTACTGGTGGTTGTACTGGTGGTACTGGTAGAGCTGGTGGTACTGGTGGAGATGGTACTGGTGGTGATACTGGTGGTGGTGCTACAGGTGCTTTTTACTGTGGTGGTGGTACTGGTGTTACTGGTGGTGGTGGCACTGGTTGTAGTACTGCAGGTGGTAGTGTTGGTGGTAGTGGTGTTGGTAGATGCAATGGTGGTGGTGTTAAAGGTGTTGATACTGGTGGTGGTGGTACTGGTGATTTGTACTGTGACGGTGGTACTGGTATTGGTGGTGGTTGTGGTACAGGTGATGGTGGAGGTGGTACTGGTGGTGGTGGTATTGGTGGTGTTGGTATTAGTGGTTGTAGTGGTGGTGGTGGTGGTACTGGTGGTGGTGTTACCGGTGATGATACAGTTGTTTGTACTGGAGGTGGTACTGGTGATGGTACTGGTGGTGGTGGTAGTGGTGGTGGTACTGGTGGTGATGGTATTGGTGGTGGTGGTACTGGTGGTGGTGGTGGTACTGGTGGTGCTGGTGGTACTGGTGGTGGTGGTAGTAATGGTGGTGTGGTGGTACTGGAGGAGGTGGTAGTGGTGGTGGTAGTACTGGTGTTGGTGGTGATGGTTGTGGTGGTACAGGTAGTGGTGGTGGTGGTACTGGTTGTGATGGTGGTACTTGTAGTGGTGGTGGTATTGGTACTGGTGGTGGTATTGGTGGTGGTGGTACTGGTGGTGGCACTACTGGTGGTGGCAGTGGTACTGGTGTTGGTGGTGGTGATACTGGTGGTGGTACCGCTGGTGGTGGTACTGCTGGTGGTACTGGTGGTGGTGGTACTGGTGGTGGTGCTGGTGGTACTGGTGGTGCTGGTACTAGAGGTGGTACTGGTGGTGGTGGTACATGTGGTTGTACTGGCGGTGGCGGTACTGGTGATTGTAGTGATGGTGGTGGTACTGGTGGTGATACTGGTGGTGGTAGTGGTATTGGTGGTGGTGGTACTGCTGGTGGTGGTGGTACTGGTGGTAGTGGTACTGGTGGTGGTGGTGGTAGTGGTGGTGGTGGTACTGGTAGTGGTGGTGGTAGTGGTAGTGGTGGTGGTACTGGTAGTGGTGGTGGTACTCGTAGTGGTGGTGGTGGTGGTACTGGTAGTGGTGCAACTGGTAGTGGTGCTGGTAGTGGTGGTGATAGTGGTGGTACTGGTAGTGGTGGTGGTGGTACTGGTAGTGATTGTGGTGGTACTGGTAGTGGTGGTACTGGTAGCGGTGGTGGTAATGGTAGGACTGGTACCAGTGATGGTACTTGTGGTACTGGTGTGGGTGGTACTGATGGTGGTGGTACTGGTGGTGTTGGTACTGGTGGTTGTACTGTGGTACTAATTGTAGTGGTGGTACAGGTGGTAGTGGTTGTACTGGTGGTAGTGGTAGTGGTGGTGATACTGGTGATGGTACTGGTGGTGGTACTGTGGTGGTGGTGGTACTGTAGGTGGTACTGGTGGTGGTAGCAGTGGTGGTGGTGGTACTGGTGGTAGTACTGGGGGTGGTAGAACTGCCGATGGTGGTACTGGTGGTATTGGTACTGGTGGTTGTACTGGTGGTACTGGTAGAGCTGGTGGTACTGGTGGAGATGGTACTGGTGGTGATACTGGTGGTGCTGCTACAGGTGCTTTTTACTGTGGTGGTGGTACTGGTGTTACTGGTGGTGGTGGCACTGGTTGTAGTACTGCAGGTGGTAGTGTTGGTGGTAGTGGTGTTGGTAGAGGCAATGGTGGTGGTGGTAAAGGTGTTGATACTGGTGGTGGTGGTACTGGTGATTTGTACTGTGACGGTGGTACTGGTATTGGTGGTGGTTGTGGTACAGGTGATGGTGGAGGTGGTACTGGTGGTGGTGGTATTGGTGGTGTTGGTATTAGTGGTTGTAGTGGTGGTGGTGGTGGTACTGGTGGTGGTGTTACCGGTGATGATACAGTTGTTTGTACTGGAGGTGGTACTGGTGATGGTACTGGTGGTGGTGGTAGTGGTGGTGGTACTGGTGGTGATGGTATTGGTGGTGATGGTACTGGTGGTGGTGGTACTGGTGGTGGTGGTGGTACTGGTGGTGCTGGTGGTGGTGGTAGTAATGGTGGTGTGGTGGTACTGGAGGAGGTGGTAGTGGTGGTGGTAGTACTGGTGTTGGTGGTGATGGTTGTGGTGGTACAGGTAGTGGTGGTGGTGGTACAGGTTGTGATGGTGGTACTTGTAGTGATGGTGGTACTGGTGCTGGCGGTGGTATTGGTAGTGGTGGTACTGGTGGTGGTGGTACTGGTGTGGCATGGGCAGTGCTACTGGTGGTAGTACTGGTGGTCGTGGTGGTACTGGTGTTGGTGATACTGGTGATGGCACTTGTGGTGGTACTGCTGGTGGTACTGGTGGTGGTGGTAAAAGGTGGTGCTGGTGGTACTGGTGGTGCTGGTACTAGAGGGTACTGGTGGTAGTGGTACTGGTGGTACATGTGGTAGTGATGGTGGTACATGTGGTGGTGGTACTGGCGGTACTGGTGATTGTAGTGATGGTGGTGTTACTGGTGGTGGTACTGATGGTGGTGGTACTGCTGGTCGTGGTGGTACTGATGGTAGTAGTGGTGGTGGTAGTACTGGTAGTGGTGGTGGTACTGGTAGTGGTGGTGGTGGTACTGGTAGTGGTGGTGCTGGTACTGGTAGTGATGGTGATGGTACTGGTAGTGGTGGTGGTGCTACTGGTAGTGATTGTGGTGGTACTGGTAGTGGTGGTTGTACCGGTGGTTCTAGTACCAGTGATGGTACTTGTGATACTGGTGGGGGTGGTACTGATGGTGGTGGTACATGGCGGTGTTGGTACTAGTGGTTGTACTGGTGGTAATAGTTGTGGTGGTGGTACTAGAGGTAGTGGTGGTACTGGTGGTGGTGATACTGGGGGTGAAACTGGTGATGGTACTGTTGGCGGTACTGTGGTGGTGGTGGTACTGGTGGTGGTATTGGTGGTGGTACTAGTGGTGGTAGCAGTGGTGGTGGTGGTACTGGTGGTAGTACTGGTGGTAGTGGAACTGGTGGTATTGGTACTGGTGGTTGTACTGGTGGTACTGGTGGAGCTGGTGGTGATGGTGGTAGTGGTGGTGGTGGTACTGGTAGTGGTGGTGGTATTGGTAATGGTGGTGGTGGTGGTACTGGTAGTGGTGGTGGTACTGGTCATGGTGGTGGTGGTGCTGGTGGTGCTGGTACTGGTAGTGATGGTGCTGGTACTGGTAGTTGTGGTGGTGGTACGGGTACTGATTGTGGTGGTACTGGTAGTGGTGGTGGTACTGGTGGTACTAGTACCAGTGATGGTACTTGTGGTACTGGTGGGGGTGGTACTGATGGTGGTGATACTGGTGGTGTTGGTACTAGTGGTTGTACTGGTGGTACTAGTTGTGGTGGTGATACTGGTGGTAGTGGTGGTACTGGTGGTAGTGGTGGTGATACTGGGGGTGAAACTGGTGATGGTACTGGTGGTGGTACTGTGGTGGTGGTGGTACTGGTGGTGGTATTGGTGGTGGTACTGTAGGTGGTACTGGTGGTGGCAGCAGTGGTGGTGGTGGTACTGGTGGTAGTACTGGTGGTGGTGGTACTGCTGGTCGTGGTGGTACTGATGGTGGTAGTGGTGGTGGTGGTACTGGTAGTGGTGGTGGTATTGGTAGTGATGGTGGTGGTGGTACTGGTAGTGGTGGTGGTACTGGTAGTGGTGGTGGTGGTACTGGTAGTGGTGGTGCTGGTATTGATAGTGATGGTGATGGTACTGGTAGTGGTGGTGGTGGTACTGGTAGTGATTGTGGTGGTACTGGTAGTGGTGGTGGTACTGGTGGTACTAGTACCAGTGATGGTACTTGTGGTACTGGTGGGGTGGTACTGATGGTGGTGGTACTGGCGGTGTTGGTACTAGTGGTTGTACTGGTGGTACTAGTTTTGGTGGTGGTACTAGAGGTAGTGGTGGTACTGGTGGTGGTGATACTGGGGGTGAAACTGGTGATGGTACTGTTGGTGGTACTGTGGTGGCGGTGGTGGTACTGGTGGTGGTATAGGTGGTGGTACTGGTGGTGGTAGCAGTGGTGGTGGTGGTACTGGTGGTAGTACTGGTGGTAGTGGAACTGGTAGTATTGGTACTGGTGGTCGTACTGGTGGTACTGGTGGAGCTGGTGGTGATGGTGGTAGTGGTGGTGGTGGTACTGGTAGTGGTGGTGGTATTGGTAATGGTGGTGGTGGTGGTACTGGTAGTGGTGGTGGTACTGGTCGTGGTGCTGGTGGTGCTGGTAGTGGTGGTGCTGGTACTGGTACTGGTAGTGATGGTGCTGGTACTGGTAGTGGTGGTGGTGGTACTGGTACTGATTGTGGTGGTACTGGTAGTGGTGGTGGTACTGGTGGTACTAGTACCAGTGATGGTACTTGTGGTACTGGTGGGGGTGGTACTGATGGTGGTGGTACTGGCGGTGTTGGTACTAGTGGTTGTACTGGTGGTACTAGTTGTGGTGGTGGTACTGGTGGTAGTGGTGGTACTGGTGGTGGTGATACTGGGGGTGAAACTGGTGATGGTACTGGTGGTGGTACTGGTGGTGGTATTGGTGGTGGTACTGTAGGTGGTACTGGTGGTGGTAGCAGTGGTGGTGGTGGTACTGGTGGTAGTACTGGTGGAGGTGGAACTGCTGATGGTGGTACTGGTGGTGGTACTGGTGGTATTGGTACTGGTGGTTGTACTGGTGGTATTGGTAGAGCTGGTGGTACTGTTGGTGATACTGGTGGTGGTGCTACTGGTGCTTTGTACTGTGGTGGTGGTACTGGTGTTACTGTTGGTGGTGGCACTGGTGATTTATACTGTGATGGTGGTACTGGTATTGGTGGTGGTTGTGGTACAGGTGATGGTGGAGGTGGTAATGGTAGTGGTGGTATTGGTGGTGTTGGTACTAGTGGTTGTAGTGGTGGTGGTGGTGGTACTGGTGGTGGTGTTACTGGTGATGATACTGGTGTTTGTACTGGAGGTGGTACTGGTGATGTTACTGGTGGTGGTGGTAGTGGTGGTGGAGGTGGTACTAGTGGTGATGGTACTGGTGGTGGTGGTACTGGTGGTGGTGGTAATGGTGGTGCTGGTGGTACTGGTGGTGGTGGTGGTAGTAATGGTAGTGTGGTGGTACTGGAGGAGGTGGTAGTGGTGGTGGAGGTACTGGTGTTGGTGGTAATGGTTGTGGTGGTACTGGTAGTGGTGGTGGTGGTACTGGTTGTGATGGTGGTACTTGTAGTGATGGTGGTACTGGTACTGGCGGTGGTATTGGTAACGGTGGTACTGGTGTGGCACGGGCAGTGGTACTGGTGGTAGTACTGGTGGTGGTGGTGGTGGTACTGGTGTTGGTGATACTGGTGATGGTACTTGTGGTGGTACTGCTGGTGGTACTGGTGGTGGTGGTAAAAGGTGGTGCTGGTGGTACTGGTGGTGCTGGTTCTAGAGGGTACTGGTGGTAGTGGTACTGGTGGTACATGTGGTGGTACTGGTGGTGGTACATGTGGTGGTGGTACTGGTGGTGGCGGTACTGGTGATTGTAGTGATGGTGGTGGTACATGTGGTGGTACTGGTGGTGGTACATGTGGTGGTGGTACTGGTGGTGGCGGTACTGGTGATTGTAGTGATGGTGGTGTTACTGGTGGTGGTACTGGTGGTGGTGGTACTGCTGGTCGTGGTGGTACTGGTGGTGGTGGTACTGATGGTGGTAGTGGTGGTGGTGGTACTGGTAGTGGTGGTGGTACTGGTAGTGGTGGTGGTGTTACTGGTAGTGGTGGTGCTGGTACTGGCAGTGATGGTGGTGGTACTTGCAGTGGTGGTGGTACTGGTGGTACTAGTACCAGTGATGGGACGTGTGGTACTGGTGGGGGTGGTACTGATTGTGGTGGTACTGGCGGTGTTGGTACTAGTGGTTGTACTGGTGGTACTAGTTGTGGTGGTGGTACTGGTGGTAGTGGTGGTACTGGTGGTGGTGGTGGTGGTGGTACTGGTAGTGGTGGTGGTCATGGTAGTGGTGGTGGTGGTACTGGTGGTGGTGGTGGTGGTGGTACTGGTGGTGGTATTGGCGGTGGCACTGTAGGTGGTACTGGTGGTGGTAGCAGTGGTGGTGGTGGTACTGGTGGTAGTACTGGTGGTGGTGGTACTGGTGGTATTGGTACTGGTGGTTGTACTGGTGGTACTGGTGGAGCTGGTGGTGATGGTACTGGTGGTGATACTGGTGGTGGTGCTACTTGTGCGTTGTACTGTGGTGGTGGTACTGCGGTGGTGGTACTGGTGTTACTGGTGGTGGTGGCACTGGTGGTTGTACTGCAGGTGGTACTGGTGGTGGTAGTGGTGTTGGTAGAGGCAATGGTGGTGGTGGTAAAGGTGTTGATACTGGTGGTGGTGGTACTGGTGATTTGTACTGTGATGGTGGTACTGGTATTTATGGTGGTTGTGGATCAGGTGATGGTGGAGGTGGTACTGGTGGTGGTGGTACTGGTGGTGTTGGTACTAGTGGTTGTGCTGGTTTGTTCTGGTGGTGGTGGTGGTACTGGTGGTGGTGTTACTGGTGGTGATACTGGTGGTGGTGATGGTACTGGTGATTTGTACTGTGGTGGTGGTACTGGTGGTACTGGTACTGGTGGTGGTGGTGGTACTGGTGGTTGTACTGGAGGTGGTACTGGTGATGGTACTGGTGGTGGTAGTGGCACTGGTGGTGGTGGTAAAGATGTTGATACTGGTGGTTTGTACTGTGATGGTGGTACTGGTACTGGTGGTGGTGGTGGTAGTGGTGGTGGTGATGGTACTGGTACTGGTGGTTCTACTGGTGGTGGTGGTACTGTTGGTCTTGGTGGTACTGGTGGTGGTGGTGGTACTGGTGGTGCTGGTGGTACTGGTGGTGGTGGTAGTAATGGTGGTGGTGGTAATGGTGGTGGTGGTACTGGTGGTGGTACTGTAGGTTTGTGTCAAATAAACAACCCAGGCAAAACACACAAACTCTGGCAAAGTTCAAATAAACATAAATGAAGATTAAAATGAAGCACTAGAATAGCATAACAGATTTAATTTAATAAGTTTGATAAAAATGTAATGAAGATATTCATTGGCATAATCATTCATTAAAAAACAATAAAAGAGATTCTTTCAGTACATATATGTGATGAACGAGTTATATATATAAGAAGTGTTCCCAATTAAGCATGGGCGTAAAATCCGCTCCGATCGCGGATTTTTCGGATTTTCGGCAAATTCGCAATCCGCGAACTCTCGCGAATTTGTCGAAAATCCGTGAATCCGCTCGCGGCGGATTTTTTGCTTGGTTGCGGCGCGCGGCGTGGTGCACGGCGTTCACTTTCTGTCATTAAGCGTTTGCCGAGTTGTTTTTCTCGATCATATTTTGTGAGTGCCGCGCCATTTTGGATCTTGCTGCGTGATCCCGCGGGAGTTTGGCGCCCGCGAATACATAATCGCGGCTTGCCACCTTGCACAGCACACCTCGCGAGAGTTCGCAATTGCGAACACGTAGTTGCGGCGGAAAGGAACAATCTCGCACTCGCGAAATAGAGATTTTGCAATTCTGCACAAGAAAATCACCAGCAAACAGGATAAACCTTCAGAAAATTATGATTTTTATCAGAATCACTCCTCAGGTTGACATTTGCATGGCCTTTTTTTTTGCAAGGAGTCCATTTTTGGGGGGGGGGGAAGGAAGTGCCCCACAGTCTCCAACTTCCTGTTCCTGTCCAGCAGGCTCCTCCCAGTGCTTTGTAAATCTCCTGGTCACTTTCATTTGGATCTGGAGCTGGAAGGATTACTTTTTGTGGGTGCTGCTGGATATTTGGATTTGAGGCCTTTTTGACTGTCTTTGGATCACTTTTGGATTAGAAATCAACTTTCACAAGTAAGTTTGTTTGGGGCATTACAGTTGCTGCAACTACAATTTTGGAACTTTTTCAGAACATTAAATAAATTATATTGTGGGTAGCCACAGTATCCAGTAGGACCAGGGTTGGTTATGGGTGCATGATACAACTGTTTTGTTGAATTTAAACACCATTGAGGCCATGGATGGGCTGGGATTGTGCTGATTTTTGTCGTTTTTTTGGGCCTGCTGGTGGGGCCCTTTGCCCAGGGGTGGTGAGTGTTGCATGGGCCTAGTCTTTCTGTGGGGTGTCTTCTTGAATTTAAACATCATTGAGGCCATGGATGGGCTGGGATTGTGCTTATTTTATTGTTTTTTGTCGTTTTTTTGGGGCTGCTGGTGTGGCCTTTTGCCCAGGGGCGGTGGTGCATGGACTGAGTGTGCCTGTGGTGTGGTCTCACTCTCTTTAATGTAAACATCATGGATGGCATTGGATTGTGGTGATTTCTGGCTGGTTTTCTGTTTTTTGGGGGTGTACTGTTGATGTGGACTGGCCATGTGGGTGGTGGTGGTGGCCATCTTGAGTGCTGGCTGGTACAGGCAACATGTGCTTGGGGTGTAAGGGGCCATTTTGAAGAGAGGCAGTGTCTGAGGCCTGCACTTATTTTGCCTACTTTTCATCCATTATGCCCAGGGGTAGTGAGTGTTGCATGGGCCTAGTGTTTCTGAGGGGTGTCTTCTTGAATTTAAACACCATTGAGGCCATGGATGGGCTGGGATTGTGCTGATTTTATTGTTTTTTGTCGTTTTTTTGGGGCTGCTGGTGGGGCCCTTTGCCTAGGGGTGGTGAGTGTTGCATGGGCCTAGTCTTTCTGTGGGGTGTCCTCTTGAATTTAAACACCATTGAGGCCATGGATGGGCTGGGATTGTGCTGTTTTTTGTTGTTTTTGTCGTTTTTTTGGGGCTGCTGGTGTGGCCTTTTGCCCAGGGGTAGTGGTGCATGGACTGAGTGTGCCTGTAGTGTGGTCTCACTCTCTTTAATGTAAACATCCTGGATGGCATTGGATTGTGGTGATTTTTGGCTGTTTTTCTGTTTTTTTGGGGTGTACTGTTGATGTGGACTGGCTTGGGGTGTAAGGGGCCATTTTGAAGAGGGGCAGTGTCTGAGGCTTGCACTTATTTTGCCTACTTTTCATCCATTATGCCCAGGGGTAGTGAGTGTTGCATGGGCCTAGTCTTTCTGTGGGGTGTCTTCTTGAATTTAAACACCATTGAGGCCATGGATGGGCTGGGATTGTGCTGTTTTTTGTGTTTTTTGTTGTTTTTTTGGGGCTGCTGGTGTGGCCTTTTGCCCAGGGGTAGTGGTGCATGGACTGAGTGTGCCTGTAGTGTGGCCTCACTCTCTTTAATGTAAACATCCTGGATGGCATTGGATTGTGGTGATTTTTGGCTGTTTTTCTGTTTTTTTGGGGTGTACTGTTGATGTGGACTGGCTTGGGGTGTAAGGGGCCATTTTGAAGAGAGGCAGTGTCTGAGGCCTGCACTTATTTTGTCTACTTTTCATCCATTATGCCCAGGGGTAGTGAGTGTTGCATGGGCCTAGTCTTTCTGTGGGGTGTCTTCTTGAATTTAAACACCATTGAGGCCATGGATGGGCTGGGATTGTGCTGTTTTTTGTGTTTTTTGTCGTTTTTTTGGGGCTGCTGGTGTGGCCTTTTGCCAAGGGATAGTGGTGCATGGACTGAGTGTGCCTGTAGTGTGGTCTCACTCTCTTTAATGTAAACATCCTGGATGGCATTAGTTTGTGGTGATTTTTGGCTGTTTTTCTGTTTTTTTGGGGTGTACTGTTGATGTGGACTGGCCATGTGGGTGGTGGTGGTGGCCATCTTGAGTGCTGGCTGGTACAGGCAACATGTGCTTTGGGTGCAAGGGGCCATTTTGAAGAGAGGCAGTGTCTGAGGCCTGCACTTATTTTGCCTACCTTTCATCCATTATGCCCAGGGGTAGTGAGTGTTGCATGGGCCTAGTGTTTCTGAGGGGTGTCTTCTTGAATTTCAACACCATTGAGGCCATGGATGGGCTGGGATTGTGCTGATTTTATTGTTTTTTGTCGTTTTTTTGGGGCTGCTGGTGGGGCCCTTTGCCCAGGGGTGGTGAGTGTTGCATGGGCCTAGTCTTTCTGTGGGGTGTCCTCTTGAATTTAAACACCATTGAGGCCATGGATGGGCTGGGATTGTGCTGTTTTTTGTTGTTTTTGTCGTTTTTTTGGGGCTGCTGGTGTGGCCTTTTGCCCAGGGGTAGTGGTGCATGGACTGAGTGTGCCTGTAGTGTGGTCTCACTCTCTTTAATGTAAACATCCTGGATGGCATTGGATTGTGGTGATTTTTGGCTGTTTTTCTGTTTTTTTGGGGTGTACTGTTGATGTGGACTGGCTTGGGGTGTAAGGGGCCATTTTGAAGAGAGGCAGTGTCTGAGGCCTGCACTTATTTTGCCTACTTTTCATCCATTATGCCCAGGGGTAGTGAGTGTTGCATACTTGCATGGCTCTAGTCTTTCTGTGGAGTGTCTTCAATGTAAACATCATGGATGGAATGGGATTGTGCTGATTTTTCTGTGTTTTGTCGATTTTTTGGGGTGTATAACCAGTGCCAGGAAGAAGTCCTGCAGCGGTGTGTGTGTGCAGCATAACGTCACGCGACGTCACGTCTGGACACAGACAACTCTACAACTCGTGCAACTGCTGCCTGCTGTTCTGACCTGCTCTGAAGAAGATGGCCCCAAAAAAAGTTACCCGTAGCTCCTCTAGCAAGAAAGGTGCCAGTAAGGAGCAGAAGAAGCAAGTTACCAAGGAGACTGGTGTGCCGCCCGCCCCTTTTTTTGGGAGTAAAAAAAAAAGTATGCCTGCAGCAGCAGCGGGATCTGCTGGGGACCAAGCTGGCAGCAGCACCCCCGCTCCATTGGGCTCCGTGCCACCACCACCACCACGCCAACTTAAGTCCAAGCCCTTGAGTGGTGCAGAGGCAGCCAGTATAGTTCTTCAATCACCATCGACCAGTGATGTTGGCTCATCGCAAGAAAGCAGCAGCAATGTCCCTCAATCAACACAGGTTTTTGTAGCTCATCTGACGAGTGTTGAACAACCACAGCCGCAACAAAAACCACATGTGCAAGTACAAGCCCAAGTACATGTGGAAGGAGAGGCAGCGCAAGGAGATGCGCAAGCAGAGGTGCATGGAGGGTCACAAGTGCCCACAATAGTTGTTCCTCCCGAAGTAGGGGCACATCAGGAAATCGACAATCAAGGCGAGGTATCATTTGAGGAAGACACTCCTCCTGATGATCATTCATTGTCTTCCACACCCCTAGCAAGGAAGAGATCAAGGGTGGTGTCTACATCTTCTTCAAGCACACCTCCTTCTGATGATACGGATCAAAATTGGGAACCAGCACCACTGCCTGAGAGTGAGGCACACCATGATCTGACAAAAGTAGTTAAGCGTAAAAGGAAGCTCGTCCAAAGTCTCAGAGTTATGGAGTGTGATGATGAGGCTCAACAAAAAGTGGCGGATACTGCTGCTGATGAAGACACTGACAACAACGACCCAGTCATCATAAAGGTCACTGCAGCTCCAGCGGGCATGCAGCAAACAGACATTTTGACCCTAGCCCGAAAAGCTGCTGAGCGTGATGATGATGATGTTGTCGACGAGGAGGCAGTGGAAACACCACCACAATCATTGGAGTTAAGTAGTACACCAACTCGTACCGCTTCCATATTTCTTTCTTTCAAGAAGGGACCTCCATCCACCTCGACCTTAATTAATGGCTGTGAAAGTGCACAACGTACAAAAGTTGGGCAATCCAGATCCTCCACTTCATCTGGCATTAGCATCATGACCACCACCACCAGTATCGCCGCCTCCTCCAGGCCCCACAGACACTTCAAGTCCCCAGTTTGGAACTTCTTTACTGTTTGCCAAAAAAGTCCAAAGTTTGCCATTTGTACCCTTTGTAAGCTTGCAGTTAGTCGTGGTAAGTCAGGTACCAACTATGGTACCGGAGGCCAGAGAGGTCATCTTGAGAGAAAGCACAATGTCAAATGGTTTGCGCACCTAGATGCGATCAAGGAAGCCCGAATTGGAAGTCAAGAAAACGTTGATGTTGCATCTGATGATGACGAGGAGGAAGAAGACGTGTCAAACACTTCCCTTACACCCAGTACCCCTGTCAGCAGCACACCCAATGTGAGGCACACTAAGAGTGTTGGAGCGAGTGAGACACCAATGCGCAAAAGTTCACCAGCGAGCAAAATTGGGTCAACGAAGTCATTATCATCCCGTAAATGCTTGGTCCAGGGCAACATTAGAACCATGTTTTCTTCAGACGTGCCATATGAACGCAACCACCCACTGACGCGTCTGTATAGCACTAAGCTGGCTAAAATGCTAGCTGTGGACCTTCTCCCTTTTTCTTTTGTAGAAGCGGTAGGTTTTCTAGAATTAGTGGCAACGCTCTGCCCTAAATGGAAGGTTCCTAGCCGGTTCGATTTTGCCAGAGTTGCGGTTCCAGCACTACATGAAGATGTGCTGGAGGCGATTGGGGCAGCTTTGCAGAAGAGTGCTGTTCACACAATACATCTGACAACAGACATGTGGACCAGTGGCGCAGGCGCTGATTACATGTGCATCACTGCACACTGGGTCTCTTTTTCAGGTGTTAAAGCAAAGCTAAACGCAGGTGTTGACCCGGACCAAGTTTTTAAAGCTGCTCGGAAACATGCAACACTAGCCATGTTTGGCTTGGAGAAAAGTCACACATCCCAAAACATTTTGGACGAGTTTAACAAAAAGGTCTTGAAAATGCTATCCCCAAAAAAACGCCAGATTGGTTATGTTTCCACGGATAATGGCGCCAATGTAGTTAAGGCCATGGCGCTGGGTGGCTATTTCAGAGTGCCGTGTTTGGCGCACTGTATCAACCTGGTAGTTCAAAAATTCTTGAGTGATAGAGACAGTGCAGCGTTCGCGGTAATGGCCACCTGCCGCAAAATGTGCAACTATTTCAGCCATTCTTTTAAGGCCCGGAAGCATCTGAGGAGGCTGCTACTTCAAAGTCGAATACCAGTGAAAGCACTCATCCAGGAGGTGGCAACACGTTGGAACTCAACCTTCTACATGCTTGAGTGTCTGTATGAGCAGTATACGGTACTCGATCACTATTTCTTAACAGAGGGTACATCTGAGAAGGAGGACCTGCGGATGGGTGCGGCGCAATGGGACATAGTTAAAAGCCTGACAGACATGCTTCGTCCTTTTGAGTTCTTCACGCGTGCAGTCAGCCAGGAGGACTGTAATTTGGGAAAAGCTATCCCATTGTTGTGCATGCTGGAGCACCAACTGATGGCGGTGTCTTCTGAGTTTGAAAAAGATGTAAAAAAAACAGACCCTTTTATTTTGTCTGAGAAATTATTAGAGCGCCTACGTGGTGATGAACGTCTTCAAAAGATCAAGTCAGAACAGCATTACATTTGTGCTACTATTCTGGATCCACGCTACAAAAAGGTGCTGGCAGGCGAAGCATTCTTTTCTTTTGCTGATGAAGATGTTCAAAAGTACAAACATTGGCTAGCCTGGTCAGCCAAGAGGTTTGAAAAAGAACGGCAGGTTATTGAAGGAGAAGGCAGTACATCAGCATCAGCATCAGCAGGCAATCCCCAGTCACAAGAATCCACTTCTGCACCTGTGGCTGGGGCACAAGTGACCTCTCAGCCGTTAAAGACACCGGCAACTGGATCATCTGCACCACACACAACAGTAACAGTGGCTGCTGTGGAGGATTGGCTAAGTTTGCTTGGGTATGGTTCTCGAAAAAATGTCACAGGCACAGCAAAAAGTAAGCAAAGTGGAGGAACCGTTGATGACCTTGAGTCGATGGTGCAGGACTATCTGAATGACTCAACAGAGGTCTTTCTTAATGATGAGCCATTGCAGTATTGGCATGGCAAAAAACAATTGTGGCCACTGCTCTCCAACCTGGCTATAAACTATTTGTCTTGCCCACTCGCAAGTGTGTCTTCTGAACGTGTTTTCAGTGCTGCTGATGGCATTGTAACTCCCAAACGGAGCCGCCTCTCGCCCAAAAATGTGGAGCGGCTGACAATGATCAAGATGAATCAGCACCTCATATCACCAGATTACAAAGTACGAGAAAGCACGCCGCATGAAGACGAGGAGGACGGCAACGTAGATGAGGGGATTTGTTCTCTGTTCGGTGACACTGACCTCATCCTGCCTGAATTCCCAGAGTATGATGACGAAATCTTCTTCTTATTCCCTGACACCGAGCCCTGAAAATGAGATAATGAATCAATAACTTTCTTTTTCGTCCTTATTCACTTTTATTCCTGTGTGTCTGTCTTTCTTTGTTTTGCACAGTTAATTTAATTCAAACTTTAATCACCTAATCCCAAAAACATGACCATCAGCAGAACTGTCTTCACTTGTTTGCTTATTGATTTGAAGGTGCCGCAGTCTACATTCCTCAGGTTCACAAGTTCTGAAGAACATGCTCCTCTATCCTCCTCCTCCAGACTGCGATTTCCCTCAAAGCAGAGGGCTGGATTACGCCCAATGAAGAAAGACTCAGCACTTGTGGGGGTGTTCTACTTCTTTGCGGGTGAGTTGACGGCTTTGGGCCCATTGCTGTGAAGCTCTAATAATGGATAAAAGTGTTTTGGACCAAATATGAGGTGGAAATTTCTTGCCGTTTTTGCTGACTTGCTTGCCTTTGAGGTGCTATTTGGCGGGGTTCCGGGTGTTTGTGGGTGAGTTTTGGGGTCTGGGAGCACTGCTGCGACAGTCTAATCTTGATTGCATTTGCTTTTCAGGAAATCCGTGGTGGAAAACAGGAGTTATGATGATGACCTAGCTGCACAGCGCGTTTGGACCGAAGGCCGAGAGATATTGTAAGTATGAGATTTAGCTTTTTCGCTGTTTGGGGGTGTTGTCGCGTGCTTTTTTGCGGGTGGGTTGGCGGGTCTTGGCTGGGGCATTCCTGGGAAGGTCTAATACCGGATAGAAGTGTTTTGGACAAAATCCTTAAGGAAAAGCCTTTTTTTTGCTATTTCTTCTGACATCTTGCTCAATGTAGCGTTTTGGGGGGCTTCCTGCTGTTCGTGGGTGGGTTGCGGGGTCTCTGTCGAAGCACTGCTGCGACAGTCTAATCTTGATTGCATTTGCTTTTCAGGAAATCCGTGGTGGAAAACAGGAGTTATGACGATGATGACCTAGCTGCACAGCGCGTTTGGACCGAAGGCCGAGAGATATTGTAAGTATGAGATTTAGCTTTTTTGATGTTTAGGGGTGTTGTCGTGTGCTTTTTTGCGGGTGGGTTGGCGGGTCTTCGGGCATTCCTGGGAAGGTCTAATACCGGATAGAAGTGTTTTGGACAAAATCCTTAAGGAAAAGCCTTTTTTTTGCTATTTCTTCTGACATCTTGCTCAATGTAGCGTTTTGGGGGGCTTCCTGCTGTTCGTGGGTGGGTTGCGGGGTCTCTGTCGAAGCACTGCCGCGACAGTCTAATCTTGATTGCATTTGCTTTTCAGGAAATCCGTGGTGGAAAACAGGAGTTATGATGATGACCTAGCTGCACAGCGCGTTTGGACCGAAGGCCGAGAGATATTGTAAGTATGAGATTTAGCTTTTTTGCTGTTTGGGGGTGTTGTCGCGTGCTTTTTTGCGGGTGGGTTGGCGGGTCTTCGGGCATTCCTGGGAAGGTCTAATACCGGATAGAAGTGTTTTGGACAAAATCCATAAGGAAAAACATTTTGGCACTTTTTGTAAGTTAGGGTTTGTTAGGGTTAGCCCTAGCAGCAGGATTGCATGTGTTTCGGGGTGTTCTATTGCAACGCAGTTCTGGGGTTTTAGAGCACTCTTGGAGCGATGCTGGCTATGGATACTTTTGCTTGCTTGCAAGTGGTTTGAATACAATCCACGGTCAGTAAGGGTGTATTTGGGCCTACTGTTACTTTCAAAGTACGTTTTGTCACCATTTTTCTGCTAGGCATCGTTTTTGGAGATCTGATTGGGGGTCTTCTACATTTTTACGACTGGCTTTAGTAAGGGTCTTGGTGGGAGCATTGCTGGGAAGGTCAAATTTTGTTCTAAAACACAGTTTACAGTACACCTACCTTGAGGGGAAAGATCCGCTATAATATTTTGGCCATACTTATTTATCCTTAAAAAGGTGACTCAGA
The DNA here is from genome assembly GCF_964261635.1 of Lissotriton helveticus. Taxonomy (NCBI): domain Eukaryota; kingdom Metazoa; phylum Chordata; class Amphibia; order Caudata; family Salamandridae; genus Lissotriton; species Lissotriton helveticus. The sequence continues at coordinate 274,217 of NW_027611854.1, forward strand.
CAGAGCACGCAATTTCAAAAATATTGTACTGTCTATTAGGGAAATCAAAGTGTGACTTTTTGCACCACACAGCGTACATACCTTATATTTATTTATCAGTGGTATTGTAATAGCACTTCCTGTTTTCCGTTCAATAATTACAGGCCGGGTTTCAGTCAACATCCGCCAGGCAGGCAGTGGACAGGGTGTCTTCTGTCAGTGGTCACCAACATTGATGGACGAAGCGTCAGCTGGAATGGAGGAGTGCCGCTAATAAGAGGAATTGTTTGCTGCATGCAACTTACTTACCAAATTCAACAGGACAACTCCAACAACATACAGAATACAGATACAGTATCCATTGTTTTCTTCTATGAGTGTGACTTCATGTGGTTAGCTTTAGTTTGTACCCAAAGATTTCTTTATCTTCAATTATTGTTTGTCCAGGCTGTGCTTTTTTTTTCTTCTCTCAACAAAACCTACCCAAAAAGAAACCCCCATTCCCATCCATTTTCCAAACCCTAACCCTCTTCCCCCGGGCTGTGTTGTTTTGCTTGATGTCTGACTAAAATGACATCAATAATTCCACACACTTGCTGGGGAGGATAAGGTCATAGCAACAGGCTGGTGAAGGAATACGAGGATATCTTCTAGACTTACTCAGCTTCAGTACTATTTCTTCTAGTAGTAGGAGCCAATGTCAAATAAATTCAACGCAAGTACTAGTTATACTTGCAAGCAAATACTTTACCATTTGTTAGGCTACATTGTGGCACTGTTCTAGTGTACTGTCACCTGCTATATTCTCGATCGTACCGTAACCGTTGTAATGCTACAGTAAGGACAAACCAGGTTTCGTTTTCTTTTTTTCCATAGGCATGCAACTGCCACTGTGTCACACCACTAGTACCACCGCAATGAGGAAATTTCACCCGCCCAGGATTGCCAACGTTAATCCCCATTTCACGTGGAGCCAGCTCTGGGCCTAGCCCTAATTTCTAACACAAATTACAGGTAAGATAAGCGTTTGGTGGGAGGTAGTATAATGGAGTATTAGGACTAGACGAGAGATTGACGGTAGTACTACTAAACTCCTACGACTGTTCAGGAAAACAAACTTACTGTTACACCCCCGTCCCCCACCCACCAGACTGAAAAGCAGTAAAAAACAGGTATGGTCAGATAAAGTTTAAAAATGTATATTTATGTAGCCCTAACAAAATAATCTCCCTCAAGACCCTCCCTAACCCCAACGATTGTCTTTGAAAAGTCCCAAAAAGAACCCAACTCCCAAATCCCACCCCCCAAAAGTCTCTAAAAAAAGGGCAAGGGACACTCCACTACTGGAGGGTGCTGGTGCATTTTGCGGCATGGGCATCATACTCCTTGCGGAGGGTGGCAAGCTCGAAGCAGAGGCCCTCCACCAAGTTCTTATAGTTATGGACCTCCTGCTCCAGGTAGGACATTCGGACTCCTAGGCGGCGTTGGCGTGCCTTGCAGCTTCTGTGGGGGGCAGCTGGTCTTTCTGCTGCTTGGCGGTGGCGGTTGGCTTTGTTAGCCCGGCTCCGTACCGCTGGAGCACTGCGCATGCTGGCGGCCCGTGGGGTCACGGAGGAGGATGCAGCTGTCCCAGTCGAGGATGTTGTGGTTGCACCGGTCGACTGCGTGTCCTCCTCCTCCTCCAGGGCCACCAGCCGCCGATATTCGGCGACAGTGGCATCCAGCCTCCGTTGCCGGGCCATTCGAGCCTGCTCCCTCCGTGATGTCGATTTGGAAGGAGCAACTATATGAAGAAAGAAAGACATAGTCTGTAACCAATGCTCCTTAGCATTAATAACACAAAGTGATTGAGCCGAAAGTTGGGTCACAGTACAAGTAGCAAATTGAAAGCACAGTACATAACTATTGAGGACAGTATCTATATTACCTCCCACTTCTGCATCCTTGCTCTAACATTAGTGGTAGTTTAATGAACAAATTCTACGACCACTATGGACTTCCATTACAGTCAACTATGACAGTACACCAGTCTTATTCTTCTTCTTCTCTCTTGTTTAGGAAAATTGGTACGTTATCTTATGCAAGCCGGCAGAATGGCAGCACAGTAAACTTGCACCCGAGAAAAACAGTTGCACACCATGATGAGTGAGACAGACTTGCGTTACTGTACCGGTCCAGTACATGCAGGTGGTGAAGCTATTACTTTTCTATTACAGGTGGCACTGAGAATACTCTGTTACAAGGGCTACTGCTTAATTAATTTACCTTTCACCCTACAGTGCAAATGAGTACTAGAAAAGGAAAATGAAAAAGCTAAATAATTTGATTATCTATCACTTCACATGGGACGTATTTGATGACATATGGGATGACTTTAGGTGCTTTGCTTAATATTGAGTGAACAGTGATACACCCACACATGAATGACGTACTACAACTAAACTAAAGTTATTAAGAGAGGTACGGAGTGTCCACCGTAATAACCGGATATATGCTGTGCTTGCAGTTGCAATACAAAGTACTGCTACTATTCATGGTAGTATTGGACAAATTTACAATTTCTTTTCCTTGCCTTCCCTACACTGGAACGGACGTGCGGGTGCGGTGGTACATGCTCTTCAAGGTAACACTTAGTTCATCCAGCATACACATGTGCTATCTAAGAGTCAGATAATACCATGCTCCAGGCATCCATTCATTCAAAGTATACGCACACATACAGTTTCTGTTTCACCCACCCAGACAGCTGTCCTTCCACCCATCCTTGCTTCATCATTGACCCAGCCATGCACCATACCATATTCTTTCCTTCCCAGCCACCTCGGGGGCCAAGCAAACACATATCATTCTTCTTTGCCAGCCATCATAAAATTTCGCGTCCCACTTACTTACACCCTTCTTTCGCTTTTCGTTCATCCCATCCATCACGTTCATCTAAGATCTTATTGGGATTCTTCTCACCAAAAACTTCACAGCTAAGTCGAAGTACATTTCGAGGAGGCTACTACCTGGTTGATTTGTAATACACCCGTGCAGAAAGCACACTATGCAGTCTTCAATGTCAATAAGTAAGGAATATATAGCTTACCTGTTCCCGCCACCACCGTGCGAACCCTCACAGGACCGTCCGCCGGCACTTGCACCGCATCCTCCCCAGAGTCCTCCTCGCCCAACACCATCACCTCCACGCTGGCCCCGCCACCAGATGTTCCACCTTTAAAGTACATTTAAGAATGTTAGAATACACCACTCACTACTATATAATATTTGGTCTAGGAGTAATAAAGAAATGTTAAAAAAACAGAATACACTGTAATAATTTGTGACTGTCTACTCTAAAGTAAAAATGTCCCTTTTTCCAGAGAAGGCTGTTGTCTTGCTGCACTTTTATGCACAACTGATGAATGCTTGCTTTTTATTTTTAACACGCACCACTTTTTCTCCTAACAGACAGAAGCTTGACTTCTAAGAACACGACCAGGATCAAGTTCAAACCAGGTGAGAGCTCGGCTCGACCACAAGAAATGTGTCCAATTAATCGTCAGCACTAAGCACTTTTCCGTTTTCAGTTAAATAGTTTTATGACAAAGTTGATTTTAATAAATGTCTTTACTTTTAATAAAGCTTTTAAACTTAAATAGACTCTGTGGTTTTTGGTCCTCCAGACTAGAGTGGATGAGCTAAAGGTTTTGGAATTTTTGCAAGCATGAGTGCCTCTGACACTTCTTGACTGTGACTCCATACTCTTGTCCTGCGTAGGATAATCTAATGATCATTGGGGATCAATCATCGGTGACTTCGGGAGCTAAATGACTCTGCCACACTATCTAGTCAGTAAGGAGACAGTGCATAGAGCTATTGCTGAATAGAATGGGAGTCCAATGGAATTGCCAAATGTCCAATCTTAGTTAGCTACACAGACAGACTAATAAGAATAATCTAGTAATACCACAGGGAGTCATATTCGAGGCAGGATAAGAATTTAGATCCAGTCTACAAGAAGATCAAAGACGATTTAGAAAAAATCGAATGAGGAACGCTAGGAAAAAATAGGTACTCTTTATTAAAATTAAAACTTACTGGGGCCAGCAAAGGAGCCCTCGCCTGCCAGATCCTGGCCTGCATCCTCCTGAACAGCACCCTCCTCCTCCTGTGTCCTCTTGCCCTTGGGGGGAGCTGATGTACAACATGAAAGAAAGAAAGACCAGAAAACATGGATGAGATTTGTCAACCAAATCAAACATTTCAAAAGAACAATAAAAAAATATTTTGGAGAAATAGCAAATAGATAGACAACTATTCCACGGGATCTATCTCATGTGGTATACTACGTTATTCGTATTGCCTGATTTGCGGACCGTTGACTTAGAAAGTTCCTATGTAACTCAATCAACAGACTACTAAAGAGGTTTGCCTAGGCCTGGCAGGCAGCAGTCTGCAGCACGCGAAGTGACAGACAAAGTCCATCCTGCTTGCAGATCAGTGAATACTCAAACTATCAATCCACCCACCACCACCACTATTTCTTCTTATAGCCATGTGTCTAAAGGAAGGACTGGACTTCAGTCTGTTGGGGCTGATTTAGAAGTCCCTTGCGGCTCATTTTCCTCCATTGTTGCGTGACTTTTGTGACGCAGCGGCAGAACAAAAGACTCGCCATGGTGTTGGTGCGGCGTATATATTAAAAAAAAAACACATATGGGAGATGCATCACGTTGTAAAGCCCTACGCCATCAGGGGGCGTTCCGGCGCAAGGGAGGGCGTTCCTGCGCAGGAACGAATCCTAAAAGTGGCTGAGGGAAATCTACAAGATGTCAATCAGTCACTTTTAGGACAATGATGCATGACTCAAACCCTGCGCCTGCTTGAAGCCGACGTACGGCTTGATGCAGTATTGGGGAGATAGGGTACCCCAGAGCATTGCTGGAGCTGCGCCATCGTTGGCACGCAACTCCAGCAATGCGCCGCCTTTACGGCACAGATGCGTAAGGCTTCTGTGACGTTTTGGGCCAATGGGTGGTGGTGGCATGGCACACAATTACTACCGCATCCCTGCTACTTTGCAGGGATGCGCCAGTAATTGAAAATATGACCCTTAGTGTCTAGCATTACGCAGTTCTTATCTTTACACTACACTCATACATAATTTCTCAGGCCAATGAAATGAACACAAAATACAAAACAAATAAGCATAGTAGCAAGCAAGGCTACTGAGAAGGAGAGCAGTGCACCTGAAATGCATAGAAGATTTTGAAATATAATTTACCTACAATGTAATCGGCAGCATTATTGCTCTTGGTAAAGAACAAAGATTTGCAAATAACAGAGCCGGATAAAACAGAGTAGTGATGAATAGCTACTACTACTCACCAAGCCCGGGGACCTCTACACCGAGCGCGTCCAGCAAGTCCCGTTCCCGGTCCATGACATCCGTCCAGCGGTGGGTGGCCTGGTTATAGGTGCGCCGGACCCCAGAGAGCTTAAACATGGCCAGGCACACCTTCTCCCACCGCTTCCGGCGCTCCCGGATGCCATAGCCGGTTGCGATCTTGCCGCCTCCCAGGATGGTCTTGGGGAGGTGGCGCTGGACGTAGAAGTTTAGTGCGCCCACCTCCTCCGCGCTAAAGATCTCCCGTGGCACCACTTGCTCCCCCCTCAAACGCCCGCACGGGAGCCGGGCACGGGGTGCGGGACCCTTCCCCTTCTCAGGGTGCTTCCCGGCTCCCTTTACCATGGTCTGGGCAGAAATAAAGTTAAATGATAAAGAAGAAATAGAATAGTGAAGAAGAAAAGAAAAGAGTTTAAAAAAGTAGTTTAAAAGTAACTAAAAGTAGCAGAAAACACAAAAATATAGAGCTAGAAAAATAGAGGGATAGATAATAAGTAAAATAGATCAAATAAACTTCAAACAAGCAAAGGATGGCAGAGATTCAGAGAGGATACAGAAAGCATGCCCAGAACCATAGCAATGAATGAGAAACAAGATGGCCGTGCCCGTTCACGACCGCGTGGGTAAGTTCGCACGAGATTTTCCTCGCGAGCACACGCGAAATTGTACTAGCGAGCAGCACACTTTGCGAGATTACACATAGCGGCCGGAAACGGAATTACGTCACGCAAACAAGATGGCCGCGCCCGTGTACGACCGCTAGGGTAACTTGGCAAACGTATAGCTACAAGCGCCTTGCGAACACGCACAAAATCACGCGAACATACACGCCGCAAAAAAAAAATTAGTGTATTCGCAAGCATTCGCGGCTTCCGAAATCGATCTCGCACGGATTCGCGCCCCAAAAAACGCACGAAATTGCAGAAAAAATGATTTTTGCTAAACTGAAAGCAATGAGGAGGTGCAAAAGTTCAAACTTAACATTAGTAACATTCACTCTAGTGCTTCCTGAGGGGCCCCACCAGAGTTTGCAACTATTCTATGACCCTGCTATGACCCAAACAGCAAGCTCATAGAATAGCTACAAGTAGACCATAAAGGTCCTGTGAAAAAGAATTGCACTGCAACAGAAAGCAAATTACAGATAAGGAAGGAAGCAGGTGCCAGCCAGACTGGAACTTTCAAAATAACTGACACATTAATCAACCCCAAATTAATTCATGGCAGTTGAAGTAGGGGAGGTGTGCTTGCTTTTTTCAACCCCCATAATCTACAGTGATAAACAAACCTAATGGGTGGCAGTGAGGATGTACCAGAGGGTGGCATGGGTGTCCCAGAGGGTGGCAGTGGTGAAACAGAGGGTGCTGTGAACCTGTGATGATAAACCAGAGGTAGAAACAACATAGTCGCGGCCGTTGCGAGCCGAAAAGTAAGTTCGCAATTGCGAAATTGTCCACAAATCCTCGCGAACGCTCGCCAACACAAAAACGGGAAAATCCGCCAATCCGCGAGAGTTCGCATATTTTCGCGGATTGCGAATCCGTAAATCCACAAATTCGCGTACGCGAGATCCGCTAGATCCGCCCATGCTTATTCCCAATGATGTATAGAAGCGATGGCTTTTCGTCTACGCATTTCGACACTTAGAACGTGTCTTCATCAGGGCAATACCATCGTAATACTAAAAACAGATAAACAGAGTTTTAAAATAATGTCTATTTATGCTAAACAGTGCACAATGATACGTACAGTTTTGAACTTAGGGGCCAGAAGAATGATAACCAAACATGGTATACCGCTTTACAACAAGTAAATTACAATTTGTTATATTCTCATATTTAACATATGGCTATGAGGACAATATGGTACAATTGAGTTATACATTTTTCTTTTCATATATGAACACAAACGAAGAGAAAAAATAAAGAGAATAAAAATAGGGGAAACAGAGAAAGGTACAGATTAGCGCATAGGTGTTAGACAGCAGACACTGGTGCTGCTTCAGTGAGGAATTTAAAAATGTAAAGGTCCATTTCTTTTTTCTAAAGTTCAAAGTTACTTTGGCAGTCTATTTGAATACACTGTGGTGCCTCACAACAACTACCGTAGGGCAAGGAAAATGCAGTTTGGCCAGTTCTCACGATAACAGTCCTAACTCGTTATTTAGTGTAACCTTCGTTGTTGTTTAATGGCAAGCTTACCTTTAAATCTTGGAAAGAAAGACTTGATATTAGGTCCAAATGGGATCTGTAAGGGGAACTTCTATATCTAGTTGAAGCCGTTAGGGGAAAACAAAGATACCAGATATGAGCATGTTTGATGAGCTGTGGCTGTAATTGGCAACTATCGGAGATACGTTTAGAAGAAACGCATTACTTTTCTTTTGGTATGGACGTTTCCGGGCGTTATGTAAGGATATCAATTTGGGGGGAGGTAGTATAGGTACATGTGCGTGCGAGGATACTAAGGTATCAATGACTCCTACTGCACATGTGACTATCTAAGAGACACTGAATTATGATGGGTTGTGGTGCCCACCTAATCGTGCACTGTTCACCTGGTGCTCCGCACCTTCTTTGCTTAATTGTCAACCAAATTTGATTTTCAGAGCAATTCAACATAATACATAGCATTTTAAATTAGTTGCATCTTGAGGAGCCCAATGCATTTCGGCACCTAGCGGTACCTTCCTCAGGGGAAAATCTTATCTCTCCTCTCATGGATTGATCTTTCTGTGGTTATATCTTCATCAAATGCCAATATTCTCGTGCTGATCATCTCTGATGTTTCTTGTCTTCACTATGGTTCACGTTTCTGGTGTTTCTTGCTCTATTCTTCAAACAATATTCCGCTATCCTTTCGACGCCTCTGAGAGGAGAGATAAGATTTTCCCCTGAGGAAGGTACCGCTAGGTGCCGAAATGCATTGGGCTCCTCAAGATGCAACTAATTTAAAATGCTATGTATTATGTTGAATTGCTCTAAAAATCAATGTGTTAAAAGTATAATGCAATGTCAGAATGAAAATTGTTATGATTATGAATAAGAATAACAAAATGAAATGCATAAAAGAAAGACAATGATTAAAAGTCAAACTGAGAACTATGGTAAAGTGTTTGGTTGACAATTAAGCAAAGAAGGTGCGGAGCACCAGGTGAACAGTGCACGGTTAGGTGGGCACCACAACCCATCATAATTCATTGATATATTAGGGATTGACAACCCTTGAAGAGTCTAAGAATAAGTTTCATAACGGAGTGCTCCTTACAATCCCAATTAATTCATATCTAAGAGACACTACATATTGTGAGCGCTCGGGTATTCGCAGTGTAACTAAGTCGATAACTGATTGTAATTACCTGAGGTACAAATATTTAAATGGTGTATACACTCCTTGTCTCTAGTTGCGATGTCAATGCTTGCCGCTGTAGGCCGGTAGCGCTAATGCAAATATATTCGGTAGCTGAAGGCACAGGAATAAAAATAAAAAATAATGAATATAAAAATTGTATGAATCGTCTTGGCTCTAAACGTGGCAGTCGCATTAGATTAATTAAAAGAAATACCTTGATTCTGTATAGTATCCAACTACCCAATATCGAACGTGGCAACAATCCGATGTGTTTTCGCGGGATTGGAAATATTGTGACTCAGCGGTTCGCTGGAACAATTGCTGGGTGCTATAAATGAATAAAATATGGCATCTTGATGGTACTGGTGGTGGTGGTACTGGTAGTGGTGGTGGTGGTACTGGTGATTTGTACTGTAATGGTGGTACTGGTGGTACTGGTAGTGGTACAGGTGATGGTGGAGGTGGTAATGGTGGTGGTGGTACTGGTGGTGTTGGTACTAGTGGTTGTACTGGTGGTGGTACTGGTGGTGGTGTTACTAGTGGTGATACTGGTGGTGGTGGTGGTACTGGTGATTTGTACTGTGGTGTTGGTACTGGTGGTACTGGTACTGGTGGTGGGGGTGGTACTGGTGATGGTACTGGTGGTGGTAGTGGCACTGGTGGTGGTGGTAAAGGTGTTGATACTGGTGGTTTGTACTGTGATGGTGGTACTGGTGGTGGTGGTGGTAGTGGTGGTACTGGTGATGATGGTACTGGTGGTGCTACTGGTGGTGGTGGTACTGGTGGTGTTGGTGGTACTGGTGGTGCTGGTACTGGTGGTGCTGGTGGTACTGGTGGTGGCGGTAGTAATGGTGGTGGTGGTAATGGTGGTGGTGGTACTGGTGGTGGTGGTGGACGTGGTACTGGTGGTGGTAGTACTGGTGTTGGTGGTAATGGTGGTTGTAGTACTGGTAGAGGTGGTGGTGGTACTGGTTGTGATGGTGCTACTTGTAGTGGTGGTGGTGGTACTGGTGGTAGTATTGGTGGTGGTGGTACTGGTGGGGGCATGGGCGGTGGTAGTACTGGTGGTGGTGGTACTGGTGGCACTGGTGCTGGTACAGGTGGCGGTACTGGTGGTGGTGGTGGTAGTACTGGTGGTACTGGTGGTGGTGGTAGTGGTGGTAGTGGTGGTGGTAAAGCATGGGCTGAAAATTAGTTCCGCTCGCGGAATTTGCGGATTTTCTGCAATTTCGCGATCCGCGAATACCGCGAATTCGCGGTTTAATCCACGAATCAGCGGGGACGAATTTTCAGCCACGCACTTACAGGGTTACAGCATCAGGTGCAAAAGTTGAAGCTAACCTTTTATAAAAGGGTTACAAAGAAATTAACTTCAACTTGGGCACCTTCTGCTGTAAGCCTGTAAGTGCTTCCTGGCGCCTCATTGCCTACTTGCAACTATTCTCTGACCCTGGCTCTGACCCTTGAAGCATAGTCAGAGAATAGTTACAAGTAGGCAATGAGGCGCCTTTCACGAAAATCTCAACAGGAAACACTGACAGATATAAAAACAAGCATTTGCAATGCAATAGGTCTTGCATTAGGAAAGTTTGAGCTATTGGTCTTGTAAATGACAATTTTTTTATTTATGTGTTGGTTTTGAAAATAGCTAAATTAATAGCTTTGTCATTTACAATGCCAATAGTTATAACTTTCGCAAATGTGACACCTGTAGCATTTGTAATGCAACATGTTTTGTATTTACGTGACTTAGCTGTATTGATATTACCAATTACAATGGATTTTAATTTTTTAAAATAATTAATACTTAAATAAAAGTGATTTTAATTTATAATGGCAATAGCTTAAACTTTTGTAAATAACTTTCGTGAAGATTATGTTCACTGGGGATGCGCCAGTTATTGTGAATCTGCCCCTATACATTTAGCCAACGAGGGAGCACTTACTGATTAGACAGTAGAAAGTACTCCAGTTGAGTAGAGGTATTGCACAAAAAGGTGGCATCTTCGTGGACAAACACGCAGGGCAGGATTCATTCTGCCCCCTGTTAGACTCGTTTTTTGTGCCCTTCTACCCTCTGTTAGACTTGTTTTTCCCTTGTTTTTCTGCCCTTCTGCCCTCTGTTAGACTCGTTTTTCCCTTGTTTTTCTGCCCTTCTGCCCCTTGTTAGACACGTTTTTTGTGCCTTTGTGCCCTCTGTTAGACTCATCTCTCAGATGCGTCACGTTGTTAATACCCAGCACCATGGCGCATCTTTTGTGCTGCCGCTGCGTCACAAAAGGTCTCGGTAGAGGGTGGCAGTGGTGAACCAGAGGGTGGCAGTGATGAACCAGAGGGTGACAGTGATGAACCAGAGAGTGGCAGAGGTGAACCAGAGGGTGACAGTGCTAAACCAGAGGGTGGCAGTGGTGAACCAGAGGGTGGCAGTGATGAACCAGAGGGTGGCAGTGGTGAACCAGAGGGTGGTGTGCCCATACACGACCGCATGGGTAACTTCGCCATGCAAGCGGCCCGCGAACACGCAAAAAGCCCCGCAAACACGCAAAAAACCCCGCGAACACGCAAAAACCCCGACCAACACGCGAAAAAACTAAAATCTGCAGATTCGCACGAATTTGCGTATTGCGAATTCGAATTCGCGCGAATTAGAGAAACGCGAATTCGCAAATTTTGCCCATACTTAGTGGTGGTACTGCTGGTGGCAGTGGTGGTACTGCTGGTGGTAGCACTGGTGGTGGTGGTAAAAATGGTGGTGGTACTGGTGGTGGTACTTCTGTTGGTGGTGGTACTGGTTGTACTGGTTAAGTTGGTGGTACTGCCACTGGTGGTAGTGGTGGTACTGGTGGTTATGGTGGTACTGGTGGTGAGACTGGTGGTGGGACTGGTGGTGGTACAGGTGGTGGTGGGGGTGGTGGAGGTACTGTGGTACTGGTATTTGTGGTACTGTTGGTGGTGGTACTGGTGGTGGTGGTACTGGTGGTGGTGGTAGTGGTGGTGGTGGTGGTACTGGTGGTGGTACTGATGCTAGTGGTACTGGTGGTACCTGTACTGGTGGTACTGGTGGTGGTGGTACTGGTGCTGGTGGTGCTCGTGGTCGGGGTACTGGTGGTTGTGATACTGGTGGTGTTGGTGATGGTACTGGTGGTTCTGGTGGTACTGGTGGCGGTGATGGGGTTACTGGTGTTGTGGTACTGGTGGTGGAGGTACTGGTACTAGTGGTGGTGCTACTGATGGTGTTGGTACTGGTGGTACTGCTGGGGGTGGTACTGGTGGTGTTGGTGGTCATAGTGGTGGTGGTGGTGGTACTGGTAGTGGTGATAATAGTGGCGGTACTGGTAGTGGTGGTGGTGGTACTGGTAGTGAGGGTACGGCTAGTGGTGATGGTGGTACTGGTAGTGATGGAACTGGTATTACTGGTGGTACTAGTGGTGGTGGTACTGGTGGTGGTGGTACTGATGGTAGTGGTGGAGGTGGAGGTATTAGTGTTGTTAATAAAACAGGCTTTTGAAAACAACCCGTCATGTGGCTTTAGTACAGATGACATGTAACACAGAGGTGCTGTTGTCAGTTTCAGCACATTAGCACCCTACTATGTGCTACCTGGAATTCACATGACTTAATTTGCTAAATCCTTAATAATTCCATTTTACTTGGGGGGGGGTTGTAAAAAAGACATGAGATAATGCTGGGTTAGAGTGATTAAAAGCAGGCGTCTGTGTTATGGGGCGGCCGAGCTGCTTAAAAAACACATGCATTTGCAATGCAATAGTTCTCGCATTTACGCGAGTTTAAGCTATTGACATTGTAAATGACAATGCCTTTTATAAACGAAAATAAAAATAAAAGGCATTATTATTTGCAATGTCAATAGCTCAAACTCGCGTAAATGCGAGACCTATTGCATTGCAAATGCTTGTTAGATTAGTGAGTAGAAAAGCTCCCTTTCGGCCCATGCAGCAAATTAATTAAATAAACAAGTGCGGACACTAAAGTGAAAGCGGACCGCGCTGCAAAAAGAAAAATAGTGCTCACCGACTTATGAAGTAGACCGTGTAACGCCACAAGTAAAAGATCCAGTCCTCATGGAAGGTAACAAATGGCAACAGGGCGGTAACAGGGAGGGGCTAACAAGCCTTATTATCAAATGCAAACCAGCATTTACCAAGGACAATGACACCAGCCAATCAAAAATATAGGCTGAGAGAAGGTGAGGTTTCCACAGCAAACTTGACTACTGCATGCCTCACAGAGCGAGCAGCGCATGCGCGCTGCCGCCACACTCGACCTAAAGATTACCTACAGCAAAACTTTCAAACAAGCATTTGCAATACAATAGGTCTCGCATTTACGCAAGTTTGAGCTATTGACATTGCAAATGACAGTGCCTTTTATTTTTGTTTTTGTTATTAAAACATAAATAAAAGGCATTTTCATTTACATTGCCAATAGCTGAAACTCGCGTAAATGTGTGACCTGTTGCATTGCAAATGCTTGTTGGTAAGGTCATTGTACCAGAGGGCACTGAAAAGTTTGCGGGTGCTCGGAAAACTTAAAAGATTTAAGAACGGTGGGCCAAATCTCCATTGGTAGGTGTGGAAAGAAAGTAACTGACATTAGTGCGAGGGGTGGTGCTTAAATGCAGCTCCTCTCCATCACTTCCGCGGCGCTATGGCGCCAATGTGGAGCTCGTGGACGTCAGCCTACAATGCATGGGAGTATGGCTACGAAAAACCTCCACATCCAGTCTTTTACCAGAGGGATACTCACTATTAACTCCCCCAAGGCTTTTGCTCAGTTTTAAGTAAAAATTTACTTTTTATTGACCCAAGCCCGAAGTAAATGATGACAGGTGTATAATATTATGTTGCGCTTCTGTTATAAAGTGCACTAAACTTGCACAGTGTTGATGCTATGCCGTAATGCATAAAAGCAGTGTAAGCGTGATTAAATGCAAGCATATTGGATTCCACACATACTCCTTGGAGCTTTAGTTCAACCTCCGTCAGCCATTGGATTCTTTGGTTCAGAAACTATTAGCATTCGCTTCAGACATTACCAGTCACATCATGGATCACCTAACTGGAGTATTTTAGTCTCACCTTCTTTGTATTGGCTGTTTATGTATATGTGGTGTTCTGCCTCCTTTGAGACACAGAAAGGACTATTTTACATCTGAAAGATACATACTTTCATCACACATGTATTTCTTTATTTCATCTATCAACTTGTGAGGCTGGGGGCGTTATCGCAGCTCTCCAATAATATATTGCTACCAGTTCTTTAAAATATGCATGGAATGGGCTTTGGATAAATCCAGAAGTGTATTAATCTCCCTTCTTCATGCTGTTGGCTGTTTAGTGTATCCTGTTACCTTCCACGAGGTGCTTGCACTGCAATGCTTGAGGGAATATTTTACATCTGTAAAGTACACTCTATCATGAAACATTTAATTATTTATCTCATAGATGCACAGAATACAAAAAGCATTTTTTTTTACTGCATTCGGCTTTTTAATGTTAGTCAGGACTCAAAATGCAAATCAGACTTTATTGCTTTACAAATTTTTTTTTGATTGACGCTATAGCAGGCATTTGTATTGCTTTTTATAAGCACTCTAGGGCAAGTGTCAATCGTATTGGCTTTGCCAAAGCTTTGTTATTTTGCAGGGAAGCTTTTACGCAGTGAATGCGATAAAGTCCCTAAAAGACAGTCCTCCAATTCTTTAGGTATCCCAAAACACAGAAAGGTACTGCTGTGCGTTGATAACCTTGCTCTCATCCCTCACTCAGCATTATTTGTAAGGAAATTGTCAGTTCTAGCTGGTATAAACGTAAGACTAATTATAATAAAGCTGGATGCCTGAATATTGCAGGCAGGTGATATACACTTATAACATTTGAGGTTGTACCCATTCTAGAGCTGGCAGGTTTAATAGCAGCCAGTTATGGTGGATACACTGATGAGTCCACTTAGGAGGGACTGAAAGAACTAGGTGGCACCGATCTGCTTTGCAGGTCGTATATCTTTGGTAAAATGTTGTTCTACCCACGATCAGTGCTTCGTTTTTAAACAGCCGTTTCCTTTCCGGGTGATTATCTGCAGGAAAGTCAATCTGACATGAGCTCTTCCATCAGTGGGCTGTGATATGGTAGAAGTTCCTGGCTCGTGTCCTCCTTGAATTCTGAATCATGGTTCTTCTGAGCAGTCGGACGGAACAGAACTCAGTGACAGTGCTTCTTTTCGTAGTGAGTGAGGTGTCTGTGCAGTACGTGCATCTCTGTGCTGTAAGGGGCCGCGTAGTGTTTGATCAGTCAGAGGCGGCTCTGAGCAATGGGTGAGGCCTCTGCAATGCCATGCTATGCCACTGATGCCACTTCTTTTGACATGCTTTGTGAATGTTTACACATGACAAATGCGTGAGCTCCTGGGGGTATCTGGCTGCTCTACAGAGCTTTGTGTCATCGTAATATGTGCAAAACAGAATTTTTTTTTCTCACAATCCGCTTATTTCTTGCAAAATGTTTAATATATATTTTTGCAAGCACGCAACATTCTAACCAATTATGTTATAGCATGAAAATTGGGATTTCGGCAAATATTTGAAAATTGCACATTCCTCATTTTCACCAGTTTTAAATAGGTACAACGTAGCATTCCTTCCACGCAAGCTTAGTACCACCTGGGAGAAAACACTACATCAGGTACACACTCGCCACAAAAAGCTTCGAGCCACTGGCATCTACTCCAAGAGTAGGGAACACGAAGGAGAAAGCCAGAAACTGGATCATGTGAAGGGCAACTATTGGGAACTTCACAAAACTTTATTGTTTGCAAAATAATAATGTGCTGCTATGGATCCCAAATTACAGACCCGTCTTCTTACGGAAACAAGGGGGCTATTCACAAAAGCCTTCTGGATTAGATCAAGTGGTACTCCTGTAGTGAGCATCATGTTACATTCTCTTACATGCCATTGTGAATTGGCCTCAAAACATCTAAAATGGAAATATTCCTTGAATATTCAGCACAATTAATACAAATAGAAAGGGCTGTGGCTTCTTTGCACATTTACTAATAGAGAGTTGGGTTTTTAGGCAGATCTAAAATGCTTCTAAGAGTATGTAAAAGAGTAGTCATGTGGTATTGTATTGTATTGCAACATTTATATAGCGTTTACTACCCTGCCCCCATGTGGTGTGCTGAAGCGCTTTCCTACATGGCTAGCATGCTACACCATGTAGTCTGTGCGGTTGTGGTGTGTGTATTGTCTTAGTTTTGGTCCTATGTGGGAAGTGTTTCCATTTTGTGAGTGATGACTACAGAGGTGCGGTTATCGTGTTATGGGACACAGCGCTTACCAGTGTGATGGATGAAGATTACTTCCAGTACTCAAACGCTTTGTGGATCGGTCCCATGGCTTTTACCTACACCAATCAATTCCAGAAAGTGCATGAAGCTTAGGTTTACCAGAAGGATCCGCGCCACCTGGGACGCAAAGTTCCAAACCTTGGCTATTATTTACCATTCCAATATTCCAGGCCCACAGGTGTATATGTTAAGGGGGCAGTGAGAAAATGGTCCTGATGCTGCAGAGGGCCACAAGGGTTAACTTGCAATTAACACCACTCAGCACCTGCTCCCTGCTGGATGCGACTTCAAGCCCGACACTACTTACCAGAGGTCGTGAGTGTCTGGCATGAGCTGTCAATCACCACATGCTGCAGGAAGTCCTGCCCTCTTACTGCCGCTGCAAGTCCTCACCAGCAGAGTGCATATCGGCTCATCTTCAGCTCAAGCAAAGTCGAGGAAACATCTGGCACCTTCGCAAGGAGGAGAAGGTTCCCTACTTGAGTTTGAATGTTGCTCTGAACAAACAGGCACGTGGTCACAAACACAGGCCCATCATAAATACAAGCAGGGGTTGCTGAAGGCGCTGTACAAAAGGACTATAGAAATCACGAAAAGTTAGAAGGTTGTGTGCAGGTACTTCACAGGCGAGCAATGATAATGTGATTGCTTTCAGCTTCAGTTGCCCTGATGAAGGCTCACAAAATCCATAATGGGCCCAAGGAGTTGGAAAGTCAGCACTCTGATGCTTGAAGAGTCATCTAAATATGTAAAGGTCTATGAAATGGATCGACCCCTGTACCGCAGTCCTTCTGTGAAACAAAGACATGAGAGGTCAAATGAGATTCAAGCTACTGAACTTCAAAGTGTGTGCAGTGCTCTATGAGCTGAAAAACTTGGAATTGGACCATGGATTCTGTAAAGTGAACAAAGACGTCCGCAAGGAGGCACCTTAACCCACCAAGCTTTATTTCCCTGCAGTCTGTAGGCTGCAGCGGTGTCAGTCAAATGTAAGGTTTACACGGATTGGCCCTGGCCCTTCTTGATTATCAAAGTACTATCCCATTTGGCAATCTAGAATTCCCGAATGCACAGTATCTCTGAAAGAGATATGGACAGTGTCAACCACATTAAGCCAGACAGAAGCTCCTGAGGCGGAAGCCGGGAGATTAGCGAATTAAAAAAAAAAGTTGGTTATCTTGTAAAACTGTTATTTTACCTGTTGCTTCACTCAGCCCTGAGCACTCCCCCCTCCTTCACAATCGCCGACACCACCGCGCAGCCGATGTTAACGCTGCCGCGGGGTTGAACAAACTTCTTGCCGCCATCAGCGAGGGCCGTGAGGCCACGCCCACCGGCCAGAGACCACGCCCCCGCCCACTACTTAAGCCGCGCTGAGCCCAAAGCACGCATTAAGCCAGACAGAAGCTCCTGAGGCGGAAGCCGGGAGATTAGCGAATTTAAAAAAAAAATTGGTTATCTTGTAAAACTGTTATTTTACCTGTTGCTTCACTCAACCCTGAGCACTCCCCCCTCCTTCACAATCGCCGACACCACCGCGCAGCCGATGTTAACGCTGCCGCGGGGTTGAACAAACTTCTTGCTGCCATCAGCGAGGGCCGCGAGGCCACGCCCACCGGCCAGAGGCCACGCCCCCGCCCACTACTTAAGCCGCGCTGAGCCCAAAGCAGGCATTAAGCCAGACAGAAGCTCCTGAGGCGGAAGCCGGGAGATTAGCGAATTAAAAAAAAAATTGGTTATCTTGTAAAACTGTTATTTTACCTTTTGCTTCACTCAGCCCTGAGCACTCCCCCCTCCTTCACAATCGCCGACACCACCGCGCAGCCGATGTTAACGCTGCCGCGGGGTTGAACAAACTTCTTGCTGCCATCAGCGAGGGCTGCGAGGCCACGCCCACTGGCCAGAGGCCACGCCCCCTCTCCTCCCCTCTTTAAAATGTGCCAGGGCCGGACGCGCAGCGGATGCGCAGCGGACGCGCGCAGCGTGCGCGCCGTCAGCGCGCCAAAGGCACGCCAAAGGCAAGCCCATCTGCGCCTGTCTGCGTCCGGCCGGGGACAGGGTCCAATTCCCATGGTCTCCCTCCTAAGACTCGCTATAGTGCTGCTGCCCTTCTGACACTGAAACCCCTCACGGAAGAGAGTTGCCTTCATCAACACCATCCTCTGAACCTCCCCACTTACTGTTTACTCTGCATCACTAACCTCCGACCCGCTCGACTCAGGGCGGCCCAGCAAAACTACACTTTACTGCTCCTGAATTGCAGGTCTCTACCAAGACACAGCGCAGAAATCTTCCTGCTCTTAGACGAGCGGTCTCCTGACGCCATTTTCCTAACCGAAACTTGGCTAACTCCAGACTGTGACCCGGATGTGATTCAAACCCTGCCACCGGGATACCAAATTGCTCGCAGGGACCGTTCACGCGGAAAAGGTGGAGGCCTTGCCATTATCTATAAATCTATATACCAATGCCATTGTACCCTTGATCCAATCCCAGACTGCGAAAGTATGTCCTTCTGCCTCAAACTCACCCCCAACGACAGTCTCACAGGGGCACTTGTATACCTCCCCCCAGGCCCACTGAATCACTTCCACTCTTCACTACCCTCGCTAGCGGCCGAATCTGCTATGTCTTCCTCCAACTTTACGCTGTTGGGAGACTTTAACATCCACTTCGATAACAGTACGAACAGCACCGCTAACGAGCTAGTTTCCAGCTTAGCCGCAATTCAACTAGAACAACTAATCAGGTCCCCTACTCATAACAAAGGTCACCTGCTCGACCCAGTCTTTAGCAACTGCCCCAACCTCACGGTTGGCACTATCACCCACCTCCCATGGACTGATCACTTTCTGATTCCCCTTAACTGGTCCACTTGTAAAGTCACTCCCCCTCCACCTATCCCACGAAAGATGAGAAATTGGTCAAGACTCCCGCTTGAGCAGTGGTCGAACCTCCTCTCCTCCTCCAAACCCGCTCTTTCCAAGAGCCCTGTACCTGACAGCAGGACATTCAACAAGTGGATCGAGGACTCTATCGACACCATCCTCCCTTCCAGGAAAACCAGGCTAAAAAGAGCACGAGAAACTGCCCCCTGGTATTCGGAGAAGCTCAGGGAGCTAAAACGACAGTGTAGAAAGTTGGAAAGGAAGTGGCGCCTAGGGTACGCTATCACTGGAAAAGAAAGGTATAGGGAAGCCATTAGGGCGTACAAATGCGAAATAAACCTAGCTCAAACTAACCACTATAAAAAAAAAATTATGGCAGCTCGATCTAAGCCTAAATAAATATACCAAGTAGTCAAAAGTCTTTCTAAAATCTCCCCCCCCATGGCTTCAACCGACAACCCTATAGCCCAATGTAACGAGTTGGCTGAATTTTTCTTTCAAAAAATCAATAAAATATACTTATCCTTCGCAGCCCCCATCTCAGAGACCATCACTGTCATACCATCACCCCCAAGCGATACAGAACATCCTCCGCGAGTGTTGGACCTGGCCTTCTTGGCAGGGTCAGCCCTGAACTTTTTGCCTTCCTCCAATACTCTCTCTGACCTGTTTTTGTTGATTTAATGACTCTGGGCACTTTTACCACTGCTGACCAGTGCTAAAGTGCATATGCTCTCTTCTCAGCGGGGGAAGAGTGGCTCAACAGAGCGGAGCTCTTCCTCGGCGGGGACGAGTAGACACGGTCGGTTACGGCCTCAGGGAGGGGCTGGGGGGCACCAGGGTCACAGCTCCGGCAGTTGCAGAAATCCTCCTAAGATACCGGCAGACGAGCAGAGAGCAGGTTGAGCCAGATGGTCCTGTGGCTCAGGTCAGGGGGCAAGCTCACTCAAGCCCTTGGAGAATGTTTGAGCACAAAGTAGCAAAGTCTTTTCTCATCAAGTCTTTTCCTCTCCTTTCTCAGCAAGGCAAGCAGCAGGCCAGTCCTCCCAGCGTCTCTTCTCCTTCTAGTCGGGCAGAGGTCCTTCGTGGTGAAACAGGATTCTAATTTACAAGGAGCAGGGCTCCTACTTTTATACACAGTTTCTTTTGTTCTTACAGGCCAGGGGGGCCTTTGCATAACTGCTCTCAGTCCCTGAGCACTTGTGGTGGGTACTTCTGCTTCTGCATTCAGTGTGAGGGCAGGCCCATCAGCCGCTCCCCAGGGGGTGCGGAGCCAGCATTGTGAAGACAGGGGCAGCTTGAGCACTTTGTTGACAAGCTTCGGTCCTTCCTGGGCCAGGTGCAGGCTGAGTCATCAGTCGCTCCCCAGGAGGGCATAGCCAGCATTCTGGGGGCAGAGCACAGCCTGATGCATCATTCAGGGGAAACTCCCACCACCCACTAAGGTGTCATCCTGCTATTCACAACCTGTCAACTCCCAGCCCTGTCACTCACACACTCAGACAGTCAGATACACACAAGAGCAGAGGCGGGCTGAAATGGTTAGACAAGCAAAGGCTAACTTTCTAAAAGTAGCATTTGCAAACCCAGAATATTAAAATAAACTTTACTTAAAGAAGTATTTTATTATTCTGAGTTCAGGCATACTAAACATTAATTTCTACCATGTTCCCTGAGCCTGCTGGGATTATAGAGTGTAATAATTCCAGCAGCCCATCTGGCCTAGAGGGGAACTGGTAGCCTTACAATAGTGAAAAACGAATTTGGCAGTAATTCACTATTAGAACATGCCACACACATCAGGGCATGTTCTACCTTACACTTACAATGCACCCTGCCCTCAGGCCTACCATAGGGGTGACTAAGATGAAGTTAAGGGAAGGTTTAGGGGCTGGCAAGTGTGTGCACTTGCCCAGCCAGCATGACAGTACCAGACTGCACGCAGGTTCTGCAATGGCAGACCTTAGACACATTTTAAGGCTGCTTCTGTGGGTGGCGCAACCAGCGCTGCAGGCCCACTAGCAGTATTGACATTCACCAGCCCTGGCACTCCTGGTGCACTTTACTAGGGACTGACAGTAAACCCAATGAACCAATCATGGACATCAATCACAGATACACTTTACAGTAGGGAGCACTTGCACTGCGGCACGGGTTGGCCGTGGCGCAGTGCCCTGAGTAGCGGACACCTGCAAAAACATCTGAGGCACAACAGCAAAAAGTGGAAGGGAAACTCACGCCAAGGTGCCAGGTCTAACACGTGTCCCCTCCAGCTGAAATGTGGGGGGAACTACCCTTCCCCAGGGAGTTCCACATCACTAAGGCGGAAAAACCTGGACAGACCGTCAGCGTTGGCGTGATCTGTGCCAGGGCGATGTTCCACCGTGAAGTCCATACCCTGTAGGGAGATGGACCACCTCAACAGTTTTGGGTTCTCACCCCTCATTTGCATCAACCATCTGAGGGGCCTGTGGTCTGTCTGAACCCGGAAGTGAGACCCAAACAAGTAGGGTCTTAGCTTCTTCAGTGCCCAGACCACAGCAAATGCTTCTCGCTCTATTGCACTCCACCTACTTTCCCGTGGAAGTAACCTCCTACTGATGAAGGCTACAGGTTGGTCCCAGCCCTCCTCAGTCATCTGTGAGAGAACAGCCCCTACACCATGCTCTGAAGCGTCTGTTTGCACTATGAATTCCTTGGAGAAATCAGGAGCCAGGAGCACGGGCGCCGTGCACATGGCAGTCTTTAGGGTGTCAAAAGCCTTCTGACCGGTGTCAGTCCAAATCACATTCCTGGGCTGCTTCTTAGAAGTCAGCTCTGTCAAGGGGGTCACAATAGTGCCATAGCCCTTGACAAACCTCCTGTAATACTCAGTGAGCCCCAGGAAGGCTCTTACTGCAGTCTGGGTCTTGGGGGGTTCCCAAGCCAGGATGGTCGCAATTTTGGGTTGCAAGGGTGCCACCTTGCCACTCCCCACTTGGTGTCCCAAGTACACCATGGAACCCTGCCCAATCTGGCACTTGCTCGCCTTGATTGTGAGGCCTGCCCTGCGCAGGGCCATCAACACTTCCCAGAGGTGTCGCAGGTGTTCTGGCCAGGTACCACTGAACACTGCGATGTCATCCAGGTAGGCGGCACTGAACTCATCCAGCCCAACCAACACCTGGTTGACCAACCTCTGGAAGGTGGCAGGGGCATTCTTCATTCCAAATGGCATTACCCGGAACTGGAAATGCCCATCTGGTGTAGAGAATGCTGACCTCTCTTTTGCCCCATCGGTCAAGGCGATCTGCCAGTACCCAGACGTTAAATCAAACGTGCTGAGGAACCGGGCAGCCCCTAGCCGATCAACGAGCTCATCAGCTCTGGGGATAGGGTGCGCGTCAGTCTTGGTGACTGAATTGAGTCCTCTGTAGTCCACACAGAACCGGAGTTCAGGTGTGGCTCCCGGCGCAGCAGCCTTTGGGACCAAGACCACGGGGCTGGACCAAGGACTGCTGGAGGACTCAACCACCCTAAGAGCAAGCATCTTGGAGACCTTCTCCTTAATGCAGGCCCTGACCCTGTCAGTCACTCTGTAAGCCTTATGCTTCACAGGTAAACTGTCTCCTGTGTCCACATCATGGACGCACCAATCTGTGACACCAGGAACCAGGGAGAACAGATCTGGAAACTGCCCCAGCAATTGGCGGCAGTCTTCCTGTTGCTCAGGGGTCAGGGTGGGTGAGAGGTTAACTCCATCCACTGACCCATCTTTCTCACAGGCTACTAAGAGGTCAGGGAGAGGTTCAGACTCCTCTTCCATTCCATCATCAGTGGCCAACAACATGCCCACTTCGGACCTTTTTAAGTGGGGCTTGAGGCGGTTAACATGTAGGACCCTCAAGGGGTTCCTAGGAGACTGCATGTCCACCAAGTAGGTTACCGGACTCTTGCGCTCCACCACCTTAAATGGACCTGTCCACTTATCTTGAAGTGCACAAGGCTCCACTGGGGCCAAGACCCAGACCTCTTGTCCAGGCTGAAGCTCTACCAGAGTGGCATTCTGGTCGTACCACCGCTTCATTTCTTCTTGGCTGGCTTCCAGATTTGCCTCAGCAAGTTGTCTGAAGCGCCTGGTCTGGTTTCTGAAGGCCAGCATGTAACTGTAGACATTCTGGGGAGGTTTCCTGGGAGATTGCTCCCAGCCTTCCTTTACCAAACTCAGAGGTCCTCTCACGGGGTGGCCATACAGTAGTTCAAAGGGGCTGAACCCTAGGGACTTCTGTGGCACCTCCCGGTATGCAAAGAGCAGGCATGGCAAGAGGACGTCCCACTTACGCCTCATTGGACCTTCTAGGCCCATGATCATGCCCTTCAGGGTTCGGTTGAATCTCTCAACCAACCCATTTCCTTGGGGATGGTAAGGGGTGGTGAACTTGTAGGTTACACCACACTCTTGCCAAAGGGACTTCATATACTTGGATATGAAGTTGGTCCCCCTGTCGCTCACCACCTCTAGAGGGAATCCCACTCGTGAGAAAATTCCCATCAGTGCACGTCCCACCACGGGGGCCGTCACTGTCCTCAGAGGGATCGCTTCAGGGTACCGGGTGGCATGATCCACCAAGACCAGGATGAACCTGTTGCCCATGGCTGTCTTGGGGTCCAGAGGCCCAACAATGTCAATACCCACTCGTTGGAATGGAGTACTGACCACAGGGAATGGTTGGAGGGGAGCCTTGTTCTTCCCTCCGCACTTCCCACTTGCCTGGCAAGTTGGACAGGTCCTACAATGAGCATCTGAGCTCTTGTGCATTTGGGGCCAGTAAAAGTGGGTGACAAGCCTGTCATAGGTCCTGTCTATCCCCAAATGTCCTGCTAATGGCACATCATGAGCCAGTCCCAGTAGGAAGGCTCTGAACTTCTGGGGTACCACCAGCACACGGGCTGACCCAGGTTCAGCAGCCTTAGGCTCCGAATACAGGAGGTCGTTCTCCCAGTACACATAATGTGTTTTGGCCTGAACACCATTGGCCTGGTCTGCAGCCTGCTGCCGCATACCTGCGAGAGAAGGGCATTCCTTCTGCTCCCTGCAGAATTCCTCCCTGGAGGGGCCTCCTTTTTGCTGCCAATGGGTCAGCTCAGGCAGGTCCCCCAGTTCAGCACTTTGTTCCCCAGTAGGCTCCAGGGCATCCCCCTCAAGGTCTGCTTCCTCCTGGACCGTGGGAACAACAGGGGCCGGTTTCCCGCGCCCCCTGCGCCTTCTCTCTAAGGCCGGTTCCCAGGCCTCTCCTTCAGGCCCCAGGACCTCTTGATCACCCCTACTGGCTGCCATTGACCGGGTGGTCACGCACGCCCAGTCAGGTAGACCCACCATCTTCAGGTGAGTCGTCTTCTCCACCTTTTCCCAAGGGGAGTCCTCCAAGTTATTCCCTAGCAAACAGTCTACAGGCATGGCTTGTCTCACACAGACCTGCAGAGTACCAGAGACCCCCCCCACTCGAAGGGAACTTGAGCCATCGGACACTGACTCTCTGAATTATCAGCATTGATAACCCTACAGTAGGCATGGGGTACAACCTGCTCTTGAGACACCAGGTGATGCCTCACTGCAGTCACACTGGCTTCTGTGTCTCTAAGAGCCTCAGCTTTCCTACCATTGATGGTCACCACCTGCCCATATTTCTTAGTGTTCTTGGGCAGGTAGTTTGTAGGGACCATTTCACTGTCTCCTAATGAGACTAGGGTCATCTGAACAGGATCTCCACCCCCTGGGACCATTACTTCTTCTCCTAAGTGAACACTAGTCACTTGCCGGGGCGGAGCACCAGTGGGTGCTGGTTTTCCAAACAGGCGACACTTGGGGTCACTGGCTATGTGCCCCGGGTCACCACATTTGAAACAATTGAAGGGCCCCTTTGGAACAGGTCTACCTGTCGGGGCCCCATTCTGCTTTGGGGGTGGGGGAGGCTGAGAACCTTTCTGCTGGTTCCCTTGGGGATTACTTTGGGGGCCTTTAGGGAACCCTTTCTGTTTACCCCTGTCCCCCCCACTCTTCTGCTGGGGACCCTGCCCACCCTTGGCGGAGTCTCCCACTGGACCCTTGTGGACCCTGGTGCTGAGCCAGCGGTCCGCCTCCTCAGCAAGCTTCCTCGGGTTGGACAGCTTGCTATCAATCAGGTGTTGGCGTAACTCAGGAAAACAGTTATCAGACAAGTGCTCCCATGCAATTAAATCAAAGAGACTTTGAAAATCATTCACCTTGTTACCCATCACCCAACCATCCAGGGCTCTGCAAAAAAAATTCACATACTCCACATACGTAGTCCCAGGACGCTTTGCACACCCCCTGAACCTCTGTCTATATAATTCAGGGGTAAGCCCATACCTGGTCATTAAGGCCTCTTTCATGTGGGGATAGGAAATCTGTTCTGCAGTGGGCAAATCTAGCAGGGTGTCCCGCCCTTCGCTAAGGAACCTCCCCCACAACCCCGCTCCCCAATCCTTTTCAGGGACCCGGTGGGAGGACATGGCTACCTCATATGCCCTAAACCACTGTCCTATGTCATCCCCCCTAAAGAACTCCTTAACTACATCTTTGGGGATGTACACCTTGGACTCTACCTGCACCGGCGTTGTGCTGCCACCAGAAGGAGTTGTTCCCAAACCTCTTTGCTCCAACTCCTTCATTCTCAGGTCATGGTCCAGCTGGCGTTGCTGTGTCTCCATGGCCAATCTTTGCTTGTCCATTTCCAGTTGCCCAGCTAATCTTGCCATCTCCATTGCATGTGCCCTGTCTGCTGCCCTGTCTGCCAGCTCCTCTGGTGACAGGCCTCTGCTGGGCTCTGCAGCGCCATCTGGTGGAATGATATCCGCCGGGGTCTGGGGATCTCTTGACTCCCTCCAGGCTCTCAGCGCCGTCACAAGTTGGGTCTTGTTGTTCAATCCACTTTTGGCAATTCTGCATTTCGTGCAGAGATCTCTCAGCTGGTCATTGGTTAAGCCCCTCAAGGCTTCCTCCCTCCAATCTACGTCATCTGCTCCAGAGAAGGTAGAGAGCGCTCTTCCATCAGGGAGTGAGCCAGGCATGGCTTCAGTAATGGTAGATGTCTTAGCAAAATTAAAAACTGGAAACCTGTGGCTGCGTTATAGATCTGCTCTCACTATGTGGTGATCAGTAATTCACTGTATGTAAGCTACAAATGCAAATTCGCAAATCCTCACCGCTGCGTCCAATGTTAGAATTGGGGGTCTCTGGTTGGCGCAAGTAGGTACTTGTGACAAGCAGGGACCCTCTCCTCTAAGTCAGGGCAAAGGATGACCCTTCAGAATTACCCTTGCTCACCCTCTAGGTGCGTGGCGTGAGCAGCCAAGGCTTTTCTTCAGGCGTTAGTCAGTTAAGCATTTGCAATCATACCCACAGTAAAATATACCAATCCCCCCACAAATGGACACCAGGCTGTGAGTATATAAAAACACGCTTCTTTATGTAAAAATTAAATATACTCTTTAGAACAGACTTATCACAAGATCAAATAACGTTTTTGTAGCACCACAGATTGTAAATAGGCACTTTTCTTCTTAGTTGCAGTTCAAATGGAAATATCTTTGTTATATGTTCCCATAACAGTTCTTTTCACTTTATCTCCTCTTAAAAACTAGTCTCTTTTCCCTTCTGCACAGTTCTCTTAGTTCCTTGGTCGTTTCTGACCAGATTGTGCACTTTTTCACCCCTCTAGGACCTTAGGGACTCGGTGCTGCACTCTGTAGCGCTGCGCAGGGTTTCAGACAGGGGAAATCCCGACCCCCTTCCAAGTCTCACGCTTCCCGCGTGGGACGCGGTCGGCCCGGCCGGGTCTCTGGGAGCGTACGGCCCCCCCTGGTCTGCGGGACCCCCGCGGGGGAGAGCGCCGACCTCAGAGCTGCCAAGGGGGGGGGAGGCCAAAGAACCCAGCGCAGCCCCAGTCGCTCGTGCAGGGGCTCGGATTGCAGCCTGCAGCTTCCCGACGTTCAGAGGATTCCAGCGGGAGGGGCTGGAGCGCGCTCACAGAGCAGAGCGGCGCTGCAGGCAGAGGCACACAGAGCGGTGCGAGTCAGCGGAAAAGGGGCGGCTCGCACCGCGGGGGATATTGACAGTACCTTGGCACTTGTAGGCAGGCTGGCAACCACAAAACAAAGGGGGAAAACAAACGTTGCGGGCCCCGAGCCCGATGACGGTCTCGAGGGCTGATTTCCTCCAGTGACAGATGCGAGGTGCCCAGCGGCTCAGGCAGAGCGAGGCTGGCACCCGAGGCGTCCGTCCAGCGGAGGTCTGTCCCCTGGGTCTGTTCAGTCCAGTGAGGATTTCTGGCGGGAGGGTGAGGCACAACAGCGAGCCTCCGTGGGCGGTGATTTCAGTGGTTTCCCTCGGCGGAGGGGGAGCGGCTCAGCAGAGCGGAGCTCTCCCTCGGCAGGGACGGGGAAACCGGCGAGCACGGCCTCGAGGAGGGGCTGGGGGGGCACCACAGCAGCGAGCCTTCCTTGATCTAAGCGCTGCATTTGATACGGTGTGCCACAAAACCTTGATGTCTCGCCTAGTCGATCTGGGGGTCTCAGGAAACGCTCTTGACTGGTTGGGTTCCTTTTTGAGCGGAAGGACCTTCCAGGTCTTTGATGGCGACTCCTGCTCCACTAGCAGACTTCTAAAATGCGGGGTACCCCAAGGCTCCTCCCTAAGCCCCACGCTGTTCAATGTGTACATGAGTCCGCTGGCTGAGGTCGTCCGACAATACGGTATCAAGATCATCTCGTATGCGGACGACACTCAGCTGGTGGTCTCTCTGGCACAGAAGAACAGCAGGCTCCCCCAGATCAACCTAGCAGCTTGCATGGAGGAGGTCAGGAGATGGATGACAGCATCCTCATTAAAACTCAATGGCGATAAGACCGAGATAATGCTCCTTGGCCCCCTATTCTCACTCCCATGGACCAGCTATGGCCTCCCAGTCTGGGTCCTCCTCCATCCCCGAAGGAAGACATTAAAAGTCTGGGAGTCTGGCTGGACAAAACCCTCACCTTTAATACTCAGGCAACCAAAACAGCAGCAACTTGCTTCGGGATTATCCGAATGTTGAGAAAAATCCTGCCTATTCTGCCCTTGGAAGCTAAACAGGTTGTTATTCAGGGCCTCATCCAATCTCAGCTCGACTTCAACAATGCCCTTTACTTAGGAGCCCCTGACTACGTGCTGCAGAAATTTCAGCGCACACAGAACTGTGCAGCTTGCACGCTACTCCAAATCCCATGCTGAGAATCAGCTAAGCCAGGGATCAGGTCACTCCACTGGATCCCGGTTAGGGATAGAATTAAATTTAAGACCCTGTGCATATCGCACCAAGCCTTCCACAGAGCCAGACCTGAGATTAACCACACACTTCTCACGCCCTACTGTCCCGGTAAGTCACTTCGCTCAGAGAACGCATTCCTTGCTGCAGTTCCCAGAGTCAAAAGGTCCAGAGCAGGAGGCAGGTCCTTCACGCTCAACACTGCTAAATTATGGAACTCCCTTCCCTTCTCACTTAGGTCCAACCCTATCCTTTCATCCTTCCGTAAAGAGCTAAAAACATATCTCTTCAGAAATTAGCTCCCCACCTGGATCTCTCCCCTCTTCCCCCAGAGCTCTGTTACCTTTACTTAGCGCTTGGACGCCCTCGGGCAGCAGCCGCGCTTTACAAAACTCCTTCACTTCACTTCACTTCACTTCACACATGTATCAGTTAGTGGCTAAATAAATATCCCAAGCAGTATTATTTTTTTTAACACTGCTAACTCACGTTTATCGTACCTGATCTGAAAGGTGAGGGAGGAGTAACATTGTGCTCATTCAGTTCTAGGCTTCTCAGTTGAAAATGGCATCTAGTAATAGTACCGGGTCATTAAAACTACAGCACCCGCTATGATGGGTTCAGCTTCATATGATCCCGGGTCCTGCCACACCTCCCTCTCGAAATGAGTGATGCTAATTTAAAGAAAACATAACTCAAGGAGGTTCGGCAAACCAAATACCCGACCTCTAAACACCTATCCGTCCCTCCCCCCCCTTCCCGGTGGTTAATAGACCATATTGAGAAAGAAAAAAGAGAATAAACATGCGTGCCCTCGGGTAGCTTTGATATTCATCAACCTGTTACGCTCTGTTTGAAGCTCAATAAAAAGAATTTTTTTTAAAAGTGCAGCAGAGATGAAAAGTGCCCTGGGTTCACTGTGTAAAGAGGACATATGAGGAAGGCTGTCCTGAGGCCAGGTCACAACAGCTCATTCAGGCTTTTTGAAGGATGTGGCTACAATTAAATGTACAGCGAATGCGGTGGATGTCACTTTAAAAGTGTGGGGGGAAGGGGTCAAGAATAGTATTTTTGTCAAATGAAATTTCCAGTTACAAGATGGCCCAGCATTTTACTATTGTTAGAAACATATGTACCATTGAGTGATGCTGCATTCAAACATCCTACTTCTGGAACGTCTGACATTACACAAATTGAGAATTGATCATCTGTTCTGTTGCTGTATGTTATCTCATAAAATTGAAAGGTATGTATATTTGTTCCTTACCTGACATGCCCCAGGATGCACTTTAATAAATGAATCCCTTTTAAAACAGCAAAAAAAAAAGTACAGCATCCCTCTAGGGAACTGCTGGTAAAGACATTGCAGGACCTGAAGAGGGGGCTTGCTGAATAAAAGTGTTACTGTCCCTGCTGAGACGTACTGATCATGATCATAGACAAGTATTCCAGGTGTTGGCGTGCTGTAGAATTGGGCACTGCATGTTTATATGTAAATATGTTCAAGGATCTTTTAGAAAAAATCAAAGTAAGTGAACAGAAGTTGCTTTAATTATCAATCCATTGGCATATGATGATTCAAGATCTCTTCATCGTCAAGTAGATAGATGAAAAGTTTTCATTTTGCATATGTGTAACATTTCTAGTTATTAGGCTTGTATGTGACATTTTAGGGCATATGTGTGACACTTTGAGTGACACTTTATCGTCAATTGAATAAAGCAGTTATAGCCATGGAATTATTGTGAATTGTATAAATCAGTTCTAAGCATGAAATAAGTTAAATATTTGGAAACTCTTGCTTTGTGCATTAAATGGTTTTGAAATTTCCTTAAAACAGACTGGAAAGATAGATGATCTGTGAAAAGCAAGAACAGACTGAAGATTTCAGTCATCCAAGGAAGGGTGACTTGCCAGATATATCATGTGCCACTTCCCATCATGCCCCGTATGCATAACAACACAGACACATATTCACTCACAAATACACACAAACAGAATTTCAAATTTAGCGAACAGTTTGGTTTAGTTTAGAAAAATACAGGCCCTGTAAACATTATTTTTCTTAGGAAAACCACCACAATCTAGTCCGTTTACACTTTTAGCATCATGTCCAAAAGCAGAACACCGCCTAAATGCAGCAAGTAACTATGAAGATGTTTTCAGACTATGAAGAAGGTACAGTGCCACTTCAATATTTCTGACCTTTTTACGAAAAAAATAAGTTTATGAATATTTGGATTATATATTGAGCACATTGTCAGAATACTTTGGAGCCTCATCAGATGGATCAGACTGCTGCTACTGGCACACAGTAGCCTCATGGCTAGTTTCACTTCAGCTGAAAACAGTCACCCAAGCCATCATCTCCAGCTGCCTCAACTACAGCAACGCAGTCTATGCCAGAACCACCAAACAATTATTTAACCACCTTCAGACCATCCAGAACACCGAAGCAAGACTCATTCTCAACCTCTCCAGGAGAACCAGCCCCACCCCCTACCCCAGAGCCCTCCACTGGCTTCCCGTAGAGAAAAGATGCTACTTCACACTCCAGGCTCACAAGGCCCGCCACAACTCTGGGCATGCCTACATAAACCACCGCGTGACATTCCATCGACCCACAAGGGAACTCTACTCCACCTCCCTCGCCCTTGCCCACAACCAGGGCCAGCTTTAGCGCTGGTGGCGCCTGGTGCCACAATTATTTTTGCAGCGATCACACCCCATGATCGCCTACTCAGATTCTCTCACTACCACCGGCCAAGTGCCCCTCATCTCTCCAATCCAAAGTTATTGCTAAACACAGCTCCCCACCCAAAGATCAGTGCCCCCCTCCAAAGGTCAGCACACAGAGCGGCCGCACCAGTAGCACTTCCCTAAAGCCGGCTCTGTCTACAAACCCTGCCTCTGCTGGAACAGCTGCCGAGGTTGTTCCTTCTCCGACCTCACCGCCAAGTCCTGGAACGACCTTAGCCTTCACCTATGCACCTCTCCTTCACTTGAAGAATTTAGGAAGAAGCTCAAGACATGGCTCTTCGATCAAGAACACTAGGACATTGCACATGGAGACCCCCCCGGGCGACAAGTCGTGCTTTACAAGAACTCTTTGATTGATTGATCGGGAAGGATGCAATTGTAAATGTAAATTGATACTTGTATAGCGCACTACTCACCCACAAGGGTCTCAAGGCGCTTGTACAAATACCTCTGTGGAACCCATCCTGGCTTTCCCTGTGAGGTGTCCACTCCTGGGCCCCCCCAAGGTGGAGGCCAGGCATCCTTAGCGTTGTGGGGGCCGTTGTGGAGATTAAGCAAGCTATTGCCCAGAGTTGCAGAGTGGGACTCCATGATTGGAATAGGCACCGAGGCGAGAATTATCAGGTCCGTGGAATTTTTGAGCTCAAGACCCGCCGAGGCGGGGAATTGAACCCTGTTCCCGGGCTAGACCTCTGCATCAGGGTCTGCCACTCTAACCATTGAGCCACACTTCTCCACCACCAATTGGCATCCCCTTTTTATTTGCTCTACAGTTCATGCAACCGGGTTGGAACAGGTCTGACAAAATGCTCTGTACCCGCCAGAGGCTTGGACCGAGACGGTATGTATTTCTAGGTCTCACCAAGGCAGCGTGCATGCGCTGCTCTAGGAGGGCCTTTAGCCATCTTTCTTCACTTTTGAAGCACTGCACTCATGCGTGTGGCGTCATCCAACTTGCGGGAGCGAGCAGGGGCACGGCCATGTTAATTACAAACATATGGCCGCTGCTCGCTCTCGCAAGGTGGATGCCACCACAAGCATGAGTGCAGTGGTTCAAAAGTGAAGATCGCCGATCGCCATGCTACTTGCTTGTGGCATCACTTGTTTTTCTCTTACCAGCATCTGCTGCCGGTCTGGGTCAAATAACCGTGCCTCTCTCCTGATAACCTCTTTGCAACTTTCTTTCCAGTTGTACCCCACTCCGCAAGTCTCTCTTCTGTCCCTTCTCTAAACTCTCTGCAACTTTCTTGCCAGTAAGCCCTTCTCTCCATGTCCCTCTTCTCTCATCCTCTGCCTACTCGGCCTCGCTCACCTCTCGGTCTTTCCTATCTCTCAGTCCTTAGTAAGCTAACCTCTCCCCTCAAAACCTCCTGCGGTCTGTGCTTCTCAGTACATCTCTAACCTGCTGCCATCTCCGACCAGCCCCCTTCAAAGCCTTTCTCTTCTCTCAAATCTCAAACCCGCTAGTCAGGTTGTCTCCCTCTCCCCCGTCTCTCTTACCTCTGATGCCCCTTGCATTTCGTGAGCCTGTCTCTCTCCTATAGACTCCTCCTGCCAGTTTATCCCTACACTGCCTGTCCTCTTGTGCCTGCCTCTCTCCTGCTGTCAACTACTCAGTATATCCATTTCGCCTTACCCTCTCTCTTGATGGTCTCCATCTTACCCACTCTCTCCCCTAAGGCCTCTGTTGTGGGTTTCTTACGTTCCACTCCCTGTTCCTTCATTGATCGGTCTCCTTCTCCTCCCCCTGTCTCGTGTCCCTTTTGGAACTCTTTCCATCCACTACGTCTTTCTCTTTTCTCAGTCTCTTTCCCTGCTCGTGTCTTACTCTTTTCGGTATTTGCTTCCCCTCTTCACTTTTGTGTCCCTCGCACTCTCTTTTATCAGGCTACCTGCGCCAGTCTCTCCCCCGAACCTTTCTTTGTGGCTGTCCATTGCCATGGAAGCCTGGTGGGGCCACCGTACAAAAGAGGCGGGGAGTGCCAAAGCTTACAGCCCCTGCCCCTCTTCGCTATACTGGTCCATGGTCCGCTGAGGATTCCATTCCCCGCGCGCACAACCTGCTTGGGATAATACCTGTCTATCCACAAAAGGGCAGGGATTTGTGGTGTGTTTAAATCTATCATGTATTTTCTGCTCTCACCACACAGACACATTGTGTTATGATTTGCAGAGGGGATTAGGTCTACATCACTTATACACTGTGTTATATTTGTAGTATGTCCCATATGAAGATACTTCGTATTTACATAAACCATATCCAAGCGCTTATTTGCGCATGGCCCACCTTTCTGCAGCCTGGTGAGATACGAGTCCAGTGTGGATGAATGGTTTATTAAAGTTTATTAAAGTGTAGCGCATCTCTGAACTCTTTGAGCGTTTGACTTTTTGAGTCAAACACGATAAAGATATTTGCTCAGGGTCACACACTTTGGTTCAGTGGGTAAGCTGGTGTTGAAATTAAGAGTGAGGTCTGTTATCTTGGATCTATGTGTGGACTGCAAGGGTGTGTGTCATGAACAATCCAGTAATATGCAGCATTTTTTGTGCAGTGCTGGCTGCGGGGATAGTCCACTTCTAAGCACTCTATTCATTGTTAACCCGGGCTGGTTCTTATTTGGAAAACTCGCTTTGCAGTTGACAATAATAGCCAGTTCCTCCATTGGTGGATTTGCCTTTCCTAAAAACAAAATGTCAGGTTTAGATTTTGCAGACATCGGTTTTATCCATAGGCGGCACAGGGGGAAGGAATACACGTTCTGAAAGAAACAGTATTGCATCTCTTTAGACACTGCTCCACAACATTGCTTAAACATATTGACAAAGCCAATAGTTCTGGCAAAACACTTATAAGGTCCCAAAGGCGAGACCTATTGGCTATGCCAATGCTTGTTATAAATTGGTGCTGGATATATTTTGTGTTGTGTGACTTTCTTGTTTGATTGTTTTGGTACTTCTAAATCATGTGCATTTGTTCCTTTCTTTAAGCATGAGTGCTCAAAGCCACAGCCACCTAGGGTTGAACTAAAGGTTTTTACAAATGCACTTGACTGGACCAAAGGCGGTATTGTGAGTGTATTTCATGGTGAGGTCACACAACCATGCCATATAATACACTATTTTCCTCACATCAAGTATGACATTCAGTCCAAAATCTCTGGGAAGCCCTAGTGGAGCATACACTGCCAACTGTACCATTTACAAAATAGTTTGGATGGAGAAAGAGGAAAAAAACCAGAGAGAGTTGGATTTACTCTTTGGGTATGGCATACTTAAGGAAGATGCCTTCAGACAGAGAGGCAAAACCCCCATAACCCTTGCTCCTTATAGACTGAGCGTATCTACTATACAACAGATACATTAAAAAAAATCGTAATTACCCACTCAGGGAAACTTACACTCACTCTATGGACCCTGCCAGTCTGCCCAGTAAATGCCAAGGGTGACTTTCCAGGCTTGACATCCCTGACCTGGTTACTAATGGCCCCTGGGTGGGCAAAGGGCTTGGCACTCCCACTACAGTCAGGGTTAGGAATGCAGTAAATCAGTTGGATGTTCCATGGCCAATGCTTCTCCTGAATTGAAGATCTTTGGCTAAGCATAGCATGGATCTGTTTATTTTGCTGGAGGACCAATAACCTGTGGCCCAGTTTCTAACACAAACCGGGCTGAATGAGGATATCGGAACTGATGGAGCAGCTGCCCTCCCCCGCATATATATCGTCAGGAATGATCGAACTGGAAGAAAGGAGGTGGGGTTCGCCATTATTTTTAAAAACATCTATGAATGCAGAAGCACCTCAATAGATATTACAGATTTCGAAAATCTGTTACTTTCCATTCAATTCTCGCATTCCTTTACATTCTCAGGCCTTCTTCTTTACCAGCCTCCTAGGTCTGCTACGGGCTTTTTATTAGCTATTCCGGATAGTATAGCTTCTCATAGCCTTCATTCAGCAAACTTCACTCTGCTGGGGAACCTGAATATTCATCTAGATGGTAACAACTGCACAGTTGCAACTGATCGCAAATATGACTTAGCTGTAATTCAGCTGGTACAGTTAGTTATCCTCCCCACACATAACAGAGGCCACATACTGGATGGAATCAGTTTTTACTAACCTAACTAACTTGATTGCCTCTGACCCACAACCTGTACTCTGATCATATCCCCTGCTGATTACATTATCCTCTGTGAAGACAGGGCTGGCTCAAACCAGGACCCCTGAGACCAGATACTCAAGACAATGCTCTAAATTGCATATCGCTCTCTGAACTCAGTGCCTCCGCACTGCAGGTCTCAGCATGGAGCCAAGAAGTGGGCATTGATATCGTATATGAGGTGTTTGTGAAAGGGATGAAGTTATCTATAGAGGTGTTCATCCCAAGAAGATTGCAGAAGTCCTCTCGGCCTAATAAGAGCATTTCATGATTTACACCTGAAATAAGAGAGTTAAAAAAGGAGTGCAAAAGAGGGAAAAGAAAATGGAAGGCAAATTACAAAGAGAAATGGAAGGTCATTTACAAAAAGGCACTGAAGAAATAGCAGTATGCCATTGTTAGACCTGGCTTTTTCAGCTGGTGTATCCCCAGACATTTTACTTTTTTGCCTCCAGTTTTTGACCATGTGTTGGTTGGTTCATTGACTCTGGGCATTGTACCGCTGCTAATCAGTGCTAAAGTGCATATGCTCTCTGTGTAAATTGTTATTATGGATTGGTGTTTCAATGATTGGCTTGTTTTACTTATTACTAAGTCCCTAGTACAGTGCACTGTGTGTGCCCAGGGACTTTAAAATCAAATGCTGTTAGTGAGCCTGCAGCACTGATTGTACCACCCACACAAGCAGCCTTTCAAAGGGTTCATAGACCTGCCACTGCAGTGCCTGCACGCAGTGTCTACTGCCATGTTGACCTGCCATGTAATGCCAGGCCCTAAACTTCCCTTTTATTACATGTAAGCCACCCCTAAGGTAGGCCCAAGCTACCCCTGTGGGCAGTGTGCAGTGTGTGTGAAAGATAGGACATGTACTGATGTGTGTAACATGTCCTGGTAGTGAACTGCAGGGAATTTCATTTTTAACTATTGAAAAGCTATCTGTCCCATAGGATGGAGTGGGGGTTTATTTATAGCATCATATAAATATAAATTCCTAGTGGGACCAGATAGGAAGGTAACGTTTAGTATACCTGAACTCAGAATATAAAAATGCATCTTGTAGTGAGGATGATTTTTAAATTTTTTGTTTGAAAATACCACTTTTGGGAAGTAGGTATTTTCCTGCTTAGCCATTCTGTGTGCCTCAGCTGGTTTGTGGAATGACTGTCTGGCTTTGGAGTGACAAGGGCTGAGGGTGTGCATTCGCTGTAGACAGCCACTGGGGTGGTCAAGGTGTGTCCTGCCATTTCTGGGTGGGTCAGGGCTGGGCTGAATAGACCTGGGCTGAATTTAGAGTAGGGGGAGAAGATGTCCTTGCACCAGAATGGGCCTAGTCTGCCTTGGACAATGTTGTCTCCACTTCCTCCTGGGAAGGTGGGCCAGAGAGGACAGAACTGGGTTTTAACTAAGCACAGAGCCTCTCTGACACCAGAGAACAAAGAGAAATGTACTATAAATGTTAGGCCCCAGACCCCTGAACTTTAGATTACGTCAGTAATTCAAGAGGAATCTCTGCCAAGGAGAAGTGCTGGGAAAACTAAAGGAGAAGTACTACCCCTTTGCTGTGTGCTATTTGGGATTGACCTGCAGTGGCTGTTTCTGCCAAGAAGAGGATAAAGCCTTTTCTGTGTGCTGTGTCTCCTGCTTGAGGAAGATCTCCAAGGGCTTGAAGTAGAGCTCACCTCCTGTTTTGATGTCTCAAGGATACAAATACTTCACCACCAGCTCCCCTTAACTTACTTGCTGGGAGTTCTGACCTGCCACGAGGTGACTGCTTCTGAGTTGGGCCTCTGGAGGTTGTTCCAGTAGTTGGGAGATGGAAAAGCGATGCAACTTCAAGAAGTGCGATGCATCCACACCTGTTTCTGATGCATCACCGAAGAAATCATCTGTCCGCGACTGGAGAAATCGCTGCACGCCGAATCATGTGCACCGTTCTCTGAAGTCCAAGATCACAACACTGGTTCCAATGCAGGCCCTGCTGTGCTGCTGCAAGCACCAACGCATCATGGGACTGCAACTGGAGAGATCAATGCAGCGCCATTGCCGCTGCCACCTTATCGAGAACCAATGCATCCCCGATCCTCACACATCGCAGCGGGACGCCAAGTCTACATCAGTGCTGGGGTCACAGTAAGAAACCAAAGCATCACCTCCTCTTCAGTAAGGAACCGATGCACCACCTCCTCTGCGGAACATGCAATGAGATGGTCACGTTTTTCTTAGTAGGGTAAGACTCATCTATGATTTGCTGCTTGACGACCCAAATTCAACCTCTGCTGAGGTAACACATGAAAAAAAAGCCTTTACTGGTGCATCTGCCCTCGCTCAGCTATGCTGGACCACTGATCGGAAGTAGCAAAAACAATCAGATCTGGCTCCCCCCTGGACCCTGCATATATGAATATTATGTTGAAAGGCAAATAAGTCACATTATCAGTCCTAACCTGCATGAACAACCTCTCGCTAGACAATGGACAAGTTCCAAACTCCTGAAAGAATGCGATTATGAGCCCCTGGCTTAAAAAAACTTCTCTAAATCCTACCAAGGCTGAGAGCTACAGACCAATATCCTTGCTTTTAGGCATCAGTAAGATCTTAGAGAAACTGGTTAACCCCTTCGTTGCGTCAGACGGCTGGGGGACGCCTGACACACTAGTGCTCATCTGCGTCGGATGGCCCCCAAGGCTGCCTGCTTTGTTTCCCTGAAATGACAATCAGCGCGCACGTCGTGCTGACGTCATTTCAGTGAAACCGAAACTGAAATGAGCCAAGAGGCTCATTTCAGTTTCGCCTTCTACGTGCTCAAGGGGCTATCTCAGCCCCCTGAGTAAGTAGAAAGTCAGGAGAGGTATTGTTGGAAAGGAGAGAATCCCTAGTGGATCCCTGCTTGGGGAACGCCCCAGGAGGGCGATCCCCAAGCAGGGATCCACCCACTAGGCATCAGGGAGCGGGGAGTGGCCCCTTGGGCAAGGGCCTTTGCTCCCCCCATATTTTTTGGGACAAATTCAGTCTTTCTGCCCCCCCTGGGGGGCAAATCGGGGCAGTAACCCCCAATCAGCCCCCCCTGGGAGGGCAGAAAGTCCACTAGATACCAGTTCTTTTTAAAAAATTATAATTAGGGTTGGGGGCTGCTCAATATGGGTGTCCCAATGCCCCCACTACCTCACCGCAAAAGTATAGTCTTTCTGACACCGGGGGGATGGGGGGGCTTGACCCACCCACGCGAGTCAGGTACCATTTTTCTCGGAAGACTTTGGGGAATGCGGGGTGGGTGGAATTTTGTGGATCCAAGCAGATTCCAGAACTTTCACCACAGAAATGTGAGGAAAAAGTGCTTTTTTGTTTTACAAAGTTTGAGGTTTGCAAGGGGTTCTGGATAACAGAACCCGGTGAGAGGCAGACAAGTCACCCCATCCTGGATTCCCCAGGGTGTCTAGTTTTAAAAAATGAATAGGTTTCCTTAAGTGCCCGTAGAGCTAGGGTTCAAATATACAGCTAGGCAATTTGCAAAAAAAGTTCAGTTTTCAGAGTGAAAATGTGATGTATCCACTTTGTGTTTGGGCTGTTTCCTGTTGCAGGCACTAGGCCTACTCACACAAGTGAGGTACCATTTTTCTCTGGAGACTTTGGGAAGTTGGGGGTGGGTGGAATTTTTTG
The DNA here is from genome assembly GCF_964261635.1 of Lissotriton helveticus. Taxonomy (NCBI): domain Eukaryota; kingdom Metazoa; phylum Chordata; class Amphibia; order Caudata; family Salamandridae; genus Lissotriton; species Lissotriton helveticus. Next base: position 313,075 of record NW_027611854.1, read on the forward strand.
GATCCACGCAGATTCCAGAACTTTCCACCACAGAAATATGAGGCGCATGTGTTTTTTTAAAACAAAGTTTGAGGTTTGCAAGGGATTCTGGGTAACAGAACCTGGTGAGAGCCAGACAAGTCACCCCATCCTGGATTCCCCTGGGTGTCTAGTTTTAAAAAATGGATAGGTTTCCTAGGTTTCCGTAAGTGCCGGCAGAGCTAGGGTTAAAAATCTACAGCTAGGTTCTTTGCAAAAAAGGGTCAGTTTTCACTGTGAAAATGTGGTGTGTCCACGTTGCGTTTTGAGCCGTTACTTGTCCCAGGCACAGGCCTACCCACACAAGTGAAGTACAATGTTTCTCAGAAGACTTTGGGAAATGCAGGCGGGATGGAATTTTGTGGATCCACGCAGATTCCAGAACATTGGACCACAGAAATGTGAGGAAAATGTGTTGTTTTTTTTACAAAGTTTAAGGTTTGCAAGGGATTCTGGGTAACAGAACCTGGTGGGAGCAGACAAGTCACCCCATCCTGGATTCCCCTTGGTGTCTAGATTTAAAAAATGTAAAGGTCTGCTAGGTTTCCCTAGGTGCTGGCAGAGCTAGGGTTCAAAATCTACAGCTAGGCACTTTGCAAAAAAAGGGTAAGTTTTCACTGTAAAAATGAAGTGTCTCCACGTTGCGTTTTGAGCCGTTACTTGTCCCAGGCACAGGCCTACCCACACAAGTGAGGTACCATTTTTATCGGTAGACTTAGGTTAAAACAGAATTGTAGAGCAACTGTTATTACCTATTGACTTTCGGTGCATTTCTGCCTTCCAAATGTAAGACAATGTGTAAAAAAATAGACACTTTGAAAAATATCCTATATTTCTCATGCTAGTATGGGTACTCACGGTTTCGGAAATGTGCAAATAGCTATTGTTTCAAATCTCTATATTTTGTTCCAATTTCAGAAATACATAGGTGTCTTTCATCCCAATTGTTCACTGTATATATGTTCCCAAATTAATTGCTATATATCTGGTACATAATAAAAAAAGATTACAAGATGCTGCTCAGTTATTGGCTCTGGGTTCCTCAGGTTCTTCATGAACCTACAAGTCCTATATATCCCCTCAACCAGAAAGGTCCAGCAGATGTAACGGCATATTGCTTTTAAACAGTCATAATTAGAAGAAGTTACAGGTGAAAATATGGGCGCAAATGGCGTTTTTTTCAACTCATTTGCAATTTTTCCTATTTTCAACTGTTAGTTTCTATAAATAAACCTTGAAGGATCTACACAAATGACCCCTTGCTGAATTCAGACTTTTGTCTAATTTTCTAAAACGTATAGCTTTCCAGGATCCATTATTGCTTTCATACCCATTTCTACCATTAGCTGGAAGATGGTTGAAAGCACAAAAAATAGCAAAAATTGGCTATGTCGCAGTAAAATGCCAAAACTGTGTAAAATATTTTGATTTTCTGACAAAATTCTGTCAGTCCCTGAAAGCTGGGAAGATTGTGTTTTCAGCCCAACAAACCCTTTGTTGATACTATTTGCAGGGGAAAAAACATCAGACACCTTCATTTGCAGCACTTTTTTTCCCATTAAAAAACAAAAACAAAATTAGGTGTAATTAGGCTAATTTCTAGGTCTAGGTCCCCTCCAGGGGAATCCACAAACCCTGGGTACCTTTTGAATCCCCGTGATGTTGTAAGAAAAGGATGCAAATTTGACGTGTATACCTATTGTGGTCAAAAAGCTACAGGGGGTAAACACAAACTACCCCAAATAGTCAAAAAAAGGCTTAGCACTGGGGGCCTAGCAGCGAAGGGGTTAATAGAGACCTGACCTCTTTTCTGGAGCCCCACAATATGTTACATTGGATGCAGACCAGATTCAAACCTGGCTATTCCCCCGAAACAGCCTTGTTGGTAGCTACGGAAGATCTTTGAAAAACCCTGGACAACGGGGGATCTGCTACGATCATTCTCCTTAAATTGAGTACAGCTTTCAACTCTGTATCCCACCTTATCCTCCAACATGTACTGGAGGCGCTCGGTATAACGGGAAAAGTACTTGAATGGCTGACCTCTTTCCTTGAAAATAGGTGCTTCCAAGTCAGGGAAGGCTCCTATCTGTCAGAGGTTCAGCAACTTAAGTGTAGTGTGCCTCAAGGCTCCTTCCTGAGCCCCACGCTTTTCAACATATATGCATGGCCCTTAGCTGACATCATCTGCTCGTTTAGATTCACTATGGTGTCATATGCTGATGACACTCAAATTGTCACTTTTACACTCAACATCAGAAAAATTGCGGCAGACATGTCTGGAACAAGTCAATGAGTCCTCTTAAATTAAATGGTGATAAAACTGAGGTAGTAGTAGTGGGGAATAATCCATCTCTCAGGGGCCATTTCATTTGGTCTTTATTCCTGGGTAATCAGCCGATCCTACATCAGAAGTCAAGAGCCTTAGAATTATCGTGGATGCAGTTCTCACTATGGTATCCCAGGCCAATAATTTCCCGAGACATGTAGCGCTCTGTTGATAGCATTGAAGAAGACGCTTAAATGGCTCTGGATTGAAACACGAAGAATTGTGGTAAAGGGTCCTATACTTGTGCGACTTGACTATTTCAATATGCTCTACCTGGGCAGCCCTGCCTATGTTGTAAACATATTGCAGATTATTCAAAATGCTACAGCCCATGTTTTATTAAACGTCCCTAAATCACAATCTGCATGCCCAGCGGTGGCCAGTCTCCACTGGCTACCAGTAAGGAGAGGAATAGAATTCAAAGCTTTGCACAGACAGCATATAAGATAAAATATGCGCAGGGCCCACACATTTTAAGAAATCTAATCGTCTCAGATTTTTTGTAAACATATTTTTATTGATTTTCTTTACACGCAGGCCCATTTCAAACCATGGTACATCCGCCTGCTATTCGCAGGTGGCACCTCAAAAAAACAATTAAGAGTAAATCAAGAGTACAAACAAGATCAGCAGAAATGTCCACCATCCCAACAGTCCTAATACCCCCACCCCACTACCCCCACCCCCCCCTGCCAGTGTGCCATACTCAGTCAGGTCGAAATTAAATTCGCTGTCTAACCCAATCAGCAAGGGAAGTGACAATTCAATGTTTCTCAGCCTGAAGGCAGTAACCCTTGCATTTACATCCCTATCGGCTATGAGCACCAACCCCAGAGTGCGCTAAAGAGCCCTCTTCCACTTAGCCATGCAGCACACCGTCACACTGTACATTTTCTATCAGTCTAACGCTTATGCTCATTCCCCTTAAGCAGGTTCTATGCTTCCTCTTCTTCCTCGTCATCTGTGGTCGGGGTTTGGAGTTCCGCTACCAATGCCCCCCATGCTCTCGCCGACTCTAACGCCTTATCATTAGCAGTACGGTTAGCCATTTGCAAACGAAGCGCCCCTTCGCTCCCCGCCCAACTTAAGAAGCCTGTCCTCCATCTCTGATAATTCGGCCCGTCTTCGACTTCCCATGCATGGTGAGCTCCCTCTTCGCTAGAATGAGCCCTAGGTCGTAGAACTTACTAGTAACCTTAGTGCTGGGGGTATGCGGGTACCAAAGCAACAAGCAAGTAGCCATTTCTGCCTCCAATGTCCACCCTGTTACCCGATTCAGACACACCACCACCTCTTCCCAGTAGGATCCCAGCCCCCTGCAGGACCAGAACATATGTTGGAAATCCGCTCCATCTGTGGCACACCTCGAGCACGGTGATTGGGAACCTCCAAAGTACTGTAGGATTTTGGCCGGGGTGAAATATGCCCTATGTAACGTAAAGAACTGTACCCGCTGAAACCTGGCATTCCTCGTCCCCTTCCAAGCAGCAATTGAGGCCACGTCGTCTCCGGAATGAGTCTACCGATACCTGCCTCCCATTTACCCTTCAAGGTAGCAAGTGGCGGGAGCTGTTCAGTCGATAATCGTTTATAGAGGCACTTGACAGCTTTGAACGTACCCGCCGCCATGGTGACGTATTGGCAACCCGGCGAAGTTGGGGGTTCTTGTAACCCCATTTTCCACTGCCGCTGCAGTCCCGCCACTAGAGCTGCGGGAAATAAGTAGTCCCCCCTTGGTAAGTCAAAAGCGCCCTGCAAGTCCTGAAACGATAATAGGGAGCCGTCTATGTATAAATCCCCCTCCATGTGGAGACGTAGATCCTCCCAAACCGCCAGCTCAGACCAGTTCCCCCAGTGTGGAAGGGCTGTGCACATGCTCAGAGGTATTTCCGGGGCATACGAGTGGGAGCATCCCACTCGTTTCTGGCTTCGGTTCCAGCACAAGCGAAGAGTGCGTTCTTCAAGAGTGAGCTGATCGAGACCGATCTTCTGCTGGAGGATTATGAACGATAAGATATGGCGTGGGATTACTCTGCCTTGCGGCCCTTCAGGCCCTCTAAACTCCCTAGCTATCGCTTGCGTGAGCCACTGAAGTTGCGCCGAAAAATAGTACCACTCAAAATCCGGAACCGCCAACCCCCCTCAGCCCTTGGCCGCATCAAGGTGTTCAGTGCTACACGCCGCCTACCCGAGCCCCATATAAAACCCGTAATCAAGGTCCTAAGCCTCCGGAAGTGTGAATCTAATCGTCTCAGATAACAGAATGCGAGATCTGAGGTCAAACAACTGCTCCTTCCTGACCATCCCAAGAATGGAAAGGGCCAGAAGTGAAAGACCATCTTTCTCATGTGTGGTATCGGGGAATCTCTTCCGATACACTTGAGAGTCAACTGCAACCTCACCAGTTTTAGAAAACAATCGAAGACCCATCTGTTCATCTAATCACTGTACCATTTCGCCATTACTATGTCTTCAGCGCTGGGAAGCCCGCGTTTGGGTAGCCACTCACTTTACAAAATCAGATAGCATAACATAACATAAGAAAAATAATATTTGCCCATCAATGAAAAAGGACTTTTAATTTACTCAGTGGAACGTGCCAGACCTTATAGGAACACGTGACCATGGAAACACCAAGTGCTGAACTCTTACCTTTCACAATTAGAGTCTAAGACCTTCACTACAAGACCACACATGACTCTGCTAAACAAATTTAAAACATAACTATGACATTCAGTCCAAAAACTCAAGTCATTTTTACTCTTTGCAAAGTACAAGACCATATTGGAACACATGACAATGGAAGCACCATGATTGAAACACCAGCACTCAAACAAATATTATACACAACGAGAGTGGAAGAGCTTAACCACTAGGCCACACATAACTGCTTGTGTTGAAAAAAAAAAACTTCGTTTGTGGTTGTTGTGATTGCAAAGCTAACATGTTACACTACTGTTCATTTTCCCAGCTCTGTCCCTGTGATGCTACTACTGCTACCCCTATACAGTCTTGGTTCAATGATTTTCGGATTGCATACAAATTCACATTTTGACATGTTGGTGCTCCCAGTCTTTTCGTAACAAAGTGTTTTTGAGGCTGTTTGTTACACTTTGGCACCCTCTTGTGAGCATCTCTAGTAGCAATATAAGATACCAACTTACAAAGGGTTTACTGAAGCACCAGTCCCAGTTGAGACTTGTCAATTTTTGCACCTCATTTTTCAAAAAGATCTATGAGAAATTTTGAAACTATAAACATTTCAATTAGAAAGTGACCACATGAGATATGTGCGGTTCTTGGTTAATCATAAACAGGACTACCAAACCTTAGGACAGGAGATGTGTAATTGGTTGTAAACACCATCATGGCTTTTGCAGGGGTGCTGTACCCCCGCCGAGATGTGGGAATAGGAATGTAATGAGAGGGCTTGTCATGATTTGGGAGTGTGAGGATGGCGGAGATGGATATTATGGAAAAACCTTGATGCAAAATAAAAATTAAAATGTAGGGTAAAACCGAACTCTACGTTCGTATTCAGTACGTACAAAAGTCATAGACAGGGGCAATCTCGAAAAGCCTGCAGGTATGCGCACATCATCAACAGAAGTTTGGGTGTGGACAGGACCGATGCTGCATTAATTCCACTGAAGGCAGCTGCCTTATGAAACATTACAAGAGCCAACAACAGTGTGCCAGGTGACATAAAATAACATAAAACACCCGGAGAGGGGAGCCCCTAAACGGCAAATTGTAATTTTGCCCTGGGCTACGCAAATCCGTGCACCAGATCTATTTCTGACAGCATTGTCGCAAAGGAGAACGAGATACACAGCAGAAATACCCCAGGGTTAATTATTAAAGAGCATTGCAATAAACAATAGCGTATGAAATTCATTCAGCATAAATATGAGTTGTATATTACGAAGTTAAAAATGAGTAGGCGTTTTAAAGTAGGATTTTATGGAAAGAGGCCCAGTTAACTAGTCAGCATAAGGGCTAGCTTCAGGCGTATATGTAAAGGTATAGGCTCAGTACGACTCTTTTTTAGTGGTCGCGGCCTTCAAAATTAACGCATTAGAAAAACCATTAGGGCTGGCGTTGCTATTACCCATTTAGCTTTGTCAATGTTTGTTTTGTCATGGCATTTGTAATCTTTGTTGGTTCAGCTTCTGGGCCCTCTCCAATACATTAAAACAAATCATCAAAGAGAAAAGATATAATATGGACTAATAAAGTACATATTGCCATAGTAGTGCCCGTCACTGCAGGAACCTACTTTGTGTGCTGATGCCTTCCTTGTGACACATGAGGATGCCATCACTCACACTGAAGTTAGACAAGGGCTGGCGCGGGATGACGCATTGCCCTATACCGTATGTAAAATGGGCAGAAAAAAATGTGAATGACACAGAAACAGACAAATGGATGAAAAGCGCTGGCTCAAAGCCCCTATAGCTATATTATACATATCCTTTTAGTAAAATCAAAAGGTTTTACTAACACCAGACCTAAACATGTATTCTTTAAATAGGACTGAATACCGAGTTGCTTCCCTTAGAGCAGCTCTAATGGTTCTATGGCGCCGCCCCTGGCACACCCTGTGGCTCTTGTCACTGAGAACGCAGTGTGATAACAGAGGCTGGCCCTCTTATCTGGGAAGCGAGGCGTGCACTGGACCCTTCCTGCCCCCGAGTTTTGAAGAGAAGACCCTGCCCTGTTGCAGTTCTGCAGAGATGATACTCCCAAATGACCACAGAGACTTATCATGAGGAGCACAGAGTTCATCTGTTGCTGACACTCAGAGGCCTCTTTAGGAAACAGTTGGGCAGTGCAGCAAGTCACCGTGCTGCGCTGCACAGTGTAGCAGGGAAAGGGCAGGAATGAGCCATATTTAAGGCAATACAATGCATTCCTGCCTTTTCCTGGATGTATGTCGTTACAATGCATGCTTTTTCCACGCATGCCTTTACAACGCAGGTTTTACAACGCAAGTCGTTATAACGACTTGCGTTGGGGGGCGCTGGATAGTGAATAGTTTAATTTACTATTCCAACTCCAGTCCCCGTGGATAGTAGGGAAGGTTTTGGATAGTAAATTAAACTATTCCCTATCCTCCAGCGCAAGTCGTTGTAATGACTTGCGTTGTAATTCCTGCGTTGTAAAAGTACTGCGTGGAAAAAGTTTTGTTGTTTAGGATGTTTCCCCCTTTTCCTCTGCGTTGGCGCCCTTATAGCAGACTGGCACCAATGCAAGCATCCTAGCACCATTGTGCAAGGGTGCCTGCATTGCATGCAGGATGTTTTTGTGTAGGAAGGGGCACCTTCCTGCACAAAACCTATTCAGAGAGGCATATTCCTCTACGTGCGCGTGCCGCAGAATGCAGCACAAATAGAAAGAGGAAGAAACAAGGAGAAACAAAGATATTTCTCCCTGTTACGCCTCTCTTGGGAAGGCTTATCTTTGTAGCTCATTTCCAGATTCACCAGTTCTTGTAAATCTGGGAATGCATCAAAAACCATGGGATTTGCATGGGAACGTCCACACAACGTCCATGGACCACGCATAGTGGCCTTGCATGCCTCCATAAATCAGACTTAAGGTTTGTGCCACTCTTGCACCACGTTGTGTGGTGCAAGAGAGACACAAACCACCTCGTAAATAGGCCCCTCAGTGCACAAAGCTGCTGCAACAAACACGACACCACTGGAGGGACAAGAGACATCTTACTTACTCACACTCTATTTGCATTGTGCAATCAATCTCACTAACAATCAGAAGTACTGGAACAATTTTCAGAGTGTGGGTGCTGCCATCAATGTTATGTCACTGAAGTTGTAGGGGTTGTTCATACTGCAAATGCATCACACTGAGAACAAGTATCGCAAATGATCCAGCCCTATGGTAAGGTTTTGGAAATCTGCTGGTGCATGTCGGAGCACACTGTCACCCATATATCACTAAAGCGTGGTGTGGACATACTCAGTCATTCACAGACAGCAAGTTTTCTTTTAAATGGACACTACATTTGCACAGACATTCAGTTTTACTGATAAAACTATATAGCAATAAGCAATAATGTCTGGAAAATGAGTTGCACAGAGATTTGCCATTTGCTTTTCACCAAGTGGCTTTATTTGTTTTGTTCGTATTAAAATATCGGTTTCCGTCATACTTCAGAATTACAAACAAGTGCTTTGCTTGCGCTTTCCTGTTGTGTGGCTTTCTTGTTTGATTGTTTTGGTACTTCTAAATGCTTTACATTTGTTCCTTTGTTTAAGCCTGACTGCTCAAAGTCACAGCTACCCAGGGTTGAGTCAAAGGGTTTATACATGAGCCTGACTGCACTCAATATGATATTGTGTGTGTATTTTATGGTGTGGTCACACTACCACACCATAGAATACATAAGTTTCCTCACATTAACTAGGCATATGGTCCAAAATTTCAAATCACTGGGAAGCCATAGTGGAGCATGCACTGACTACTCTATCATTTACAAAATAGTAGGGAGTGAGGAGGATGAAAAAAGAATCAGAGAGAGTTGGGTTTGCTCTTCTGTTAGGAATGCAAAAATAATATATTTGCCCATCAATTAAAATGTGGTACAAAAGTTGTGTGTCACAGTGGCAAACAGTTGCACAACATAAACATATAGACATAGACTTATTCTTAATTATTTGATCACAATAAAGGATCACCATGTGGATTTTCAAAAAATGAATGTAATTTTATTTAATCACAAATGCATGAATAAATCAAGTCAGAAGATACAATGCATGTCATATTTACACATTTAAAATTGGCGCATGAAGGGTGAGGTGACAAGTGCATAGGAAGGATTTGTCATGGTGATGTGGGGTGGGAAGGTAGTGTATGTTATATACATCAACAATCAATAATTTTAACCTATCCAGCCAGATATCTGGCAGATGCACATATAGCTGATCATAGCAAACATAAATAGATGCAGAGATACATTCCCTGTCATCTATGCTTGACACAAAAACACAATACTGTTGATGTTTCGGCCCCTATGTACAACAGGAAGCTTGCGCCCCAGCGTGGGGTCTTCATCAGGACCAATGTGATGATGGAGAAGGAGCTGAGGGACGGCACCTATGAACAATAATTAGGGTTAATAGGGTGACGCTGAAATGGGAGTATAACTATGAATAAAAATCCAAAAGAATATTTATCAATTAGGCACAGCGAGAAACTTCAGGCTGTAATTAAAGTGGAAGGACCCACTGGGCTTCTAAAGAAACAGAAGCAGAGACAACACCTCTAGAGTAATGAATCCAAATAACAGGGGATAAAGACAATGAGAAAATCATGAAGGTTTAGGGGCTTACTCAGAAAGGTTGGAGTTGCTACCGTAATGAATCAATGGCAGTCTCGAGGTCGATCAGTAACCTAGGACTGGAGAGAAGGAGAATCTCAGCACAGGCTCGTACCAATGAAAACATGAAACAATCTTTCAATATCTACAATCATAAGAGGCTGGACACATGTGAAAGGTGCTGGACAGACGTCATAATGGCAGTTTAATCATCATCGCATAACCTGAGAGTCTCATATCATGTTTATTTACATAACGTGTCTAGAACCAGAGAGAGACCAAAAAGTTGCATGCGCTGCAGCTCACATAAACTCATCTATGCAGATATTCCAAGTAACAGTGATAGAAAAGAATAGGACACCACCGACTGATTAAGTGGAGTAAGAGAGGCAATCTGGAGCTTACAGATATAAAGACAGTAGCATGACCTCCAAAAAGTGGCACGTTATGCGGAAGTGAAGCGATCCAAGAGTTTAATGCGGAATACCATAGCGTGACTAATAGGTCATTAAAAACACGGCTCAACAACACTATACTTAGGGATATTTTCAAGTGAAGAAACGGTGGCGTGACTGTGAGCCAAAGTTGTAAATAGGAATCAAAAGGGCACGAGCACCCATTCCCCAATTTACACAACTAATCACCATACTGAAAATACACACACAATTGATTAGGGTCCAAGCAAGAGCATTTTAGCTCGGAGCTTCATGACAGAGCAGCCCCCAGGTATGTGCACCTCCGTCTTTCGGCCTGTTTGTTTGGCGATGGTCTCACCATTAATAGACGCGTTGACACCCTCTCACTTAGAGCCAAGCATCCTGCCCTCATAATTGTAAAGGTCTGCTAGAGGGGTGACATAGGTTTAAGTGCAGTGACCCTTAGATATAGTAACCTTATATCTTAAGTAAGTGGTGCATGCACCCACTTACATAGCCTGCAATAGCAGGCCTGTAGTTCCATTTTGCATGGCCTCTTATGGGTGGCATAATACATGCTTCAGCCCATAGGAGGCCTCTTGGGTACCTATGCCCTGGGTACATGGGTGCCATATACTAGGGACTAACAAGGGTACCCCAGTATCCAATCTGGAGTGTACCTAAGTACATATCATAACAGTTTAGGGAGAAAGCAGGTAGACTGAGGTCCTGATCAACAGGATCCGAGTCAGACTAGTCAAAAACAGTGTCACATTTAGCAAAAAGTGGGGGTAACCATAAAAAGCAGATTCTACTTTCCTACACAACCCACCCCAAACGTAAAGAGATGAGACTTACCTTGTCCAGCTGAGTCTACATTTTCTAAGTGGAAATATCTGGAAAGTCCATCTGCATTGGCATAGTTTCTCCCAGGTCTATGATCCACTGTATAGTCCATCCCCTGTAGAGAAATGGCCCACCTCAAAATTTTTTTTTTTACCCTTTATCTGTTTAGATATAGTAGGGGCTTGTGGTCTCTCTGAACAATGAAGTGAATGCCAAACAGGTATGGCCTCAACTTTTTCAGGGCTCAGACCACAGCAAAGGCGTCCCTCTCTATAGCTGACCAACGTTTCTCTCTGGGGATCAACCTTCTGCTGATAAAAGCTACTGGATGATCCTGACCTTCTGCATTCTGTGGTGCAACACAGCCCCTACTTCTAACTCTGCTTGGACAATACATTGCTTGGAGTAGTCATGACTCTCCAGAATTGGAGCAGTGCACAAACCCTACTTGAGATCATCAAATGCCTTCTGACAGCTAACTGTCCACTGAACCTTCTTGGACATTCTTTTTAATGTAAGATATTCGAGGGAGTCACTATGGACCCATATCCTTTAACAAATCTTCTATAGTACCTAGTCAGGCCCAAGAAAGCTCTGACCTGAGTCTGGGTAGTCGGAGCAACCCAGTCCATTATGATCTTTATTTTGCTCTGTAATGGTTGAACTTGACCTCCACCCACAAGGTGGCCCAGGTCCACAACCTTGCTCTGCCATATCTAGCACTTAGTAACCTTGATAGCGAGGCCTAATTTCTGCCTCCAAAAGATTCTTCAGGTGGAGATAAAGACAGCTATATCATCAAGGTATGCTGCACTATAGGCTTCCAGGCCTGTAAGGACTTTATTCACCAGCCTTAGGAATGTGGCAGGTGCATTCTTCAAACCAAATGGCATCACAATAAATTAATAATTCCCATTAGGGATTGAAAATGCAGTTTTTGCTTTGGCATCTTCAGCTAGTCTGATTTGCTAATAGCCAGCCGTGAGGTCAAATGTACTCAAGAACTTAGCTGAGGCCAAAGTGTCAATACGCTCATCTGTCCTAGGAATTGGATGGTGTGTAAGCCTATGAAAGGTTTGGGTCCAAGATGCACACTAGAAAGGAGGACCACATTACTTTTCATACAAAAAAGGTTTCTAGTGACACAAGTTAAATACACAATTAAACATATAACGAGCTGGTGTTTTTAATCCACAAGCTTGTGTGATTTATTTCACAATTATTCTCATATTTTATTAAACCAATATATACTTTAACACCATGTCATGTTAAAGAACACAATTTCAACGGTTTGACATTACATACACAAACAATTACAAATTGTGTGACACTACATGAAATTGAAAAAATGAATGAACAAATGGAAAAAACATAGATCACCAGTCCTGTATTATTAAAAGATCACACTGGGGCGGAGGTCGTCTGATATTCACAGACATCAAATATCAACAGTCTCCTGCCTATGTTTGCAGCCTTGGGATTTTAAATTATAAGTGTTCACACTAGGAGAGAAATTGTTTATAAACTTTTCTCCTCAGGCACTTTTAGGGGTATCTTGTCCCAAATGCCGGGGTCAACGCTTTTCCAACCCCACATTCATTTTGGGGTTTTCATCAGGACCTGGACTTGGTGGTATCTATTTACAGGAAAAACAAAAATGGTGTGGGAGGTGTTGGTTACTAACACCTATCTGTCACATTAAATAGTCCACTATAACACCCTACAGTGCTTAAAGGTGTACCTTATGTGGGATCTTCCCTTACGCCTTGGATGGGGATGGTAGCTCAAGGGCCAAATGATTGTGTGTGAAAGTGAGGATTACAAAGGGATGTTTGCATAAACTTCTTTGTGATATGTAAAAATGCATTAGCAATGAACAGGTTAATTTTTAAAAGGAATTTGCCTGCATCAGCTGTTGATATAGATTGATTCGATACAGGAGTCAATCTTCGTTCAGCTGTTAATCTGTGGAGGAGTACAGAACCTTTAACTTTGTGATTTGGAACTGGGAGCATGGTGCGAGCTGTTGAAAATATCACTGATTACATGGAGACCCGGATTTTTGATGTTTCTATATTAATCCTGGCGCATTGAAATGTGGCGTCGCAATGCGAGCCAAACGTTTTTTACATAACGCGTATGTGCAGTGACGTGTGTGATGCCGTACTCGCCTCGCACTGCTGTCTTTGCATGGCAGTTTCATTTCAAGTTGAAGTGCGTTTAAATGACATTTTGGCATTTCATATGCATCCAGTAATGCCTGGGCTGTCCGACTCGTCTCGCGCTATTGCCTTAGCATTGGCGGTTTTGTTTCAAGTTTAAGCACATTTAAATATTCTTATTATCATTGTGAACTGCACTGTAAGCTAGCGAATCCTGGAGAAAGAATAACTTGCCTGCTTTCAAACGCTTTGTGGAACCTTATTCCAGGAACAATCTTAGTCATGTGTGGCTTGGATTGTGAAATGTTTGTAGATTGTTGTGTTCTGAACACCAGAAGCAGTCCGGCCAAGTATCAGGCATCAGGTGTGACACTCACGCATTTCAGTGCGGTGTTCCGCATCACTGCACTGAAATGCATTGTCACGCATTTGGGGACTCGCCAGCTCGCGCCACCGGTGGCGCCTGTGCACGGCTCCTGCTGCGAGAGACATGCTGCCAGTGCCAGCAGCTGCTCTAGTAGTTCATAAATAGTTAATCGTGGCTGAGTTAGTGAGATCGCGGCAGCGCTAGGCAGCTACATTTACAATGTAACAAGTGGCTCCAGGCTGGCGCTGCAATTATTCCTGCCGCGCCACGCAGCTTAAGTACTTTGACACAGTTGCTCCCAATTAAGGGGGGGGGGGCGCCCTGTCAGCACGATGCTGTAACTGGCTCTGCAGCCAGGCACTCACCAGGGGGGCCCTGAGGCGCTAATTATGCGGATGTGACACGGGACCGTACTTGCCGTCAGTGAGCACAGTGAGGCCAAAGCGGCTGCAGTGGTGGATTCAAATAGAGTCAGGAGTCCTCACCACGCCGTGGTGTGCAGCACTGCTGTCTCTTCATGTGCACCACACCAGGGTGCCGCAAATATAATACCGAGTTGGCCAGCTCGCAACCATTATGGCACTACTGGCCCTGCTCCCAGCAGTCTTGTGCTGTCTCCAGGAGTGCTGAGTGTAGTGCTAGCACAGGCCGGGCCGCCCGCAGACAATTCAGTATTGCCGAGGCTGATCGGGAACGTGCAGAGTGTTGCATTGTCGTAGTGATGACCTATGACCGACCGTCACACGTTTTGTTCGGATGCATAGGCTGCCAGGAGAGAACTCGGACAGGCTCCCTGAACTAACTGGGCACGGGTGGCAGACCTAAAATGATTGCCGTGGGGGAGTGGCGCAAAGAAGATTGAGCCTGCTGCAGAGTCCAGACACACAGCGTTGTGGCTGCCTGGATGAAGATTTGATAACCAAGAATGGAGTTAAGTAAGTAACGTACCACTTTCCACCCCCACCCGAGTGTCTGTCAGAGTACTAGGCTAGTGCCTTTCAATTTCTGGTCCTATGCAGTACGTTTAAGATTTTCTTAAAGTTTCTCATTGCTGAAATGAGTGTATTTTCTGATATTCATATGCTCCCTAATCTTTATTTTGCTAGTGAGAAAGTGTCACTCATAGTCCCTGAAATATCACTAATAATATCACTCATAATTACCCTGAAATTATGCAAACGTCACACATAGCAATCTGGAAGCTTTGCAGCTATGTGTTCTGACAAACCCCGGAATGGACTAGGGGAATGGGGTACGCTCCACTTTGGTTGCTGTTGCATTCTGGTCAATGGAGTTCATAGAACAACCCTTGGGACTATGTCTCACTCTTGAACTTATGTTGATGTCTATATCCTGGCTATCTCAGTCATCTCATTTCATTTCATAAATCTTTATTCGAATTCCGAGAATTCATAAAAGCACATCCACAAATTTACAATGGTGTTATAAAAGTCCCTATTAAAACTTGATAAATCGTAATAGGCACCAGACAAATTTTACAATTTACTAAACAAAAGGAAAGTCAAGGGTTATCCATCATTTTGCGAGATCGGGTGGCAATTCTCAAGAAGGTGCTGGTGCGAAAAACTATTTCTTCATTGTCCAAAGAAAGCAACATCTGATAAGATTCCCCCAGGGAAAGTCGTCTATGTTTTTAAAAAAACGGAGTTAAAAACCATTTTACATATTTTAAATAATATTTACAAAAGAAGAAAAAGTGAAAATCAGTTTGTGCGCTCACTCCGTCGCAGGGGCATCGAATGTTTTCTGTGTTTGGCCGATGGCCTAGAGGAAAACTTAACAGAAATCTCACAGTTCCCGCCCTTAATCGGAATAAAAGGCATCTTTCCCAGTTTACCATTGGCAGGGTAAGATATATTAATAAACGGTACCTATACAGTTCCCTGCCCATGTAACTAGAAACTGTGGACTTCTAAGATTCTTCCCTGACCCTTTCTGAGTTATAAAATGCATAAAGTGCTTTTTTCAAGTCATTCTTATGGAATGAATCGGCTCTGATTGGGTCTAGAAGGAGGCTACCTTTATCAATACTACATAGACTCTGGTAGACCCCTGAGAGCCAAGGAATATCCATATCTCTCTCGCACTTGAGGCAGTCAGTTATAATTTCTTGCGTTAGAGTAGCAGATTTGTTCTTCCAAACTGAATGCCAAAATAACGCAGGTCGGGCGTTAATAAAATCACAGATAAAATACAAGTTAAGTTCCTTATGGCAAATATACTGAGAAGTAGAAATCGGTGCACCCAGCAGCTTTCTACAAAACCGATTTTCTTCCTGCTGGATGCACCGATTCTTCGCCAAACCCCATATCTTTGCCCCATATGTGGCTACTGGGACGCATTGCAATTTAAAAATTCTTAAAATTGCTTCTATAGCACCTGTTTTCTTTGGGCGGAGGAGGCTTAAAATTGAGTTGACGGCCTTTCAGAACTTGCCCCCGGAATGGACCAAATGCCCAGTCCACGAGCCGTTCGCAGCAAAGACCATCCCCAAATATGGAAAAGTACGGGTGGAAATTAATCTGTCATTCCCTACCATTATAGAGTTGAGCTTGCGTTTCCCTGGTCCGCATGACATGATAAATGATTTTTTAAAATTCACACGTAAGTCCAGTCCGTCCATGTACTCTACAAAACTTTTAACCAAAATACGCAGAGAATTTGGAGTGCGGCCCATAAGGACCGCATCATCTGCGTAGAGAAGTACAGGTAAAGGTTTGCCGTTAATTATGGGGACGTCTGGAGTTGACTGTTTCAGGGAATTGCTCAGCCCATTAATATAAATAATAAAAAGCAGGGGTGCTAAAACGCACCCCTGTCTGACTCCCCTTCCTACCCTAATTGCACCCGACACGTCCCCACCCATGCCAATCCTGATTTGTGCCTTGAGATCAGAATGTAAAAATGCCAAGAAATGTACCAGGGATTCATCCAATCCATAATCCAGCAGAATAGACCAGAGTTTAGACCTATTAACTGAATCAAAAGCGGATGATAGATCCATAAACCCTAAATAAACAGGGGCAGATTGTACAGTGTTATATTTACTAATAACCAAATTAAGGTTCAAACACTGTTCTATTGTGCAGACCCTGCTTCTAAAACCCAGTTGACATGGGTCTAATATACCGCTTTCCTCTGACCAATCTAAAATCCTATTGTATATAACTCGACCCAAGATCTTTATTGTATTGTCAAGCAAGGAAATTGGCTTGTAGTTAATTGGTTCTGATCTATCCCCCTTTTTATAAATTGGAACAATAATGCATGTAGCCCAGGTAACAGGCATGTGGGCTTGAGGTATACTATTGAAAACATTCAAAAGAACTGGGGCCCAAAAATCTGGTTTCCACTTTATTATATCTATGGGCAGCCCATCTGGGCCTGGAGCCTTATTACCTAGGCTCTGTGCGATCGTCTCTTCTACCTCCGACAGCGTTATCTGTAGGCAGCATAGGTGACCCTGCACATAGTGATCTAAGCCATGTAGCAGCATAGCATACCTTTTAGTGAAGTGATTCTCCCATGAATTACTAGAAATGGTGCAGATGACTGGTGTTAATTGTTGGCCCATATTGCGCAAGTCCCTGACTGCGGACCAGAATATGTTGCCATTCTTTCCCCCAGCTGACTCCGATAGTACTTCCCAGCATTCACCCAGGAGAATGCACTTCCACTCGTTTATTGCAATTTTGTACATCTTCCTGGCTGCCCTTACGTCCACCCTACACCTAGGTTTAGAGGTTAAAGCCTTGCGTAGGTTCCTATTGGCCTCCGAACAATTGTGATCGAACCATCTTGGTTCTTTATCGTCCTGACAAAGTGGCACCGACAGAAGTGATCTAATCACAGAACAGAGTTTAGTGAAATCTTCAATTACCCTTGAGGGGGGGTCTCTGGTTGATAGACATGAGGAAATTAAGTTTGAGTGCCCTTCTAACAGAGTCTCAACTATTTTACCGCTATCAACCCGCCTCCACTTCAATCTTAGATTGTCTGTTGATGGGGTTACATCCCTAGCCCCTTGAAGGATTGCACACACAGGGCCGGATGCTAGTCTTAGTACCGCTGTCAGGGGATTATGATCCCCAAAATCTGTTATATAAACCTCGGCGGCCAGTAGGCGATCTGCGAGACAGGGAGAAACAAAAATAAAATCAATCATTGAGAAACTATCCCTTCCTCTAAACGTCGGTGCCTGCTGATTTGTGAAAGATAAACCCAAATTCATTACATTAATAAGGATATGTTCACTAAGAAAGGTGTCTAGTTCCAAGCCCCTTCGCACGTCTGGGTCTGCATATAATGTATCCATACCCTGGGAGTCAATTGGGACTTTAGCATTAAAGTCCCCCCCCCCCGAAAAATCCCCATACACTCATCTGAGCCTCGGTATTTATCTAATTTTGAAAAAGTTTTTAAAAGCTCAATAAAGTTTCTATTTGGGACAGAATATAAATCATTATTGTAATAATGTATTAAATAAAAAGGGACCCTTCGTTTATACTCCAGTATTCGTATATTGGGACTGTTGGTGGGTATCACCTTGATTCTGCCTCCCGATGCTATGCTAATCCCAATAAATAAACCCACGGATGCACAGCCAAAGTCGGGCTTGGGTGCTGTTAAACTAAAACAATGGAACCCTTCTATATACAAATCATGTGTGGCCCATGTTTCCTGAAACATGATTATATCTTGACCGGATATTGTCCGCATCCAATCTATGTCAGCTAACCTTGACTCAAGTCCTGCAACATTCCAGCTCAGGATGTTAAGATCAAAATCATTTTTACTTCTCATGGGGCGATGGGGGGTCTCAGTTATTCCACCACTAGCAGTTAGCACGTATCCTGCATCGCCCACTACCTGTAGGTGATGGTCGGCTAGAACTACTGGCTGGGTACTTCCTAATTCCAGGACTTCTTGTTCCTTTGTCATGATAATTGGTCGTGGAACTGACGTGTCCCATGACAGATTTCCCTCGCTTTCATTAGCATTGGCCGACCTATCTGATTGTCAGTCCTGTGTGTCCAGGTCTGAAAAAGCCTTATCAAATCGATTATAGGTCGGGCAAGTTATACTCATACATCCCCTGGGTATGAGCATTAGCCGGTAGATTGCATCTATATACCGGTAAAGGGGGAGGATTGCGGTAAAAGAAACCCAGTGGTAGTATGTGAATCCCTTCCCTGCCCGTTTACCTTGTGCCTGCTCTTTCTAGAATTGGTTTTTCTAGATCAGGGGACCCAAAATTCAAAACTATGCAATCACCCCTGCTGGTTTTATTCTATTTCCCTATCCAGGGAACCCTGCGAATCATTTTAAAATCCTGGAACCAGTGCCTGCCCAACCCAGTTTTGGTTTTCAACAAGTGGAGTGCCCTATTTCTTAATGTAGACCAGTGCTCCTCAAAATTAGATACTATTGGTGGAACATTTGAGAGCACAACAGTGTAGGGTGTAGATTCAGGGGGTAAATTGAGGTGTCCCTTACCATAGACAGTAGCTGGACCACCCCTATTCGAACCCTTAGGATTTTCCCCAGTTATTACTCCTCCACAGCCAGGATTGGGTTGTACTAAGTGTGCATTAGCAGTGTTTGGTACAAGGGCCTGTGTGCCTATTTTAGCAGTAATATCACTGGCTATTAAGGGCCGGTTTAAATCAGAAGCCAAACATGTACCTGGTCTCCCCTGAGCTGTTATGCTTCCATTTGATTGCTGACTAGTTGGAGGAAGGAGTTTTGCTCAATATTGCTCAGTCAAGTGTCAATGTCTGCAAGTTTGTGTAGCAGAGGTTTTAGCATTGCCGTTAGCTTTCTCTCTAATTTGGCTAATATACCATCTTCCAAATCAGTTTGTGGGTGCTTACAAAGGCATTGACTTCTAAGAACACTTGGGCTAGTGGGGCTAATAACAGCTACCTCTTCAGGGGGCCTTTCTTACCTCTAGCATAACCTTTGTTTTAGCCACTTTACTAGTTTGTTGAGTGGTAAGAGGTAAACCCCCGCCTTTCTTTTCCTTGCAATAACTGGAGCCGTGACCCCCTGGCCTTTGACTGAGATTGTCGTGTCAATCGAGTCATGGAGATAGTGATATAACAGTTGGTTCAATATCTATGGTTGGCGAATCTTCAAGGATTGCTATCAAAGGTTCAGGAGCCGATTGGGGTATGCTATCCGAGTTGCACTCAACCGGGATAACTGGGTTAGGGAGGGGCCCACATGTGGGAGCTTCTAATGAAGCTTGGCGTGTATCCAATGAGAGTCGTCTTTGCGTAAGTTCAATTTAATGGATTGAAACTGACTCCAACCTAATAAGGAAAGCGTCAAGAGTGCCCACAACCCCTTGGCCCCCTGCCCCTTTGCGGGTACCCTTGCTCATACTCATGCTTAGAAAAACCACTGCAATCAAAGGCTAAGGCAAAATATCATACAGTCAGCAATAATAAAAGGTTCAAAGTCACTGACCAAGTTCGCAAGATGCAGGCAGCGATTGTTCAAATGAAAAGGGAATGGCCCTGCCCTGCCTTCTCCTGGCTTTGACGGGTGCGGACAGGCCCACCCTTGGCCCGGGCACGCCCGCGCGCGTCCCACGCTGCGTGAGGGCCGGGCTGGCTTTGAGTGCCTCCGGCACCCTCTGATGACACGATCCACAAGCGACTCGCGCAGCCCTCTGGGAATTGTAGGTACGGGGGCTGCAGGAGCGATTAGTTGCTCGTCATTCCCCTCACGGCGGCGAAAAAGCTGCAGGAGACTGGAGCTGGTGGGAAAGGAGTGCTGTAGATGGCCGTTCCCCTCACGGCTTTGGTCTGGAGTATCAGCGCGTCCCACGCTGCGTGAGGGCCAGGCCGGCTTTGAGTGCATCCAGCGCCCTCTAAAGACACGATCCACAAGCGCCTCGCGCAGCCCCCTGGGAATTGTAGGCACGGGGTTGCGGGCACGATTAGGTGCTGGCCGTTCCCCTCACGGCGGCGAAAAAGCTGCAGGAGACTGGAGCTGGTGGGAAAGGAGTGCTGTAGATGGCCGTTCCACTCACGGCTTTGGTCTGGAGTATCAGTCATCTCATTTATACCAGTCATTACCGTATCAACTTTCATAATGAGGTAAGCCTCTTTCCGTAGAAACAGACTTTCTAGATCTTCCCCTCGAGGGTTGGGCGTAATGACACAGAGTACTGTCTATATGGCATTTTGTGATGAAATGGTTCACCATGGTGGCGGTAAGTATTTTATTTTTAATACTGGAACGATGTTGTATGATGCATTGTTTGACTACTTGATTAGTTTTGCCAATATAAATTTTCTGGCAGGGACATCCAATGGCATATACCACATTTCTTGTTTGCAGTTTGAGAATTTTTTATGTTGCCAGCTGACGTTGCCGTCAGCAAAGGTTGTGCCTTCAATGGTCAAACAGTGCAGTTACCACACTTGTGGTGTCCCTTAATTGGTTTGAAATTGAACATTGAGCGGAGGGTGTCTGGTCATCTGGTTTCCATTTCTTTTGCCCAATACTGCGATTCTTTTTTAGGGCAAATAAAGGTGGTCCGATGGTCCTGATTGATCCTTCAATTAAAAGTCAATTGTTCCTTACGATCTTTTTAAATAATTGGTATGGGGGTCCAAACAAACCAGGCGTTCCGTTGGTGGCTTACATTTTTTAGTGAGTAAGTGCTCTCTGGGCGTGTACCATGTTGTCCTCATGGAATGTTTCAAGAGTTTTTTCGGACAGCTCCTGTTCTTTGGGCAGATCCCACATAAAATACACCTTTAAGCACTGTAGGATGTTATAGTGGACAAGGACAATGTGACAGATAGGTGTTAGTAGTCAACACCTCCCCCACCATTTTTGTTTTCCCTGTAAATTGATACCAACAAGTCCTGGTCCTTATGAAAACCCCAAAATGAATGTGGGGTTGGAAACGCATTGATCCCGGCATCAGGGAAAAGATACTCCTACAAGTGCCCGAGGAGAAAAGTTTATAAACAAATTCTCTCCTAGCGTGAACACTTATAATTTCAAGAACCTGGGCTGCACACATGGGCAGGAGACTGTTGATTTTTGATGTCTGTAAATCTCAGACGACCTCCGCCCCAGAGTGATTATTTATCAATGCAGGACTGGTGAGCTATGTTTTGTCCATTTGTTCATTCATTTTTTCAATTTCATGTAGTGTCACACAATTTGTAATTGTGCATGTAATGTCAAACGTCAAACCGTTGAAATTGTGTTCTTTAACATGACATGGTGTTAATGTATATATTGGTTTCATAAAATATGGGTATAATTGTGAAATAAATCACACAAGCTTGTGGATTAAAAACACTGGCTCGTTATATGTTTAATTGTGTATTTAACTTGTGCCACTACAAACCTTTTTTTTATATAACTAGGAATTGGGTGAGCATCAGTCCTAGGGACTGCATTGAGTCCCATGTAGTCAACACAAAACCTCATCTCTCTCTTACCACCCTTGGTGTGAGGTTTTGGTACCAAGAGACCATTGGGCTAGCCCAAGGGCTATATGAGGGCTCAATGACTCCCAACTCTAGAATCTTCTGGACCTCTGTCCTGATGCAAGCTCTGACATGGTCAGCTTGCCTGTAAATCTTATTTTTAACAGGTAGACTCTCACCTGTGTCCACTTCATGGGTACACCACGTGGTCTGACTAGGAGTCAGAGAGCACATGTCTCTATATTGACTGAGGACTTTCCTGCAATCAATTTGCTGTTGGTCAGTGAGGCTGCCTGCCAAGGCTACACCATAAACTGGCCCATCATCAGGGTTCGGAGAGAGGAGATCAGGGAGAGGGTCACTCTCTTCTTCTTGTCACTCATCAGTTGCAATGAGAAAGCCCATGTCAGCCCTGTCCACAAAAGGTTTTGAGCCTGTTCACATGGGGCACCCTGTGAGGGCTCCTAGGAGTGCCAAGGTCCACCAAGTAGGTGGCCTCACCTTTCTGCTCAATGATAGGGGAAACATCCATTACGACGCGGTGTTTACACCGCACTACCATTATAACGCTGCTTTTACAACGCAAGTCGTTACCACGACTTGTGCTGGAGGGCGCTCTAGGCTAAGGAATAGTAGATTTACTATTCCAACACCTTCCCTACTGTATGTAGGCTGGTGTTGGAATAGTAAATCTTACAATTCCTAGGTCCAGCACCCTACAGAGCAAGTCGTAGTAACGACTTGCATTGTAAAAGCAGCGTTGTAATGGTAGTGCGGTGTAAACACCGCGTTGTAATGACATACAACCAATGATAGTTTGGGTCCACTCCACTTGTCTTGGAGAGTTGCTGGGGCCACAGACTCCAACACCCATACCTTCGGGCCTGGCTGATAAACATTCAGATCAGCCATTGGGTCATGCCCAGCTTTCGGTAATTCTTGACGTGCCTCAAGGTTTTTGCCGGCCATCTTCATGTACTCAGCCATCCTGGAGCGGAGACCAAGTACATAGTCCACAATGTCTTGTTTAGGAGGCTTGAGAGGCAACTCCCATCCCTCCTTCACCAAACACAGAGGACCCCTAACTGGATGCCCAAACAGAAGTTCAAAAGGGCTGTAACCAACCCTCTTCTGTGGGACCTCTCTGTAGGCAAAGAGAAGGCAGGGCAATAGGACATCCGGTATTTGCCTAAGCCTTTCTAGGAGGCCTATGATCAGGCCCTATGATCATGCCCTTGAGGGTTTTGTTGAACCTTTTAACTAACCCGTTGCATTGTGGGTGATAGGGTGTGGTGTACTTGTAGTTCACTCCACACTCCTTGCAAATTGCAGTGATTTAACTTGACATGAAGTTTGTACCTCCGTCAGTTAACACCTCCTTAGGGAAACCCACTCTGGAAAAGATTCCCAGGAGTGCCCTGGCCACCAAAGGGGAAGTTGTGGTTCTAAGGGTATTGCTTCTGGATACCTAATTGCTTGGTCCACTCCACTAGTATGTAACTATGTCCAGAGGCTGTTGGAGGGTTTGTGGGACCAATGATACCAATCCCAACCCTCTCAAAGGGAACGCCCTCCACAGGTAGTGGTATGTGGGGGGCCTTTGGGATACCACCCGACTTACCACTTACTTGACAGGTGGTACAGGAGCAACAAAACTCATTTGTGTTCTCAGACATATGAGGATAGTGAAAGTGAGGGACAAGTTTGTCATGAGTCTTACTTTGGCCTAGGTGTCCTGCTTTGGGAATATCATGTGCTAAGGAAGTCCCTAAACGTCAGGGGTATGACCAACCGTCTGTTGGCACCAGGCTTGGGATCCATACCCCAGAATAAAGGAGTCCCTCATCCCAATAGATCCTGTGGATCCACTGATACTCCCAGCAGCCTCAGCAGCAGCTTGCTGTCTCAGGGGTTCAAGAGAGGGGCAGGGTTGATGCTCCAAATTCAGTTCTGCCCTGAAAGGGCACCCTGTCCCCAAGTATTAAGCCTGATCAGGGTCAAGTTCATCTGAGACAGTTCCTTCACAGGGACTAAGATCATCTCCCTTAGGAGACTGATCCTCACTCTGGGTCTGGGGGGAAAACCCCGCCTTACCCCTCCTGCTCCTTCTCTTGGAAGGCCCTTGGTCCATTGTTCCAGGATCCAGAGCCTGTTCAGTGTTTGTCAGTTTGACCTGTGACCTGGTCAAAGCAAACACATCTACAGAGATGCACAGCATTGCGGCATGAGTCCTAAGTTCTACTTCAGCCCAGGCTGAAGTCTACAAATCATTGCCCAACAAACATTCTCTACTGGTAGGTCTGAGCTAACTACAACTTTCTTAGGGCCAGCCCCCATCTGAAATTAACAACTGCCAAGGAATGGATCTGCTCCCTCATAATCAAATTATAGAATCCATTAAAATCATGTACTTTACTGCCAAGCAGCCAACCCTCCAAAGCCTTAATAACACTATCCACAAAGTCTACCCAGTCCTGATTCTGTGTCTTCTTGGTGTCTCTGAACTAAATCCTGTACTGTTCAGTGGTTAAGCCAAACCCATCAATGAGAGCACTCTTCAAAACTGAGTAACTGTCAGCATCATCTTCTCTAACAGCGAGGAGCTTATCTCTACCTTTGTCAGCAAAAGAGATCCACAAGATAGCTGCCCACTGCTTTTGCGTGACCCTCTGTACTTTTACAGGCCCTCTCTAAAGCAGTTATCCATTTATAGATGTCATCCCCAACATGGTAGGGAGGGACAAACTTGCTCAGGTTTCTATTATGAAAGGAATGTTCCTTAACTCTAGGGACACTGTTGCTGCCACCATAGGACTCTAGTCCCAACTTTCTTTCTAGCTCTCTGTACTTTTAGCGACTTTTATCAAGGGCCAACTGCTCTTACCTGAGACTAAGCCTAGTTTTCTCAAGCTCAAGTAGTTGGTAGTCCCTGTCAAAAGAGTGGTCCCTCTTGCTAGATACAGTGGTCCCTAGAGACTGTTCTGAGTGAAAGGACTCAGAAGAGGGAGATCTGGATCTCCTTGGTAAACTTCCAGGAGGAGTGTAGAGAGGGCTTTCATGGCCTCCTCCACTCTCTTGAAGATCTGAGTTAACCAGGTGAGAACCATCATGTTCTCTCTGGTCAGGGTTAGAGTCTAGGTCGTAAAAGGTATCACCTCTTGAACTGTCCTCATTCCCTGTCCCACCCAATCACTCCTGTTCATCTGACCCAGGGGTTTTCCTTCAGTCATCATGAAGTAACAACTCTACCAGGCGTTGAGTGTTGGCACTTCTCCCTGTCTTCAACTTTCTAGAGGCACACAGGGATTTTAATTCATGGAAGAAAGCTCACTGTATATAGAAGGCAGAGAGCCACTGGCATCTCCTTTAGCAGACATACTTAGGGGCCGATTATGATGGCGGACGGACCTGAGTACGTCCGCCACCATAGAGTAGGAGGGAACCTCCGCATTGCCTGCAGAGTTCCCTCCTGTGCAATTAGGATGTGACCGCCACCCTGGCGGTTACATCCTCTATTTTTACCATTGCGGCGGGTGCGGCTTCAAGCTGCATCCGCCGCAATGGTAAAAATGCATACATTGCATTTGTTTGCAGAAAGCAGCAGGCACCGTGCGGTGCCTGCCGATTTCTGCATACAAATGCAGGGGGGTACCATAGGTACCCCCCATGTGCACCCCCCACACCCCCTTCACCTAGGGGGCCTGCAACGGGCCCCCGCAGTGAAGTTACACATGCTTTTCCACGGCGGAAAACCCGCCGAGGAAAAGCATGTTTTAAAGCCCTTCCTAATATGGCGGACGGTGTCTGAGAGACACCGCCACCATATTAGAGCTTTACAACCGCGGTTGTAAGCCAACCGCGGCGGAAAAGCTGCGGACGGAAACCAGGACCCACCAGCCATCCTAATGTGGCGGTGGGTCTTTGGTGGGTCCGCTGCGGTTTTTCCGCATCCTCCGGGCCGGCGGTGGCTTCCGCCGGCCCGGAGGATGCGGAAAAACCGCAATCATAATAGGCCCCTAAGTGTGGTGAGGTGTTGCACCTACCTAAATTTGTGGGAACTAAACTCTCTGGAGAAAAGTGTGCTAGACCCTTGGCTTACCCAACCCAAAGTTCACTAGAACTTACTTATTCTAAGCTAGTATTATATGTTCCTAGTACTAGTGGTTTTTCAGTTAATCAATACAAATATTTATCTGGCACAACAATGTAGACTTGAATCCCAACCGCTGCACACCAATGTGAGAAGTTGGCCTGGTATAAGCTGTCCGCTAATTAAAGTGGGCACCTTGTACCAGTTCAAACAACCCTTATGGTGATTTAAGAGGTTAAAGATAACCTTAGAAAGCTATCCAAGTGGTAGCTGTGGAGAGCAGTCTTCAGGCTTAGTCTTGAATGAATGTTAAGCTGCTTGTTTAACCAGAATGCAACCTTATAGTCTTGGTTAAATGAAAGGAGAACCACACAGTAGTTATAAAAATATGTATTTATTAATATAACACTATCTAGTACGACACCGTATCTCCTACACGGAGATAATCACAAAGCACAAAATACTTAAGCACAGAAATTATAGTAAATAGCACTAATACACAATGGGCCCCAGGGGGGTACCAAACCATATACTAAAATATTGGTACACGAACCACGACTTGAGTCAAGACAGTGGCCAGAGGACGTAGAATCGCTGGGACCCCAAGGACCTACCCAAGGTGAGTAAGTAGGGACCCCATGGAGGACAGGTGCGGTGTGGGAACACAACCACGTGCTCCATACAATTCTATGGGAAAGTGGTGGTTGAAGTTTTAGAATTTAAGGACCCTTCATAATGGCCTTCGAAGAAACCCAGTGGAAGTTAGGGGGCTGGAGAGCTACACCACCCATGGATACTGAGGTGCCCGAGTTACCTATCCCAGGGAAGCCAGGTGCATAGGTCGGTAGTGGCGTTGGAAACCGCCGTGAAACACAATGGAGAACTTCAAAGAAAAGCCGCTGCTGGCAGAAAGAAAAGTGTCCATTGGCATCCAAAGGTGGATTCTTGTCGAAGAGTACCTATAAGCAGAGGGGACAGAGTCTGGGTCACTCAGGAGTTATCAGGGGCTCTCAAGACGAATGCCCACCGATGTCAGGTGCTTCAGGTTTGTTGATGGAGTTCTTGACTCTGAAGCTACGGGGACCAGGAGATGTTGAGGACAACCAAAAAATAGATACGAGCTGTTCTGCATAGGATTTCGAGTACTGAGGGGTCGGTGTCCGACTGGAGCACCAACAAGCCTTGGCAACGGCAACTCACACAATGTGAACTGTTTGGGCCAGCAAAATCTAGGAGACTCACCACCGCAAGGGGACTCAGGACAGGCCTGGAGCAGCCAGGGGAGACCAGAAAAAGGAAAGTTGACCCTCAAGTGGAGCCACAGGCCAGAGGCACAGGAGTCGTGAGAAGACCTCGAGCGATTTCACCAAACAGCTGCCCACAGAGCTCTTGGTGCGAGGAGCCCAGAGTTTGTGGTGGAAAATGGTGCAAGAGGTTAGGGCTACTCGGAGCCTAATGCACTTGTTCGGGAAACACCAACAAGCATATGCACTTGCAAATGTATGCGCTGTACTGGGGTTCGGGTATTGCAGCCCCCAATAGGGATTCTGACCTCAAGCTTGGTGAGAGGGCATCTCAAACTGCAAGGAACCCACCTCCTGTGTTGCTGAAGCATTCGGAGTCTGTAGCAGCTCAGGGTCAACAGACCATACAGCAGTGTTGCGGTGCCTGCAAATGCCGAGGAGTAACTCCTTCAGCCCATGGGAGATATCTTTGGTTGTCCTTGATGCTCCATAGGTCCTACTTGGATCGTGTATGGTGCATGGCACAAATAATGCTTCAGAGTGAGAGTGAGATGAAGTCGGCCCCAAACGAATTCCAGTGAAATCCAGAGTGTCCAGCCGGTGGAAGTTCAGTGGTTTCTAGTTCAGAATCTTGTCCATGTCAAATCTAAGGTCCCAAAACCAGTTAAGCTCTTTTGTACAAACACAAGAGAGTTGCACAGATTCAGGGGATCCTAACAGGGGAGAGTCTGGACCTGGGGAGATTTCTCCCATGTCTTTTGTCCAGTTTCGCGCCAGAGCGGAAGCCAATGGCTCCCAGGTCTGGTTTGAACTGGACTATGCACAGGGACACCAAATGTGCCCCTCATGCAGACTTTCAGCCACTTGCAAGCACACCCACCCCACCCTAATACACGAATTCCTGTCTGGGAGGTGGTCACACCTCCCTGTGACAGGTTGCCTATTGTTCTGCCTCCCTATGCGCGAGCTTGGCTCAGCAGCAGGCGGGCAGAAATGTGTCTATGGTCGGCAGCAACCATTTTGTGCTGTCCAGGACTAGAAGACACACAATTGATGGACAGAATGCTGAATAAATCAAAACATTCACCCACAGTCAAGAGATCTGGGTTAAATCCATCATTCTTTTGCTCACCATGCCATCCCAGTTTAGAACTAGCCATATGCAAATCAGTTTGACCCTGTGCCTCGTGGGAACTGTCCAGCTCGAACTGCCAAGCCAAGTCCTCCCTGGACCAGAAGCAAGCCTCCTAGGACCGGTTTCAGGTTTTCAGCCCTCATCAGCCAGGATAGCTTGATTCCAGTGGCACAGTGAGCCCGGGACCCACGTCTGGGCATACCCGGCACACTTAGGGTGAGAAAGTAAAAGACACACAATTGATGGATAGAATGCTGAACAAATCAAAACATTCACCCCCAGTCAAGAGATCTGAGTTAAATCCATCATTCCTTTGCTTACCATGCCACCCCAGTTTAGACCTAGCCATATGCAAATCAGCCTTGACCCTGTGCCTCATGGAAACAGTCCAGCCCAAACTGCCAAGCCAGGTCCTCCCTGGATCAGAAACAAGCATCCTAGGACCGGTTTCGGGCTTTCAGACCTCATCAGCCAGGATAGCTTGTTCCAGTGGCACAGTGAGCCCGGGACCCAAGTCTGGGCTGATGAGAGCTGAAAGCCCGAAACCGGTCATAGGATGCTTGTTTCGAGTCCAGAGAAGACCTTGCCTGGCGGTTCCGGCTGGACTGTTCCCATTGGGCACAGAGTCAAGACTGATTTGCATATGGCTGGGTCAAAACTGGATTGGCAAGGTGAGCATGGCCTCTCAGGGGTGGCATAATACATGCTTCAGCTCATGGGAGGCCTCTGGGGTACCAATGCCCTGGGTACATGGGTACCATATACTAGGGACGGACAAGGGTACCCTAGTATCCAATCTGGGGTGTACCTAAGTACATATCATAACAGTTTAGGGAGAAAGCAGATAGACTGGGGCCCTGATTAACAGGATCCCAGTCAAACTAGTCAAAAACAGTTTCACATTTAGCAAAAATTGGGGGTAACCATAAGAAGCAGATCCTACTTTCCTACAATCATCCTTGACAAATTTCATCCAATATTATTCATCACTAAATAGTGCGTTAGTCGACTCTAGTCTCTGTCCAATATGATCTACCAATCTCTATCCACTATGATCCATCAATAAACACTGCGTTAGGCTACTGCAAACTATACCAATATGATCCATGACTAAGCAATGCATTATCTCATGCAATTTCATCCGATATGATCTATCACTAAATAGTACGTTAGTCGACTCCAGCCTCTGTCCAACATGATCTACCAATCTCTATCCAAAAGAATTCATCATTAAATACTGCATTAGGTTACATCAAATTATATCTAATATTATCCATGACTAAGCAATGCATTAGCTTACTGCACTCTGTATCCAAAACAATCAATCACTAAGCATTACATCAGTCCCTTCCAATATCATCCAAATCATTCCATCATTAGTCTACTGCAATTTATATTTAAGGTCTTTCACCAATCTGTATCCAATATGACCCAACAATCTCAATGCAATATAATCCATCAGTAAACTATACATTAGTCTAGTCCAGTGATACTCAAAGTACGGCCCTGTGGCCACATGTGGCCCTTCTGACCTTTACATAAGGCCCCTGAACAGCAGCATTGGGCTGCTATTTACTCAACTTAGAACTAACAATAAAAAACTAAAATACAGCAAGCACTTATTCAAAGGTTAATTACAGTTAAGCAAAGGGAAGTGACTAGGCCCTTAACTATAGGAACGCCTTCATTTTTAAAAACAGAAAACATGTATAAAATAGTCTTTTCAAAATTCAAAAAGTGAAAAATTTAATTGACCTGCAGATCAATTTCACCTTAGTAAATCAAATTTTATTAGTGCATTCAGGAGTATTTTTTTAAAGTGATGGTTCTCAAACATGAATTTAGAAATGTTCAAACTTCCCATGCCACCCCCACCCTGACAACCATGCCATTAGAGAATACATCCAAGCCTTGAACATGGTTTTGTACAGCACGCATCCTGAAGTCATGCATTTCGATGTCCTTTTATATGTGATAATGAGAAAAAGGAGGGAAATTGAAAAAAACAATTGCCCAGGCTCACACAATTTGATCAAGCAGAGAAACTGGAATTCATCCCACATTTTCTGGTTTCACATTGCGCAGTTGAGTCCAGCCAAAAGATACACATGCTTTGCTTCCCCTACACCCACTTTACATCCCCCCCCTGCTGGAATCAGTGCGGCCCTCAGTTATACCAAAGACCAAACTTTACGGCACCTAGGCAAATGTTTGTGAGTACCCATGGTCTATTACAATCTCTAGCTAATATGCTCCATAGTTAAACAATACATTTCTATCCTTGAATCTCTAGCCAATATGATCCATCAGTAAACAATGTATTACTTTACTGCAATCTCAACACTGCCTACCAATCTCTATACAAAATGACCCACCAATCTCTACCCAATATGATCTATCGTTAAACAATCTATCATTTTACTGCAATTTCTGTCCACCAGGATCCATCACTAAACCATACATTTGTCTATGTGATGATTAGTCAATAGGAAAGAGCTGGCATAAGTTGGAACACAGAGAGAACATCCAGAAAGTTATAAGAACTTCTTAACATCATGGCATAGTATAAAATCAAAAACATAATATAAAATCAGAAGACATAACAGAGCATAATACATTAAGTTAAACACTCCCACCCACATTGCAAGGCACACCCTGGACCCCATCTTCGCGGAAGGGTCGAACATCTAGTTCACCAACACCACCCAGCACTCCAGGACAGACCACCACTGCATCCATTTCACTTTCGCATCCAGGACCGCACCCAAACAACCCCCGCGCCCGCCTTGACGGAACTGGAGTAAGATCACCGAAGACCTTCTTAATACCACCCTCCTCCACGACCCCCCCTCAGTCACCGCCGACACCGACGCCGCTACCAAGGAACTCCACCGGTGGATCACCAGCTGCGCCGATAAACTAGCCCCTCTCCAGCAGACAACCACCAAACGCCCTCCTAAGGCTGCCTGGTTCACCACCGAACTCCTAGAGGCCAGACGCACCTGCAGGCGCCTCAAAAAAACATGGAGGAACCAGAAGACCACTGAAGCCCACACTGACCACAAGATCGCCATGAAGATCTACCACCAGCTGATAAGGGACACCAAAATAACCTTCATCAGGGAAAAAATCAACACCAACTCAGCCAACACAAGGGAAGTCTTCAACGTCATCAAGCAGTTCACCAAACCCTCATGAGAAGCCTCTGACATCACACCCTCTCAAGATCTCTGCAATAAGATCAGCGCCTTCTTCCACCAGAAGATCATGACCCTTTACTACAACTTCAACGAACCAATGAATGCCTTCACCCTAACGACCACTACCACCACCAAACCTACCATCACCACCTGGAACCCCGCATCCATCGAACTTATTGCCACCACCATGAAGAATACTCACTCAGGAGCCCCCACAGACCCCTGCCCCCGCACATCTTCCGCAGAGCCTCCACAGCCATCGCTCCCGAGCTAGCCCACACCATCAACTGCTCCCTGACCTCTGGCTCCTGCCCCATGGACTTGAAAGCGCAGATGTGAACGCCCTCCTCAAAAAAACCATCGGCCGACCCGACTGACTTCAAGAACTACCGACCCATCTTGTTCCTCCCTTTCGCTGCCAAAGTCACAGAAAGGCTCGTGAATGCACAGCTGACAACCTTCATCGAAGAAAACTGCATCCTTAACCCCTCCCAATCCGGCTTCCGCAGCAACCACAGCACTGAGACAGCCATGATTGCCGCCACCAATGACATCCGTATGTTGCACAACCAAGGCCACACCGCAGCCCTCATCCTCCTGGACCTCTCCGCAGCTTTCGACACCGTCTCACATCACACACTAACCACCAGGTTCCACGATGCAGAAATTCAGGGAGATGCCCTCAACTGGATCCGATCCTTCCTCTCCGATAGAACACAGAGGGTCAGGCTCCCCCCCTTCCTCTCCGAACCCACCAACATCATCTGCGGAGTTCCCCAAAGATCTTCTCTGAGCACGACTCTGTTCAACATCTACATGGCCCCCATCGCTCCTATCGTCAGGCAGCACGGGCTCAGCATCGTGTCCTACGTGTTCACGACACCCAGCTCATCCTCTCCCTCACCAGCAACCCGGAAGACACTAGACTCAGCTTCCAGGAAGGAATGAGAAACATGGCCACCTGGATGAAGGACAGCTGCCTCAAACTCAACTCCGAAAAGACCAAGGTTCTCATCTTCGGACCCCGCCCCTCCGCCTGGAGTTACTTCTGGTGGCCTCCCGCCCTCGGACCCCCACCCACCCCGACGGACCACGCTCGGATCCTCGGCATAATCCTCGACTCCTCCCTCCCCAAGAACCGCCAAATCAACGCTATCTCCTCCGCCAGTTTCAACTACCTTCGGATCCTGCGTAAGACCTTCAAGTGGATCCCCCCAGACTGAAGAAAGACCGTCACCCACGCACTCATCACCAGCAGGCTCGACTACGGCAACACCCTCTATGCTGGAATCAACAAATCCATACAACGCAAACTCCAAACCATCCAAAACGCGGCCGCCAGGCTCATCCTAGGAATACCACGCCACGAACACATGACTCCACACCTGTGAGAACTCCACTGGCTCCCCGTCGAGAAGAGGGTCCCCTACAACCTACTCACCCACGCCTACAAATGCCTCAACAACATCGGGCCCAAATACCTCAACGACCGTATGAGCTTCCACGCATCCAAGAGGAACCTCCGTTCAGCCAACCTCGCCCTAGCAGTGGTCCCACGCATCCACCGAAGCAGAGCTGGAGGAAGATCCTTCTTCTACACCGCAGCCACCGCATGAAACACTCTCCCAGTAGAAATAAGAAGCTCGCCAACCTTGCACACTTTCAGACGAGCTCTCAAGACCTGGCTTTTCGACCGACCAGAGCAGCCCTACCTTTCCCTCCCCCAGTGCCTTGAGACCCTCACGGGTGAGTAGCGCGCTTTACCAACCCCTGATTGATTGATTGATTGATTGAAGGTGTATCGCATGGGAAATTAAATGTGATCCTCATTGCTTCAATTCTTCTCATCCGTCTCACATTATAGAAAACTTTGGGCCTCATCAAGATGTCTGTCGGAGTTACCTCCGACCTACACCGTCGCAGAATCGGGACGACCAAACTCCGGTCTAAAGTCTTGACTGCATGATTATGATGCAACCACACATTGTTCAGTCGCATACTCCCATTTCTCTATGGGAGGGAGCTTGCGCTATGGCCGTAAACCGGCTGAGGCACAAGCTGCCATAGAGAAATGGGAGTTTGGTAAATCCCTGCAGGTGCCCGCCACTGGGTGCCGGGGTTTACAGAGGGGCACTCTATGTTCCCCCCTCGCCCCTAGGTCCACAACAATAGGCCACAGAGGCAATTCGCTTTCAGACAACCTTTCAGTTTCGGAAAGGCCAGCACTGAAAGGCTGTCGTAAACAAACATTGTAATCACGACAGCGGAAACATCGTCCAATTGGGATTACGGGCCGGTCTCCAACTGGCACACAGGCTCCTTGAGCCTGCCGGAAGACAGCTGTAATGACCGGACAGTTTCAATTCCGACCGCCTAGATTGTAATTAGATGGTCGGAATTTAAACTGACTATGTTTGTCGGAAAGCCCTTGACCCGCAGTCGGAGACTTTCTGACCGACATTGTAATCGGCCCCTTAGTGTTCTGCAGAAATGCACCTTTTGTTGATGTTTGGTACAAAATGCATATCATATTTCTACTTTCAAAAAGTTATAATGTTCTGGTAAGCGTTCTGTCATTTGTAACATCGGAAGAACACTTCTGAGCCCTTTGGTATTTTAAAAACTAAGAAAAGAATAGGTGGACCTTCAAGCGAATATGTGTTGCGCTTGTGGGCTTCATGACAAGGGTTGTCACTACATATACACGTCTTGGAAGAGGTCACATCAAAGATGAAAGTGGATTGTCTTCATGTGCTTTATGCCCTGTGCTCAAAGGTAAACTCAATAGAATAAAATGCAGAAAATGTAAGAACATGCAGCACACTTTAATGTGTTAATATAACAACACGTTTCAAGACGTTTGACTGTGCCAAATACTTATTTTCTTTATCCCAGCTACAAGAAAAACAATGTTGAACCAGATGACACCTGTTTCTTTCTGTCAGAAATGCACTTCCGCATTTACAATGCAGAGTGGTTTGAAAGACGAAATTGGCACGGCAGAATGACCAATAGTCACAAAAAAAAGGAATGTATCTGGAAAAGGGCATTCCCACTTAAAACCTGCTCGCTCACAGTCCAGTGAAGGTAGGCAGTGACACGTGTTTCACTCAAGCAGGCACACTCTTGACCTTATGCAATGCACTAGATATTGAAGCATAGAAAAATGGTTCTGAAATTAAATTAAAATACTGTCCAGTAAGGGTTTGTTCTAGGTGGTTCACAATTGGCAGCTGTGCAAATGCCACTGCCCTGAGCCTGTTGATTTCAAGTACTAAAACTGTAAGACAATTGCAATAATGGTAGTGAAATTAAACGTATTGTAGAAATTAATCGACTATTTCAACCTATTAGGCCTGGAATTAAACAAAACAAAAACCAAGGTGGTGAGACTAGCGGGCCCCAGGAGAGGAAAATATAAATGGTACGCAAAGAACACACAAATTGAGAAAAAAACTCATATAAATATTTGGGTATCAAAGTGGGCAGAAATATGTCTTTGGTGGATCAAAAAAGGGACATCACAGCTAAAGCCCAATCTTTAATCTTCGCCTATAAACTGCTTTATAAGAAACTGCAATGCCCTTCACATGGGCACCTCCTAAAAATAATGGCAGCACAGTTGCTTCCAACTTTGTCTTACGGATTGGAAATATGGCATGGACAAGAAACCAACACCCTAAACAAATTACAGATCAAAGTTTATAAAGCAGTCTTCAATCTTTTTAAAGGCTCATCTCCAGCACAAATACGCTTAGAATTTGGCCTACAAAACCAAGAATACCAAAGGAAAGCAATCTTTGCAAAACTGTGCTGGAAATTTAGAGCATCAGAAATAGGAACATTGAACAACTTATGCTGGACGGAAATAAAGACACAATATGACCAAAAAAAAAAAAACACTTGGGGGGACTACCTGCGAATTGCCCTGGAGACATTAAAGATCGAGAAAGTTTGGAACAGCAACTTGGAACTAACAACATTCAATAAAGTGTGCAACACCAGGGCAAAGTCACTATCTTTTGCGGAAGATAAAAGGAGATTGGCCAAACGCCGTCATGCATGGGTTGTAATAAATTCGTACAAAAGACTAAAACCACAACCCTACTTAGCAGCCCACTTCCGTTTATCACTAAAAAGGAAGTTTACGGCATATAGACTAGGTGATTACTACTCATAGGATCTGGTCCCCACTTGGAAAAGTAAAAAGCAAGCAAAGACATGCCGTCTATGTGGGTACCATACAGAAACTTTATGCCACCTAATGTGCACGTGTGAGTCCGTAAAATAGGGGTCTCCAAACCGGTGTGGAGGGCCGGATCCATGCCAGATTTTTAAAATAACTACATGTATCTCACTGGGGATCTGCTCAAAATCTGGCATGGATCCGGCCCTCCAGGACCGGTTTGGAGACCCCTACCGTAAAAGAAGAAAGAAGGAAATTGCTGAAATCAGTCTTAAATGACTTAAATATTCGTACTTGCCGACAGGCGGTAAGAAGTTGGATGGGTGCCACATCGAACATTTTAATATGCCGCGGGGTAAAATTTATGACACAAGTAGACAACTTACTCGCGAAAGTAGAATAAGATCAAGGTCCGGGGCCGGAAAGGGAATTTTTTTAGAAACTGTAAATATTTTAAAGCATGACTAGGAATATGTACCTTTTAAATCCAACTGTTAATTTTTTTCTATATGTACACTCTATGGTTGTGACAAACCAAATAAAGTTATTTTTGACTGACTGACTGTATTGTAGACAGTATATACAATGGTCCTTCAAAGTAAAGTGTGCGAGTCAGATGACTTCCCTCTACATTTGGGATTTCCTTCAGAGTACCAAGATATTCCAGTACACTTAAATCTAACTCTGTCTGCCCCATGTGGTTTCTATAAATAATCATAACACCGTTTTTTTTTTTTTTTTTTATTGTTCTTACTTTGCACGGTTAACACATTACAGCGCACTTCATCAAATATATTCAATTCCATACATTTAACAGTACTTTTCTTTACAACTCTTAATCAACACATATGATAAATTCATAATAATATTACTTCGTAACCTGAATTTCGTTCATTCAGCAAATACAATACATTTCATTTCAACTCATATATTGACTTTGTCGAAGCCTACTTCCATCTATTCATGATAACCCCAGGCCCTCTCTCCATCTTCTGACCTTGTCCCAAATCCTTAAACCTAACCACTTTCCTTTCCTGCCTTTTCGCGCATAAATATTCTTTTCCAAATTATACGTTGTCAGAAGGTTAGCCAACCAGACATGCATTGCTGGTGGATACTTATCTACCAAGCTCTGGCGATACAAAGTCTATAAACTGCCATGGCTACAAAAATTAATTCTCTATGAATGATGCTGCTATCTATAACTAACCCTAATAATATTTGGGGAGGGTTTAAAGTGATTTGAATGCCTAAAGAGGAATCCAAAAAGTTCTCAATCTCTTTCAATAAGGTATGCAACTGCGGACACACAGCAAATATGTGTATCAAATCAGCATCTGGCGAGCTGCACCTTGGGCATGTAATACCTGTGCTGCCCCCCCACTTTGCAATCTTTGCAGGTGTAAAATACATTGAGTACAAGGTTTTATATTAATGAGACTGCAGTGGTGCTGAGCATAATAAGGTGCGTCCTAGATCCAATGACTCTTGGAACCAGCTAGCTTCCCCACTCAATTTCTCTGCCCACTTGGCGCTATGTTTGTCCAGATCATCTGGTTCTGCTGCTATAAGGCTTGCATAGAAGCTTCGGATAGAGCAGTCTCCGCCTAATCTTATTTTCTCCATAAATTCTACCTTACTGAAACCCACTGACCCTCCCTGCTTACCCCCGAGAAAACTTCTTATTTGCAAAAATTTTAAAAAGTCTCTCCTATCCAAACCATATTTACACATTAAATCTGAAAATTGTATCACACCCTCCACATTCCTTACATCCCCAATTTGAATTATCCCCTTATCTGCCCACCCCGCCATTATCGTATCCCCAAAAATCTGTGATGGAAATGAAACATTTTTATACATCCTAGTATAATAATTATATCGGCCAATTCCAACCTTCTTCGTAACAGCATTCCAGATCTTAACTGCAGCTTGGACTGTTTTACACCTTGTCCTTTTATAATATCCAAAGTCAGTACAATTAAGGAAGCAGTTATCCACCTCTGACCCCAACACCGCAGAGTATATCCTAGCTGAATCATTGGTGGTTCTCTGATCTAATCCGCCCGCTCCAATTAAACCCCTCATGTACTGCAATACAGCTGCCCAGTAGTATAGCCTAAAATCAGGCGCTCCCCACCCTCCTCTTTCTCTCGGTAGTGACATAAATCTGTAGGCCCTACGTGTCTTGCCGTGAGCCCAGATGAACCTATTCAGCATATTCTCCAATTCTTTAAACCATTTTGCCTCGAAGAACAGAGGTATTGCCCTGAAAAAATATAAAAATTTGGGCAGAACCAGCATCTTTATGACATTAGTACATCCAACTAGTGAAAGATGTAGGTTGTTCATTCGTTCTAAATCTGTTTTTACCCCAATCATCAGGGGCGCAAGATTAATCTGGACCTCTGAATCTATATCAGCTGTAATTGCCACCCCTAGGTATATTGCTGAATCCACCACCCTTTGATCATTACAAATGACATATTGATTACAGACAATTTGTGTTTTAGAACTATTTAGACTATACCCCGCCACTTGCCCAAATTTATGTGTCTCAGTCTCGATTTCCCTTATTGCCTCGGTGGGGTTGGATGTCAAAATGGCCACATCATCTGCGTAGGCTAGCGTCTTTGCCTCATAGCCATTCAACCTGATAGATGGGATCCTGTAGTTACTCTCCAGCTTGCGTATCAGTGGGTCTAAGTAAAGTGCAAACAATAGTGGAGATGATTGGCATCCCTGTCTGGTCCCACTTCTAATACTGACTGATGTTGAATAACCCCTATTAACTCTAATCCTTCCTGACGGGTTTTTATAGAGAGTCTGCATTGTTGTTATAAAGCCTTTCCCGATTCCACTCCACTTTAACGTGTGCCAGAGATATTCCCAGGAGACCATATCAAACGCCTTCTCGGCATCCCAAAAAAGTGCCGCCATAGGGTCTCCCAGGATTCCTGCCGCATCAAACATTGTAACTACCTGTCTAATATGTTGTGTGGTACTTTTACCTGGGATAAACCCATGCTGGGTGTGACTTACTAACCCCTCTATTACATCCGCTAATCTACTCGCGAGTATCTTGGAGTACAGTTTCGTATCTGCGTTCATTAACGTAATGGGTCTATACGATCCTGGTAACGATGGTAATTTGCCCTTTTTTAGAATGACAATGATGTCCGCCTCCCCCCAGGATTCGGGAATAATTTCCCCCCTCTGTGATCTGAGCATGACATTAAACATATCTTGGCCTATGACTTGATGAAACACTTTGTAGAACTCAATCGGGAGTTGGTCAGGTCCGGCTGCCTTGCCTGAGGGTAATGTCTTCAGCGCCATGAGGAATTCCTCTAGACTAAAGGGCGAGTCCAGCATCTCCCTTTCCTCCATAGTTGTTCTTGAAGGGGTAATATCTCTAAGATAACGTTCTACCTCTCTTAGAGTCTCTGTTCTGCCCCCTGCATACAGCTCTTCATAAAATTGTCTGAAAACCTCCCTAATTTTAGCTGTTTCAGAGACTAAGTTCCCGCTCCCATCCCTAATCTCCAAGATATCCGAAGCTGCTAATCTTTGCCTAGTGCGGTCCGCTAGTAAGTGTCCCACCTTTTCGCTTAGTTCATACGCAGTTTCCCTCTTGGTTAAGTAATTCTCTGCTGCTTTTTTCGAGATATTTTCTGCAGCTTCTGCTTTAAGAGCAATGATTTTAAGGAGGTGCTCTTCAATTGGTGTATTCAATCGTAAATTTCTCGCCAGTTCTTCATCTTCGTTCAAAAACCTATGATAAACTTCACTAATTTTATCTCTTATCTTTTTTTGCTTATATAGTACATAGCTCATTGTCTCTCCCCTCACCCCGGCCTTAAAAGCGTCCCAGACTACTCCCGAGGGGGCGGTACCTCTGTTGCTATCCCAATACATCCTAATCCAATCTGTCATATGAACCCGATATGCTTCATCTTCCAACAGAGCTCTATCGAATGACCATTGTATATCCTTCCACTGTAACTGACCTATTCTAATGGTTAAAACCAGTGGGCTATGATCCGATACAATTCTAGGATGTTTTTCAATTTGTGCCCCTACCATCAGGGGGGTGGATATCAGAAAATAATCCAGCTTAACCAATACTTTATGGGGCGCTGAGTAAAATGTGCTGCCATCCATACCTGGTCTCAGCTTAACCCATGGATCCACTAAAGAGTTGTGTACGACCATATCTGACAGTGCCCTATATACTCTCCTCTTCCTACCTAGATATTGCCCTCCTCTCTGTAAGAACGAACTGCTGGGGTCATGGGAGGGAGCTTGCGCTATGGCCGTAAACCGGCTGAGGCACAAGCTGCCATAGAGAAATGGGAGTTTGGTAAATCCCTGCAGGTGCCCGCCACAGGGTGCCGGGGTTTACAGAGGGGCACTCTATGTTCCCCCCTCCCCCCTAGGTCCACAACCATAGGCCACAGAGGCAATTCGCTTTCAGACAACCTTTCAGTTTCGGAAAGGCCAGCACTGAAAGGCTGTCGGAAACAAACATTGTAATCACGACAGCGGAAACATCGTCCAATTGGGATTACGGGCCGGTCTCCAACTGGCACACAGGCTCCTTGAGCCTGCCGGAAGACAGCTGTAATGACCGGACAGTTTCAATTCCGACCGCCTAGATTGTAATTAGATGGTCGGAAATTGAAACTGACTATGTCTGTCGGAAAGCCCTTGACCTGCAGTCTGAGACTTTCTGACCGACATTGTAATCGGCCCCTTAGTGTTCTGCAGAAATGCACCTTTTGTTGATGTTTGGTACAAAATGCATATCATATTTCTACTTTCAAAAAGTTATAATGTTCTGGTAAGCGTTCTGTCATTTGTAACATCAGAAGAAGACTTCTGAGCCCTTTGGTATTTTAAAAACTAAGAAAAGAATAGGTGGACCTTCAAGAGAATATGTGTTGCGCTTGTGGGCTTCATGACAAGGGTTGTCACTACATATACAAATCTTGGAAGAGGTCACATCAAAGATGAAAGTGGATTCTCTTCATGTGCTTTATGCCCTGTGCTCAAAGGTAAACTCAATAGAATAAAATGCAGGAAATGTAAGAACATGCAGCACACTTTAATGTGTTAATATAACAACACGTTTCAAGACGTTTGACTGTGCCAAATACTTATTTTCTTTATCCCAGCTACAAGAAAAACAATGTTGAACCAGATGACACCTGTTTCTTTCTGTCAGAAATGCACTTCCGCATTTACAATGCAGAGTGGTTTGAAAGACGAAATTGGCACGGCAGAATGACCAATAGTCACAAAAAAAAGGAATGTATCTGGAAAAGGGCATTCCCATTAAAACCTGCTCGCTCACAGTCCAGTGAAGGTAGGCAGTGACACGTGTTTCACTCAAGCAGGCACACTCTTGACCTTATGCAATGCTCTAGATAGTGAAGCATAGAAAAAAGGTTCTGAAATTAAATTAAAATACTGTCCAATAAGGGTTTGTTCTAGGTGGTTCACAATTGTCATCTGTGCAAATGCCACTGCCCTGAGCCTGTTGATTTCAAGTACTAAAACTGTAAGACAATTGCAATAATGGTAGTGAAATTAAACGTATTGTAGACATTAATCGACTATTTCAACCTATTAGGCCTGGAATTAAACAAAACAAAAACCAAGGTGGTGAGACTAGCGGGCCCCAGGAGAGGAAAATATAAATGGTACGCAAAGAACACACAAATTGAGGAAAAAACTCATATAAATATTTGGGTATCAAAGTGGGCAGAAATATGTCTTTGGTGGATCAAAAAAGGGACATTACAGCTAAAGCCCAATCTTTAATCTTCGCCTATAAACAGCTTTATAAGAAACTGCAATGCCCTTCACATGGGCACCTCCTAAAAATAATGGCAGCACAATTTCTTCCAACTTTGTCTTACGGATTGGAAATATGGCACGGACAAGAAACCAACACCCTAAACAAATTACAGATCAAAGTTTATAAAGCAGTCTTCAATCTTTTTAAAGGCTCATCTCCAGCACAAATACGCTTAGAATTTGGCCTACAAAACCAAGAATACCAAAGGAAAGCAATCTTTGCAAAACTGTGCTGGAAATTTAGAGCATCAGAAATAGGAACATTGAACAACTTATGCTGGACGGAAATAAAGACACAATATGACCACAAAAAAAAAACACTTGGGGGGACTACCTGCGAATTGCCCTGGAGACATTAAAGATCGAGAAAGTTTGGAACAGCAACTTGGAACGAACAACATTCAATAAAGTGTGCAACACCAGGGCAAAGTCACTATCTTTTGCGGAAGATAAAAGGAGATTGGCCAAACGCCGTCATGCATGGGTTGTAATAAATTCGTACAAAAGACTAAAACCACAACCCTACTTAGCAGCCCACTTCCGTTTATCACTAAAAAGGAAGTTTACGGCATATAGACTAGGTGATTACTAGGATCTGGTCCCCACTCGGAAAAGTAAACAGCAAGCAAAGACATGCCGTCTATGTGGGTACCATACAGAAACTTTATGTCACCTAATGTGCACGTGTGAGTCCGTAAAATAGGGGTCTCCAAACCGGTGTGGAGGGCCGGATCCATGCCAGATTTTTTAAATAACTACATGTATCTCAATGGGGATCTGCTCAAAATCTGGCATGGATCCGGCCCTCCAGGACCGGTTTGGAGACCCCTGCCGTAAAAGAAGAAAGAAGGAAATTGCTGAAATCAGTCTTAAATGACTTAAATATTCGTACTTGCCGACAGGCGGTAAGAAGTTGGATGGGTGCCACATCGAACATTTTAATATGCCGCGGGGTAAAATTTATGACACAAGTAGACAACTTACTTGCGAAAGTAGAATAAGATCAAGGTCCGGGCCGGAAAGGGATTTTTTTTTGAAACTGTAAATATTTTAAAGCATGACTAGGAATATGAACCTTTTAAATCTAACTGTTAAGTTTTTTTCTATATGTACACTTTATGGTTGTGACAAACCAAATAAAGTTATTTTTGACTGACTGACTGTATTGTAGACAGTATATACAATGGTCCTTCAAAGTAAAGTGTGCGAGTCAGATGACTTCCCTCTACATTTGGGATTTCCTTCAGAGTACCAAGATATTCCAGTACACTTAAATCTAACTCTGTCTGCCCCATGTGGTTTCTATAAATAATCATAACACAGTTTTTTAACCATGAAAGACGTCAAAATGTGAAACTTTTTTCCCACTGACTGATGTGCCAGTGCGCAATAAGTCCCAGAACATAAATGCTAGAATTTAATTGCCTTCACAAAGACAGATATATTGTGTAAATATTAAAATTAAATTAAACTCAGGACGGTGTCCATAAAACTGTTCCTGAACAATGTTACTGTAACTTCAGTGATAATTAAGAAGGTGAAAATAATGTTGCTTGTTTGGTCATGCAGGGAGGGCACTCGTTCCATGGAGATAAGATAAGCAGGTTGGGTGGTGTTGTGTTCTTTAGCTTGCACCTCCTATCTCTCTCTATCTCCCTCTCCCCTCTTCACCCCTCCTTTACATTACATCACCAGCTGGAATGTTGACAGCTGGAGATTCGATTCTGACAGTTATCACGAGTCCAACGGTCATGAGTGATTCGCCCTGAGGCACACACTCACGCCGCTCCTGTTCAAGGTGTGCTGACCATTAAACTGAATAAAAGACCTATGTTACTAATCTCTGCCTCCAGAGTTATACATAACAATATGGCGACGAGGTGGTAGGACAGCACACCGAAGGACCCACCAAGAAAAAGGAATAATAAAAGAGGCAGAACCGGAAGGAAAAAACTTGAAAAGAAAATCATCTTTACACAGGCAAGTGACAAAGAAAATAAAAGGAAGTCAGAAGCTTGTGGAGACGAGAGAATGAGTAATGGACTAATATACATTTAAGTAGTAAAGGAAAAATTAATTAATAAGTATTGAAGAACAGGAGGGATTGTGGTCTATACATAAAAAAAAATGTGTGAAAAGCCTTCAGGACTTAAAGCGAGTGCAATACGTGAGCAAAGATTTAAAAATGAAATGAGAAATGTGACAAATGGCTCACGGAGTAGCAAATTCTGAGAATTACAAAAGGGGAAATAAGTGAAGTCTAAGTGTTGGACGTCGACTGTTACGAATTTCGGTTCATTTACATTGATGATACGTAAGCCAGCAAAGAAAAAATAAATGTATTCACTAAATGAGAAATACCGGAAAGTTGTGTGGTAATTTGCATCAGCGCTTACGGGAAGGAGGCAGGCGTCACAGAATTCTTGTCAGGATTTTGGCGCTGTGAAACATAAAGCGAGTGACGTCAGACGCATCGGCGTCATCTTAGAAGAAAGGAAGTGCCGGTCTAGTCTTCCTACGCACTTTAAGCGTGCGTCAT
Organism: Lissotriton helveticus; assembly: GCF_964261635.1. Lineage (NCBI taxonomy): Eukaryota > Metazoa > Chordata > Amphibia > Caudata > Salamandridae > Lissotriton > Lissotriton helveticus. Next base: position 357,291 of record NW_027611854.1, read on the forward strand.
GGACAGGAACCAGGAAATTAGACTTGTCTAAAGCTAATGAGTCGGATGTCTAACTGAAAGTATTTTGGAAGCAAACCACTCTCCTGGCTCAAACGAGTGCATAACGGAAGCGCATTTATAACAGGTGAGAACTTTTAGGAATAAGATTCAAGTACTTGTAATAAAAATAAAAAAAAGAAACAGAGCATAAAAGGAGAAGGAACTAAGCAATTAATATACTGCGTCTTTCGTGTATTTAAAAGTGTTGGTGTATATAAAAGTAATTTGAGAGAATATAAAGCATGGCTTCAGGAAACATTTATAATCTACAGCCACCGGAAGCGTTCTTGAAGGGTGCAGGTCCACCATTGGTAAAATGGGAGGAATGGAAGGAGCACTTTTGTAATTACGTTTCTACATTTGAGAACAATTATGAACCACTAAAACCAGAGGAGAAAAAAAAGATTTTATTACATAGTTTGGGTGCAGGTGGTTTAAAAGTGTACAATAATATCGCGAAAATGTTAAGAGAAGGAGAAGGAAGAAATGTTTTCAATGATGCCATAGAAGACTTGGATAATTATTATAAGCCCACGGTGTGTTTTGCTGTGCACAGATACAAATTTTACAGAAGGAAACAAGGGAAGGAGGAAAGTATAGAGGACTATGTTTCAACACTAAAAAGTTTAGCGCTATTGTGCAAATTTGAAAACATGCATGATGACCTTATTAGGGATCAGATAGTAATGTGTGCTGCTAATCCTAACATACAAGACGCACTGTGGGCAAAGGGCGAGAAACCACTTCAACAAGTCATTGAGATTGTTAAAAAAGCAGAACTGACTGGGCGATGCGCTAAGGAGGTCATCAGTGAGACGAAAAATAAAACGGAGGACGCAAGCGTAGTGGCAAGAATTAGTGGAAATAAAAATAAAGTAACGGATAATAAGTACAAAGAAAGGGAAGAACAAAAAGATTATGTGAAAATGAAGATTACAGAACAAATAAAATGTTACCGTTGTGATCGCAACAAGCACTTAGCAAGCGATTGGAAATGTCCGGCAAGGAATAACAGATGTACTAAGTGTGGACTAATGGGGCATTTTCAAAAAGCTTGTAAAAGAAGACCGTGGACAAAAATAAAATATGTAGTGGACAATGAAGAGCAGGAACAAGAATCGTCGGATGACTCGGACTACAACCTATGTGTATTAAACGTGACGGAAGAAAGGGAAGGTGAGGAAACAAGGACGGTTAAAAAGAAAAAACCCATGTGCATAGTAGAGATTGGTGGGGTGAACCTTGAAATAGTAGCAGACTCCGGTTCACCCTGCACCATAATCAACCATAATGTGTGGAGAGAGAAATTCGAAAGAAAATTAGGAGGGCGCATGGAAAAACCTGATATAACTCTAAAAACCTTCATGGGCGAACCTATTCATCTAATGGGTTTTAGGGAACTTGACTTTGGATTCAAGGAAAGGGTAACAAGCAGTAAGTTATACGTATCTGCCACTGGCCCTTCGGTGCTTGGATGGAAGGACCAGGGTAAACTTGGCATCACCCTTAACCCCAACAGATCAGAACCCGTACTGGTAGTACAACAGGACAAGATCAAAACGCAGGTAAATCTCAAACCACCTCTACAACCGTTAAAAGGCCCAAACATACCGTGGAAAAGTGTAGGAATTGATATTATTGGGCCCATACAATTTAATGAAGAACAAGTGAACATTTTAGTCCTAGTGGATCATTTCTCGAAGTGGCCAGAACTAAGGGTTTGCAAGAGTGTGGATGCAAATGACGTGGTCAACTTCATGGATGGTGTATTCACGAGAGAGGGTATACCAACAACAATAGTAAGTGACAAAGCAAGGCAATTTGATTCTGACATTTTTACAAAATACATTGAGAGAAACGGAATAACCCACGTAACAACATCTCATTTACTCCCGGCTGACAATGAAGCTTTGGAACAAGTAGAAAGGATAATAAAAGGGACCATTCTACTAGCCAGCAAAAATGGACGATGTTGGAGGAAGGAAGTCAACAGAATGATATGGGATTACAGAATAACACTGGGGGTGAATACTCTGGTAAGCCCATTCGAAATGATGAAAGGAAGGACTCCTATTTCCAAGGAAAATATGGGAAGGCTCAAGACAGCAAAGAGAACACGATGGTCGGCTGAAACAGTCAGGGAAGGAATACAAAAGTCACAAAGTCTGTGCAAAGAGAAAAATGACAACAAACATATTTTCAAGGAAATTAAAGTAAAGAAAGGAGACCGAGTGAGAGGAAAAATAAATGGACGCTTTGTAAAGGGACAGAAAAGGTTCTCAGATCCCCTAATAGTAGAAAGAGTATTTAGCAACTCTGCACTCCGTCGCGATGGAAAAATTTGGCATGCCTCTTCTATTTCTCTGTGTGCAACGCCTGATGTGAATCCTATGAACACCAATGAAGGTAAACATGTGGAGAAGGAGGAAGGTGTCGGGGAACTAGACATCTATGTCTGGTTGTATGAAGAAAGTGAGAATTTAGAAAGTGAAGGAGAAAATATAACAAGGCCTACCAGTAGCAAGGCTAGCAGAGAAGGAACTGACATTGAACTTTTAGAATCCATGAGTAAATATGGAGACATTTACTCTTCTGACTCAGAGATGTCACCTGGCTCTAAAGCCCGTGCCACTACAAGAGGAAAGAAGGATGACGAGGAGATTATGTGTGGCAGAGACGTTCGCTCTTCTGACTCGGAGATGTCACCTGATTCTAATGTCTGTGCCGCTACTAGAGGAAAACAGAATGGTGAGGAAATGTTGTGTGAGAATGTTGATATCATCACTACAGAAGCTGGTAACCCCGTAATCTCCGAAGATAGGCAAGGGGCAGTAGAGGACAATGTGTTGGAGAACGACTTTACAGAAAAAGGGGCATGCACCAGCAAATGTGGACGCAAGTTGGTCAAACCTTGCAAGTACCAAGACTTTGTGGGTGACTAGCCATCCAGTTTCTTTTCTTACTATGTTTACTTTAGTCGTTCATCTCTTTTATTGTAAGGTAAAAAAAAGTTCCTTAGGGAAGGAGATGTGTTGTGTTCCTTAGCTTGCACCCCCTATCTCTCTCTATCTCCCTCTCCCCTCTTCACCCCTCCTTTACATTACGTCACCAGCTGGAATGTTGACAGCTGGAGATTCGATTCTGACAGTTATCACGAGTCCAACGGTCATGAGTGATTCGCCCTGAGGCACATACTCAGGCCGCTCCTGTTCAAGGTGTGCTGACCATTAAACTGAATAAAAGACCTATGTTACTTATCTCTGCCTCCAGAGTTATACTTAACAGGTGGGTGCCAGGAATGACCAATGGCCGAGGGGGTCGGTCACGTCTCCCAGCCCACCTCCTCTTTATAAGTGGACCCAGTTTAGGGGGCTGTTGTAATGAAGGTCAACATAAACAGCAGGAGTGATATTGAAGGATGTTTATTCTCATTAAAAGTTAATATCATTAAAAGTCCCACAAGAAGAGATATAAAGACAAGATGCTGTCGTGTCCAGGTAAAGATCAGAATGACACGACAGCCAACACTCGTAACAGAATGTAGAACACAGAGTATGTCATTATGGAACCTTAGTGTAATTAAAGGTACAGATGCAACATCTCCTTTCCATAAACAAAAAGAAAAATAAAAAACAAATAACTAACACTAATACAAATAATAATCCTTAAACTTTGTCGGTAACACAGTATTTCTTCTAGCATAGGTTTCATTCAAATCAGAACCAATTTCAGGAAAAAGATTAGTTTTGTCTATTAAATTATCTGGAACACAACTTGAAGAATTCGAATTTTCATTTAAAACTGAATCATTATTCACACTTCCTTCCAAAACTGAATTATCATTTTCACCTCTATCTAAATTGTGATGAGACTCATCACTAGTTTCACAAACTTGTGAATCCAATGATGACTGTTCTACACCATCACCCTCTTGTAAGGAAAATCGCTTTTCCAACCCTGAATCTAAGGATTGTTCTTTATTTAAAATATCTTTAAAACACAAAAAAGAAGAATCGTCCAAATAACCTTTCTCTTCCATTTTTTTATGGATAATGTCTTTTTGAAAAGGTTCAATCCTAATAACAGCACTTTTGTTCCACCAGCCTTTGTTCTTAATCATCACTGATGAATTAGACGCTCTGACCACCTGTTGAGGCATAGAATACCTAGACTCCCCTTTAATAACTTTCTTTGGTTTTCTGATGATCACCCAATCACCTGTTTCAATTTTCAAGTCATTCAGAGGAGAAACCACATTCTGTAATCTGTACTTTTTTTCAAAAATTTTTCTAACACACTCATCAATAGAACTAAAAGAAGTATCTCTCTCAAATTTTTTAAGAGCAGTCATATCTTTTTGAAATACAGGTTTGTTTATATCATTTGCATCTCTCCCTTTCAATAAGAAAAAAGGTGTGAAACCTGTTACCGAATGTGGAGTGTTTAAATAACTCCAAACCTTTTCTTTGATATGTTTCCTTACATCCATGCCTGAAGATAGAGCTGTTTGTATCCCTTCTTTGAAAAATTTGTTAGCCCTCTCAACTAATCCATTAGCCGCTGGAAAATACAACGGACTTTTAATATGCTTGATATTATGCTTACTTAAAAAATCAACCATCTTTTTTGACACAAAATGTGTGCCATTATCGGATACTAATTTCTTGGGAAATCCATCCACACAAAAAACTTTCTCCAAAAAATCAATCACAATTTCTGTACTAGGGAACCTCACAAAATCATAGGATATCCATTTTGAATAATAATCAGTCAAAACTATTAAATATCTCATGTCTTCTGCCAAAATATTATAAGGTCCTGAAAAATCTATTGCCAACTTTTCCCATGCTTGGTCTGGCAACAAATTGGTGGAAGTAACTGCTTTTTTACTCTTCCAATGCTTGTCCGATAGAAGACATTCCGGACAACAATTAACAAACTGATCTACAAAAGAATCCATGTACGGCCACCAATAAAATGTTCGCAAAATTTTCTTGGTTCCAGACATGCCAGGATGTCCAGAGTGTGCTCTTTCCACCAGACCCTTTTTCAGAGTTTCAGGTGGTACAAAAAACCCACATCTGGTGATGAATTCATTCTCTAGACTAAGCTCGGAAGAAACCTGTTGGAAGGGAATCAAAACTTTACTAAGATTTCTCAATGGTGGCCAACCTTTTCTAATGTATTCCTTGACTTTCAACAGAAGAGAATCTTTTTTATAACCCTCCAACCAGTCATTCTCCGTAAAACATCCCAAAGTATTATCACAAGCATCTAAAGCAGAAACAACTACACATTCTTCTTCATTTGAGTCTAAATTTTCATTCTGATTCACTAAGGGAATCCTAGACAAACAATCCGCCCTAAAATTTGCTCCTCCAGAGATGTGTTTCACTTCAAAATTATATTCTTGCAATTTTGAAATTATCCTGACTAATCTCGAAGTAGCTTGACCAGTACCATTTCCATTCATCAAGTAAATGAGCGGTTTGTGATCAGTAAAAAGATCAAAACAAGTACCCCATAGATAATTTCTGAACTTTTCGACTGCCCAAGAGCAGGCTAAAGCTTCCCGTTCTATAGTACTATAATTTGCTTCCGCCACACTCAAACTTCTAGAAATGAAAGCAATGGTATTCTCCTTTCCATTCACGAACTGTGTTAATACTCCACCTAGACCTACACAACTGGCATCTACTGTGACAATACACTTGATGCCACAAGTAAAAGGCTTTAATGCAGGTGCATTCTTGATCATTTCTTTTACTTTTTTGAAAGCTTCTTCATGAATTAAAGACCAATCATACTTCTCATTCTTCCTGGTTAAACACCTGAGTGGTTCTACTACAAATGCATAACCATGCACAAAGCGTGCATAGTACTCACTAAGTCCTAAAAAAGATCTTAGTGAGTCTTTATCAACTGGTGCTGGCGCAAGCATAATAGAATCAATCAGAACCTGTTTAGGTTTAATGCCTTCCTTAGTGATAGAGTGCCCTAAATATTCCAACTCTTGTACCAAAAACTTACACTTATCTTTCGATACAGTCATACCCCTTTTACTCAAGATGCTCAAAACTTTTCTCAAAATTTTGTTGTGTTCCTCAACTCCTTTTCCAAAGATGAGGATGTCATCCTGAAATGCCTGCACCCCTTTGATGTCCACAAACAACGAGTCCATTAGCTTCTGAAACACACTGGCCGCAGAAGCTAATCCAAATGGGAGTCTCGTATATTTGAAGGCACCAAAGGGGGTTACAAACGTGGTAAGATCCTGTGACTTATCTGATAAAACAACCTGATGATAGGCTGACTTTAGATCAATAAGAGAAAAATGAGTAGATTCGCCTATAGCCATCAGCATCTCCTGAATCAATGGTAAGGGATGGCAATCCACTAAAATGTTCTTGTTTAGGGAACGTAAATCCGCACACATGCGCAACTTTCCATTCTTCCTCTTTGCTAAAACTACAGCTGAAACCCACTCAGATGAGCTGGTAGGTTTAATCACTCCATCCTTGCACAAGCTATCTAAATGGTCTTTCAGTTCTTCTCTTACGCTCAACGGTACATTTCTAACCTTATGCACCACTGGTGATGCATTCTTTTTTAATACAATTTCATGCTCCACCCCTTTCACACACCCAATTCTGTCTTCAAATACTTCCTTGTACTTTTTAAGAATCGACTCTAAATCATGTGAATCTTCAGACATTTTGCATTCTTCCATAAAAGCAATAGGAACATCCCCAAGAATAATGGGTGTATCGCTACCGGGTTTCAACATGATACCCATCCTACCTAAATCGCGCCAACCAATGATATCTTTACCTTTCTCAACAACATAAACTTTAGTTGTTATCTCTCTTCCAAGTAGTTCTACCAAACCTGTGAAATAATCTATTATGTTGATGTAATGACCTCCTATAGCCTTCGGATTGACATCTGAAATTAAAAGTTTGGTGGGAAAAGAATTATTATCATAGGTTATTTCATCAACAATGGTTATAGGCGAACCAGAATCCGCCATAACCTCCAATTTAACACCTGCAATAACTGCTTCACCAAGGGGTGCTTTGAATGTAATTTCCGAATCAATTAGATTCACATTAATTACAAGGTTACTGATTTCATCCTCCATATCATCTAAAGCATTAACACTGGTTTGTGAAGCATTCCTATTTCTAAAAACAGTTTTACATGCACTTTCAAGATGACCTATTTTTTTACACTTTACACATTTTTTTCCATGTGCAGGACATTTTGGATTATTAGCAAAGTGAGACTTAGACCCACAACGATAACATGACAAATTTTTCTTGGCAGAAGTGGCACCTTTTTCCTTTCTAAATTCTATAGTTTTCATTTTGTCGGTTACCGAACATACAGCCTCCGAATTATCTGTTCCAGATATAACTTTCGTTGACACTGAAGATCTTTCTATTCCGATAGCAATGTCAATTACTTCCGTTAAGGTTGGATTTCTACATGCCAAGAGACGTTCTTGTACCTTTTTCGAGAAACAATGAAATACTAATTGATCTCTTAAATAAATGTCTAACATATCTCCAAAATCACACTTAGCTGCTAAAATACGTAAGTTAGAAACATAGTCTTCTATACTTTCCTCTGGCAACTGTTTCCTTTTGTTAAAACTGTGTCTTCCCACCATAATGTTAGGTTGTTCATGAAATCTCTTTTCTAACCTTTTTACTGCTTCAGTGTAATCATCCCATGGAATGAATTGCCCAGCCGGTGGTTCACTTTCAGGAATGTTATCAAAAATTTCTCTTCCTGCATCACCGAGAAGTCCATATAACACAGCCCTTTTTCTTTCATTTGAATATTCCTTCCCATCTATTGCAATGAGATAACTCTCGAATGACTTATGCCACTGTTCCCGCCTAACTGGTGGTTTTCCAGCATTCTGCAGGAAAGGATTAATTTGATAGGGTTGTATTTGATAAGACATTCCCTCAATGACTCTCAATTAACAGTTTGTATTTTAAAGTTTATAATGTAAAACATTTTTTTTTTTATTTTTTTTTTATAAATTAAAATTTTCAAGGCAAATGCTTAGTTATTGTTCCCTTTGACTTCCGATTTGAAAAGAAACTGTAAATACTATCTAATTACTTCAAATCGCCCTTTTTCTTCCTTCCTTCGTGATGAACTGCAAAATTGCTTCCTTCGATGTTTCAAATTGCCATAAAATGGCCGCCGCGTTGGGTCATGTCCTTTGACCTTGCGCGATGACACCAAATACGTAGCGCACTCTGTCACGCTCTGCTCCTCAATGACGCGCTGACATTCAAGACGCGAGTTTCCTCAACAACGCGTAGCAGGCTGACACACGCGCTTCACTGACACGCTGCAATCTCACGCGGTTCCCGGCTTTGGAATTCCGGCTCCGTTTCAAAAAGAGAGGCAGTTAACATCCTTCTGACATCTAAGGTATATAATTTTGGTAAATTATTCTTACCGCAATATTTTCTTGCATGTCCATGGAAGTAGATGCCTCCTTCTTCTTTTGTTTAATTTTCTGCTTCTCGGTGGGTTGACTTTTAAACTCAACTGCCATTCAAAAAATTTTTTTTTTTTATTTCGGATCCCAATCCATTGTCGCCATATTTATGTTGTAATGAAGGTCAACATAAACAGCAGGAGTGATATTGAAGGATGTTTATTCTCATTAAAAGTTAATATCATTAAAAGTCCCACAAGAAGAGATATAAAGACAAGATGCTGTCGTGTCCAGGTAAAGATCAGAATGACACGACAGCCAACACTCGTAACAGAATGTAGAACACAGAGTATGTCATTATGGAACCTTAGTGTAATTAAAGGTACAGATGCAACAGGGGCAGCATCGACTCCTCTCCACCGACCACCTCGTGCAGACTGAGCGCCACCTCCACCGAAGCCACCAAGATGACCCTGAGTGACGCGGAGAAGGCCGCGGTGCTCTCCCTGTGGGGAAAGGCTTCTGGCGACCTCAAGGCGCTGGGAGCGGAAGCGCTGGACAGGTAACGTCCGAGCGCGTGACGCACGAGCGTTCTGGCTTCAAAACTAGGAGAATGAAAGATGAGAGGTGGCTACTGTGCGGCCAGTTTTATTCTAGATTTGATGTATAACTTTGTCCTCATGTTCAAACGTTTTGCAAATGAAACCGTTATTGTCATTGTTAAATAATGGCCTTCCTAGGTTCCATTCATACAGGAAAGAGGAGTTTGAAGTTTAGTGAAATCAAGCTCGTGCAATTCAGGGCTTTAAGTGCCAGTTTTTTACAGGAGGCCTCGAAACGGGGCTCTGTTTTGTGCCCTGGCACAGACGGTCCGTTGTTTCCCCGGCCTGCAGTGACAGCAAGCACATCATGTGGGCGTGCTCACACTGCTCACTTCTCACTAGTGGAGAATGTAATGCTTGACGTCATGCCAGGGGAGCGTTGTGGGGAAGGGAGATCCTTTAAAGAGAGTCATTTTCTCTGTGGATTTCCTTTTTCTTTTTGAAACTCAGAATCAGCAACATTGTCTTGGTGTCACCAGGGCTTTAAGTGGAAGCTTTTTCAATATTATATACAAGCCATAGCTGCTTCTTTTTAATCTTATGCAACTAACAACCATTGACAAAGCAAATAGTCCTGAATTGTTGTAGGTATGATGTCATTTGTTATATCATATATCGGGATGCAATAACAGAAACAGCAAAATACAAGTTGGGCGGTGCACTATACTAAGCACAGATTTTTAGCTTACCTGTTTTTAAGCCACGGCCTTACTAACATTGGCCACGCCCCTTTGAGAGGCCCGCCCCCCAGTTTTTTTCATTCCACCTAAAGCCCTGGTTCTATTTCAAAGTGTGTTTATGCCGCTAGAAAATGTGTTTGGTCACTGGCTGATATAATTTGCACCTGTGGCAAGGAACAGTACCTATGGACTCCAGATATCATGAAGCATACGTTTAAACAAGGAAAAGGGGAACTGGCTTTACTCCTGATAAGTTTTCCTAAAATTAAAAGCATTCAGCAGAAAGGAGATATTTATGGCAATATGTTTTTTTCTCCCAATAGGTTATTACAAGAGAATTTGAATCTCTCTATGTTTCAACCCAACATTCTAGACATTTGATTTACAGAAACGTACTTTAATATGCTTTGACAAAAACTTCTAACTGCTTTTTAGTGTGTTCAATTTTGCAGTGCAGGTTTTGCTTTTATTTTTCATGTCTGAACTAAAAATGAAATAGAAAGACATCAATGATTTGTGCAGTTTGTGGTAAAGGTGATGATGAAACCATGTTATATAAGGAATACAATTCTCTATGCCATGCATTAAAAGGATACTGCAAGTCAGCTTGAAGTTCCATGAACTTATAAAGGAACTCAGCCTTCAACCTAATTCCTCTACTGGTATGGAACTCACTTGCAATACCCTTATAATGAACAGCTGGGGTACTTTATCCCATATATAATATACTTGTGTGGGGCTTCAGCTAGCCCTCTTCATCCATTGGTCAGCAGTGTAAATCACATGTTTTCTGCCCCCTATAGCATCAGGCAGTGAGTTAGCCCACTTCAGCCTGGTGTGTGGCGGCATTCCCGCTTTCTCAGCATTCTGCGTTTTCACAGCATTCTGCCTACATCTTTACTCACTAGTCTCATTTTGTTTTACCTGCAGTAAGTTTGTTAAATTCTTTTGCAGTCACCAAAACAGCTTGTAATTATTCAGACAGTGCTTAATTGGAGCCGGTGGTTGCCAGTGGGGGCCACTGGCACTCGTTTTTGGGGACAGGCACATATTATTCCCATCAGATATTTACGCATAGCAAGAAAGGGAAAAAAGCACACACAAAGTGGAAAGGCAGAGGAAAAGAAAGACGGAATGAATGTCACTAAGGAAGAAGCAGGAACCTGCAATAGTGGGATAACGTAGAATTGGGTGTCTGTTAGTGGATTTAAGAGGCATGAGGTCAATTTAAAACTACGCAGCCTTGGTATTCACGTGCTGAAATTAAATATCCTTTCCGGGTGCTTCTGAGAAAAGCTTTGGGCACCACCACTCATTTATTTACAAATTAAGCACTGGATGCAGAGTAGTAACAATGTACTATACCCTTTACAAACAACTCAGAAAATTTCCTGGAAGGTCAAATAGTAATGACTATAAATAAACATCACACCTTTCAAATATAGACTAAAAATACTGCCTGCCTGCAACACAAATAGTGCTGTTGCTATTTCAGCTGCCTTTACTGGCCTATTTATAATCTGGCCATATGATAGCTAGCTGTGACAATGCTGAAATCTAACCAGGAAGCAAAGATTATTAAAGTGCAGCCAACCCTAAGCTTTCAGATCACTTCCTAACAGAGTAGGTGTACTCTGAAGGAAAGAAAGATAACTGCAATATTGTTTTTATATTACAGGCTTTTCAGAAGCTTTCCCCAGAGCAAGACTTATTTCCGCCATTTTGACACCAGCTCAGGATCTGCTGATCTGCGCAACCATGGTGCCAAGGTGCTGGGCACCCTCGGAGAAGCGGCTAAAAACCTTGACAACCTCGTCCAGGCGCTGTCCAAACTGAGTGACCTGCACGCCTACAACCTCAGAGTGGACCCCGGGAACTACAAGGTGAGAAAATATCACAGATTATAGCAAGCACAGAAACAGAACTACTATTCTTTCTGCAGTGCCTTCACTTTTCAGCAAAAGATCAAAGGTCAAGATGGTGTTTTATTTAATATTTCATGTTTAAAATTTGATCACACTCTTTATGTTACAGTCCAAATCAGCTTAACCCACATAGAGGCCAGTGTGTAAACGAATCAGTAAGTAGTAGCAAGCTAACACACTAAGGGCAGTACTTAATTTGATCTGGTGGTTTCCGGTGCTCAGCACAGGCACTTAATCATCAACACCGGGCTTGAGGACCTGTGAAGGACACATTCATTTTGGTAGGCACCAGGAGATGAAGTGATTCTCTCAAAAACACAGGATATTGAGCCGACGTAGAGAGTCGAACCTGATTCCCCAGATATGCAGTTGGCAGCTCTAGCCATTTCACCACATCCTTTCCCTACTTGTAGGGTTTCATAGTTAGTAGTTGGTACTGTTTTAGGCGGATCTAACAGGAGAAATTAGCTGGTGTAAGCTGCCTCCTTATGAGAACCCCAGCACTTATTATTTTACAAATTAACTACATACTAAGGGCCATATGTACTAAGCATTTTCCCATAGACACAGAATGGGTTAAACCCTGTGATACATCTGGCCCTAAGGCGCCAAAAAATAAAATAGAAACCAATTCCATGTTATGTAATAGTTTAAGTAAGATCAAAGCCATACACAAAAAAGAATGCATATGCCTCTTTCAGATAAATCATCTTGGATAATATACATGTACACGTAATTTAGAAATTATCTTACAAATGAAAAAAGCAGATATTTTATACGGACACCAAAACACTGCTGAAAAAAATACAGTCCTTCATTTTCATTCACTCCTCTGGGGCTCTGGCTGCCTTCTCTCATGGCATGCTGTAGTTCTCTGGACAACATTTTGCCCTGTCAGCCCCAAACACTCTGAAATATGTTTATTGCAGACCATGGTTATTTCAGTCATGGACCAACTCAGGGAGGGACTTGATACCAACACCCCTCAGGCCCTGGTCTTCTTGGATCTGTCCGCCGCTTTTGACACGGTGGACCATTCCATCCTTCTGTCCCGTGTCTAGGCGGCGGGCATGGGGGAACAGGTTCTGACCTGGATAGGCTCTTTCCTGGATGACCGCACTCAGGCGGTCCACCTTGCCGAATTTTGGGCCCCGCCACGCAGGGTGAAATGTGGCGTCCCTCAGGGCTCTTCTCTCTCTCCCCTTTTATTTAACCTCTACATTTTTCCTCTTATTTTTGCACTTCAACAAATGGAGGTCACAGTTTACAACTACGCTGACGACCTCCAACTTATTTTTAATTTTTCCTCCCCTTCACCAGGCACCACTAGCTTCCAATCCGTCATGCTGTTTATCCGGGAGTGGATGAATGCAAACCACCTTAAACTCAACCCGGATAAAACAGAGCTGATTTTGACTGGAGGCAGTGGCAACCCCTGGTCGCCTTCTTTTTGGCCCCCTTCTCTTGGCCCTCCTCCCACCCCCTCTCACTCAGTCAAGACCCTCGGCATCACCCTCAATCATCATTTGACACTTCACACCCACATTAGTTCTGTTGTTTCTTCTTGTTTCTTTACCCTGCGCATTAATAGGAAATTATCCTGGTTTTTCTCTCCCTCTGCACTCAAACTAATTGTAATGGCCATGGTCTTATCCAAGATCGACTACAGGAACATTATCTATAATGGTGCCCCCGCCTATGCACTTCAACGCCTTCAGCTGGTGCAGAACCAGGCAGCCCGCCTGGTGCATGGCCTATCTAAATATCATCACTCCTCACCCCTTCTCACGGCCCTTCACTGGCTCCTCATTAAACAAAGAGCCCTTTTCAAACTCGGCTGCCTCACTTTCCAAGCCCGGCGGGCACTGCTCCCGCTTTCATTACTCTGCCATTTCCAATTACAGTCCTTCCAGAGACCTACGCTCCTCCACTAAATCTTTATTGGTCATCCCCCGTTTCAAGAAAAATCGATCAGGCGGCCAGAAATTTTCAGTTCTTGCGCCCACCTTTTGGAACACCCTTCCCTTCCCCGTCAGATCCTCCCCCTCCTACACTGAGTTTCGCAAAGCCCTTAAGACTTTTTTGTTCCAGCAAGCTTTTAGCCTATAGCCCCCGGTGCCCTCCCCAGCTCAGGAATCCTATAGCACCAAGAAACTGCCTAGTGAATGTGCGCTCTACAAATTGTTAAAAATTCAAATTCAAATTCATTGCCCACATGCACTGCATAATGGTATGGTACAGAATATCGTAGTAAGAATATTATTTGACATAAACATGGCGTCCGAAATATATTTTGCAGAAATATTGTCCAAATGGAGTTAAAAGTAAAAAAGCTATACCTATTGGAATGATATTTTTGCAAACAATGTTTAGTACACAATATTATTGTGATTTTTTTTCTGCAGGTGTTTCTGACAAGCAACCTACAATAGTCCATGACCATAGTCACCAATGCAATGGACCATGTTTCATGGGGTCTGAGACTTCCTTCATAGTGCATCTCCTGTGTCCATTTAATTACCTCATTTCCTTCTTCACCCCTCGTCCTTTGGTATAGGCCCTTAATTTGGCTAGCCATATAACTGGGTCTGCATGTTTCCCTGCCCATCCAATGCCAACTCTGTACCCTCATGGGATCTTTAGCGAATTTGAGAACGAAGTCAAGATAATTAGGTCAAAGATGGTTGACATGGAGGGAAACGGGGAATAAGACCATCATTTAGGTCAGCCTATTTTTTCAAATTCTGCGTCAACTTTATGGGGATGAGAGCGTGGGCTTGTATGACACCAATGGAGCAGGGCAGGGATCTTTTGTGGCACAAATATTTCCCACTATGCACCTAGTGTGGCTACTAGAGATGTAGTGTTCTGATTGCCACATAAATATAGTGTCTTCTGATTACTCATTTCAACTCGAAGTATTGGATTGTTTAATAAACTCCCGTGCAGGACAATGCATTGTTTGGGTCTAATTTTGTAAAGCATTTTTGGCTTTTGTGGCCATAGGCTGTTTGGAAACCTTTAAATTTGACATAAATGTCTCCAGTCATGGTAAATACTCCTCTGGCCCAGGCAGGGACCATTCCTCGATTAGTTAATGTATTCGAATAACACGGTTAAACCTCAATAGAGAAGGCCATGTTGGTGCGTCAGGTCCCCTATAGGACACTCCCTCCATAAATACCACAGCACTAGGCCTCGGTCATAGGAGTGCATAAAGTATTCATGAGCCCTCTATTCGATTTTACACCAAGAAACATTCCTCTGCTCTCACAAGTACATGCTTTTTCAGGCTCCAATAGGGCACTTTCTCTCTAGTCCCCAAAGGCCTACCTTCTGCTGAGCCTGTGGCCTCCCTAGAATGTACCATCGCTGTACCATTAGTTACACCCACTCTTACAGCTTCCCAAGGCCACCCTGTTTTCTAGCCCAGTGGCAACACTCTCTTCGGTGCTTTCGCAGGACTCCTCCTCTAGCGCCAAGAAGACAGCCCAAAAACGCCCTCTTTTTAGCCCCGAAGATCACTCCTTAACCGGTTTTCGCCAAGAACGACCCCTTTCTGATTCCCATGTACATACCCACTTCTGCCCCAGAAAACCCTCTATTCTGGCCGCCCTCTTCTGTAGGCAGGAAGATTTGTGGGATTTGAAAGATTTAGTGATCATAAAGTTTAAACAACACAGCAACTTCAGTCAATAACTATTCACCAGGATGGTACCAGGTAGGTTGATAAATACTTTGCAATAGGCGACAAATGACATTATTAGAAGGAAATATTTTTTGTATTCTTAGAAAAACGAATCCTTGCAATAGCTTAGTGGGATAAGCAGCCACTGCAAATATAGTTGGCTAGTATCTGGGTCACTCATTTTATTTCTTGTTTGGAAATTGCTCTGCCCTTTTCCCAGCTTAATGGTGCTGATTTTATTGACTTTAGTGTGAGGAAAGGTTGTGTCCTCTCTGCCTCAATTTAAACCACGTACCGGCATGTTACACATGTATCATTGCAGTGGGTGCATTAATCTTATCAACTATCTTATTCGTGTTGAAAAGGTGACCTGTGGGTTCCACAAACATGCATGCAAAAGGTTTGTAACCTACTGGGATTGGTGATGGAAGCCCAGGTTCGACACAGGTCACTGATGCTGGCACGTTAACCCACCGCGCCATTTTTAGGGGTGTAATGCTGCCTCCTGTACCTAAAATTTAGGTGTCTGTAAATTGTGTGTTTACCCAGTAAACTGTTAGGCATTGTCTCTCTTGAAATGAACATATGAGCCTCTGCAGCAGATGTTTTGGATCAGTGATGTATTTTAGTGGAATGAGAACAAGTGAAAGGCAATTTGAACACAGGTTTTTGTGCAGCAGTCATAATACCTCTCTGAGCAACAGTATCAGCAAAAAAAAGGAAAACAGGCAGGCAACTTTATTGCCCAGTCTTAGACCTAAATACATTTTAGAGTAATCGAATCTAGAATGTTTGGCGTTATTTCCTGAAAGTCATGAAAAGTATTAGGACTTGTAAAGCCAGTGGGTCTGGGGCTGAGTCGTACGTCTGAGGTCATTAAATTAACCTCAACAGGATGAAAGACTCAGCAGCGCCGGACAGACCTTTTATTCTAGCGGCCAGCTCCCCAGGGGGCTGGAGCCCTTAAATAACGTGGAAATAGCCCAGATTTAATTTTACTACCAAATGGTAGGTATAACATGTGCCCCAAGTGTGCCCAAGTACTGTAGGCAGCTGCTGACATCTGCTCTGAGGTGACAGGGGAGTAACAACAAGGGTAGGTTGTTTCCCAAAATGTTGGATATATGTCTACGCTACTCATACACACTCCATGATCGGGATTCTTTTACAAGGGCTGCCCCAAACCATGGTCTCCTAGAGTCATTGATGGCCAAACGGGAGCAATTACTGGAATGGGCCTCCCTCATCCCCATTGTTTAGCGCCAGCAATAAAGTGTCATTATTAGTTAGTGTCACCCGTGGTGTATCGAAAGGATGGTAATGCCACACAGGGCAGTAGCGAAACGGGCAGACGTAGAGGGGGGAAGGTAGCTCTCAGTTGGCTAGGCAAGGAATACAGAACATTACACATAAAATGGGATTGCTTTAGCACACATTCTCTAACGAATACAGGTATAACCTCCTAGCTTCAGGTTAACAGTTTGAAGCTTCATGTTCACTGAGAAGAGAATTAGGAGTGCATGATGCTTGCTGCAGGGGCACAAGCGAAGGCTGGGAGTAGGAACTTTACACCAATATTCTGGGATTGAGTCCAAACTCACCACACATCAGAATGTGGACTCTTTAGCGGCCTGCCCCGTGGCAGACGAAACGTGGAAGCAACTACTAGGTGACTGCGTTAGTTCCGGACACTTGCTTCCTGGGAGCGATGCAGATTAGGGGTCACATGCAGTAGGAGCATGCGTGGAGTAGCTACTATGCTGCGGTGCGGATTGCGGAGACATGGTCAGGAATAACAATTTGACTGTTAAAACATATCTGCTAGGCTGTGCTTCAACTATTCCAAGTATTGATCTGGCAGGGATTTGCCAGGACATTCACTGTAATAATTATTACAGCTACGGTGATAAATTTCATAATCACACCACTTTACTTCTTGGACAAATATCACTGGTTGTCCATTGCATCAGATACAATAATGGGAATAGTCACTTACCGGTCCTCGGTATACTGTTCCGAATGAAAACAGCTAACGTAGTGCATATTAAGCATAGGAAAGGTGAACAAATAGGATACTTTGGAAAAACCTCCTTATGTTTGTCAGAGTGAGGCAAACTAAGTAATAGCTTCTGGAAAAGAGCTACAAGCGATTTTCTGGGATTAAATTCACAAATGTAGTCAAGGGGTGAAGCTAGGATTGGCCCAGGTTGTGGTTGGCTTGTGCACCCTGCCCCGGAGGCCAAACCTTACAGCTGACTTGCGTGTGGGTGATGGGCCATTCCTATGTTCTCAGGTTGGTACAATGGGCTACGTCCGAGAAATGGAACTTGGCTTTCGCGAGGACACAAATCCTGTGGTTGGGTGTTCCTGTAATGCAATGGGGTCACTGAAGTACAAGCTAGAGCAATGCAGGGTGGGGAGGGGTGGTCCTCCCAATATCCCCCTATTTCACCTGGGAGGGAATGATCTGGTCACGCTGGGGAGGCGGGTCGGCTAGGCAAGGAAGCTTTATGGTAGCCGATCCAGGTTATGAAACAGAGAAGCATGGACTAAGCGAGGATGTGTGTCTCCTCTTGTAGATATTGACAGGTAATGCCAAACAGCTTAATTCAAACTGCAGGGTTCACAGGAGGTGGAGGGCCCTGGGCCAGGTACACTTAAGCGGGCGCCCCGAGTCAGTGAATTAGGGGTTATTCAGGTCCTAAGGTGGCAAGATCCATGTTGTTGGTAGCTAGTCCCGTGAGAGTGAGACCTGCCCTTCTAGCATAATCAAGTGCATGTAGGTTCAGATGGGGCGTTACCATGCGATAACCGTGGTATCCATTATGTAGTAAAGCAATTTGAAGCTCAAACTAGAATAGCACCCTGCGTACGGGGGGCCCCCACACAATACCCCACCTTTCATCTGGGAACGGGTTGGGAGCGGGTGAGCTCCTGTGGTCTGAGGTTCCTCGCAGGGCCAGATCACCGGTAGCGGTAGTGCATTCCCGCAAGAGGGTCGTAGATCCATGCAGAAGTTCATGGGAAGAGAGGCATGTGTTTCATTGGGCAGGTACCAATACGAAGAGAAAACGGAAGGGTACTATGATAAAGGTGCACTAAACAGCGACCGAAAGTAGCTAGGTGGGTGGGGGGGCTCTGTCATCGACGTGGGCCTCCTCCAGAGCTGTGGCGGAGTACAGGGCGATCTGGAAGCAGATGGACAGTAAGGGTACCTCTGCGGCAGAAGGATACAGTCAAGATACCTCTGCCTGGCACAGTAAGGGTGCCTGAGCCAAGCACCTGGAGCCGAAGGAGGTTCCAGGAAACAGCGTCGGCGCCCCGTTAGTCCTTCGGGCGGTCGGGGGGCCTGATCTCTCCGCCCTGACAGGGGGGGGGCGGGAGTATAACGAAATGGTAATATGAAGCACCGTTAGAGCATCGTCTCGCCGTGCAAGATGGCTCCTTAGGCATGCGGGCCAGCGAGGGGCTGCCGCTTTGGATCGCCTGTAAGATGACCCACCTTAACGCTATACCTGTGCTGTACGAAATAAACCTGCAGCAGTTCTTTCCCACAAATATGTCTCATGAGTTTCCTTGGTATGTAAGTGGAATTGGCATGCGGGGCGAGCGCTGGCGGTGTGGGCACTATGGGGCTGAGTCGTACGTCTGAGGTAATTAAATTAACCTCAACAGGATGAAAGACTCAGCAGCGCCGGACAGACCTTTTATTCTAGCGGCCAGCTCCCCAGGGGGCTGGAGCCCTTGCAAGTCAGTGTTTAGGGCAGGGGGCGCTCTTTCGTTTCCATCACCCCCCCGCCCCCACCCCCTTCTGAGATTACCTGCTGAAGGCACAAGAAGGCTCCAAGAGAGAGACATGGAGGTAGGGGGTAGAGAGAAAAAAATCAGAGATGGCGAGAAAGAGAGAGGGAAGTTCGACTGATGGAGAGAGAGAAAGAGAGAGAGAGAGTTGATGAATTCCTAAAGCAGCTGAATTTTTCCCAATCTTGAATGTCTTTGTTGACTTCCAAGGTGGACTGGTCTGGAGGGAACTGAGAGGTTTTTCCACAGATTGGTGACTTGGAATGGCAGGATGGGGGAAGGAAGGGTGGAGTAAAGCAGAGTCATGTCCATATCACACAGGGGCACTGGCCGCTAGAGAAATATCACAGCTTTCCATCAGACCACCTCTTTCAGCGAAATCACCCGTTTTACTGCTACCCAAATCAATGATACAATGTCATTGATCGTTGAATGATGAGCATTTTAATTATTCTTGTACTTGTCGCTGTGCACGGGTTTCTGCTGGAGCGTTAACCCTCTAAATCACCTCGCTCTCTTATCACTTATTTGAACTGCTTACCCTTACATACTTACCTTAATACTCTTCTTTTCTCTCAGCCAGTCCTTTTTTGTGGATTTGTTTTCAAGAGAATGTTTTTAGGGCTCAAAACACGAATTCGAACGTTCCATCATATCACTCTCCCCTAAAGAGATTTACACATTCCACACTCCATGAGGGCGGAAGAGCGCCACCCAATTGCTTTCTGAGTAGTGAATAAAGGAAAAATAAAATGATAATAAAACAAGTTATTATAATTTTATATTTCCTTGCTACGCCCGTTATGCCAATTCAAGGGCGAGGTGGGGCCGGGACATGATGATTGACACTGGGAGGGTAAAGGGAGGATGAGTGGTACACACTGCTACAAGTGCGCATGTCTGTTTGGCCGGCCGTCTTAGGTTTTTCCAGTCCAGCTGTATTCCACAGCCGGGTGGAGAAACAACACTGTGCCAGAGTGAGTGTCAAACCAGTCCCCTTAGGTCAATCCTCATGCTGGTCTTATGCTAGGTATAGCATGAAAGCAGCATCTAGATTGGATGGGGAGTCTGCGATGTGTCGCAGAGACTGCTGGGAGCATGAGAGCAGAGTAGCACCGAGGTGTGAGGCGGCCGGCAGCATCAGGTAAGTCTTTTATTCATTTATTTTAACCGCAGTGCAACCCCCATACCCCTACCACCACCCACCCCACCACTTATTAATTGTATCAGTTGCCACTGGGTTTACATGTTGTTTATGTTAAATTTTATGTAATAAAGGAGTATGGAGGAGGGACGCAAGCCCTTGAGATGGAACTTAATTTGTGTGGGCTGTGGCTGGGGCAGGGTCTCTGTTTCTGGATTTAGGTGGGCTGCAGTCTGGGCAGGGCCTCCACAAACCCCAAGCTGTTGGAGGTGGGCTGCATCCGAGGCAGGGCAACCACCGCCCAGCAGCTAGGGGGCCACCATCACCGAGTGGATTATAGGTAGTGTTTTAAATGGAAATATAGAAGTGTTAGTACTCACTAGAGTCGCTGTTTGCTCCTGAGAAGTGCCAGTACTCTCCCATTAAATATAATTCAGTAGTGCAGAAAAGTGCAGGTACTCTTCCTTTCAAATTAAAGAAGTGCAGGTACTCCGCACCGGACAGTACCGGGCCATTTAAAGCACTGATTGAAGGCGGGCCATGGCTGCCCGCTCCCCTCCAGCAGATGAAGGTTAGCCAATAAAACAAAAATATGGGCCATGGCCATTTTTTACATCAATACCAGTCTGAGATTGTGGCTCTGGTGGGTAAAACAGCTGTTAAATCCCGGATTGCGGTCCATTCAACACTCCTCTCTGGTTTTGTCTTCTACAGGGCAGCTCTTGACCTGTACTATAGCTGCCCGTTCCATTCTTGTATGTTTTTCCTATGTTACATGTCAGTGTGCAGCTCACTGCACACTGACTACCGATCTTTAATGCTGCTTGGTGAATCCGGGCACTATCTGCGGTGTTGTTACTATTCAAGCCATTTTGTTCTTTCTCTTTCAGCTGCTGTCCCACTGCATTCAGATTGTGCTGGCCGCCCATTTCCCTGCTGACTTCACCCCTCAGTGCCAGGCTGCCTGGGACAAGTTCCTGGCCTCAGTATCTGCTGTGATGACCTCCAAATACAGATGAAATGTACCTCTGATGTCAGAGGGATATGTACAGTAAAGAGAAGAGGAGACAGAGGATATACCTCTTAGGACACCTGGATAATAGCTGATTTTCAGTATTTTCTGTCTTTTCAATAATATATCACTGTTACTTTATTAAAATATATGTTTAAAAAATGGTTTATGTTGTTGTACTATTCATGCACGATTTTTTCTTAAACATAATTGTCACGTGTTTTTTGCTCAAAACCACAGTGCGTGGAAGAGTTTTGAAGGAAATTTGCAATCTGGTCCAGAGCAGGAGAGATTACAAACTGGGCCTGGTTCAAAAAGCCATTTACACTCTTGAATCTGATTTACAACTACATGTTGGTTTTGCAGTTGTTTAGCCG
The DNA here is from genome assembly GCF_964261635.1 of Lissotriton helveticus. NCBI lineage: Eukaryota > Metazoa > Chordata > Amphibia > Caudata > Salamandridae > Lissotriton > Lissotriton helveticus. Next base: position 379,023 of record NW_027611854.1, read on the forward strand.
CTTACTTCCATGTACTAGTGCAGGGTCAGCTTTAGGGCAGAGCAACTGGTGCGGCCGCACTGGGCGCTGACCTGTGGAGGGAGGCGCTGATTTCAGCGGGGCACTGTGTTTAGTAACCACGCATGATAGGAGTGATGAGAGGCACTTTTGCCTGGTGGTAGTGAGAGAATCCTAAGAGGCGGTCATGGGGTGTGGGGCTGCCAAAAATGATTGTCGCACTGGGTATCACCGGTGCTAAAGCCGGCCCTGTACTAGTGTCCCCTGGAAATGGTTTTTGTTGCTGTTCCATTCCCAGACAACTGAAAGGAACATAAACAGAATCTGTGTAGTAGTCATAGACACGCTATTTTCCATCATCAGCAGTATGTCACCTTTTAATCTGCTACTCAATGTTTTTTTTAAGCGGGCAGTGTTCTGCACCGGAAGTGGAAAAAATCAGGCCTTTGAACGGGTCTCTACCTGGCCATCCATTTAAATCAAGCTCCTACCAAAATATTGCGGGGCAGAGACTTAAGTCACAACCCAACCCCCCCACCTCCCCCTCCAAAGCTACGTTCAGTGCTTGATTTAGAGAAAAAAATAAGCACCAGGGCCCTACTCAAGATGCCACTTCAGCTTGCACCACAAATTGCCTTTCCAGTGTTGCCAATGATAGTACCAACACAGCTAATAGCCATCACACTCCTACAAGTGTGACAATTCTGACCATTTCAAGCCCCCTAAACTATAAGAATGGCTTGGGTGGCAGGTAATAGTCATTTTCAATTTATTTTGAATGAATAAACACTGTTGTTCTGCTCATCTCTAAATTAGATAGCCTGCGCCACCATGTGGCAGACTATCACAAGCACTGGTGTTGACAATTAAGTGTTGAGCACCGGAAACAGCCGGCTCAAATTAAGCACTGATCTGGACCCTTTAAGTGAGGAGTCATTCCTAGAAGTCACACTTCTACTTGAGGCATTCGCTCAGGCACCAACAGTAACTGGTGCACTACCTTTTCAGACATTGTGATCGAAGATTCCAGAGTGCTACTTTTTAAGCTCTACATACTCCAGCGCAAATCGGCATAAATATTTACTGAGCATTAAAAAGAGCACAACAAGCTCCCACAGGGTTCAACGAGCAGATAGCTCCATGTCAGTGAGGACATCACTTTTCCATGCCTGGACTTTGCATTTATATATCAGTGCATTCTGGGCATTGTATTCTTGGTTAATTTTAATTGAGCTGATTAGAATAATATTTCTCAGACCAATGATATGTAATAAAAAGGTCCTGGAATGGAAAAGTAGTGTCCCAGTGACAAGGAGCCATCTGGTCACACATTGTCTTCTGGATGGCTGCCTTGGTGGGCAATTGATGACGGTTCTGCCTGCTTTGGTATATACTTTTGACATGAGGACTTGGAGCAGGAAGTAATGAAGAGGTATTGCTCAGCAGAGGCTCCTCCACTATGGCGGAGGAGCGTCGCACTCCCTTCAAACAGCCTAAAAAAATGAAACATGACACAATAATAAACCCGTGTTTATTATCATTTTTTTTTGGGTCTTGGGGGTGGGCCAGGGGGATGAAAGGCACCGACGAGGAGTGGTATGCACTGTTATCAGTGTGCATGATGGTTTGGCCGGCCATCTCAGGTCGGCCAAAGCATTATGCACTTTCAAGCTGTCTCCAACCCGAGCTGCATTGCCGGATTGGAGACAGCAAGCACAGGCTCCCAGTCTCCTTGGAAGCTCAAACCATTGGCGCTCAAGCCAATCCTGAAGCTGCTCTCGTGTATAAGAGCAGCTTCAGGATTGGCCTCAGGGGAATCTTGGAGCCTGTGCTTGCAGTGGAGCCTCGAAAGGAACAGAAGACTGGAAATGCAGCGGGCGGCAGGTCAGTTCTCCCCCCGATTTCGTTAATGTCTCCCCCACCCCACTCTCACGCCCCTCTATTCTCCTCTGACACTACTGGTAATGCATCAAATACTTGCCATTAATATGAGTTGTATGATCCTACTCCATCTTTCAGTACTTACTCCCCTCCTGCCCTTCCTGCTTCCACTGTAGTCTGTTGGCCTGTTTTGGTCATCAACACAGGAGGTTTCCAAGTAGAGGTGGTTTTTTATAGGCGCACCTGGAGGGGGCGGTTCCAATGTTTTTTCTTTTAGGTAGGCAGAGGGGTGCTGCATCTAGGGTGTAAACACACCTCATGAGGTGCCCCTTGGCAGGAATGACACTTTGCCTTCTGTAGGTATTTTGTGATCAGAGACGGTTTCTTAGGTTAACCAGAATTGTATCTTTCCCTCATTAGCATATCTTCAACTAAAGAGCAAAAAGTGATAGTGTTAATTACTACTTTATGACACTGATTGTATCTACCTTGGACACAGCAATGATTCATGGGTATACCTTATATGTTATATAGAAACAAGTGCAGCAGGTGTAAAATCCACAGAGCCATTTCACCAGAGTTGGAGCTTGTAACTTACAGTATACACAAAGATCTTTGCAACAAATGCATTAGCCCCCTGAGCTATCTCACCATTGATAGATTTGTGAGGCAGGTGTATTTCCTCATCAGCAATCTTAGTGTGTGATCCATTTCTGGCAAATAAGTAAGCCACAACAGTTTTATTTTCTCATTGTTTCTTGCAAGCCGGGCAGACGACGGCTGTAATGCCAGAAACCTGTCCCCGGAAGCTTGTCTCCTTTCTGGTGAAGAATTGGCTTGGTAGTTTGGTCTGCCCTGTTCCCATGATGCACTGGGCCAGGGACAGACTAATTTGCATATAGCCAGGTTCTGAGCTGGGATGGGGCAGTGAGCTAAATAACGGTGATGGATCAAGCCCTGATCTTTGGACTGAGTAAGAGTGGTCTGCTTAATTCAGACACTCTGTTCATCACCACCCCCTTTTCTGAATCGTTTTTGGCCACTATAGGTGTGGCAGGGTATACTCAGACATGAGTCCCTTGCTCACTGCTCCATCAGGATTCAAGCAAGCCGGGCCGACGACGGCTGTAATGCCAGAAACTGGTCCCCGGAAGCTTGTCTCCTTTCTGGTGAAGAATTGGCTTGGTAGTTTGGTCTGCCCTGTTCCCATGATGCACTGTGCCAGGGACAGACTAATTTGCATATAGCCAGGTTCTGAGCTGGGATGGGGCAGTGAGCTAAATAATGGTGATGGATCAAGCCCTGATCTTTGGACTGGGTAAGAGTGGTCTGCTTAATTCAGACACTCTGTTCATCACCACCCCCTTTTCTGAATCGTTTTGGCCACTATAGGTGTGGCAGGGTATACTCAGACATGAGTCCCTTGCTCACTGCTCCATCAGGATTCAAGCAAGCCGGGCCGACGACGGCTGTAATGCCAGAAACCAGTCCCCGGAAGCTTGTCTCCTTTCTGGTGAAGAATTGGCTTGGCAGTTTGGTCTGCCCTGCTCCCATGATGCACTGGGCAAGGGACAGACTAATTTGCATATAGCCAGGTTCTGAGCTGGGATGGGGCAGTGAGCTAAATAACGGTGATGGATCAAGCCCTGATCTTTGGACTGGGTAAGAGTGGTCTGCTTAATTCAGACACTCTGTTCATCACCACCCCCTTTTCTGAATCGTTTTTGGCCACTATAGGTGTGGCAGGGTATACTCAGACATGAGTCCCTTGCTCACTGCTCCATCAGGATTCAAGCAAGCAGGGCCGATGACGGCTGTAATGCCAGAAACTGGTCCCCGGAAGCTTGTCTCCTTTCTGGTGAAGAATTGGCTTGGTAGTTTGGTCTGCCCTGTTCCCATGATGCACTGGGCCAGGGACAGACTAATTTGCATCTAGCCAGGTTCTGAGCTGGGATGGGGCAGTGAGCTAAATAACGGTGATGGATCAAGCCCTGATCTTTGGACTGGGTAAGAGTGGTGTGCTTAATTCAGACACTCTGTTCATCACCACCCCCTTTTCTGAATCGTTTTTGGCCACTATAGGTGTGGCAGGGTATACTCAGACATGAGTCCCTTGCTCACTGCTCCATCAGGATTCAAGCAAGCCGGGCCGACGATGGCTGTGATGCCAGAAACCGGTCCCCGGAAGCTTGTCTCCTTTCTGGTGAAGAATTGGCTTGGTAGTTTGGTCTGCCCTGTTCCCATGATGCACTGGGCCAGGGACAGACTAATTTGCATATAGCCAGGTTCTGAGCTGGAATGGGGCAGTGAGCTAAATAACGGTGATGGATCAAGCCCTGATCTTTGGACTGGGTAAGAGTGGTCTGCATAATTCAGACACTCTGTTCATCACCACCCCCTTTTCTGAATCGTTTTTGGCCACTATAGGTGTGGCAGGGTATACTCAGACATGAGTCCCTTGCTCACTGCTCCATCAGGATTCAAGCAAGCCGGGCCGACGACGGCTGTAATGCCAGAAACCGGTCCCCGGAAGCTTGTCTCCTTTCTGGTGAAGAATTGGCTTGGTAGTTTGGTCTGCCCTGTTCCCATGATGCACTGGGCCAAGGACAGACTAATTTGCATATAGCCAGGTTCTGAGCTGGGATGGGGCAGTGAGCTAAATGACGGTGATGGATCAAGCCCTGATCTTTGGACTGGGTAAGAGTGGTCTGCTTAATTCAGACACTCTGTCCATCACCACCCCCTTTTCTGAATCGTTTTTGGCCACTATAGGTGTGGCAGGGTATACTCAGACAAGAGTCCCTTGCTCACTGCTCCATCAGGATTCAAGCAAGCCGGGCCGACGACGGCTGTAATGCCAGAAACCGGTCCCCGGAAGCTTGTCTCCTTTCTGGTGAAGAATTGGCTTGGTAGTTTGGTCTGCCCTGTTCCCATGATGCACTGGGCCAGGGACAGACTAATTTGCATATAACCAGGTTCTGAGCTGGGATGGGGCAGTGAGCTAAATAACGGTGATGGATCAAGCCCTGATCTTTGGACTGGGTAAGAGTGGTCTGCTTAATTCAGACACTCTGTTCATCACCACCCCCTTTTCTGAATCGTTTTTGGCCACTATAGGTGTGGCAGGGTATACTCAGACATGAGTCCCTTGCTCACTGCTCCATCAGGATTCAAGCAAGCCGGGCCGACGACGGCTGTAATGCCAGAAACCGGTCCCCGGAAGCTTGTCTCCTTTCTGGTGAAGAATTGGCTTGGTAGTTTGGTCTGCCCTGTTCCCATGATGCACTGGGCCAGGGACAGACTAATTTGCATATAGCCAGGTTCTGAGCTGGGATGGGGCAGTGAGCTAAATAACGGTGATGGATCAAGCCCTGATCTTTGGACTGGCTAAGAGTGGTCTGCTTAATTCAGACACTCTGTTCATCACCACCCCCTTTTCTGAATCGTTTTTGGCCACTATAGGTGTGGCAGGGTATACTCAGACATGAGTCCCTTGCTCACTGCTCCATCAGGATTCAAGCAAGCCGGGCCGACGACGGCTGTAATGCCAGAAACCGGTCCCCGGAAGCTTGTCTCCTTTCTGGTGAAGAATTGGCTTGGTAGTTTGGTCTGCCCTGTTCCCATGATGCACTGGGCCAGGGACAGACTAATTTGCATATAGCCAGGTTCTGAGCTGGGATGGGCAGTGAGCTAAATAACGGTGATGGATCAAGCCCTGATCTTTGGACTGGGTAAGAGTGGTCTGCTTAATTCAGACACTCTGTTCATCACCACCCCCTTTTCTGAATCGTTTTTGGCCACTATAGGTGTGGCAGGGTATACTCAGACATGAGTCCCTTGCTCACTGCTCCATCAGGATTCAAGCAAGCCGGGCCGACGACGGCTGTAATGCCAGAAACCGGTCCCCGGAAGCTTGTCTCCTTTCTGGTGAAGAATTGGCTTGGTAGTTTGGTCTGCCCTGTTCCCATGATGCACTGGGCCAGGGACAGACTAATTTGCATATAGCCAGGTTCTGAGCTGGGATGGGGCAGTGAGCTAAATAACGGTGATGGATCAAGCCCTGATCTTTGGACTGGCTAAGAGTGGTCTGCTTAATTCAGACACTCTGTTCATCACCACCCCCTTTTCTGAATCGTTTTTGGCCACTATAGGTGTGGCAGGGTATACTCAGACATGAGTCCCTTGCTCACTGCTCCATCAGGATTTAAGCAAGCCGGGCCGACGACGGCTGTAATGCCAGAAACCGGTCCCCGGAAGCTTGTCTCCTTTCTGGTGAAGAATTGGCTTAGTAGTTTGGTCTGCCCTGTTCCCATGATGCACTGGGCCAGGGACAGACTAATTTGCATATAGCCAGGTTCTGAGCTGGGATGGGGCAGTGAGCTAAATAACGGTGATGGATCAAGCCCTGATCTTTGGACTGGGTAAGAGTGGTCTGCTTAATTCAGACACTCTGTTCATCACCACCCCCTTTTCTGAATCGTTTTTGGCCACTATAGGTGTGGCAGGGTATACTCAGACATGAGTCCCTTGCTCACTGCTCCATCAGGATTCAAGCAAGCCGGGCCGACGACGGCTGTAATGCCAGAAACCGGTCCCCGGAAGCTTGTCTCCTTTCTGGTGAAGAATTGGCTTGGTAGTTTGGTCTGCCCTGTTCCCATGATGCACTGGGCCAGGGACAGACTAATTTGCATATAGCCAGGTTCTGAGCTGGGATGGGGCAGTGAGCTAAATAACGGTGATGGATCAAGCCCTGATCTTTGGACTGGGTAAGAGTGGTCTGCTTAATTCAGACACTCTGTTCATCACCACCGCCTTTTCTGAATCGTTTTTGGCCACTATAGGTGTGGCAGGGTATACTCAGACATGAGTCCCTTGCTCACTGCTCCATCAGGATTCAAGCAAGCCGGGCCGACGACGGCTGTAATGCCAGAAACCGGTCCCGGAAGCTTGTCTCCTTTCTGGTGAAAAACTGGCTTGGTAGTTTGGTCTGCCCTGTTCCCATGATGCACTGGGCCAGGGACAGACTAATTTGCATATAGCCAGGTTCTGAGCTGGGATGGGGCAGTGAGCTAAATAATGGTGATGGATCAAGCCCTGATCTTTGGACTGGGTAAGAGTGGTCTGCTTAATTCAGACACTCTGTTCATCACCACCCCCTTTTCTGAATCGTTTTTGGTCACTATAGGTGTGGCAGGGTATACTCAGACATGAGTCCCTTGCTCACTGCTCCATCAGGATTCAAGCAAGCCGGGCCGACGACGGCTGTAATGCCAGAAACCGGTCCCCGGAAGCTTGTCTCCTTTCTGGTGAAGAATTGGCTTGGTAGTTTGGTCTGCCCTGTTCCCATAATGCACTGGGCCAGGGACAGACTAATTTGCATATAGCCAGGTTCTGAGCTGGGATGGGGCAGTGAGCTAAATAACGGTGATGGATCAAGCCCTGATCTTTGGACTGGGTAAGAGTGGTCTGCATAATTCAGACACTCTGTTCATCACAACCCCCTTTTCTGAATCGTTTTTGGCCACTATAGGTGTGGCAGGGTATACTCAGACATGAGTCCCTTGCTCACTGCTCCATCAGGAATCAAGCAAGCCGGGCCGACGACGGCTGTAATGCCAGAAACCGGTCCCCGGAAGCTTGTCTCCTTTCTGGTGAAGAATTGGCTTGGTAGTTTGGTCTGCCCTGTTCCCATGATGCACTGGGCCAGGGACAGACTAATTTGCATATAGCCAGGTTCTGAGCTGGGATGGGGCAGTGAGCTAAATAAAGGTGATGGATCAAGCCCTGATTTTTGGACTGGTAAGAGTGGTCTGCTTAATTCAGACACTCTGTTCATCACCACCCCCTTTTCTGAATCGTTTTTGGCCACTATAGGTGTGGCAGGGTATACTCAGACATGAGTCCCTTGCTCACTGCTCCATCAGGATTCAAGCAAGCCGGGCCGACGACGGCTGTAATGCCAGAAACCGGTCCCCGGAAGCTTGTCTCCTTTCTGGTGAAGAATTGGCTTGGTAGTTTGGTCTGCCCTGTTCCTATGATGCACTGGGCCAGGGACAGACTAATTTTCATATAGCCAGGTTCTGAGCTGGGATGGGGCAGTGAGCTAAATAACGGTGATGGATCAAGCCCTGATCTTTGGACTGGGTAAGAGTGGTCTGCTTAATTCAGACACTCTGTTCATCACCTCCCCCTTTTCTGAATCGTTTTTGGCCACTATAGGTATGGCAGGGTATACTCAGACATGAGTCCCTTGCTCACTGCTCCATCAGGATTCAAGCAAGCCGGGCCGACGACGGCTGTAATGCCAGAAACCGGTCCCCGGAAGCTTGTCTCCTTTCTGGTGAAGAATTGGCTTGGTAGTTTGGTCTACCCTGTTCCCATGATGCACTGGGCCAGGGACAGACTAATTTGCATATAGCCAGGTTCTGAGCTGGGATGGGGCAGTGAGCTAAATAACGGTGATGGATCAAGCCCTGATCTTTGGACTGGGTAAGAGTGGCCTGCTTAATTCAGACACTCTGTTCATCACCACCCCCTTTTCTGAATCGTTTTTGGCCACTATAGGTGTGGCAGGGTATACTCAGACATGAGTCCCTTGCTCACTGCTCCATCAGGATTCAAGCAAGCCGGGCCGACGACGGCTGTAATGTCAGAAACCGGTCCCCGGAAGCTTGTCTCCTTTCTGGTGAAGAATTGGCTTGGTAGTTTGGTCTGCCCTGTTCCCATGATGCACTGGGCCAGGGACAGACTAATTTGCATATAGCCAGGTTCTGAGCTGGGATGGGGCAGTGAGCTAAATAACGGTGATGGATCAAGCCCTGATCTTTGGACTGGGTAAGAGTTGTCTGCTTAATTCAGACACTCTGTTCATCACCACCCCCTTTTCTGAATCGTTTTTGGCCACTATAGGTGTGGCAGGGTATACTCAGACATGAGTCCCTTGCTCACTGCTCCATCAGGATTCAAGCAAGCCGGGCCGACGACGGCTGTAATGCCAGAAACCGGTCCCCGGAAGCTTGTCTCCTTTCTGGTGAAGAATTGGCTTGGTAGTTTGGTCTGCCCTGTTCCCATGATGCACTGGGTCAGGGACAGACTAATTTGCTTATAGCCAGGTTCTGAGCTGGGATGGGGCAGTGAGCTAAATAACGGTGATGGATCAAGCCCTGATCTTTGGACTGGGTAAGAGTGGTCTGCTTAATTCAGACACTCTGTTCATCACCACCCCCTTTTCTGAATCGTTTTTGGCCACTATAGGTGTGGCAGGGTATACTCAGACATGAGTCCCTTGCTCACTGCTCCATCAGGATTCAAGCAAGCCGGGCCGACAACGGCTGTAATGCCAGAAACCGGTCCCCGGAAGCTTGTCTCCTTTCTGGTGAAGAATTGGCTTGGTTTTGGTCTGCCCTGTTCCCATGATGCACTGGGCCAGGGACAGACTAATTTGCATATAGCCAGGTTCTGAGCTGGGATGGGGCAGTGAGCTAAATAACGGTGATGGATCAAGCCCTGATCTTTGGACTGGGTAAGAGTGGTCTGCTTAATTCAGACACTCTGTTCATCACCACCCCCTTTTCTGAATCGTTTTTGGCCACTATAGGTGTGGCAGGGTATACTCAGACATGAGTCCCTTGCTCACTGCTCCATCAGGATTCAAGCCAGCCGGGCCGACGACGGCTGTAATGCCAGAAACCGGTCCCCGGAAGCTTGTCTCCTTTTTGGTGAAGAATTGGCTTGGTAGTTTGGTCTGCCCTGTTCCCATGATGCACTGGGCCAGGGACAGACTAATTTGCATATAGCCAGGTTCTGAGCTGGGATGGGGCAGTGAGCTAAATAACGGTGATGGATCAAGCCCTGATCTTTGGACTGGGTAAGAGTGGTCTGCTTAATTCAGACACTCTGTTCATCACCACCCCCTTTTCTGAATCGTTTTTGGCCACTATAGGTGTGGCAGGGTATACTCAGACATGAGTCCCTTGCTCACTGCTCCATCAGGATTCAAGCAAGCCGGGCCGACGACGGCTGTAATGCCAGAAACCGGTCCCCGGAAGCTTGTCTCCTTTCTGGTGAAGAACTGGCTTGGTTTTGGTCTGCCCTGTTCCCATGATGCACTGGGCCAGGGACAGACTAATTTGCATATAGCCAGGTTCTGAGCTGGGATGGGGCAGTGAGCTAAATAACGGTGATGGATCAAGCCCTGATCTTTGGACTGAGTAAGAGTGGTCTGCTTAATTCAGACACTCTGTTCATCACCACCCCCTTTTCTGAATCGTTTTTGGCCACTATAGGTGTGGCAGGGTATACTCAGACATGAGTCCCTTGCTCACTGCTCCATCAGGATTCAAGCAAGCCGGGCCGACGACGGCTGTAATGCCAGAAACCGGTCCCCGGAAGCTTGTCTCCTTTCTGGTGAAGAATTGGCTTGGTAGTTTGGTCTGCCCTGTTCCCATGATGCACTGGGCCAGGGACAGACTAATTTGCATATAGCCAGGTTCTGAGCTGGGATGGGGCAGTGAGCTAAATAACGGTGATGGATCAAGCCCTGATCTTTGGACTGGGTAAGAGTGGTCTGCTGAATTCAGACACTCTGTTCATCACCACCCCCTTTTCTGAATCGTTTTTGGCCACTATAGGTGTGGCAGGGTATACTCAGACATGAGTGCCTTGCTCACTGCTCCATCAGGATTCAAGCAAGCCGGGCCTACGACGGCTGTAATGCCAGAAACCGGTCCCCGGAAGCTTGTCTCCTTTCTGGTGAAGAATTGTCTTGGTAGTTTGGTCTGCCCTGTTCCCATGATGCACTGGGCCAGGGACAGACTAATTTGCATATAGCCAGGTTCTGAGCTGGGATGGGGCAGTGAGCTAAATAACGGTGATGGATCAAGCCCTGATCTTTGGACTGGGTAAGAGTGGTCTGCTTAATTCAGACACTCTGTTCATCACCACCCCCTTTTCTGAATCGTTTTTGGCCACTATAGGTGTGGCAGGGTATACTCAGACATGAGTCCCTTGCTCACTGCTCCATCAGGATTCAAGCAAGCCGGGCCGACGACGGCTGTAATGCCAGAAACCGGTCCCCGGAAGCTTGTCTCCTTTCTGGTGAAGAATTGGCATGGTAGTTTGGTCTGCCCTGTTCCCATGATGCACTGGGCCAGGGACAGACTAATTTGCATATAGCCAGGTTCTGAGCTGGGATGGGGCAGTGAGCTAAATAACGGTGATGGATCAAGCCCTGATCTTTGGACTGGGTAAGAGTGGTCTGCTTAATTCAGACACTCTGTTCATCACCACCCCCTTTTCTGAATCGTTTTTGGCCACTATAGGTGTGGCAGGGTATACTTAGACATGAGTCCCTTGCTCACTGCTCCATCAGGATTCAAGCAAGCCGGGCCGACGACGGCTGTAATGCCAGAAACCGGTCCCCGGAAGCTTGTCTCCTTTCTGGTGAAGAATTGGCTTGGTAGTTTGGTCTGCCCTGTTCCCATGATGCACTGGGCCAGGGACAGACTAATTTGCATATAGCCAGGTTCTGAGCTGGGATGGGGCACTGAGCTAAAAAACGGTGATGGATCAAGCCCTGATCTTTGGACTGGGTAAGAGTGGTCTGCTTAATTCAGACACTCTGTTCATCACCACCCCCTTTTCTGAATCGTTTTTGGCCACTATAGGTGTGGCAGGGTATACTCAGACATGAGTCCCTTGCTCACTGCTCCATCAGGATTCAAGCAAGCCGGGCCGACGACGGCTGTAATGCCAGAAACCGGTCCCCGGAAGCTTGTCTCCTTTTTGGTGAAGAATTGGCTTGGTAGTTTGGTCTGCCCTGTTCCCATGATGCACTGGGCCAGGGACAGACTAATTTGCATATAGCCAGGTTCTGAGCTGGGATGGGGCAGTGAGCTACATAACGGTGATGGATCAAGCCCTGATCTTTGGACTGGGTAAGAGTGGTCTGCTTAATTCAGACACTCTGTTCATCACCACCCCCTTTTCTGAATCGTTTTTGGCCACTATAGGTGTGGCAGGGTATACTCAGACATGAGTCCCTTGCTCACTGCTCCATCAGGATTCAAGCAAGCCGGGCCGACGCCGGCTGTAATGCCAGAAACCGGTCCCCGGAAGCTTGTCTCCTTTCTGGTGAAGAATTGGCTTGATAGTTTGGTCTGCCCTGTTCCCATGATGCACTGGGCCAGGGACAGACTAATTTGCATATAGCCAGGTTCTGAGCTGGGATGGGGCAGTGAGCTAAATAACGGTGATGGATCAAGCCCTGATCTTTGGACTGGGTAAGAGTGGTCTGCTTAATTCAGACACTCTGTTCATCACCACCCCCTTTTCTGAATCGTTTTTGGCCACTATAGGTGTGGCAGGGTATATTCAGACATGAGTCCCTTGCTCACTGCTCCATCAGGATTCAAGCAAGCCGGGCCGACGACGTCTGTAATGCCAGAAACCGGTCCCCGGAAGCTTGTCTCCTTTCTGGTGAAGAATTGGCTTGGTTTTGGTCTGCCCTGTTCCCATGATGCACTGGGCCAGGGACAGACTAATTTGCATATAGCCAGGTTCTGAGCTGGGATGGGGCAGTGAGCTAAATAACGGTGATGGATCAAGCCCTGATCTTTGGACTGGGTAAGAGTGGTCTGCTTAATTCAGACACTCTGTTCATCACCACCCCCTTTTCTGAATCGTTTTTGGCCACTATAGGTGTGGCAGGGTATACTCAGACATGAGTCCCTTGCTCACTGCTCCATCAGGATTTAGCAAGCCGGGCTGACGACGGCTGTAATGCCAGAAACCGGTCCCCGGAAGCTTGTCTCCTTTCTGGTGAAGAATTGGCTTGGTAGTTTGGTCTGCCCTGTTCCAATGATGCACTGGGCCAGGGACAGACTAATTTGCATATAGCCAGGTTCTGAGCTGGGATGGGGCAGTGAGCTAAATAACGGTGATGGATCAAGCCCTGATCTTTGGACTGGGTAAGAGTGGTCTGCTGAATTCAGACACTCTGTTCATCACCACCCCCTTTTCTGAATCGCTTTTGGCCACTATAGGTGTGGCAGGGTATACTCAGACATGAGTGCCTTGCTCACTGCTCCATCAGGATTCAAGCAAGCCGGGCCGACGACGGCTGTAATGCCAGAAACCGGTCCCCGGAAGCTTGTCTCCTTTCTGGTGAAGAATTGTCTTGGTAGTTTGGTCTGCCCTGTTCCCATGATGCACTGGGCCAGGGACAGACTAATTTGCATATAGCCAGGTTCTGAGCTGGGATGGGGCAGTGAGCTAAATAACGGTGATGGATCAAGCCCTGATCTTTGGACTGGGTAAGAGTGGTCTGCTTAATTCAGACACTCTGTTCATCACCACCCCCTTTTCTGAATCGTTTTTGGCCACTATAGGTGTGGCAGGGTATACTCAGACATGAGTCGCTTGCTCACTGCTCCATCAGGATTCAAGCAAGCCGGGCCGACGACGGCTGTAATGCCAGAAACCGGTCCCCGGAAGCTTGTCTCCTTTCTGGTGAAGAATTGTCATGGTAGTTTGGTCTGCCCTGTTCCCATGATGCACTGGGCCAGGGACAGACTAATTTGCATATAGCCAGGTTCTGAGCTGGGATGGGGCAGTGAGCTAAATAACGGTGATGGATCAAGCCCTGATCTTTGGACTGGGTAAGAGTGATCTGCTTAATTCAGACACTCTGTTCATCACCACCCCCTTTTCTGAATCGTTTTTGGCCACTATAGGTGTGGCAGGGTATACTCAGACATGAGTCCCTTGCTCACTGCTCCATCAGGATTCAAGCAAGCCGGGCCGACGACGGCTGTAATGCCAGAAACCGGTCCCCGGAAGCTTGTCTCCTTTCTGGTGAAGAATTGGCTTGGTAGTTTGGTCTGCCCTGTTCCCATGATGCACTGGGCCAGGGACAGACTAATTTGCATATAGCCAGGTTCTGAGCTGGGATGGGGCAGTGAGCTAAAAAACGGTGATGGATCAAGCCCTGATCTTTGGACTGGGTAAGAGTGGTCTGCTTAATTCAGACACTCTGTTCATCACCACCCCCTTTTCTGAATGAAATTTTTTGGGGCAGAGGTTTTAAAAGATATTAAAATTTACTGGCAGACCCCAGGCTTGCTCATAAAAACTAGGCCTGGGCGAAGCACTATGCTATGCTCGGGTAGTTTGCGAAGTTTGTGTAACTTCGCACTACGCAAACTGCACGTAGCACAGTGCGAACACACGTAGCGTAGTGCAGCAGTCATTTTTTGCTTGCTCGCGGTCCTCAACGTAAAGTTGGCGACGGCGAGCAAGCGAAATGACATCCTGGCAAGACTTTTTCCTCGTTCCCGATCAGCAACATCAAGTTGCCGATCGCGAGCATGGAAAATAAACCTCCCTGCGAGATTCTCAAAGCGGGGAGGTCTGGTTTCTTATTGCGAGTGATCGGGTATGCTCGGGACCGCTCGCGATGAGAAACTACCAGCCCGTGTTGAGAAAGCTGCTGCTCAAGTAAAAATCTCCTTGAGCGGCAGAAAACTACAGCTCGCAATGTGCAAGATGCCGTTTTCAATGATTCCACAGTGCCGGATGCTTGTCCGTACCGTGCAATCATTGAAAACAGCATCTTGCACAGTGCGAACATGCTACTACGCAGTTCCCGTAGTGTTACGCGTAGCTTGCGTAATGCGAAGTGCACTTCGCGTAGCTTCGCGAAGCGCTACTTCGCAAACTACACCCAGCCCTAATAAAAACCTTTTGAATCCATCCCTTTTCTGAATTCTTCCTCCATCTAAGTTCATGTTTCTGTGAGTAAATTCTTTTGCATTTCTATCACTACAACCTCAGAAGTTCTTATTACTGTTGACAACAATAAATATGCAATCCAACAATTCTGTAAAGTTTACACTTGAATGCTTATATGGGAATGCTGTCAGCCACTAAAATGGCTCCTTCTGCAGAAGGAATATTACCCCTGAACTATTTTAGCAGGACTGGAAATTGTGGCCTGAAGGTTACATAGAGATCTCCGTATAAAAGCATGAAACCATCTCGATATCTCACTAGCATGTGGACAATAATTTTGCAGGCTGCAGGCAGTGCTGTCCAGCAGGCACATTAACCTCCTGAGCTACTTTATGGTAAATCATACTTCTGACCACCTGATTACATGTACATTCCTTAGGCAAGTACATTAACTTCCTCAGTTATTTTATCCATAAATACACTGTGACTTGCTGGATATATGTAGCTCTCTGGAACAGGTTCCTTAACCCCATGAGCTACTGTAGCAAGCAGTCTCTTTAGGACCAATAAAGTAAATCAAAACAGCTTTACTTTTGCATTTGTCCTTGCTGTCAATTTTTAGGTGGAGTTTTAAAAATAGTTCAGATACTCTACAAAGTAAAGAGTCTGCCCCTCGTGGGAGCCTTAGTGATTCCATCCCCTTGCTGCAACTGACAATATCTCCAATGTGTAGGTTTCCTGAGTATATTTATTTCTGTTTCCATTGTTGCGCTTCAGAGTTCTTATTATTGCTGACACAAAATGTATGTGAAATCAGGCGCTTCTGCAATATCTATGGCACCAGCGACTCCCTCCAGCAGCTGGAAGCATCCGTAATGAACATAGCTCAGCGAGTTAAGCACTTGCTGTTAGCGTTTGATGCAACCCAAGGTCAATGTTAATCATTCTGAAGTCAATTGAATACTAATAAATTAAGTAACAATATCGCTTGCCATATACATGGTTTGGAATGGACACACTAGTACTGTTTAAGAAGTTGCTGGTAGGACCTAGGCCAGAACCTCCGAGGGGAAGGGTATCATCTAGACCAGTGTTTCCCAAACTTTTGACTCCTGAGGACCCCCATTGAGTCACCACTGGAAGCTGGGAACCCCCAAGTAATTTTAGGATTTAAATTTCAAACATTAAAACAGTAATAAAAAAAAAATAAACACACGTGTGCCCACAAAATAAATACTCAAATTACTAAGGATTGATTTTAGGGGCATATTTTCAAGCCCCTATCATCATGAGAATGTCATTTTTTGAGACTTTCCCATGGCGATAGGGGCTTTGCCTTATTTACAAGGCAGCAGTAAATGTGGCTTAACGCTGCCTTTTAAATAGGAGCCCCTTTCACCCAATGCTTAGTGTTAAAGGTGTGTGCAGTGATTGTGGCATTGGAACCATTTCTTACCAAACTACGACAGGACGCCCAAATCACTGGTTTCACCCCCGGCCCTAATCAAGTCAAATTGTCTGTCTATGCAGACGATATCCTTTTCTATTGTTCCAATCCTGAGTCCACTCTACCTTCCTTTCTACTTCAAGTTGACGCCTTCTCGCAAGTCTCGGGCTATCGCCTCAATCGTGATAAATGTGAAGTCTTACCCCTGAATGTCTTATGTCAACGTCATTACTTCAACCATACTGGCTTCTCCTGGCAGTCGACTAAAGTAAAATATTTAGGATTATGGATATCCCCTTCTATCTCGGACACTCTGAAGGCTAATTTCGAATATATTACAAAGAAATTGACTGATTCTATTACCAGATGGCATCCTCTCTTTCCCTCTTGGTGAGGCCGATTGGATTCCATCAAAATGATATTAGCTCCTATCGTCCTATACTCACTTTCCATGATTCCTGTCCGCATACCTTGTTATTATTTTAAACGGTTAGATTCACTCTTGATGAAATTTCACTGGAGAAATAAGCCTCCGCGGATTGCCTTGTCTTCCCTTAAAAAAGATAAAATGTTTGGGGGTCTTAAATTTCCGGACTTTAAATCATACCATTATTCTTTTATCCTCAAACAAGCCTCTCGTTGGCTTTCCACAGAAGTTCCCACTTATCCTCCTGTTTGGTTATCCATGGAGAAATCTCTTATTTCACCGTTTGATTTTCCGGAGACTCTTGCCTTCTCTGCTAACGCTTCTTTCTTGAAATCTTCTGTCATTGCTCATACCCGCCATCTTTTAATCCCCCTTTTACCCTCCTCTTATCCCTCTCTTGCTTCTTTGTCCCACCAACCCATCTGGCATAATCAATTGCTTCGCATTAAAAACCATTCTTTTTACTGGAAATCTTGGAAAACCATGGGTTTATCTTGGATTTCCCAACTCCTGCTCAATAATGTTCCTCTACCTTTTGCTGATCTTCAAATTCAATTTCTTCTCCCCACTTCCTTTAGAAAACAATATGACCTTTTAATACCTGTTATTCACCAATATCTTCAATCTCTTCCTTCTTCCTCTGAGTTGCCCTGCTCTTGCGCTACTATTTTTCCGCTTTTAGAGGCCTCTCCATCTGCTTCTCGCATTTACAAATGTCTTATAACTCCTTCTGTGCGACTCAAAACGAAGACTGAATTGGCCTGGGAACAGGATTTGTCGATATCTTGGCCTGTCTCTTTATGGGATAAGCTGTGGTTAAAAATACATAAAACGTCCAGAGCTGCTAACACTACCCAAACTCTTTACTCCGTATACCAACGTTTATTACTAACCCCGCAAAAACTGGCTTCATTTTCCCATGGCCTCTCAGTGTTGGTCCTGCCCTAGCCAGACTGCAGATTTACTCCATATGTTGTTTCATTGTCCCAATATCGCTTCCTTTTGGCAATTAGTTTGGTCCCGTATGCACGATATATTTGGCTTTACACTCCCTTCCTCCCCCTCGAATGTCCTTTTGGGCTATTTATCTCCTGATTTGTCTCGTTCCCCTTCTCACTTTAAGTTGTTTGACTTATTTTTGGCCGTAGCCTTTCACCTGATTACCTCCAATTGGAAAGACTCCACGAAAAACAGTTTTTCGGCTTGGTGGAATGCTATTTGCTTCCATCATAGACTTGAAACCAATTATGCTACCCCCGTTTCCTTAGCTGTAAAAAGGGATTTATTATGGATTCCTCTTACTACTTACCTCTCCAAGCTCTCTTCCCCACCTCCCGCTACTATTGTTACTCACCAAAATCCATCTGATGATGTTTATAAACCTCCATGATTTTTCTCGTTTGTCTTTTTCCTTCGATTTACTTAGTTTCATAATTATTTGATATTCGTTGTCTATTTTATACTATTTATTTCATTTTACTATTTGCATACAATGTTCCACTGAACGATTTTGCCATATTTAGCTTATCTTTTGTTTTGTTCTCTTCCCCCATTGTTTCCCATTCCATGATTTAGATATAGGTGTTTATTGATTCCGTTTTATTGTATCTTCTCAAATTATACTTTTGTCTTTTTCATATGCCTTTTATTGATTGAGTGTACTGTATTATATTTTTATTCTATGTTTTGGTTTCAATAAACTTGAACTTAAAAAAAAAGGTGTGTGCAGTGGGTGTTGCGGTGGGCGTTCCACCCCAACACCCATTGATTTTGGCTCTGCCCCCTATTTACAAGGGCAGCGTGAATGGAAGGCAGTGCCAACAATAAGACCGGGGAAAAACCTGGTCTTAACTTGATGAAACAAGGAGAGATGCTTTATTTATCCTCGTTTTTGCAAAATGCCTTGGATTGTTTATGTTCAGAAAGGAGACCCTTTATGCACATAAACAATCTTTTTTTTTTTAAATTACATTTTGTAACTTCCATGTGTGCTGCATTAAGCAGCATACACAGAAGAGACAAAACAACATTTCAAAATTGTTTATGTGCCCCCATTTCTCTCTCTTGCAGGTCCCTGCTTTCTCCTTTTGTGACGATTTTGCCGCCTTTTTTTATACTCCGTCTTCATGATCTGTGTGTTTTTTTCGTTATTCGTAAAAATAAGTGCCGGTCCCCAGGAAATGTGTAGAAGTCAAGACGAGCCATCTCATCTACAGTTCGGTGCACACAGGGCCAGACTGTACCTTTTAATGATCCATTTGTGCAAGAAAGAAATGTACTGGAGTCAGCCCCTCAAGGAGATGAGCACACTGCACTGAAGTCAGCCCCTCAAGGAGATGAGCACACTGCACTGGAGTCAGCCCCTCACGGAGAAAAGCACACTGCACTGGAGTCGGCCCCTCATGGAGAAGAGCACACTGCACAGGAGTTAGACTCTCAGGGAGAAGAGCACACTGCACTGGAGTCAGCTCAGGCAGAGGAGCACACTGCACTGGAGTCAGCCCCTCACGGAGAAGAGCACACTGCACTGGAGTTGGCCCCTCATGGAGAAGAGCACACTGCACTGGAGTTAGACTCTCAGGGAGAAGAGCACACTGCACTGGAGTCAGCTCAGGCAGAGGAGCACACTGCACTGGAGTCAGCCCCTCATGGAGAAGAGTACACTGCAGTTGAGCCAGCTCTTCCCACAGAAGAGCACACTGCACTGGAGTCAACGCCTCACGCAGAATAGCACACCGCACTGGAGTCAGCGCCTCAAGGAGATGAGCACACTGCACTGTAGTCAGCCCCTCACTCAGAAGAGCGCACTGCACTGGAGTCAGCCCCTCACGCAGAAGAGCATACTGCACTGGAGTCAGCCCCTCAAAGAAATGAGCACACTGCACTGAAGTCAGCCCCTCACGCAGAAGAGCACACTGCACTGGAGTCGGCCCCTCAAGGAGATGAGCACACTGCACTGGAGTCAGCCCCTCATGGATAAGATCATTCTGCATTTGAGTCAGCCCCTAATGCAGAAGAGCACACTGCACTGGAGTCAGCCCCTCATGGAGAAAAGCAAACTGCACTTGAGCCAGCCCCTCCCACAGAAGAGCACACTGCACTGGAGTCAGCCCCTCACGCAGAAGACCACACTGCACTGGAGTCAGCCCCTCAAGGAGATGCACACACTGCACTGTAGTCAGCCCCTCACGCAGAAGAGCACACTGCATTGGAGTCAGCCCCTCACGCAGAAGAGCATACTGCACTGGAGTCAGCCCCTCAAGGAGATGAGCACACTGCACTGGAATCAGCCCCTTAGGGATACGAGCACTCTGCACTTGAGTGAGCCCCTCATGGAGAAAAGCACACTGCACTTGAGCCAGCCCCTCCCACAGAAGAGCACACTGCACTGGAGTCAGCCCCTAACGCAGAAGAGCACACTGCACTGGAGTCAGCCCCTCACGGAGAAGAGCACACTGCACTGGAGTTGGCCCCTCATGGAGAAGAG
Source organism: Lissotriton helveticus (assembly GCF_964261635.1). Lineage (NCBI taxonomy): Eukaryota > Metazoa > Chordata > Amphibia > Caudata > Salamandridae > Lissotriton > Lissotriton helveticus. The sequence goes on from NW_027611854.1 coordinate 398,991, forward strand.
CACACTGCACTGGAGTTAGACTCTCAGGGAGAAGAGCACACTGCACTGGAGTCAGCTCAGGCAGAGGAGCACACTGCACTGGAGTCAGCCCCTCATGGAGAAGAGTACACTGCAGTTGAGCCAGCTCTTCCCACAGAAGAGCACACTGCACTGGAGTCAACGCCTCACGCAGAATAGCACACCGCACTGGAGTCAGCGCCTCAAGGAGATGAGCACACTGCACTGTAGTCAGCCCCTCACTCAGAAGAGCGCACTGCACTGGAGTCAGCCCCTCACGCAGAAGAGCATACTGCACTGGAGTCAGCCCCTCAAAGAAATGAGCACACTGCACTGAAGTCAGCCCCTCACGCAGAAGAGCACACTGCACTGGAGTCGGCCCCTCAAGGAGATGAGCACACTGCACTGGAGTCAGCCCCTCATGGATAAGATCATTCTGCATTTGAGTCAGCCCCTAATGCAGAAGAGCACACTGCACTGGAGTCAGCCCCTCATGGAGAAAAGCAAACTGCACTTGAGCCAGCCCCTCCCACAGAAGAGCACACTGCACTGGAGTCAGCCCCTCACGCAGAAGACCACACTGCACTGGAGTCAGCCCCTCAAGGAGATGCACACACTGCACTGTAGTCAGCCCCTCACGCAGAAGAGCACACTGCATTGGAGTCATCCCCTCACGCAGAAGAGCATACTGCACTGGAGTCAGCCCCTCAAGGAGATGAGCACACTGCACTGGAATCAGCCCCTTAGGGATACGAGCACTCTGCACTTGAGTGAGCCCCTCATGGAGAAAAGCACACTGCACTTGAGCCAGCCCCTCCCACAGAAGAGCACACTGCACTGGAGTCAGCCCCTAACGCAGAAGAGCACACTGCACTGGAGTCAGCCCCTCATGGATAAGAGCACTCTGCACTTGAGCCAGCTCCTCTCACATGAGAGCACACTGCTCTGGAGTCAGCCCCTCACGCAGAAGATCACACTGCACTGGAGTCAGCCGCTCATGGAGAAGAGCACACTGCACTGGAGTAAGCCCCTCATGGAGATGAGCACACTGCCCTGGAGTCAGCCCCTCATGGAGAAGAGCACACTGCACTGGAGTCAGCCCCTCATGGCGAAGAGCACACTACACTGGAGTTAGATCCTCACAGAGAAGAGCACACGGCACTGGAGTCAGCCCCTCACGGAGAAGAGCACACTGCACTGGAGTCAGCCCCTCACTCAGAAGAGCACACTGCACTGGAGTCAGCCCCTCACACAGAAGAGCACACTGCACTGGAGTCAGCCCCTCAAGGAGATGATCACACTGCACTGGAGTCAGCCCCTCGCGCAGAAGAGCACACTGCACTGGATTCAGCCCCTCAAGGAGAAGAGCACACTGCTGTTGAACCAGCTCTTCCCACCGAAGAGCACACTGCACTGGAGTCATCCCCTCAAGGAGATGATTGCCCTGGAATCAGCCCCTCACGCAGAAGAGCACACTTCAATGGAGTCAGCCCCTCGAGGAGATGAGCACACTGCACTGGAGTCAGCCCCTTCACGCAGAAGGGCACACTGCACTGGAGTCAGCACCTCAAGGAGATGAGCACACTGCACTGGAGTCAGCCCCTCAAGGAGATGAGCACACTGCACTGGAGTCAGCCCCTCATGCAGAAGAGCACACTGCACTGTAGTCAGCCCCTCACGCAGAAGAGCACACTGCACTAGAGTCAGCTTAGGCAGAGTAGTACACTGCACTGGAGTCAGCTCAGGCAGAGTAGCACGCTGCACTGGAGTCAGCCCCTCATGCGGAAGAGTACACTGCACTGGAGTCAGCCTCTCATGGATAAGAGCACTAATCTGTACTTGAGCCAGCTCATCACCCAGAAGAACACACTGCACTGGAGTCAGCTTCTCATGGATAAGAGCACTAATCTGTACTTGAGCCAGCTCATCACCCAGTAGAGCACACTGCACTGGAGTCAGCTCAGGCAGAGGAGCACACTGCACTGGAGTCAGCCCCTCAAGGAGATGAGCATACTGCACTGGAGTCAGCCCCTCACGCAGAAGAGCACACTGCACTGGAGTCAGCCCCTCAAGGAGATGAGCACACTGCACTGTAGTCAGCCCCTGACGCAGAAGAGCACACTGCACTAGAGTCAGCTCAGGCAGAGTAGCACACTGCACTGGAGTCAGCTCAGGCAGAGTAGCACGCTGCAGTGGAGTCAGCCCCTCTTGCAGAAGAGTACACTGCACTGGAGTCAGCCTCTCATGGATAAGAGCACAATGCACTGGAGTCAGCCCTTCATGGATAAGAGCACTAATCTGTACTTGAGCCAGCTCCTCACCCAGAAGAGCACACTGCACTGGAGTCAGCTCAGGCAGAGAGCACACTGCACTGGAGTCAGCCCCTCAAGGAGATGAGCACACTGCACTGGAGTCAGTCCCTCACGCAGAAGAGCACACTGCACAGTAGTCAGCCCCTCAAGGAGATGAGCACACTGCATTGGAGTCAGCCCCTCAAGGAGATGAGCACACTGTGCTGGAGTCAGCCCCTCACGCAGAAGAGTACACTGCACTGGAGTCAGCCTTTCATGGATAAGAGCACAATGCACTGGAGTCAGCCCCTCGTGGATAAGAGCACTAATCTGTACTTGAGCCAGCTCATCACCCAGAAGAGCACACTGCACTGGAGTCAGCCAGGCACAGGAGCACACTGCTCTGGAACCAGTCCCTCACATAGAAGAGCACACACCACTAGAAAGCTTTTGTTAAATCTGAGGAGACTGCAGGACAGTGCTTAATTTGAGTCAATGGTTGCCGGTGGGGGGACACTGGCACTTCTTTTTAGGGGCCAGCACTCATTTTTCTGCATCAAGCTATTAATGCGAGCAAAAAAAGGCAAACAGGAAAGAGGGAGAAAAGAAAGACAAGCAAGCTTCACAAAGGGAGAAAGCAGGAAGCTGCAAGAATGACCTGAGGGGGCAGGGAGTGGCTGTACATTGATTAGAAAGGCCTGAGTGGGGTTTAGGACTGTGCAGCCTCAGTATTCTGTGCTCGCGCATCGGCCGCTTGTTTCAGAGGAAAGCTTTGGGCACCGACACCTTTTTGGGCTAACTGGTTTACCGCAAAAGATGTAGACTACACGTTTGCCTCTACACTAGAAACACAAGCATTTTGGAGTACGAACAAGAATTCCTCTGCCAAATGAAATAATGCATCTAAAATGCTATGATTACATCAAATACACTGATGGTTCTGCCTAGCCTACCATATGGACAAAGCACCAACATTCCGCAGCATGCACTATTGTGAAAGGGCACATGTACAATGGAAAATTCCATCCTGAGAAAAACTCCAAACTGTCACTTGGTGACTGCACATTTGGTAGGACTAAAGTCTCTAATTCTGGCACTGGAAAATATGTATCCAGAATAACCCCCACTTAATGTGCGTGATTCTTATTACTGTGCCCAGTCTTCGAATGAACATCTATATTATTGGAACCACAATTGATTCAGAGAATAAAAGGGTTGCACAATCAAGCACACAATGTTTTGGGACTGGTGGCAAAGCTGAAAGATTGTTTACTACGGACTCATGGGATACACACAATGAGTCATTAACGTGCAGGCGTACACTTTGCAGGACATTCTATGGCTGATCAAGCTACAAAAGCAACAGTTTGCAATGCTGCTGTTGTTGCAACCTCTCTTTTAAGTAGGAGGATAGACAGAGACTGTCAGGTTCTCACCTTAGTTTCTGCGGAAACGCCACGGAACTGAAGAAAGGTCCACAACTTCCCAATCAACGATTAGGACTGACTATTGCCAATCAAGAATGGTAATCCAAGGGAAGAAGGGAAACAAAACAAGGGAAGGTAGGGAAGAGATCCCTCGATGCAAAGCAAACTTCACAGGTCTTCTTGTCAAAAACAAAAAGGCTGAAAGATAGGGACAATAGGTTAGAAGATAATTTTTTCACTCTATGGACTATACTCAAAGGATTATCTCTATGACTACCTTACTGGTCCCTTCTATTGCATAGAAATGAAGATAAAAGGTGTAGTACTGAGCGAGTGTCTGACTGCATAGAAGGAAATAAAGTTGTGAATGTACAAATATGCTACACTCCAGTATATATCTAGTACTAAAAATAAGCAGCCCACCTATACTAGCTCAATACTATGGAATAAATGATATCCTGTGGATTTCTCCCTGTGCATCTGACAGCATCCGGAACATTAAGGGATGAGAGACCCTCTTATCATGTTCAGGAAACTCTTAAGCAGTACCCAAATAACGTTATAAAAGAAATAACACAAAATGCAGGGCCAACAGCGCTGTTACCGTGTCCACAGTCTGGTGGTCCCAGAGTGTCCTGTTGGAGACAGCTTCCAGGTCCGGCTGGCCGACGGGAACAGAGGCCAAGGAGTCGGCCAGAAGGCAGAACAAGCAGCCCAGACGTCCGGCTGACCAGCGGAACCAGGCACCAAATAGTCCAGCCAGTCAGTGGAACGCGGAACCCCAGTGTCCGGACCACCAACGGGAGCAAGGACTTGAAAGTCCGGCCAGCCAGAGGGATGCGGGTAATGAGAGAGTGTCCCAGTCCAACTCGGGACCAATAGTGAAAAGCAAAGTACAAATATCCAATAGAGCGGGTATTACAGGATCCAAAGGTGCGGGCGACGTGGAAAAACAGCAAGGAGGCAAGTCTAAAGTACACGAAGACAAACGTCTGGTGAAAGCAGCGAGGAAGCACAGCTGTGGAAGACCCGACGCAGGGAGTGAGGGGACGCGACGGTCACCGGAAGTGGAGACGACCGGAAGCGGATCGCAACTAGAATGCGAAGCAGTGGTATCAGAGGAGAGTCAGGCTTTAGGCTTGCATGACCGCCTCGCGCATGTAAGTTCCCGAGCCGCCATCTTGTCGGTCGTGATGTCGGCCATCAATAGTAGAGACTTCTTCCCAGACTGTTTTGGGCACTCGGTTGATATTATATTTTTTGGCCCATTTAACATCCATAAAATTGCCTGAGGCACCCGAATCTATCATAACCTTAACTTCAAGTGCCTGCTGTTCCCAGGACAATTAAGAGGTAACAAAGAAGTGACGTGTCTGACTCGCCATTAAGTCTAAGGATGAGGCAATCAATCCAGAGTTACCCAAAGTCCTCGTCTCATAGGACCTGGGGCGTCTTAGTTTTCTGACTTCCTGGCTTGTCATGGTTTTATTTGACATTCTCTAAGGAAATGGCCTTTTTTCCCACAATATAGGCACAACTTGTTGTCTCTTCTTCTCGATCTTGCTTCATTACTTAGTGGCCCCTGAAGCTCCCTATCTGCATAAGTTCCGTCTCGTCTGCTACCTTTTCTGACTCACGTTTCTTTTCACAATAGGTTATCCACCTACCTTCTGATTTGCCCCTCTCTCTTTTACGCTCGCTTATTCGGTGGTCTAATTTGACGACCAAATCTATTAATGCGGAACATGTTTCAGGGGGATCTTCTACCTGTGCTAAGGCATCTTTTATGTCATCTCTCAACCCTTTATAAAATAAGGCACTTCGTTTTTCCTGGGGCCACCCTGCCTCTGCCACTAACCTGTGGAACGTGGAAATATAGGTGGTTAAATCTTTGATCCCCTGTTTCAGGGTCAATAATTCTGTGTCAGCTGAGTGTGTGAAGGCGTGTCTGTCAAAAAGCTTTCTAAGTTCTCTTCTAAATGCACTGTAGTCTTGTAACAAAGGGTCATCTCTCTCTATCAGAGGTATGGTCCAATTAGCAGCGGAACCCCCAAGATATGAAATAACAAAGGCTACCTTAGCTTGGTCTGTGAGAAAACAAGCAGTTTGCACATAAAGTGCAACTGGCATTGGCTAATGAAAGCTGCAAATTTAGTAGTATCTCCTAAAAAACGTTCAGGCGGGGCCAACGGTACAGGCTGAGGGGTGGATACCTGTATTACTGGGCTTGGTGTGCTAGGACATGAACTACCTACATTAGCATCTGCCCTTCTCTCCCTCTGTAAAGCATCTACTCTGGCAGAAAGAGATTGGTTTTCTGCCTGTAGATTTCCAATCATATGAGCTAAATCAGCTGAGGTCACCTGGTTCAGTTCCATGACGCTTAGGCAGAAAGTAATCCTTTTCTTTTTGGGCTTTGCGTTCTGTCAGGTTCTCACCTTCCCCCAATCACCGATTAGTACTGACTATTTCCAATCAACAGTGGTAATCCAAACGAAGAAGGGAAACAAAACAAGGGAAGGTAGGGAAGAGATCCCTCGACGCAAAGCAAACTCCACAGGTCTTCTCGTCATAAACAAAAAGGCTGAAAGATAGGGACAATAGGTTAGAAGATAATTTATTCACTCTATGGACTATGCTCAAAGGATTATCTCTCTGATTACCTTACTGGTCCCTTCTATTACGTAGAAATGAAGATGAAAGGTGTAGTGTTGAGAGAGTGTCTGACTGCATAGAAAGAAATAAAGTTGTGAATATACAAATATGCTACACTCCAGTATATATCTAGTACTACAAATAGGCAGCCCACCTGTACTAGCTCAATACTATGGAGTAAATGATATCCTGAGGATTTCTCCCTGTGCATCTGACAGCATCCAGAACATTACGGGATGAGAGACCCTCTTGTCATGTTCAGGAAACTTTTAAGCAGTACCCAAATAACATAAAAGAAATAACACAAAATGCAGCGCCAACAGCGCTGTTTCGTGTCCACGGTCTGGTGGTCCCAGAGTGTCCCGTTGGAGACAGCATCCAGGTCCGGCTGGCTGACGGGAACAGAGGCCAAGCAGTCCGGCCAGAAGGCAGAACAAGCAGCCCAGACCTCCGGCTGACAAGCGGAACCAGGCACCAAATAGTCCGGCTAGTCAGCGGAATGCGGAACCCCAGTGTCCAGCCCACCAATGGGAGCAAGGACTCGAAAGTCCGGTCAGCCAGAGGGATGCGGGGAATGAGAGAGTGTCCCAGTCCAACTCAGGACTAATAGTGAAAAGCAAAGTACAAATATCCAATGGAGCGGGTATTACAGGATACAAAGGTGCGGGCGACGTGGAAAACCAGCAAGGAGGCAAGTCCAAAGTGCACGAAGATGGGCGTCTGGTAAAAGCAGCGAGGAAGCACAGCTGTGGAAGACCAGACGTAGGGAGTTAGGGGATGCGGCGGTCACCGGAAGTGGCGAGGACCAGAAGCGGATCGCAACTAGAACGCGAAGCGCTGGTATCAGAGCAGAGTCAGGCTTTAAGCATGCCTGACCTCCTCACACATGCGCGTTCCCGAGCCGCCATCTTGACGGTCGTGATGTCGGCCATCGTGACAGAGGCTTCTTGCAACAACGTTAGTTTGCTGAAAGGCTTTCCACGCAAGCACTCCTACAATTTAGATGCACAAAACATACCATATGCTTACACTCCTGGAGTGGGGGATACATGAATGTCTCATTCTGATCACAGGATGGGTTTAATTCTATCTGCAAATGAGGGCCTTACATCAGCATATTTAGGGTTGGATGCTACAATGTCATTGTTGCAGCCGTGCTCCTGGTGGCCTGGTCTTCTCAAAGAGACCAAGGACTTTGTCTTTAAATGCGACATCTGTCAGCAGATGATGGGTTTTACCGTGGCGGATCCGCCACAGACATATCTACTGATTTCAAATAAGCCTCTGGCTTATGTTTACCTGGACTGTTGCAGCCGTTTGTCCTCAGACTGGGCTAATAAATATATCTTGGTAGCAGTGGATTCCTGCTTTCACTTCTTATGAGTCTGGTACAGCGGTCGGCTGACGCCCGAACAGTTATTAGGGATCTGCGAGTCGTCATCAGGACATGCACAGTAAGCACATTACATTCCACACAGGGTCCTTTGTTTAGCTCTAGGGCTTACAAATAGGCCATGTAAAGTTTGGGTGAGACCCTGCATGTCTCTTCACTATACCATCCTGAGGAAGATGTGGTTATGGAGAGGAAAAACCATGACTTAAAGAAGTCTTTAACAGCAAGTGTATCAGGCTCATGTCGCAGTTGGATCCGTCACTTATATGGGGTCCAGAGGGCACTTAACCTGCCTATAAAATCCCTGGTTGTCAGCCTCCCTATGAAATACTGTTTGTGGTAAAGATGTAGGTCCTAGACTTTGACCATCCCAGCAACGTGGTGGTGGAAACATTGTTTGACATCACTGAACATTTGGTTGTTTTACAGGAACGGAATGACTTCCAGCATAGACAAAGCAAATGTCCAAGTAAAATGCACCACCACTGGGGAATTAGAAGATATACCAACAAGACCTGGCTGAGTCCCGAATGTTGGGGATCTGGTCAGGGAGAAAATAGTAGACAAGAAAGAATTTGGGCCATCTTACAGAGCGCTTAACCCTATCCTGGCTGTTGAAGGTACTAGAACTGTACTTCTTCCACCTCTTGCCGGCCACAAAGACAAAATATTTGTCTCCATTGATCTGAACAAACCATACTTTATTGCTGATTCTGAACAGTAAGCCATGTCGGCTCCTGGGTAGCTACCTGCTTCCTTTTGCTACCATACAGGAAGTTCAGAAGGAAGCTTGAAAAACTAATGAAGCATCCTCTCTCCAACAAGAGACAACAAACAACATCAACAAAATATGCCTTCTACCTTTTGCTAGACGACAACGGTACAGTCAACTAGCACTGAAACACAGATTTTGATTCAGAATCCTGACAAGAACAATGTCTACGTCAACGTACCGCAGATCGAGTCATCTCCAGTTCTGTAAAACCTGCTGAGCTGCCAAAAATAAATCGAACAGCATCTGGCTACTTCATCAACTTTGAATATTTTTCTTCAGATTCATTAGATCTATCACCACCGCCACCTCTATCATTCAGGCTGAAAGTGCATGTTTTCTATCTATGGCTGAAAAGGACCTACTTTGTTTCTCCATGGTTACATCTTTGGATTACAATTGCTTTACTTTTGCTTGTCCTCTGGATTGGTTTGGTGACAGTCTTTTTCCTGCTTCAGAATGGATACTATCTCCCAGAATGCACTGCAGTACAAATGGTGAACTTGGCTCTCAAACTGCATTTGTCATTACACCGAGAATGAAAACACTTTTCTCTGGTGAACATTTGAGCTGTTCCAGTTCCTGATGGGATTGTTTGGGATAGGGTATTGTATGATGTGTATTACCCCAGTGAACTTTTACAAATCCCTTATTCGTTTAAACTATCATTATAGAGGCATGTCCAAGATGGCGGCGGTGTAGGACGTGTTTCACCGGGCTCCTGCCCGCCGTCCACCGAAACCAGCTTCAATCAGCACAGTTGGGCGCGTGGGAGCGCTGACCCCGCAGGCGGAAAACCCGAGCTGCCCTGCTCGGCCGTCGGAGGTTCCACGGACGTGTCTGGGGTCGAAAAGTCAGCGTAACACCGAGTGAAGAGGCGGCCCTCTCTGGTGGGGCTGAGGCTAGTCCACAGGGGAGGCGCCTACCACAGACCTCCGAGGCTGGCTTGCATCACCGCAGCCTCGGCCAGGCCTGCCCAACAAGGGGCGCTGGAGCCGCCGACCACTTCAGAGCTCCGATCCGGCAGCAGCCGGCAGCCAGGAGACCCCCAGGGCTGGGTGGCCAGGATTGAGGCCTGAGCCCCGAGGGACCAGCGAGGCCTGCGGCGCCTGTCCAGGGCCACGACGAGGCCCCCCACTGCAGCACCCTTTCCCCTGGCTTGCGGTGCCTGGCTGGGACACACCCGCTCTTGGTTTCTTGCTGCTGAAGCTCGTCTTTGATAACCTCGCCGATCGCTCATGCCAGCGCTCTAGTCAGGTGGGGGCCTTTTCTCAATCTGGGTTGGCGCCACTCCGAGACCTAGGCCTAATAGATCTGTGGCATCATTTCCACCCACGGAGCCGGTCATTCACCTACTATTCGGGAGCCCATAAGACATATGCTGGGCTTGACTATTTCTTATGCTTTGCCTCTCTGGCGACCCTGGCCACTGATACCGACATCCTCACTGCGTCGCTATCTGACCACTCCCCTGTCTTGGCTTCTTTCCTCTTCCCCTGCTCACAACGGCCGCAGTGACACTGGCGCCTCCGCGGCTCCCTCTTGCATCAGACGGCCATCACTGATAGAATCAAAAAAGCCATTTCCCAATACCTGACTCTCAATGCTAACCAAGACACTTCCTTGTCAACACAATGGTTGGAGCTCAAAGCGGTACTGAGGGCGGAATTCATAGAGATCTCTTTGGCCATTAACAAAGAGCGGAGCCAAAAACGGGCGGAGCTTACAAAGCGCGTGGCGGAGTTGGAGCAGATGCACCAACGCACTGGCGCTGCCAGAGCCTGGCGCCAGCTCTGCACGGAACGGAAGCAGCTCGCGGCTTTGGACCAGGACAAGGCCGAATATGCGGCTCTCCGCCTCCGACACTCCTATTATACAGGAGGGGATAGATGTGGATGTCTCTTGGCGCATAAGCTCCGGGAAATGAGACAGCGGCAGGGGGTGCAGTCCATTTGCCAACCGGGAGGCGACCTCACTTCCGATGACGTGGCTATAGTGGAGACTTTCAGGGACTTTTATGCCTCACTCTATCCGAGTGATCCCCTCGACACACAGAGTGGCCTCGACTATATAGAAACCGCACACCTCCCGTCTCTGAACAAGGTGCAGGCCACCCACCTTGATCGAGATATCGGGCTAGAGGAGGTCATCGCAGCCATCTCCCGTCTCCGACTCGGGAAGTCACCCGGCCTTCTATAGGGCTTTTTGTATTCAAGTAGCCCCTCTACTGCGTGACCTGTTTAACTCGTTTACCCAACCCGGCGCCATCCCAGCAGAGATGCTAGAGGCCTCGATCCCTGTCATCCTGAAGCCTGGTAAAGACACTGCTACCTGTGGCGCATACAGACCGATCTCTCTCTTAAACATTGACTTTAAGCTCTATACGAGCTTTCTCGCGACGCGACTTGGACCCTACATGCTCCAGCTAGTGGAGCCGGACCAAGCGGGTTTCATCTCCCAGCACCAGACGAGCGATAACACGAAACGGGTCCTGCACCTGATTGAGGCGGCCTCTCGTGTGCGGGAGGACTGTATGTTGCTAGCGATAGATGCCGAAAAGGCCTTCAATAGGGTTCATTGGCCCTACCTAGAGCAGGTCCTACGAGGGTTCGGCCTCGGGGAGGTACTTTGTACCCGCTTCTTGAACTGCTACCGCTTCCCACAGGCTACTGTGCGAGTTAATGGCCAGACATCCTCCCGCTTCCACATAGAGAGAGGCACTCGGCAGGGATGCCCTCTCTCCCCAATATTGTTCGCACTCTACATGGAGCCCCTCGCTCGGAGAGTCCGGAATCACTCTCTCATCACCGGGATCAAGTTTGGAGCGGATGTTCTCAAGATCAGCCTGTATGCTCATGACATACTAATATCCGTCTCGGATCCTATCCAATCTTTGAGAGCATTGTTCGTGGAGCTACACACCTTTACGCTGACCTCGGGCTTCAAAATCAACACAGATAAATCAATCGCCCTAAATCTCTCTCTGCCTGCATCAACACTAGCTCTCTTACAGGAAGAAGATCCGGTCCAGTGGTCCAATACAACAGTCCCATACCTAGGAGTCCTTCTAGCCCCAACCCTGCCAGATACTGCTGCAGCAAATTATGACCGGTTGCGGACCTCGATTCGCAGAGAGCTGGTTAGATGGAAACTCTACCCCCTTTCATGGCTCAACAGGATTGCTGCCATTAAGATGACAGTCCTCCCTCAGGTCCTATACCTATTTCATACTCTCCCCCTGCGTTGACCATCAGGCTGGATTCAACAAACCCAGTCCGAGTTGTCGCGTTTTATTTTGCAAGGCCGCAAACCTCGGTTCAAACAGGCAGTGGCTGTTCTTCCCCCGGAACAAGGTGGGGTCGGTATTCCCGATCTACAGCTCTATTTCAATGCGGTACAGCTCCGCTATATGGTAGAATGGCAGCGCCTGGAATCCGAAAAACACTGGTTATTCCAGGACCAGGCTGTTGCAGGCATGCCCCTACAGGGTATTCCCTTTCTCCGGAGGAAACACAGACCGCCCAACCTCTACGCGTCTTACATCACAGGCACAATCTTAGAGGCCTGGGATCGAACTGCCATCACACATGGGCTTATGACATTCCCCTCCTCACTCACCCCATTGTTTAACAACCCAGACTTCACGCCGGGAATGGATCCTAAGGCCTTCGTCGACTGGCGCCCCTCACCATGTCGGTCTCAGGGACACTTAGTCAACCTAGAAGGTATCATGTCGTTCCCGCAACTTAGAACACACTACGACATCCCTGAGAAGGATAGAATGCACTACTTGCAGCTTAGACACTGGGCACTCCAACCACAAGTTAGACCGGGAGCTCAACGCTGCCTAACTCCCTACGAGAAGTGGCTGATTACCGGCTCCTCGGACAAACGCTTGATCTCCGACCTATACAGGCACCTACTAGCGGCCTCCACTCATACATACAATGCTGGGAGGGTGAGGTGGGAACGTGAACTGGGCAGGACCCTTTACCATAAAGAATGGAGTGGCATCTACTACAGGGCCCGCCACTCGACGCACCACGCAGGGCTCACTGAGACATTGACCAAGGTTGCCACCTATTGGTAGTACACACCGTTTTGACTCTCACATCAGCGATCATTGCTGGAGGGGCTGTGGAGAGTTAGGCACCCTGGAACACCTTTTGTGGAACTGCGACCGCATCCAACCATACTGGGGCCCGATCATCGATGAGATAGACTCCCACCTCGACACACAACTCCCGCGCTTTCCAGCCTACATACTCTTGGGGCTCCCCAACCCTTTGATGTATCCTTTGAAATCCAGAAGAGACCGCCTCATAGCCATTGCCTTGGGAGCCGCCACTCAGAACATACTCAAAAAACCACACAGGGTCTTGGCTTAATACCAGTAAGGCTAAGCCTAATATACCAAGTCACCAACACAACTGCCAGTACTGGAGGTTACTTTTAACTACTGATGGTGACCTTTATGAATAAAACATACTGGTCCGTTTTTGACTAACGTCACTAGTTTATTATATTGATTTATATCTTAGTTGAGCAATATTTATTCTTTTTAAGCAGAACATAAATGTTTGCATGTACACATGAAAAACATTACATAAAAAGCAGCTATATACAATACAATTTACAAATTCACCACACATCCAACTCTCACACTGGCCAATCCATTCATCATTCATTCATACAATCATAAATTTAGGTCCTAATGTCAGTCTTGAATTGTCCATACAAATAAATGATTATTTGAACATAATTTTTTTTGGTCAACAAAACATTTTAGAAGCAGAGCCCTGCTAAAAAATTTAAATTAAATCTTCCGAGACTGTGAGAAGCGCGACTGAAGTATAACGAAGGACGAAAACGGATATCTTCCACTTTGCAAAATCTTTCAGCTGCACAACCGCGACCGACTGATGTACGTTATCGAAACATTTTTGTTAAAGCAAATAGAGTGCCACTCCCTCCAAACACCCACTGGAGATTGAATTATACATTAAGAAGAGACTGTTGGTCCTGAGGAGAACCCCGCAAACTGGGGGTTCGAAACGCGTCTACCTGGTTACTGGTCCTTTTGTCACCTACAATTTAGCGAGATTAAATTTTTTTAGCAGGGCTCTGCTTCTAAAATGTTTTTTTGACCAAAAGAAATTATGGTCAAATAATCATTTATTTGTATGGACAATTCAAGACTGACATTAGGACCTAAATTTATGATTGTATGAATGAATGATGAATGGATTGGCCAGTGTGAGAGTTGGATGTGTGGTGAATTTGTAAATTGTATTGTATATAGCTGCTTTTTATGTAATGTTTTTCATGTGTACATGCAAAAATTTATGTTCTGCTTAAAAAGAATAAATATTGCTCAACTAAGATATAAATCAATATAATAAACTAGTGACGTTAGTCAAAAACGGACCAGTATGTTTTATTCATAAAGGTCACCATCAGTAGTTAAAAGTAACCTCCAGTACTGGCAGTTGTGTTGTTGACTTGACTCAGAACATACTGGCACATTGGCGCTCACCACAGGCCCCCTCACACTCAGGGTGGATTCAACGGCTTTGGAATGTGATGGGGATGGAGAAGTTGTGCCTCACACTGGCGGGTAGGGGGGACGAGTTTCCCGAGCTGTGGTGCCCTTTACTGACACTGCTCACGGCGGAATTCCGAGAGTTGTCCTGCCCCTGCTACTTGAGGCTCCTACGATTGGCTGACACAGAGATCCCTGAAAAGCGTAACCCTGGGCGAGCACGGTGATCGCGGCATGATAGCCACTATCTTCCTTTTCCCTTTCCCTTTCTTAATGTTTTTGTGTACAGGGGAAGGGGGGGAGGGAGGGGGGATGGGGTAGGGGTTTGTTCTTAGTTTGTCTCCTGTGTCCGAGAGTTCCCTCTTGTTGACTCGCTCCTAGCATTTATCCTGTAATATCTACATTGCTGACTGTTTAATGTCTTAAATGCACTGTCTAACAGGAGCAAGAGGTCCTGTCCTCTTTCTCTCCTTGTTGAAAACCAATAAAAAGATTTAAACCATAAACTATCATTATATTATGCAATTACCCCTAGTACTTTTTCAGACGTTTGGGATATTGATGCAGTGCATGAAATGCTAGAAGATCTAGAACATTGTAATGTGTTTTCGTCTGATGAATTGTATGATGGTACATCTAATTATGATGACTTTTTTTTCAACATTACGGTCATCATTTTCTGCATTAAGCAAGTATTCCAGCTGCTATTTACACAATGAGTAAATTGCCCTACACTACCAAGGGGTGGGTTAAAAACATTTGCACAGAAGTCTGCTTATGTTACTGGTTACGACACATCTGACCCAGCTTCTTTATTTTTGTAGGCTTGTGCCATCACCAACAACAACAATATATCGTAAAACACAGTAAGCTGATATACTCTGCTTCTTTTCTATCCCAGTTGTTAGAACAGGGTTTTGACTTTTGGTGGGTGGGACACTGTAGATGTAAAATCAAATTGGGGGACAAACGACTGGCAGAGTTCAGGAGACAGAGGCTTTGTTTAGTGCATGCCTGATAACACAACACATGATTTTTCAGAACAAAACTGTGCAACAAACGTCATGTCTTGGATTAGCTAAGACAAAAGATTTGAACCCACCACATATTCCCACATTCGCAAGTTTTGAAAACTGGCAGCAGTTTACAAAATACATGGAGGAAACATTAGGCACCATCCTACACATTGGAACATACAATTTGTCAGACCCCAACTGGTGGGACTGGTTAGTTTGGCCATTAGACACTAACAGGTGTCAGGCATGATTCCCAGGTAACACGAAGGGTTTTAAGATCAGTAGGCCTGACCTGTGTTCTGTGCAGTCTTACCACACCTGGTGGTGACCACATACAGAATTGGGAAGTTGTGGCTTGATTGACCAAAAACCTCAACACGGTCTCAGGTGAAGCAACGCTTGTGTCTTCTTTCTGATGACCTGGAACTACGGGACTTTTTATTATATCCTTACAGACCACGTCAAAAATGCTTCTTGTGTGCAATACATTGAGAAATGGAAAGTTTCTCTGCAGGAAGCTGCTGAAAGACTGCTTGAAATTGACACGGTCAGTTTAGAAAAAGCTGTAGTAGTTGGTTGACAATGGTATGAACACCTTATCCTCTAGAATGTACTCTCGGGGAACATAGTGTCATCGCAATAGGCATTATACAACAAGATATGCCTGCCTTACAACATGGACAGTCACAGCTTAGGCCTATTTTGTCGTTGAGCTTGATGCTTCAAAAACTACGTTCTGGCCATGTACTGTGGCAACATATTGATACCACAAGTCTGATGTTATGTAAGGTGGAAAGAGGAATACAAATATTCATGGCAAGTTAAAATTCAAGGTACACTATGTAACACATAGAAAAACTAGAGAAGTTACCTTTAACCGTTGTAGACACTCCGCCTGCAGATTAGATAATCCACTGGTATATCACACTGCCGATTTTAACATTCCATTTCCAGTACTGTCTACAATACCAGCAAGTGGTCAGATATGAAGCGTTGGGGGAAGGGTTTGTACACGAGTATTGGGAATTACCTTCACATTTTCAGTGTTGAAATAAGGAAACTGAAGGGTTTCTCAGCTGTTCCAATTGTGAGAAGGCTTTGAGTGTATCCTTAGTGTGCAAGAATGTTTTGCTTCATGGGCATGTAACGCTTCCATGGCAAACTTTATTTTGCTACTTTAAAGGTTCAACCAGCTGCTGTGATCCATCCAGCTTTCAGATTACTCTCTAATGGGAGTTATTTGATGCTTAATGTCCAAGGTTGCTGTAGCATGAAACCAGAGACTGCCTGTCTGGTGACAGTTTCTTCTGTAGTCACTTGTTGTACTGTTCCAGCTGCCTGTACAATTACGGAGGCAACAGTTTGGCCTTCAATACATCTTTCAAACGTGCATTTTGATGCATTGAGCAAACTGAAAGCCTTATTCTTTCAGAAAGATGTGGCCTTAACAACTGCAAAGGAGCTGTTTGATCTTCAAGTTACAAGGTCCTCTTCAGAGATACAGTCGCAACTACGCACTAACTCCCCACTACATTTTGGAGAGCTGGTGCACATCATTTTTATTATGTCTGATATGGTTGGAATAGCGCACTTTTTAGATTGAGCCTAGCAGCGCGCATGCACTGCTCTGGGAGGCTTCATGTTAATACTCTGTGTGGGTCTGACTCCTCCCACACATTGGATTGGCTTTTCTGTTTGTCTTTCAAGAATGAAAGCACGCAAATGGCAAAAGGTGGGTGCATGTCCCACCTCTTTTGAAACGTTCACTCCCACGGCATTTTGCCTTCGGGAGCGAGCAGCCACATGCAGGGCAGCAGCTGCAGTGTTTTTATATAGCTCACACTCTGAACTAAATTCCGTCAATGAGCCTCAGATTTGGTGCTTAGTCAAAGTAAAGCACAGTGAAGTAAGGATGATGGACATAGGGTCATTCAAGTTGGTCAAGTTTGGAAGCTTGAATTTTAATCCAGTTTCCTAGTCTTTTCCTCTTTTACCACCAAAGGTTCATAGTTTATGTTCAATTTTTTCACGATCTAAATTATTATAGTATGTTCAATATATTTATGTATGACGTGCTAATCCACTCTTAATATATTTGTGTAGTCTCTTCTTTAAAACCGTACTAAGTTAAGCATAACAGAAGGCAGAAATATAATTTTATGTTCATATCTCATCCTACACCAGACTTTAAATAAAAGTAACGAGGGATAGGGGTCAGCACCTCAATTGCTGCAAATTAATTAGAAAAACAAAGAGGAGAGTGACAGCCAGCAGGGGTTGTTCTTCAGCTACATGGCTTCAGGGGTGAACATGCAAATTTTAGATCAGATACAGACGCAGAGCTGAAAAGCACTATTTTGATTTCACCTGCTTTGCTGGGCTGCGTTTAATAACTGCTTTAGGGAGAGAAAGAGAAGTGCACATATTCTGACAACAGCTCTTCATGGGAGTACGACTTTCCCTGCTTTCTCCCATATGTGCTGTATTTCCTCGTTCCAGGATGCTCTTTCTTCCACCACCCCAGCTTATAATTACATGTGCCGGCAGGCACAACTTCACACTTTTACTTTTTTTCTGCTGATAGTGAACAATATCGGCAAAAAACAATGGAAAAACTGGTAGGTCTGCATTCACATCGAAAAGGCGAGACCTATTGGCTAAGCCAATGCTTGTTTAGACATATCGGTTCTTGGTTCGTTAGCATCTTCCAGACAGTTTTCAGAGTCATTACATCTTTTATACACTTCATGCTCTGAAGCGTTTCTGTAGGTCTTCCTCTTGTCCTGCTCCTGATGCCGGGACTGTGATTTGAATTTTTCTGCTACGCAATAGATGTCCCATTTCAAGAAAAGATGGAACAGGCACTACCACATGTGCTGATGTGCCCTTAATGCATGGTGCATTGCTTCGGTGCACCTTTGCTTCAAGAACTGAATGAGTATGGGTTCTTATTATTTCTGCCTGTTTGGCTACACTGCGAGCAGCCGTATTTCGATGTCTGCAGTGCACTTTCAATTGCGCTTTGGATTTGTACCTAGGAGTGCAATTGGTTGAGCCTTTGGACATAAATATACTGGTGGACCCCTTAAAGGTCCATTTGTATTGCTGGCCACTGCATATTTCATTGCGTCTCACCACATTTTACAAGCCTTCCTGGTATGCTTCTTCTCCTAGCGAATTGGATTTTGGCTCTGGTTCAGCTGATCTTCCATTGGCTGTGTTTACTCACACAGCAGGTGCTGTCGCAGCTGGATGGGAACAGATTTTCTCCATAAACCTGCTTCGAATTATGCCTTTGGGATCATCATCTGTATTTGTAGGGAACAGAGATGTTTTGCCTACCACTCCAAACTCATAAACATTTGGCTATTCCGTTATGTCGTATCTTTGAAATATGTCATCACACATAAAGAAGTAAGGACTTTTAGAATCACAATTATTTTTAGAGAAGAAATGCAAAGTGTAGCAAAGTGCAATGTTTTGTAAAAACTGCCCTCACCCACAACGAGTTGTGGCATGCTTCATTATAGGGCTGCTACGACAACTCTGAGATGACCAACGCTGGAGGTGGAGCAATACGGTGGGGAATACAATACAAACACACAGAAAAGGAAAAGGGCCCGGAAATGATAAGTGCAGATGGAAAGTCTAACACTAAGTAAGGGATATCCTCATAATAATTCTATGCCTGGATACATTTGTTAGGGTTAAAAGGTATCTCCCTACCAAAGGATGGTGGTGAGGTGAGTCTATTAAGCACCCTTCACCCATCCGTTCTGCGAAAAGGTCGACAAGTTTCTGCTGGATTGCGTGTCTCTCCCGGCTTTCGTCAGGACTCCCGGAACCCTATGCTAAATCCCTTTCAATCTGTATACAAGTTGCATAACTAATTACTCCACCTGTTACTAGTAAGAGTGGTGGGTATAGTAATCATACTCCTGTTAGGATCTGTAATCTGTTTACAAGCAAACTGCCTGCCTTGGCCCCTCCTTACTTCATCAAGTGTGGTGCGCCTCCGTATAGCTGTCCCTCCTGTTGCCATGTAGGTACCCAGACGCAGCCCTCATGGTGCTGCTTAAGAGGCTCTGCTTCCCGTGACATGTGCCGTGGGGGGTGAGTGGTGCCGTCATGATGCGTATGCATCTGAGCGCGCCACTGATGCTGGAACGGTGACCCTGTACGTCACTCTGGATGGTGGGCGATGACTGGTGGCGTCATGACGCGTATGTGACTGCATGAGTCACTGATGTTGGAACACTGACCCTGTAAGACGCTGTATATTGAGTTTATTCGAAAAGCGGTCATCACAGTGTGTAGAGCACCCAATAACCCCTTAAGAACCCTGGTATGGATCTATCTTGGTAAGAGATTGTAATCATTGCCAATGTGTAAAGATGTGTCAGGATGTATTAATATTTTTCCATTCATGGCCAATGACACTGGACCATTACGGAGCTGTGTGGCAGTCATGTTCAAATGCAGCAAAGTAGTGTTCAGCCATGTTGGACAAGAATGCACTATCCTACACGCGGCACGAAGCAAATACGTCTCTCACAGATAGACATTTTGAACCCATTAGAACTAATCCACTAATGATGAAACAAAGAATACTGAGTATGGGAAGTTGACACGAGGTACCCCCTAGCTCAGATCTGAGCTAATGGTGCTAACATGGCGTTATCAATCAGCTATCTGTATTTACTTTGATCTTATCAGTGAAGGCTCCAGTTGGGTTCTTGCACACTCATGGCCATTCCAAGGTGGTCCATGGAATATCATCATGGAGGCAACGTTCATGACTGCACAACCTGTACACACATTTTTGTTCTCGTAGAAACAGGACCCTGTTGGGGTCCCTCGTGTTGAGTGCGATATAGGGTTTATCTGGTACTGTCCAGTACAGATCACTCACCGTGTGTTTCATTTCTGCATAATGAGTAGTGAACCGTGTCATTGTCCTTTCACACCTGATATTACTTTGATGTTCTATTTTCCTCACTTTCACTTTCTGTGATGTCATCCCCACATATATTAGGTTGCATGGACATCTGATAATATATATAAGATTTGTTGCATTACAATTTGTATATTTGTCATTTGTCTTGTTCTCATGGGAAGCTAAGCCCCATGTTTACACTCTTGGTGTTTGCAGTGAGCCTACAGACATCACAGTCGCCACGTCTGGTATGCCCTGTCACATGAGAGGTATCCCACAGAGCTTGTTGCTCTTTCTGTATTACTGGACAAGGTCTTGAGGACTAGATGGTCCCTGATGTTAGGTCTCCTACTAAAGGAGAACCGTGGTTTATCCAGTTTTAAGCCATTAGAATTGAGTATTCGCCAATTCTTAAGAATGATGGGTTTCACATGTGTAGAGGCTGTATTAAATGTTGGCACACAAATTGCGTTTTTGTTAGTAGGTGTATCCACCTTTTCCAGGTGGGCCTCCCTATAGCAGTTCTGTGCTCTCTTCTGGGCCCTCCGACCGATTTTAGTGTGGTATTTCCTCCATTCCAGTTACACTGCTAAATTTACCACCTCCTTCTTGAAATCCTCACGGTTGGAGCAATTTCTCCGCAAGTGCAAAAATTGCCCTACAGGGAGGTTCTCCCTGAAAGATTTCAGATGGAAACTCTCAAAAAGCAGGAGCCCATTTCTGTTGGTGGGCTTATGGAAAACCTGTGTGGTCAGTTTGCCTCCATTAGGTATTATTTCCAGATCAAGGAATGGTAAGCATTTTTTAGTAATTGTGGAGGTGAAGTGTAAATAGTAATTCTGGCTGTTAAGCCATAGTAGAAAGTTCTTCACTGATTGCTCATCGCTCTTCCAAATGAAGATGATGACATCTATAAAACATCTCCGCATCCTAATGTTGGATGACCAAGGGCTTTCAGCAGTAAAAATGTATCTGTGTTCCAAGGTTGATACATGAAGACCTGCTAAGCTCGGCGCGAAGGCGCTGCCCATTGATGTCCCATGTGTTTGTAAGTAATAAGTCCCTTGGTACTCAAAAATGTTTTTAGTGAGCGCTATCTCAGCCAAGTGGATGATGAATGATGTAGGGGTGCAACAACCATTACTGAGCTTAAAGGATCTCCTCCACCACCCTGAGTGTTTTCCATTTGGGGTATATTGGTGTACAAGGATTCTATGTCCAAGCCCACCAGGAATTTCTCTTCTGGGTCAAAGTGATTATCTTTGAGTAGATTAAAGACATCGGTGGTGTCCATCAAATATGCCTCCCTGCTCTGTACTATAGGTTTGAAGAACAACACTTGAATGGGGTTTTTGGAGATTCAGATCTTTAAGGCGCGCTACCTCAATTATACGTTACAGGGTATAAATTGACACGTAGGTATGTAGTGCGTGAAGAGCAGGCGGAAAAACACCCTTAACCGTCTAAAAAGTCAAAGGACTAAGCACATATATACAGTTATGCTCTCGCTACTACAGTAAATTATCACACAAACAGTACAGTGACTGGTAGTTATTCAAAGAGACAGAAGCAGATTCTTTGGTGTGTTCTTGGTTACAGCAAGAAGATGGTTTATTTTCTCCAGACTCAAGGAATTTCATACAAAGCCAGCCGACACGTGTTTCGTCGTGTACAGTTGAGTCAACACGACTCTTCAGGGCTGATGATACAAGAATAACATATGCAGATTTAGTTATGCAGCTTGTCTTGGTCACATACTGCAAATGGTGACAAGGTGCAACCAACATGCAGTAGTGCCGTGCGTCTGGGTTGGCACATGGTGGTCGTGTATAGTGGTGAAGTCACATATTTAGGGGGTGTGTCACCCCAAGGCTGTGGGTGGTTGCCCTTGGGTGGCGGTGTACTGCCGTGAGGTCTTGTGGCATAACACTAAAGTTTGTGGTCACATCTAACTCATACACGGTGATCTTGCACTTAGAAGGATCGTGCAGGGGTGAGTCGATTGAGAGGTTAAAATTGGTGAGCTATTGTGTGGGGGTGTTGGTGAAGGACTGTAACGGTAGCCGGACGTGGTTATACACAGGGTGTTTGTAAGTGAATTGTAAAGGCAAGCCAAAAATTCCGTTACCGCGCAAAAAATAAAATAATAGTTCTAAAAGGAGAATATACTCTCTCTCGACCTTATGGCTCATTTACCTTCAGGCTCAGTACACTCTTGGTGCTTAGGTCTGGACTAGTATTTAAATGTTTGACGTTTATGTCAGAGAGAGACTGAAGGAGAAAGAAAACACAAAAGGGAAACATCAGGGAACACATTCTAAAAGGGCCATGACATCCATTTAGTAAAATAGATGGCTGAAAAGCATGTGGTATCCTTACCAATATTAATGAAAAGGTGACTCAATAGAAACTGTACGTTCTTTAAGGGTAGTCACGAAGAAAGCACTTGTGCCTAGGCAATCTGCCTTGTTGATTGCCAGAAATCTTCAACTTAGAGCACTCTGTTTAAACAAGGGGCAGTAAAAAGGAGAAAAGCGAAAATCAAGTTGGCTCCAAAACGCTATAAGCGTGTTATGGTGCGGTGCTTGAGAGATACACATTGCAACAAGTCTGCTGCCTAAAGAATTCTAAATGTACAAAATACCTGACTACTGGTGTGTGTCAGGCATAAACCGGGAGGGGATCCTTCTGGTCGGAAGCTCGCTAGAAACGGGTGCGTTTCTTGTCGGGTAATGCGCTGTAAAGTGAGAGGCAAGAGCACGAGTTAGCTCAAAAAAAAAGTGTCCGGTTCTGTAGGTTTCAGAACGTCCATTTGTGAAGGAATGAAAATAGCTCAAGGTCTGTCTGACCGCTTACCCGTAATCTGGTATCCCTCCTCCTAAGGTTCCCGGTCGCCGTCTCTCTGTACGGACACGTGACCGAATGGGAGGGGTCGTTTTGTAAGACAAAATAGACATCAGGGATGTCCAAATGTCGATGACGTTAGAGTAAAGGAGTTCGCCATCTTAGAGTGGTAAGGTTACATGGCGAAAGAATGTATTTACATCAAGGCACCCACAGTATGTGAAACTCTTTGGGAACCATATCTAGATCCTCAGAGTGAGAAATGTTGCAGATGTGGCTGGTTGGGGCGCGCGAATGCTAAGGATCTCAGAGTGTTGAAAAATTAAAATAAAAATAAAATTAAAATTGCAAATCCGGATCGTGGTCACATGGAAAAGGTACATGGAGAAGTACACCGGCAGAGAGGTGTAACTGTTTTTAAGGTAGGGGGCGCATCATAGAGATGGATATGGGTGTATATATTACGAACACTGAGAAACGAGTGCGGTAAAAGAGCGTGAATTATAGTGATCTAAGTGATTAAATCGACGCATGCTCAGTGTAGCCTGGTGTGCTAAACTTATTGATTTCAAAAAAATTATTATGATGGCCTCTAAAGTGAAGGTGCCCGACTGTCACCGTTAGTTCGTGAGCACATTATTATTTCACATAATTCTGAAAACAGTTACAGTCTTATTCCTTACATGATATGGTTACTTCACAGAGATATACATTGGTGTCGGTACAAGAATATTACATGGTATAGCGACTGCTGAGATCATATGTTACAAACAGTTGGTATTGTAACTTCTCTTCCTAGTACCTAGTAAGCATGTCTAGCAGTGTCTATGTTTGGCACTGTGAGTACCTGGCTGATCATACATCAAAAATTAAAAATTCAATCGGTCTTCCTGAAAGAAGGCTCCCCCGGACGGCTAGCTAGTCGCCCAAGAAGAATTGAAGCTCAGAATCATAGTTGAGCCCCCGTTCCACGCATTGCAAACGCATGATCCAGGTAGCCTCCCTACGTCTGAGTTTCAGTTCGCGGTTGCCCCCTCTGATGTCGAGGGGAATCACATCTATCCCGAAGACACGTACTTTGATATCATCCCCCAGTGGTTGACATTCCGCTACATGCAATGCTACCGGGTATTTGGGGTCTCTCCTTTGTATGGCTCTTATGTGTTCAGAAATTCTTTCTTTAAACGTCCTGATGGTGCTGCCCACATAGAACTTGCCACATTGGCATTCAATAATGTATACCACAAATTTAGTCAGACAGTTGATGTTGTGTTTGATTTTGTAGGTGGCACCATCAGGGCCTGTAAAGGTTTTCGTACCGTGTTTGCCCCAGAAACACATGGAGCAAAACCCACATTTGTGGAAACCAAGACCTCGTGTTGATAACCAGTCCCTTCCTGCTGTGTTGTGGGGGACTGTGGGGCTCAATTTGTTTCTCAGGGTAAAGCCCTTTCTGTATGTGATAGATGGTCTGTTTGGAAGAAATTCTTTAAGAACAGGATCATCTGTTAAGATTTTCCAATGTTTGTTGAAACTCTTTTTGACGTGATAGTTGAGTGCATTGAATTCTGTGATGAGTCTAATCTGTTGATTGGAGGGCTCAACCTCCGTGCGTGTCTTCAGGCAATCTGGTCTAGGGATGACTCTGGTTTTTCGTTCTGCTTTCAGGAGGGATGAGCTCGAGTACCCTCTCATGTGAAACCTGTTTTTCATGCTCATGATGCAGTTGTCGAATTCCATTACTTCACTGCAGTTACGTTTAGCCCTTAAAAATTCTCCATATGGGATAGAACGTAGCTGGTGCTCTGGGTGAAAGCTAGAAGCATGGAGAATAGAGTTACAGGCAGTTGGTTTCCTGAAAAGTCTAGAATGCAATTGGTTGTCTTTCACATAGAATTCAAGATCTAAGAATTCAATACTGGTAAGGCTGTGGCGCATAGTAAAGCTGATCTCCCACAAATTGTTGTTCAGATATTCAAAAAAAGAATGAAGAAGTTCCTCAGATCCTGACCACAAGAGGAAACAGTCGTCAATGTATCGCCCCCAGTACACTATGGAGTCGATGTATGGTCTGCCTGAGGTGCCCCAGATTAAGTCAGCTTCCAATGCCCCCATGAAGAGATTAGCAAAGGAGGGTGAAAATTTCGAGCCCATGGCTACTCCCTTCTTCTGTCTATACCAGTTCCGATCAAAGATGAAAAAGTTGTTTTCTAAGATGATCTTCATCATGTGTATCAACATGTTGGTATGTGCCCATAATGAGGCTGGTCTGTTTGAAAGAAGTTTGGTAATGGCATTGATACCTATTTCAGGATTGATGCTGGTGTACAGAGACACCACATCCAAGGTTACCAGTCTGGTATCCTGTCGCCACTCCAGGTCAGACATGATGTTTAGAATGTGTTTCGAGTCTTGTATGAATGACGGGAGATTCTTGACTAGAGGTCCCAAAAAAAGATCCACATATTCTGCGATTCGTTCGGTGGGGCCCCCAATCCCCGATACTATCGGTCTGCCTGGTGGAAAAGGTAGGTTCTTGTGAACTTTGGGTAAAGTATAAAGCCACGGATACGTGGGTCTAAAGACTTTGAGATACATGTACTCATTGTCATCCAGTAGACCAGATTGTTTCCAGTTCAATAGGAGTCCATTTAATAGTATAGTAAGTGGACCCATTGGGTTATGGTTAATTGGCTCATAGCAAGAGTCGACACTGAGTTGGCCAAGGACCTCACTGTTGTAATCAGTCAGATCCATGACCACCACATTGCCCCCTTTGTCCGCTTCCCTGATGATAATGTTTTGGTTGTCGCTAAGAGTAGAGAGTGCTAACCGTTCCCCCTTGGTCAGGTTGTCTCTATACTTAAATTTGGTGTTCAAGTTTCTGATGTTGGTACTATTTAGATCCTCAAGGACGTGTCTGTGGAATTTGTCAATATTATTGCCTCCCGCCAGTGTCGGAGTCCATTTGGATCTGCTCTTGAGGCCACTCGTAATACTATAGTCGGTCTCGACATCAAGCTCCTCAAGGAGCCTTTCCATTTCGAGTGGACTATCTTCCCTGTCTGTCAAAGAAAGAAGCAGGTGTGTGTTTTGCACATCTTTAATGGTCAAAGATACATTGTCAAATACATTAGGAATTTGTCTAGGCTGTTTCTGCAACTCTTGTGATCCAGCAAAATGTTTCTTAAGTTAAAGATTACGTATGAACTTGAAAACATCTATTTTGGTTTGGCATATGTCACCAGTGGCATAGGGATTGAAGTTCAAACCTCTGCTGAGTAAGGAAATCATATTGGGTGTCAAATGAAGTGAGGAAAGGTTAATGACTTGTACTGTGTCAATTGGTGTAATTAGTTCCTCTGTGTTCCTGACCTCAATTTCCTGCGATATTCCTCGCTTGTCCCTGCGTTTCCCCCTGTGGGGTTTGGGTCTACAGCGGCCCTTGGTGGCTGAGCCCTGTGGCCTCTCCTTACTCTTTGCATCTCTAAAAAAAAAGGTTGAGTTATTAGGTTCTGTATTAGCCAGAATCTCGTTCTCTATGTCGCTGAGTCCAGTAGAGCTCAGAGAGGTGGTGCTGGAATTGGCAGAATTGGTGGTGGTGGACCTGCCAGTCTGTGATCCTGCCTTTGGTTTTGGAATCAGGGAATCATACTTGCGATCAAAAGTGTAGATCCTGCCATTTTTGTAGTCTGCCTCATCCCTTTTGATTTGACGTGCTTTCCTACTCTGGATTTCGGATTGATGTTTGAGAAGAATCTCATCCAGTAGGGTGTAATTCTTCACCGTGGCCTCAGGTTTGTTCAAGTCTTTGATCTCTTGTTCTACAACAGAGATTTCTGATTGTAGTAGGGCGGTCTTTCGATCAGCACTCTCAATAAGAATATCTATTAGTGTAATAGAGTTCTGATTCAGTGAGTCTTCCCATTTAATCATGAGATCTCGGTCCAGATCATCATAAGTTGGGAAGATGTTGGATCGTAGACCTCTGGGAACTAATTTAAGTTTTAAATAGTGTTTCAGGGTTGCTCCGTCCCACCAACGGGAGTTTTCCTGTTTCTTTAGTTTTTCAAGTTTAAAGAACTTGTCTCTAAGACCCTCTATGCGTGCAGGACCTGCCGTGGCAGAAGCCTGGTGTGTGGGCATGCCTTTGGCCAGGTTCTCAAAGAGATCTGCCGCTGCTTTGTCTCTGTCCATGGTGTGATGGACAGATATGTGTATACAGTTAAGGTCTGGTGGTTTGAAATGTAACGTGGAGGCGCCCAATCTGCAAAATAGAGAAACACTTGAATGGGGTTTTTGGAGATTCAGATCTTTAAGGCGCGCTACCTCAATTATACGTTACAGGGTATAAATTGACACGTAGGTATGTAGTGCGTGAAGAGCAGGCGGAAAAACACCCTTAACCGTCTAAAAAGTCAAAGGACTAAGCACATATATACAGTTATGCTCTCGCTACTACAGTAAATTATCACACAAACAGTACAGTGACTGGTAGTTATTCAAAGAGACAGAAGCAGATTCTTTGGTGTGTTCTTGGTTACAGCAAGAAGATGGTTTATTTTCTCCAGACTCAAGGAATTTCATACAAAGCCAGCCGACACGTGTTTCGTCGTGTACAGTTGAGTCAACACGACTCTTCAGGGCTGATGATACAAGAATAACATATGCAGATTTAGTTATGCAGCTTGTCTTGGTCACATACTGCAAATGGTGACAAGGTGCAACCAACATGCAGTAGTGCCGTGCGTCTGGGTTGGCACATGGTGGTCGTGTATAGTGGTGAAGTCACATATTTAGGGGGTGTGTCACCCCAAGGCTGTGGGTGGTTGCCCTTGGGTGGCGGTGTACTGCCGTGAGGTCTTGTGGCATAACACTAAAGTTTGTGGTCACATCTAACTCATACACGGTGATCTTGCACTTAGAAGGATCGTGCAGGGGTGAGTCGATTGAGAGGTTAAAATTGGTGAGCTATTGTGTGGGGGTGTTGGTGAAGGACTGTAACGGTAGCCGGACGTGGTTATACACAGGGTGTTTGTAAGTGAATTGTAAAGGCAAGCCAAAAATTCCGTTACCGCGCAAAAAATAAAATAATAGTTCTAAAAGGAGAATATACTCTCTCTCGACCTTATGGCTCATTTACCTTCAGGCTCAGTACACTCTTGGTGCTTAGGTCTGGACTAGTATTTAAATGTTTGACGTTTATGTCAGAGAGAGACTGAAGGAGAAAGAAAACACAAAAGGGAAACATCAGGGAACACATTCTAAAAGGGCCATGACATCCATTTAGTAAAATAGATGGCTGAAAAGCATGTGGTATCCTTACCAATATTAATGAAAAGGTGACTCAATAGAAACTGTACGTTCTTTAAGGGTAGTCACGAAGAAAGCACTTGTGCCTAGGCAATCTGCCTTGTTGATTGCCAGAAATCTTCAACTTAGAGCACTCTGTTTAAACAAGGGGCAGTAAAAAGGAGAAAAGCGAAAATCAAGTTGGCTCCAAAACGCTATAAGCGTGTTATGGTGCGGTGCTTGAGAGATACACATTGCAACAAGTCTGCTGCCTAAAGAATTCTAAATGTACAAAATACCTGACTACTGGTGTGTGTCAGGCATAAACCGGGAGGGGATCCTTCTGGTCGGAAGCTCGCTAGAAACGGGTGCGTTTCTTGTCGGGTAATGCGCTGTAAAGTGAGAGGCAAGAGCACGAGTTAGCTCAAAAAAAAAGTGTCCGGTTCTGTAGGTTTCAGAACGTACATTTGTGAAGGAATGAAAATAGCTCAAGGTCTGTCTGACCGCTTACCCGTAATCTGGTATCCCTCCTCCTAAGGTTCCCGGTCGCCGTCTCTCTGTACGGACACGTGACCGAATGGGAGGGGTCGTTTTGTAAGACAAAATAGACATCAGGGATGTCCAAATGTCGATGACGTTAGAGTAAAGGAGTTCGCCATCTTAGAGTGGTAAGGTTACATGGCGAAAGAATGTATTTACATCAAGGCACCCACAGTATGTGAAACTCTTTGGGAACCATATCTAGATCCTCAGAGTGAGAAATGTTGCAGATGTGGCTGGTTGGGGCGCGCGAATGCTAAGGATCTCAGAGTGTTGAAAAATTAAAATAAAAATAAAATTAAAATTGCAAATCCGGATCGTGGTCACATGGAAAAGGTACATGGAGAAGTACACCGGCAGAGAGGTGTAACTGTTTTTAAGGTAGGGGGCGCATCATAGAGATGGATATGGGTGTATATATTACGAACACTGAGAAACGAGTGCGGTAAAAGAGCGTGAATTATAGTGATCTAAGTGATTAAATCGACGCATGCTCAGTGTAGCCTGGTGTGCTAAACTTATTGATTTCAAAAAAATTATTATGATGGCCTCTAAAGTGAAGGTGCCCGACTGTCACCGTTAGTTCGTGAGCACATTATTATTTCACATAATTCTGAAAACAGTTACAGTCTTATTCCTTACATGATATGGTTACTTCACAGAGATATACATTGGTGTCGGTACAAGAATATTACATGGTATAGCGACTGCTGAGATCATATGTTACAAACAGTTGGTATTGTAACTTCTCTTCCTAGTACCTAGTAAGCATGTCTAGCAGTGTCTATGTTTGGCACTGTGAGTACCTGGCTGATCATACATCAAAAATTAAAAATTCAATCGGTCTTCCTGAAAGAAGGCTCCCCCGGACGGCTAGCTAGTCGCCCAAGAAGAATTGAAGCTCAGAATCATAGTTGAGCCCCCGTTCCACGCATTGCAAACGCATGATCCAGGTAGCCTCCCTACGTCTGAGTTTCAGTTCGCGGTTGCCCCCTCTGATGTCGAGGGGAATCACATCTATCCCGAAGACACGTACTTTGATATCATCCCCCAGTGGTTGACATTCCGCTACATGCAATGCTACCGGGTATTTGGGGTCTCTCCTTTGTATGGCTCTTATGTGTTCAGAAATTCTTTCTTTAAACGTCCTGATGGTGCTGCCCACATAGAACTTGCCACATTGGCATTCAATAATGTATACCACAAATTTAGTCAGACAGTTGATGTTGTGTTTGATTTTGTAGGTGGCACCATCAGGGCCTGTAAAGGTTTTCGTACCGTGTTTGCCCCAGATACACATGGAGCAAAACCCACATTTGTGGAAACCAAGACCTCGTGTTGATAACCAGTCCCTTCCTGCTGTGTTGTGGGGGACTGTGGGGCTCAATTTGTTTCTCAGGGTAAAGCCCTTTCTGTATGTGATAGATGGTCTGTTTGGAAGAAATTCTTTAAGAACAGGATCATCTGTTAAGATTTTCCAATGTTTGTTGAAACTCTTTTTGACGTGATAGTTGAGTGCATTGAATTCTGTGATGAGTCTAATCTGTTGATTGGAGGGCTCAACCTCCGTGCGTGTCTTCAGGCAATCTGGTCTAGGGATGACTCTGGTTTTTCGTTCTGCTTTCAGGAGGGATGAGCTCGAGTACCCTCTCATGTGAAACCTGTTTTTCATGCTCATGATGCAGTTGTCGAATTCCATTACTTCACTGCAGTTACGTTTAGCCCTTAAAAATTCTCCATATGGGATAGAACGTAGCTGGTGCTCTGGGTGAAAGCTAGAAGCATGGAGAATAGAGTTACAGGCAGTTGGTTTCCTGAAAAGTCTAGAATGCAATTGGTTGTCTTTCACATAGAATTCAAGATCTAAGAATTCAATACTGGTAAGGCTGTGGCGCATAGTAAAGCTGATCTCCCACAAATTGTTGTTCAGATATTCAAAAAAAGAATGAAGAAGTTCCTCAGATCCTGACCACAAGAGGAAACAGTCGTCAATGTATCGCCCCCAGTACACTATGGAGTCGATGTATGGTCTGCCTGAGGTGCCCCAGATTAAGTCAGCTTCCAATGCCCCCATGAAGAGATTAGCAAAGGAGGGTGAAAATTTCGAGCCCATGGCTACTCCCTTCTTCTGTCTATACCAGTTCCGATCAAAGATGAAAAAGTTGTTTTCTAAGATGATCTTCATCATGTGTATCAACATGTTGGTATGTGCCCATAATGAGGCTGGTCTGTTTGAAAGAAGTTTGGTAATGGCATTGATACCTATTTCAGGATTGATGCTGGTGTACAGAGACACCACATCCAAGGTTACCAGTCTGGTATCCTGTCGCCACTCCAGGTCAGACATGATGTTTAGAATGTGTTTCGAGTCTTGTATGAATGACGGGAGATTCTTGACTAGAGGTCCCAAAAAAAGATCCACATATTCTGCGATTCGTTCGGTGGGGCCCCCAATCCCCGATACTATCGGTCTGCCTGGTGGAAAAGGTAGGTTCTTGTGAACTTTGGGTAAAGTATAAAGCCACGGATACGTGGGTCTAAAGACTTTGAGATACATGTACTCATTGTCATCCAGTAGACCAGATTGTTTCCAGTTCAATAGGAGTCCATTTAATAGTATAGTAAGTGGACCCATTGGGTTATGGTTAATTGGCTCATAGCAAGAGTCGACACTGAGTTGGCCAAGGACCTCACTGTTGTAATCAGTCAGATCCATGACCACCACATTGCCCCCTTTGTCCGCTTCCCTGATGATAATGTTTTGGTTGTCGCTAAGAGTAGAGAGTGCTAACCGTTCCCCCTTGGTCAGGTTGTCTCTATACTTAAATTTGGTGTTCAAGTTTCTGATGTTGGTACTATTTAGATCCTCAAGGACGTGTCTGTGGAATTTGTCAATATTATTGCCTCCCGCCAGTGTCGGAGTCCATTTGGATCTGCTCTTGAGGCCACTCGTAATACTATAGTCGGTCTCGACATCAAGCTCCTCAAGGAGCCTTTCCATTTCGAGTGGACTATCTTCCCTGTCTGTCAAAGAAAGAAGCAGGTGTGTGTTTTGCACATCTTTAATGGTCAAAGATACATTGTCAAATACATTAGGAATTTGTCTAGGCTGTTTCTGCAACTCTTGTGATCCAGCAAAATGTTTCTTAAGTTTAAGATTACGTATGAACTTGAAAACATCTATTTTGGTTTGGCATATGTCACCAGTGGCATAGGGATTGAAGTTCAAACCTCTGCTGAGTAAGGAAATCATATCGGGTGTCAAATGAAGTGAGGAAAGGTTAATGACTTGTACTGTGTCAATTGGTGTAATTAGTTCCTCTGTGTTCCTGACCTCAATTTCCTGCGATATTCCTCGCTTGTCCCTGCGTTTCCCCCTGTGGGGTTTGGGTCTACAGCGGCCCTTGGTGGCTGAGCCCTGTGGCCTCTCCTTACTCTTTGCATCTCTAAAAAAAAAGGTTGAGTTATTAGGTTCTGTATTAGCCAGAATCTCGTTCTCTATGTCGCTGAGTCCAGTAGAGCTCAGAGAGGTGGTGCTGGAATTGGCAGAATTGGTGGTGGTGGACCTGCCAGTCTGTGATCCTGCCTTTGGTTTTGGAATCAGGGAATCATACTTGCGATCAAAAGTGTAGATCCTGCCATTTTTGTAGTCTGCCTCATCCCTTTTGATTTGACGTGCTTTCCTACTCTGGATTTCGGATTGATGTTTGAGAAGAATCTCATCCAGTAGGGTGTAATTCTTCACCGTGGCCTCAGGTTTGTTCAAGTCTTTGATCTCTTGTTCTACAACAGAGATTTCTGATTGTAGTAGGGCGGTCTTTCGATCAGCACTCTCAATAAGAATATCTATTAGTGTAATAGAGTTCTGATTCAGTGAGTCTTCCCATTTAATCATGAGATCTCGGTCCAGATCATCATAAGTTGGGAAGATGTTGGATCGTAGACCTCTGGGAACTAATTTAAGTTTTAAATAGTGTTTCAGGGTTGCTCCGTCCCACCAACGGGAGTTTTCCTGTTTCTTTAGTTTTTCAAGTTTAAAGAACTTGTCTCTAAGACCCTCTATGCGTGCAGGACCTGCCGTGGCAGAAGCCTGGTGTGTGGGCATGCCTTTGGCCAGGTTCTCAAAGAGATCTGCCGCTGCTTTGTCTCTGTCCATGGTGTGATGGACAGATATGTGTATACAGTTAAGGTCTGGTGGTTTTAGGCAGCAGACTTGTTGCAATGTGTATCTCTCAAGCACCGCACCATAACACGCTTATAGCGTTTTGGAGCCAACTTGATTTTCGCTTTTCTCCTTTTTACTGCCCCTTGTTTAAACAGAGTGCTCTAAGTTGAAGATTTCTGGCAATCAACAAGGCAGATTGCCTAGGCACAAGTGCTTTCTTCGTGACTACCCTTAAAGAACGTACAGTTTCTATTGAGTCACCTTTTCATTAATATTGGTAAGGATACCACATGCTTTTCAGCCATCTATTTTACTAAATGGATGTCATGGCCCTTTTAGAATGTGTTCCCTGATGTTTCCCTTTTGTGTTTTCTTTCTCCTTCAGTCTCTCTCTGACATAAACGTCAAACATTTAAATACTAGTCCAGACCTAAACACCAAGAGTGTACTGAGCCTGAAGGTAAATGAGCCATAAGGTCGAGAGAGAGTATATTCTCCTTTTAGAACTATTATTTTATTTTTTGCGCGGTAACGGAATTTTTGGCTTGCCTTTACAATTCACTTACAAACACCCTGTGTATAACCACGTCCGGCTACCGTTACAGTCCTTCACCAACACCCCCACACAATAGCTCACCAATTTTAACCTCTCAATCGACTCACCCCTGCACGATCCTTCTAAGTGCAAGATCACCGTGTATGAGTTAGATGTGACCACAAACTTTAGTGTTATGCCACAAGACCTCACGGCAGTACACCGCCACCCAAGGGCAACCACCCACAGCCTTGGGGTGACACACCCCCTAAATATGTGACTTCACCACTATACACGACCACCATGTGCCAACCCAGACGCACGGCACTACTGCATGTTGGTTGCACCTTGTCACCATTTGCAGTATGTGACCAAGACAAGCTGCATAACTAAATCTGCATATGTTATTCTTGTATCATCAGCCCTGAAGAGTCGTGTTGACTAAACTGTACACGACGAAACACGTGTCGGCTGGCTTTGTATGAAATTCCTTGAGTCTGGAGAAAATAAACCATCTTCTTGCTGTAACCAAGAACACACCAAAGAATCTGCTTCTGTCTCTTTGAATAACTACCAGTCACTGTACTGTTTGTGTGATAATTTACTGTAGTAGCGAGAGCATAACTGTATATATGTGCTTAGTCCTTTGACTTTTTAGACGGTTAAGGGTGTTTTTCCGCCTGCTCTTCACGCACTACATACCTACGTGTCAATTTATACCCTGTAACGTATAATTGAGGTAGCGCGCCTTAAAGATCTGAATCTCCAAAAACCCCATTCAAGTGTTTCTCTATTTTGCAGATTGGGCGCCTCCACGTTACATTTCAAACCACCAGACCTTAACTGTATACACATATCTGTCCATCACACCATGGACAGAGACAAAGCAGCGGCAGATCTCTTTGAGAACCTGGCCAAAGGCATGCCCACACACCAGGCTTCTGACACGGCAGGTCCTGCACGCATAGAGGGTCTTAGAGACAAGTTCTTTAAACTTGAAAAACTAAAGAAACAGGAAAACTCCCGTTGGTGGGACGGAGCAACCCTGAAACACTATTTAAAACTTAAATTAGTTCCCAGAGGTCTACGATCCAACATCTTCCCAACTTATGATGATCTGGACCGAGATCTCATGATTAAATGGGAAGACTCACTGAATCAGAACTCTATTACACTAATAGATATTCTTATTGAGAGTGCTGATCGAAAGACCGCCCTACTACAATCAGAAATCTCTGTTGTAGAACAAGAGATCAAAGACTTGAACAAACCTGAGGCCACGGTGAAGAATTACACCCTACTGGATGAGATTCTTCTCAAACATCAATCCGAAATCCAGAGTAGGAAAGCACGTCAAATCAAAAGGGATGAGGCAGACTACAAAAATGGCAGGATCTACACTTTTGATCGCAAGTATGATTCCCTGATTCCAAAACCAAAGGCAGGATCACAGACTGGCAGGTCCACCACCACCAATTCTACCAATTCCAGCACCACCTCTCTGAGCTCTACTGGACTCAGCGACATAGAGAACGAGATTCTGGCTAATACAGAACCTAATAACTCAACCTTTTTTTTTTTAGAGATGCAAAGAGTAAGGAGAGGCCACAGGGCTCAGCCACCAAGGGCCGCTGTAGACCCAAACCCCACAGGGGGAAACGCAGGGACAAGCGAGGAATATCGCAGGAAATTGAGGTCAGGAACACAGAGGAACTAATTACACCAATTGACACAGTACAAGTCATTAACCTTTCCTCACTTCATTTGACACCCGATATGATTTCCTTACTCAGCAGAGGTTTGAACTTCAATCCCTATGCCACTGGTGACATATGCCAAACCAAAATAGATGTTTTCAAGTTCATACGTAATCTTTAACTTAAGAAACATTTTGCTGGATCACAAGAGTTGCAGAAACAGCCTAGACAAATTCCTAATGTATTTGACAATGTATCTTTGACCATTAAAGATGTGCAAAACACACACCTGCTTCTTTCTTTGACAGACAGGGAAGATAGTCCACTCGAAATGGAAAGGCTCCTTGAGGAGCTTGATGTCGAGACCGACTATAGTATTACGAGTGGCCTCAAGAGCAGATCCAAATGGACTCCGACACTGGCGGGAGGCAATAATATTGACAAATTCCACAGACACGTCCTTGAGGATCTAAATAGTACCAACATCAGAAACTTGAACACCAAATTTAAGTATAGAGACAACCTGACCAAGGGGGAACGGTTAGCACTCTCTACTCTTAGCGACAACCAAAACATTATCATCAGGGAAGCGGACAAAGGGGGCAATGTGGTGGTCATGGATCTGACTGATTACAACAGTGAGGTCCTTGGCCAACTCAGTGTCGACTCTTGCTATGAGCCAATTAACCATAACCCAATGGGTCCACTTACTATACTATTAAATGGACTCCTATTGAACTGGAAACAATCTGGTCTACTGGATGACAATGAGTACATGTATCTCAAAGTCTTTAGACCCACGTATCCGTGGCTTTATACTTTACCCAAAGTTCACAAGAACCTACCTTTTCCACCAGGCAGACCGATAGTATCGGGGATTGGGGGCCCCACCGAACGAATCGCAGAATATGTGGATCTTTTTTTGGGACCTCTAGTCAAGAATCTCCCGTCATTCATACAAGACTCGAAACACATTCTAAACATCATGTCTGACCTGGAGTGGCGACAGGATACCAGACTGGTAACCTTGGATGTGGTGTCT
Source organism: Lissotriton helveticus (assembly GCF_964261635.1). Lineage (NCBI taxonomy): Eukaryota > Metazoa > Chordata > Amphibia > Caudata > Salamandridae > Lissotriton > Lissotriton helveticus. Next base: position 435,135 of record NW_027611854.1, read on the forward strand.
CTGTACACCAGCATCAATCCTGAAATAGGTATCAATGCCATTACCAAACTTCTTTCAAACAGACCAGCCTCATTATGGGCACATACCAACATGTTGATACACATGATGAAGATCATCTTAGAAAACAACTTTTTCATCTTTGATCGGAACTGGTATAGACAGAAGAAGGGAGTAGCCATGGGCTCGAAATTTTCACCCTCCTTTGCTAATCTCTTCATGGGGGCATTGGAAGCTGACTTAATCTGGGGCACCTCAGGCAGACCATACATCGACTCCATAGTGTACTGGGGGCGATACATTGACGACTGTTTCCTCTTGTGGTCAGGATCTGAGGAACTTCTTCATTCTTTTTTTGAATATCTGAACAACAATTTGTGGGAGATCAGCTTTACTATGCGCCACAGCCTTACCAGTATTGAATTCTTAGATCTTGAATTCTATGTGAAAGACAACCAATTGCATTCTAGACTTTTCAGGAAACCAACTGCCTGTAACTCTATTCTCCATGCTTCTAGCTTTCACCCAGAGCACCAGCTACGTTCTATCCCATATGGAGAATTTTTAAGGGCTAAACGTAACTGCAGTGAAGTAATGGAATTCGACAACTGCATCATGAGCATGAAAAACAGGTTTCACATGAGAGGGTACTCGAGCTCATCCCTCCTGAAAGCAGAACGAAAAACCAGAGTCATCCCTAGACCAGATTGCCTGAAGACACGCACGGAGGTTGAGCCCTCCAATCAACAGATTAGACTCATCACAGAATTCAATGCACTCAACTATCACGTCAAAAAGAGTTTCAACAAACATTGGAAAATCTTAACAGATGATCCTGTTCTTAAAGAATTTCTTCCAAACAGACCATCTATCACATACAGAAAGGGCTTTACCCTGAGAAACAAATTGAGCCCCACAGTCCCCCACAACACAGCAGGAAGGGACTGGTTATCAACACGAGGTCTTGGTTTCCACAAATGTGGGTTTTGCTCCATGTGTATCTGGGGCAAACACGGTACGAAAACCTTTACAGGCCCTGATGGTGCCACCTACAAAATCAAACACAACATCAACTGTCTGACTAAATTTGTGGTATACATTATTGAATGCCAATGTGGCAAGTTCTATGTGGGCAGCACCATCAGGACGTTTAAAGAAAGAATTTCTGAACACATAAGAGCCATACAAAGGAGAGACCCCAAATACCCGGTAGCATTGCATGTAGCGGAATGTCAACCACTGGGGGATGATATCAAAGTACGTGTCTTCGGGATAGATGTGATTCCCCTCGACATCAGAGGGGGCAACCGCGAACTGAAACTCAGACGTAGGGAGGCTACCTGGATCATGCGTTTGCAATGCGTGGAACGGGGGCTCAACTATGATTCTGAGCTTCAATTCTTCTTGGGCGACTAGCTAGCCGTCCGGGGGAGCCTTCTTTCAGGAAGACCGATTGAATTTTTAATTTTTGATGTATGATCAGCCAGGTACTCACAGTGCCAAACATAGACACTGCTAGACATGCTTACTAGGTACTAGGAAGAGAAGTTACAATACCAACTGTTTGTAACATATGATCTCAGCAGTCGCTATACCATGTAATATTCTTGTACCGACACCAATGTATATCTCTGTGAAGTAACCATATCATGTAAGGAATAAGACTGTAACTGTTTTCAGAATTATGTGAAATAATAATGTGCTCACGAACTAACGGTGACAGTCGGGCACCTTCACTTTAGAGGCCATCATAATAATTTTTTTGAAATCAATAAGTTTAGCACACCAGGCTACACTGAGCATGCGTCGATTTAATCACTTAGATCACTATAATTCACGCTCTTTTACCGCACTCGTTTCTCAGTGTTCGTAATATATACACCCATATCCATCTCTATGATGCGCCCCCTACCTTAAAAACAGTTACACCTCTCTGCCGGTGTACTTCTCCATGTACCTTTTCCATGTGACCACGATCCGGATTTGCAATTTTAATTTTATTTTTATTTTAATTTTTCAACACTCTGAGATCCTTAGCATTCGCGCGCCCCAACCAGCCACATCTGCAACATTTCTCACTCTGAGGATCTAGATATGGTTCCCAAAGAGTTTCACATACTGTGGGTGCCTTGATGTAAATACATTCTTTCGCCATGTAACCTTACCACTCTAAGATGGCGAACTCCTTTACTCTAACGTCATCGACATTTGGACATCCCTGATGTCTATTTTGTCTTACAAAACGACCCCTCCCATTCGGTCACGTGTCCGTACAGAGAGACGGCGACCGGGAACCTTAGGAGGAGGGATACCAGATTACGGGTAAGCGGTCAGACAGACCTTGAGCTATTTTCATTCCTTCACAAATGTACGTTCTGAAACCTACAGAACCGGACACTTTTTTTTTGAGCTAACTTGTGCTCTTGCCTCTCACTTTACAGCGCATTACCCGACAAGAAACGCACCCGTTTCTAGCGAGCTTCCGACCAGAAGGATCCCCTCCCGGTTTATGCCTGACACACACCAGTAGTCAGGTATTTTGTACATTTAGAATTCTTTAGGCAGCAGACTTGTTGCAATGTGTATCTCTCAAGCACCGCACCATAACACGCTTATAGCGTTTTGGAGCCAACTTGATTTTCGCTTTTCTCCTTTTTACTGCCCCTTGTTTAAACAGAGTGCTCTAAGTTGAAGATTTCTGGCAATCAACAAGGCAGATTGCCTAGGCACAAGTGCTTTCTTCGTGACTACCCTTAAAGAACGTACAGTTTCTATTGAGTCACCTTTTCATTAATATTGGTAAGGATACCACATGCTTTTCAGCCATCTATTTTACTAAATGGATGTCATGGCCCTTTTAGAATGTGTTCCCTGATGTTTCCCTTTTGTGTTTTCTTTCTCCTTCAGTCTCTCTCTGACATAAACGTCAAACATTTAAATACTAGTCCAGACCTAAGCACCAAGAGTGTACTGAGCCTGAAGGTAAATGAGCCATAAGGTCGAGAGAGAGTATATTCTCCTTTTAGAACTATTATTTTATTTTTTGCGCGGTAACGGAATTTTTGGCTTGCCTTTACAATTCACTTACAAACACCCTGTGTATAACCACGTCCGGCTACCGTTACAGTCCTTCACCAACACCCCCACACAATAGCTCACCAATTTTAACCTCTCAATCGACTCACCCCTGCACGATCCTTCTAAGTGCAAGATCACCGTGTATGAGTTAGATGTGACCACAAACTTTAGTGTTATGCCACAAGACCTCACGGCAGTACACCGCCACCCAAGGGCAACCACCCACAGCCTTGGGGTGACACACCCCCTAAATATGTGACTTCACCACTATACACGACCACCATGTGCCAACCCAGACGCACGGCACTACTGCATGTTGGTTGCACCTTGTCACCATTTGCAGTATGTGACCAAGACAAGCTGCATAACTAAATCTGCATATGTTATTCTTGTATCATCAGCCCTGAAGAGTCGTGTTGACTCAACTGTACACGACGAAACACGTGTCGGCTGGCTTTGTATGAAATTCCTTGAGTCTGGAGAAAATAAACCATCTTCTTGCTGTAACCAAGAACACACCAAAGAATCTGCTTCTGTCTCTTTGAATAACTACCAGTCACTGTACTGTTTGTGTGATAATTTACTGTAGTAGCGAGAGCATAACTGTATATAGGTTTGAAGAACAAACCGCAGAATTGCGACAGTGGTACCAGTATGGATCCAATACCTGCGACAATCAGCCTGCCAGGTGGTAGTTTTGAAGCTTTGTGCACCTTGGGGAGCTTGTAGAAGTATGATGCTATTGGGTCTTTCTGTGACAAGAAATTGCCTTCCTGCTCCGAGATCCAGTCAGTGCTGGTGTCCTCCTCTATCGCAGTAGTGATCTCCTGTTTTAATTAAATTATGAAGTAGGGTCTCTTGGGAGGACTTTGTAATTTCTTGCATTACTGAGTAGTCTAGTGCACTCCTGGTCATATGCTACTCTTGTTTGGATACTATGGCCCCTCCTTTATCTGCAGGCTTTATGACCATGTCTTGGTTATTCTTCAATTGGTCAAGTGCCTATTTCGTCTCCCTAGTGAGATTTCCGAATGGTTGCTTGTAAGTTTTGGCCAGCTCTTCTAGCTCATGTGTTACCTCTCTTTCAGAAGTGGCCCCCCTCACCATAATAACATTTAAAAAAAAAAAAATTCAAAAGGAAAGGCCGGCCCCGGCGGATGGGGTCCCCGGGGCCATAAATGGCCTGAGGAGGGACCCACGCAGCCCCCCTTCAAATATATTTTAATAAAAAAGCTGTGGCCATGCCCCGGGGGATGGGGTCCCCGGGACCCAAAATGGCCTAGGAAGAGAGGCCACGCGGCCCCCTTCCATTTTTATCAAAAATAGGGATCAGGCCCTAGGGGATGGGGTCCCCAGGGCCCATCAAATAGAAAAGTAAGGGGGGCCACACAGCCCCCCTTCTTAAAAATAATTAATTTAAAAAATACGCACTCATGTCTGAGGCTTCGCCCCCTCCCAGCTCTGTGACGCATTTTAAGTTGGGGAATTAATTCCCCTTCAATCCTGAGGGCCCCTGGGGGCCAACTAGCCCATCAGTTACCTCCAGAAAGCACCATGTTGCAGTGAGGCGGTCCAGGCCACGCCCCTTTTTACACGTCTTTACAACTCAGCTCTGTGGCTCTTACCGGAGGTGGTAGGCAGACAAAATATCGAATTTTTAATATCGACCAACAATAATATCGATGTTTTAATATCGAAGGGACAGAAAATAGAAGGTAAGTAATATCAAATTTTTTAATATCGAAGGGACAGAATATCGAAGGTAAGTAATATCGATTTTGTTAATATCGATGTAAGTAATATCGATGTTACTAATATCGATGTTAGTAATATCGATGTTACTAATATCGATTTTTATATGATTTTTATGTATATTATGTATTAAATATGTTTTTTTAATGTAATTTAAGTAAATCTTGTATTTTAGTATCGTAGCGGGTTGTGGGTTTATAGGGGAATAGGGTGGGAAGGAATTTGATTATACTAAATTATTTATTAATGTTTAGGACTTATAAATTAATTTTAATTAATTAGTAATTAATTGTTGTTAATTGGTAAAAATGTTTAATTAATTGATTAGTTGCTAATTATGTTCTGTAGCGGGTTGCGGGTTATAGGGGAATAGGGTGGGAAGTAATTTAATTATACTACATTATTTATTAATTTTTAGGAATTATAAATTAATTTTAATTAATTGGTAATACATTTTTATTAATTGGTAAAAATGTTTAATTAATTGATTAATAGATAATTAAGTTCTGTATTCGGTTATGGGTTTATAGGGGGATAGGGTGGGAAGTAATTTAAATGTAATTGAGTAATAATTTATTTTCATTATTTGTTTTTGCTAATTATATTATTGTGAATTAATTATTCATTGGTAATTAATTGATTAAATGATAATTATGCTGTGTATTATTTTATTATTGGCGTCTGTTGTGCTTTTATAGGGTTGTAGTGTTTAAAGTAATTGATATGTAATTCAGTAGTCATTACATTTATAGTTGTGTATTAATAATTAATTTATTGGATATTAATTATTCATTGGTAATTTTGTTTTTAACCATTATTTATTGGTATTTGTAAATAGTTTAGATATATTTAATAATTTATTAAATATTTTTAAATAGTAATTTATTTATAAGTATGTTATTTTTAACTTCTACGCTATCCAACACTTTCTCTACTGTTGCACTCTCCGGAGTTGGAATAGTAATTTTTACCCCTACGCTGTCCAAAACATTCCCTACTGTTGCCCTCTCTGGAGTTGGAATCGTAATTTTTATCCCTACGCTATCCAACACTTTCCCTACTTTTGCACTCTCTGGAGTTGGAATAGTAATTTTTACTCCTACGCTATCCAACACTTTCCCTACGGTTGCACTCTCTGGAGTGGGAATAGTAATTTTTACCCCGACGCTATCCAACACTTTCCCTACTGTTGCACTCTCTGGAGTTGGAATAGTCATTATTACTCCTACGCTATCCAACACTTTCCCTACCGTTGCACTCTTTGGAGTGGGAATAGTAATTTTCACCCCTACGCTATCCAACATTTTCCTTTCTGTTTTTTTTTGGAGTTGTAAAGTTGTAATAGTATTTTATTCCCTCTGTTATTTAATATTGTTTGTATTGTTTTATTTAATGTAGTATTTAATTATTTAAAAAATATAAGGAGTACATTTATTTTTTTTAATTTGTTTTGCATAATTATTTAATTTGTATGTTAATATTTTATGTGTATAGAAGAAGTTGTAATTCATAATATTTATAATTATTTATGTTATTAAAATAATTATTAAAATTGATTAAGTATCTATATTACATATTATATGTAAATGTTTAATTAATTATTTTATTAAATTATGTATATTACTTAATTTTAAATATTATAAAATACTTTTAGCTATGTTTATTATATTTGTAAGTATTATTTACTTTATTTTACATCTTTTGTTTAATTAAAAAAAACGATATTTAAAAAAAAAAAATTTTTTTGACAACACTATTTTTTTCCAATATTTTCGTACTTACCATGTTGTAGATAGGATGTTGATATTGTTGACATCGATATTTTTGCTCCGATATTTTTGTAGGTCGATATTTTGTCTTTCTATATTTTGTCAGACATTCACTGGAGGTACCTGGATGGCTAGTTGGACCGCAGGGAACCTCAGGATTCAAGGGGACTTAATCCCCCAACTTAAAATGCACCTCGGGGCGCGTTTGCACAGTGGTGATGGGAGGGGGCGGGCCCAAGGTGATATGTGTGCAAACACGCACTGTGGCGCGTTTTAAGTTGGGGAATTAATTCCCCTTCAATCCTGAGGGCTCCTGGGGGCCAACTAGCCCATCAGGTACCTCCAAAAATTGCCAGAGGCCTGCTTTGCTTAGAGGTGGTCTAGGCCACGCCCCTTTTTACACGTCTCCATGGCTCTTACTGGAGGTACCTGGTGGCCTAGTTGGACCCCAGGGACCCTCAGGATTCAAGGGGACTTTATCCCCCAACTTAAAACGCGCCACGGGGCACGTTTGCACAGTGGTGAAGGGTCTTGAGGCCTCATCTGTGTGATGTCACAACTCAGAACACTGGGAACTGTGGAACATTGGGGGCCGGTTTTGGACCTTTGGGAGTCATCTTTTTTAGTGGGGGCCAGTTTTGCAGCGGTACTGATAAATCAGCCCCTTGTAACAAAAGCGCACACAAGAGCGGTGTTCCCGCCAGCACCCTCTCCTCCCTCTGGAGGCCGGTCAAACATAATTGCCAGATTTGCGATCCTAGTCTGGCCCTACCTCGCAGGCATGTGGCGCACTGCCAGGAACAGGGGAAGGTCCTACAGAACAACAAGCAGCTCTCGCCATTTCAGCCCTTGATGAGCTGTGAAAGAGATGCTTGTCAGTGTCTGAGAGGGGGCATTGCTGCACAGGAGGGGCCCTGCACCATGCAGGTACAGGATCACCTTCAAATATTGGGATGCAAATAGGGTTGTCAACTTCCCAGGAGAAAAATCCAGGCCATTTGTTGCTGTTTTAGGAGTATGAAAAGGACTGGACACAATACTAACTACCACTTTAAACATATAAATATAATGTTGCGGCTTATAGAGTGGAAATGTGGTTCTGGGTGTTAGGTCCCAATGTTCAGAATGTTCATGAGAAGCCATGGCTTCAAATGTACACAGCGACCAGGGCTTCAGGCATCGACAACTCAGAACCCTGGCCATAGCAACTAATATCACATAAGAACCTTCAGTGTTCAGAGAGATCAGGATAGGACAGGTGTAGTGCCAGGGCTCTCAGAGGCGATACGAAGGAGGATCCAAGTGGCCTTACGCCAGTGGACTTTGCAGATGCACCCGGAACCACCAAGGACCTTCCTGATTATGAGGAATGGCATCAGAATAAAAGGATGCGGACCTGGGCTGTAAAGAAGGGCTGGTATCTCCCAGGCCCAAAGCACCACTATGACACAAACTTGACATAAAAACCTTTGAACTTAAGAAAAGGGTATGATGTATTTGTAGAGGGCGAGTGATGACTACACGGTTTGTTCAAGTTGAGGTTCAATCCTTAATATTCACTGAGTAATAAACTATGTTTAAGTGGAAATGAAGAGTCGACAAGGAACCTGCCAAGGTTAAAACAAAGCCCATGTTTAGAGCTGTCTAGAACTTAACACTCAACCATATGAATACAAAATAAAAGTGTGACAAAGGTACAATACTGAACCTTTTATGACAAATACCATCTGCTCAAATATGGGGTTAGGCATGGGCAACGGCCCAGGGCCCCACACTCTGTCCACCAGTATGGGCGCCTTGCTCGGCCTTGTACCAATGCTCCAATGCTGCGAGGCCATGGGGAGGGGCACTTATCTCCTGGCCAGAAGCTGGGCCGGACTGGCCATAGCCGGCACTGGCGTTTCCCCTTTGTACCGGAATGGTGGGGGAAAGTTTTTTGACCGGGGGGGTCGCTTTTGTTAGTGGGGGCTGGGTTTGCAGCAGTGCTGCAAAAACAGCCCTTTGTAACAAAAACGCACGCAGTAGCGGTGTTCCCGCCAGCACCCTGCCCTTCCCCGTGGATGCTGATCGAACTTAATGGCCAGGGCTGATCTGCGATCCCAGTCCGGCCCTGCCTTGCAGGCATGTGGCGCGCTGCCAGCAACAGGGGAAGTCCCTTCGGAACAACAAACAGCTCTCACTATTTCAGCCCTTGATGAGCTTTGGAAGCAATGCTTGTCAGTGTCTGGGAGGGGCCGCTGCTGCACAGAAGGGGCCCTCCACCATGCAGGTTCAGGATCACCTTCAAATATTGGGATGCAAATAAGGTTGTCTCCTTCCCAGGAGAAACATCCAGGCCATTTGTTGCTGTTTTAGGAGTATGCAAAGGCCGGAACACAATACTAACCACCAGTTTAAGCAAAAGCATCTATATTATTTGTAACATGTCGTTTCTGTCTAGAGCACGTTTAAATGTGTTTTCTGTTTATCTTTGAAGTTTTGGTTATGTACAGATAAAAACATAAAAATAACAGCTTTAGGTGACTTTGTACCAGCCGAGACATAAAAACGAACAGAACAGGAAAGAAAAACAGCCAGGTGGTAATCCCTTGATGCAAACAGCCTTGAATGAGGGATGGAAACCATGTTTTGTCATTTTGTATAGCACAAATGCGACCCGAAAGTATTGGAGTGCTTAACATGAGAACCAGTTACATTATACAAGGACACCTTCTTGTCTTGTGTTAGACACAGGGAGATTAAGTGATTTGCCCAGAATCACAGGCTCTTGAGCTGATGCCAAGACTGGACCCTGGTTGCCCAGGTATAAAGTCGGCACCTCTAGCTGTAATACCACATCCTGGTTAGACGGAGGGTGGCAGGCAGATGCTACATGAAAACTCGGCTCTTTATGGACTTGTGGTTCTAACTGGACCTCAAGCTGAGCCAGAGCCAGGGAGTACGCCTTTGGTTACTATTTCTTAAATAATTTATTAAATAGTTCCCTCCCAGGACCTCTGTGAAAACTTGGCTAGTTTCTTTAAAGAAAAAATCCAATCAATCATTAAGGATCTTGGGGTTGGGCAGCTGGCTGCCAGGAACGCTGGAATTAAGACCCCAGGAACCCCATCTGAGGAGGAGCCAAAGGGCATGGATAATGGTCTGGGGTGGCAGGATGCTTAAACCCTGACCAAGCTTGGACCGCTCTCCACAGAGGATTTCAACCGTATAGCACATAGTATTACTTCTGGATCCATTTTGGACCCTGTTCCACATAAGATCTGGAAGGAACATGAGAAGGACCTCCTCCCCACCCTTCGGTTGATCTGTAATCAGTCGCTGGAGAGCGGAGTTGTCCCCAGGCAATGGAAACAAGCATTAGTATCACCATTGCTGAAGAAGCCGTCTCTAGATCCTGACTGCTCTAAAAATTACAGGCCAATTTCTCTGCTACCATTTCCAGCTAAAATTGTAGAGCATGCTGTCGCCATTACTCTCTCTGAGCATCTGGAACAACATAACTGGCTGGAAGAAGCCCATTTCGGCTTCCGGCCGACACATGGATGAGAGACCGCTCTGGTGACCGTCATGGACAAACTTCGAGGGCCGACAGACAGGGGCCAGTCAGCTATATTGATTCTGCTTGACCTGTCTGCCGCCTTCGATACGGTGGACCATGAGATTTTGCTGGGAAGACTTAGCGAGGCAGGAGTGAGAGGCTGTGCGCTCCGCTGGTTCCGCTCTTTTCTGCATGATAGACAGCAGACAGTCTCTCTTCCCCCTTTTCAATCAGCCTTCTCTAACGTGCAGTTTGGTGTGCCGCAAGGATCGGCAATCAGTCCTATCCTTTTTAATATTTACTCAAAACCTTTGATTGCGGTTATAAAATCCTATAATATTGAGACGGTGAACTACGCGGATGACACCCAGATGATCCTCTCCTTTGAAGGAGAGGACTCAATTTCAATCGAGGCCTTTCATGATTGCTTGCAGGATACCGCCCGATGGCTTCGGACCAATTCCTTACAATTCAATGCTGGCAAAACTGTGGTGGTGGTGTGCGCTGCAAATAATACCTCCCGTCCTCTCCCTCTCCTGGACAATTTTTGGCCCTCTGGCTTCTCTAATGCTGTGCAGCCGATAAAAAGTGCTCGTAACTTGGGCATTATGTTCCACTGCAGGCTCTCTTTGGAAGCTCAGGTTATAAAAACTACAGCCACCTGTTTTGCTATTATTAGGTCCCTTCGTAAGATCTTTCCCCTTTTACCTTATCAGGCGCATGCTACAGTAGCCAGGTGCACAATTCTAAGTAGGCTTGACTACTGTAATGCCCTCCTTTTAGATGCTCCTAATTTTCTCTTGGACAGGCTACAAAGGATCCAATCAGCGGCCGCCAAGCTGGTGCTTGGCTTATCAAGAAGGTGTTCTGCATCTGCTGCCCTTGCCAAGCTCCACTGGCTTCCTGTGAGACAGAGAGTGTACTTTAAATCACTCTGCCTGGTTTTTAAAGCCCTTCATGGGAGTGGACCAATGGCTCTGCGGAAAAAGTTTGATTGGTATACTCCAGCGAGACTGCTTCGCTCGTCCTCAGCTAGACTGGTGAAGGTACCCAACTTCGGGAGAGCCAGGTCAGGAGGCAGGTCCTTTGAAGTAGCTGCTGCTAGATTGTGGAATAAACTTCCCTGTGAAATTAGACAAATCAGAGAACTTCTCCCGTTCAGGAGACAGGTGAAAACGTGGCTGTTTCCGAAGATCTAAATGACCTGCCCGGTGGGACCCTTTCCACCCCTACCCCCCCCTACCCCCCCCCCCCTATTTTTTGGCTGCTCAGCACCAGGATACCTGCCAGGTGATAGTGCGCTTAATAAATTGAATAAATAAATAATAAATTATCAGGAGATAAGTATGCGCGATGCAGGCTGTAAAATTGTATGATCTTGAAGCGGGCGTTGCGCGGGATGTTAACGGGGCTATTCAATACCATTGTCCATTCTTTGTCCGTCCAGTCCCGTCCTCTATCCCCCGCCCACTTGTCTCATAATTGCGTGGTCGGGTGTTGCGTGTGCACTAGTAGGGCCTGCGCTAGCCAGTGTATAACGTGGGAGCCATTACCCATAACATGTAGATACTGCATGAAGTGATGCATTTGTGGTTCCTCAGACATGTCTCCCCAGGTGTCTGTCATTGTGCGCATCAGTGACGCATGTAGGAGAAACTGCCCAGCCGGTAGGCCCGTGTTCTCCATGAGCTCCTCAAAAGGGAGCAAAGCTCCGTCAGCGTATAGGTCTCCTAGTGTCTCCACTCCCGCTCGCGTCCAGCTCTCCAGCATAGCCTCCGCTATCATACCGCCGTCTCTGGGAGTACCCAGCAGTGGGAGAGCCGGGGCGTATGGTTTCATTACCCGGGTTAGTTTTAAGCTTCGTATGAAACATCTGCGCGCTACTGCCAGGTGTATTTGTGAAGGGTATGGGGCTTAGTCAGGGGATGGAACAACGTGCAGATTTTTGTGGGGGTCCAGATGGTGGTATCTGTGGCAGTATCTCCCAGATTCCTGCCACTTAGCCATCCCGACACCCATTTCAGCTGTGCTGCCAAATAGTACAGCTCCAGGTTGGGGACCGCGAGGCCTACCGCTTTATTGGGCGTGTACAGTTTCGCTAATGCTACACGGGGTCTTCCCTTGTTCCAGATTAGGTTTCGGATTAGGGTTTCCAGTTCGCGAAACACTCTGGCGGGGGCGTAGCATGGGATATTGGCATAGTAGTATAGAAGTCGCGGTAGGACTACTATTTTCGTCAGTGCCACGCGACTTGGTACATTCAGGGGCAGGGATTTCCAGAAGGTCATTTGTGCGCGCAAAGAGGAGATCGCTCTCATCAGGTTCCCTTCTAGTATGTCAGGTGGGTTCCTATATATGTGTATTCCTAGGTACCTGAACGTAGTGGGGTGCCAAGTAAGTTCTTCGCCACCAATGCGGACATCCCTCTCAAGCGTATCCGGGCTAAAGGGATATGCTCCCGATTTGGCCCAGTTAACTCTTAGGCCCGACATGGCCTCAAAGGTCTGGAATATGTCAGATATAGGTTTCGGAATACAAGTCAAATCCCTGATGTATAAAATCAGGTCATCCGCGTAAAGCGAGACTATGTGTATACCGTCCGCCATTGGGATTCCCCATACTTCTCCTCTCGTTCGCAATATAATGGCAAGGGGTTCTATGGCCATGGAAAACAGCAAGGGGGATAGAGGGCAGCCCTGCCTGGTGCCCCTGTGCACTCTAATGACGTCTGAGAGGAGCCTGCCCGTGCGTACCCGCACAGTAGGTCTTTGTTATAGTAAGTTAACCATATCCGTATAACCGTCCCCCAGGTCGTATGCTTCCATCACCCCTGCTAGGTAAGGCCATTCCACTGAATCAAATGCCTTTTCGAGGTCCAATACTAGGCACCCCGATCTCGGCCAATGATGAGTAGCATATTCTTGTATCCGAAATAGCCTGCGGATGTTATGAGATGTACTACGTGTGGGTACGAAGCCATTCTGGCCATTGTGTATTAGCGTCGGGACCATAGGGGCCAGCCGCTGGGCTAGAGTGGACGCAAGTATTTTGTAATTCGTATTAAGGAGGGCTAATGGGCGGTAGGAGCCCATATGTGTGCCTTCTCTGCCGGGTTTCAATATGGAGATGAGGTTGGCTTCATTAAGTGTGGGAGGGAGGGAGGAGTCTTCCACAGCCACCGCGTACACCTTTAGCAGTTCTGGAACTAGGATATCAGAGCAGGCCTTATAAAATTCAGTGGGCAGCCCATCCGGGCCCGGGGTTTTACCATTGGATAAATCGAAAATGGCCGTGCGCAATTCGTCAGATGTGAGCGGTGCTCTGAGTTCTCCCTGCTGTGCGGCAGTCAGTCTTGGTATGTGCATGTCCGATAGATATTCCATGATATCAGCTCGGGGGGCTCGTAGTCTGGAGCGGTACAGTGCATTGTAGTGTCCTGTAAAGGCTTCGTGTATCTTGGTATGTGTGTATACTACCCCATCCCTGTCAGTGTTTATTGCTGATACTGGCGCTGCGCGGTCTTCCTGTTTAATGAGCCAAGCCAGCAGCTTGCCTGGTTTGTCGCTGAGGTGATGTGTGCGCGCTGAATGAGCTGCGTAATTAAGGTTACACAGCCGTTCCAATAACTGCATGTGCTCTGTGCATGCTGCCAACAGAGGTTCTTCTGTGCCGTCTATTGCGTCTTGTTCCTGTGCTAGCAGGTCAGTCTCCACCCGTGTCGGTTCTCCCTCTATCTGTCTCTGCATGCGCCCCTGCGTGCCCAGGCAGTGTCCCCTAATCACAACCTTGAAAGAGTCCCATTAGATCTGTGGGGAGGTGGCCGTGCCGGAGTTATCTTCGAAATACTGCACTGTTTGCGTGAGAAGGGAATCTCGGAAAGGTGCATCTTGGAGGCTGGCTGTAGCCTACAGGTGGGAATGGGCGAGTGTGGCCGTTCCCATGCTATGTCTAATACGTGTGGGTTGTGGTCAGAGTGGGTGCGGCCAATGTAGCATGTGTCTACAATGTGGGCCAGAAGTTCAGTTGACACCATGTATCTATTCAGCTGTACGTGCAAGGCGTGTGCTCCCGAGTAGTAGGAATACGACTTAGTGTTGGGATTGCGTGTGCCCCAAGCATCATGTAAGTCCCATTGCAGTGCCCAGCTGGTGAGCGCCTTCATGGCGTCGTGTGCTTGTGTACCGGCTGGAGAGGGGGAAGAGCGATCCATTGTTGCGTCTAAGATACAGTTATAATCACCCCCCAAGATCCATGGGATGCCATGCCACGGCGCCAGTTTCGTGGAGAGACGCGTGAAGAAATCTCCTTGATCTGTGTTAGGAGAGTACAAGGAGGCCAGAACCACCGGCTGTCCGTCCAGTCTACCCTGGATTATTACAAATCTGCCATCTGGGTCGACATGTGAGTGTAGTACTGTCAAAGGGGTCCCAGGCCTAACCCATAGTAATGCACCGCGGGCGTATGAGGAGTATTCCGTGGCGTATAGTTGCCCACGCCATCTGCGGTGTAGTGATTGTGTTTCTGCTTTGTTTAAGTGCATCTCTTGCAGAAGTGCGATATTTATCCAATGCCGTTTTAGGTAGGAGTATATCTGATACCTGCGCAACGGTGTGTGCATGCCCCTGATGCTCCAGGTACATATTTTTATCTCAGCCATTCTGCTTTGCTAAGTGTCTCCCAGCTCCCCCGACCCCTTCCCAGTGTCCGCACGTGGCCTCCCCTGTACCTCCCACCTCTCTTCCCTCCTCGCACCCAAAAAACAATCGTAGGAGCAATAAAATGTAGTCCTCAAAAAAAGCAAAGCAAAAGGAAGGGGAATATGTAAGCACAACAGACCAGAAAAGGTCACAACAGTAAAGAATGCCAAAAGGTCGGTTGCTGAACATGCCGCCGTCCAAACTCTCAATAGAGACAATCAACCTCACAGTTCTGGGGGGTGTTGAGTGCTGGGCACGGTTATAGTGTCACTGCAGCACGGCTAGCGGCATGGATGTCTTCCCATCCCGGGCCTCAGGCAAAAGGCCTCGTTAAGCAGGCATCATAGAGGGTATCTTAGCCCGGTTCTGCATATGAGCGTCGCTCCCAAGCAAGTCCTCAAGGAAGGGACTATGTAGGGTATTGCGTGTCAGGTGCGCCCGGGTCCTGCGTGACCAGAGTGCCGCCGGCAGAGGCGAGGGGAGTGTAACATTAATGTAACTCACCAGTGGCGTGTGGTGTTTTAGGAGTAGTACTCACTGCGCCTCACTGCCGCTGTCACCCAGAGACCAGGAAGCTCCACGCCCATCATCCCATGGCTCCGGCCCCATCGAGGCGGCCTTCGATGCCATAGTGTAGGCGCCGTTGATTGTGTGACTCAGCAGTGCCCTTCTGTTGAGTAGGTCTGCTGTTTGTGGCGTAACCTCCAGTGGGTCCGTGGATAGTTGGGAGTCTGGAATACCATAGATCGCCTCGTCGTCACTCGGAAAAGTGTGAGTGCTGCATCGGAGCGGAGATCGTTGTTGGAGAACCATTGAGTTCCGTGACCCTGCGGAGTGCATCCTGCTGTTCCAAGAGAATCAAATCCGCGGGTGGGGAGCGGGATGTCGTCTCTTGTGTCTGGCGTGTCGTTGGTGATTTGCGCCTGCGGCGTCGTCTTGGTCCGCGTGTGCGTGGCACCCTGGCGGCCCCTTGCGTCCGTCTGGGCATTGTGTCCACTCCGCTGTCCAGCCAAGCCTCGACCTCTTCTGGGTTGGTAAAGAAGTGCGTCTTATCCTGCGCCACCACTCTTAACTTGGCGGGGAAGAGGAGGGAATATTTCAGACCACCTGCCGTAGCCTCCGCTTCACAGCAAGGAAGGAGTGTCTCTGGCGCTGTACTTGGATTGTGTAGTTGGGGAAAAACATCACTTTGGTGTTGTCAATCTGCACCTCCCCGAGCTTCCTGGTTTCATTCAAAATGGTATCTCTGTCCTGTAGTTCAGAACACGTAAGAGCAGCGGTCTGGGGTTAGAGCCCGTGGGAAGGGGTCTTGTCGGCACAAGATGCGCACGCTCCACCACGAAGTGCGGCTATAGTGCGCCCTCCGGCAATATGCCCATCCTTCCGCATCCTCAGCGCGGTATTCCAAAAATTCAACTCTATTTAGGAGATGCCAGGCTGTCACCTTAGGAGGTCGTTTTTGGTCAACCAGCATATGTGTGGGGTGTCCCAAGACCTAGGTCCTTCCGTGATATTGATTACCCTATGATGACAGATTATCTGTACGCTTTGACTAAAGATTTGCGTTTTATTCAGCAACAGGTGTCAGCTGTATTGCAGCCACTGCCGGAGGGTCCCGGACATCGTTTGGAGCCAGGACAGTGGGTCCTCGTCCGAAATTATCAGCGGAAATCGAGTTTGGAACCAAGGTGGAGCCATCCCTACCAGATTCTTTTGGCAACGCGGACAGCAGTGAAAGTGGACGGGAAGAAGTACTGGATACACGTCTCCCACGTGAAGAAATTGCCCCTTCCGCTCCCTTTTGATCAGAAGAACCGAAACAGAGTTCTAACGCAAGAAAGAGAGCAGAGGTTGAGTTTTGTGCCTTTCTCAGATGCCCTTGAAATCGGGCAAGAGGAAGGATTGTTGATACCGCAAGGAGACGAATCAGCCCCAGTCCCTGAATCTTTTGATTAGGCTGATTCCTCAGAAGCTTCTGAAAATCTTGTTGCACCGAATGTCCCTGCTGCTGTGTTGTTTCATGACCAGGCGAAACCTGGCCACCTTCGATACAATTTACAGCCCCGAAAACAACGCGGTACCCCAGTTTCGGATTTTAGGAGATAGGGAAAGACTTGAGCTGTAGGGTTGGAGATAGCGCTTCACTGGGCTACTGAGCAAGACACTCGACTGAACCCGTTGAGAGCTTGGAACTGTTAAATTGCTCTGTTTAGAAAGAAAGACTGCGTTACATTACGGGCCTAAATTGCAACGGTGAAATTAAAGTGAAGTTGTTCCTTTTTGATGAACAATAGGAGCCTGCCTGTGAGGCTATAGCGGACACAGGGAGAAGAAACCCTCTGGCAGTTGGCTTGTACCCTTTTCCGAGTTTAGTTTGGACTTTTAGTTAGGATGTACCCCTTTGCCCAATTTGCCCTTGAAGACGAGCGACCCCTTGCCCCCGACCTTTCTGAGATTATTCCCATGTATACCACTTGGGCTACCAGAGTGAAGGTAGCCTTTGTAATAATTATTGCAGTAATTATGATAATATTAATGAGTGTGATTGTATATTTAGAATTCAAATATCCTATGCACAAGGTATTAAGTACTACAACAGCTCCGCCTGAACATTTCTTTTATACTTTGCCTCCCAATAAGGAAAGACATTGAGAAACGTATGCTAAAAATGTGTTCATTGAAATGTTACATGAAGCTCATAGCACTACAAATAAGACAAACTGTTGGGTATGTGGCCTTTTGCCATCTGTAATGCATCGTCATGATTTATTCATTTCTCTGCCGTTATCACACCCAGTGAGCTGTGAGGCCTGGTTTCAGTTGCTATCTCTTATGTATCTTCATTATGTAGCCGACCCCAAAAGATATACCGAAAAAGATTATGAAGCTATTTTAAGGTATATAGAACAACATCAGGGATTTGATGCATTGGGAAACCAAGGGGAGGGATCTTTAGACCCAGATGGCTGTATGAATATGTATACCACTTATGAGAATGCTACGTGGTTGAAGGAAGAAATGTTAAATTTTGAACATTAACTCCACGCAATATTTCCAGTATTTCCAAGACCGTAATGTTACTGATGACAAGGCAATGCCAGTCCCTATTTTAAATAGTACCGCTTCCTTTTGAATTCAAGGTAAAAGTCATGTTAAGGTAGGAGACTGTAGATGTAACTACACCTACACTTTGCATACCAACAGCACCCCGCCTTTGATAACTCCACCCAATGTGTATTTTGTATGCGGCGAAAACGCTTATACTTGGCTTCCCGAGGATGGGCAGGGCAGTGTTATCTGTCTTTCGTTTATCCTCCAGTATATATAGCCCCTTCTAAGAATCATCAGCTGACTAAACGAAATTCAGATCTCTCCCGAGCCAGTAGAAGTATCGATACTGATGGTACTGTTCAGACTGACACCGCATCACAGCAGTTTGTGGACATAGCAAAGGGTCTCTTTCCTATATGGGGGTCCCAATTTTTCTAGCAGAGACATTAGACATCTCTCCAGAGTGGTGGAAAATGTAGCTCAAAACGCTGCTGGAATTTTGACTAATTTGACGGTAGAGCTTCAGGCTACGAGACTCGTTTTGCTTCAAAATCGGATGGTGCTTGACGTCATCCTAGCTGATCGAGGAGTGGCATGCCGTGTGATCGGCAGCTCCTGTTGTGTGTATATCCCTGATTCTGCTCCAACTATACACTTAGCCATTCAGAAATTACATCGCTTGGCTGCGGAAGTTCATGCTGACACTGGTACTTGATCCTTAAAAGGGTGGTTCTGAAACCTCTTGTCCACTTGGGGTTGGAAGATCTTTATTATCCTGGCTGGAGCAATTGGGGTGGTATTTACTTGTTGCCTGTGCCTACATTGTGGGCCAGCATGTTGCTCTTATTGCGCTGCTAAGCTTACTTCCTCGTTGACAGTTTCGCACCAGGCGAAAATAGAGAAACAGTTAATGCAGAAGGAAGTTACAGATTTAATGCAAACAGATGAAGGTGTGTTTTTGGATTAAAACCTGTTATTTCTTTGTATGTATATTGGCTACATCATGCCAAAAGGGCGGTCTGAAGAAATATAAATTGATATTATGTAATATTGGCCTAATGTATCCAATCTATTAGCATACCGTCTTTAGAACCCCCCCTCCCTTGTGAATTTACTCAAATCATGTATACATCAAGAATCGGACCTTTTCTGAAGACACACCATGTTGGTTTAATTTCCCTGTACCTCTTGCTCTTGCTAGGAAAGCACATGACCTGCTACTGTGCAGAGAGCGATCCTGAGAGGTCGGTCTGGGCTATGAACGGACCATTGATTCTAACTTTGGAAACTCAAGGTTGCATCTGCTTTTCTTGTGGGATGAGCACATTCTTGCAGACGCCGTGCCTTTACTCCCGTGCCCGGGAACGAAAGGGAGGCACATTTACTGACCTACCCCCGAAAAAGTTTGAGCTGAGTTTCGAATCAATCAATTGTGCATTATATGGGTTTTCCTGTTGACTTGACGAGAAGTGGTACTTTTCCATGTACGGGGTTTTTATGAGGTATGCTGAAAGTATATATGCACTGCTTTGAATGTAATCCAGCAGTCTCCTCTGCACACCTTTGAGGGTGAAGGCGAGAAAGAGGCTCCCCTATATAGGGCGCTTTGCAAAATAAACAATTGAACCTTCTCCATTGCCGACTGACTTATTCTTGGTAAATAAGGTATATGGGCTATTGGTAAGTATAGCTCTATGGTATATTTTTTCTAGTACTTCCGGCAGTACACTGTTACTTGTTGCAAAGATTATATATTTATCACTGTACTGCATTTAGATGACACGTACATATGACTGGGCACCACCCTTCTCTCTGGAATTATTCAGTGTTTTTAAAAATCTAAGTGACTACCAGTTTTCACATTGAATCAAAGTACTCCCAATCTTGCCAAAAAAGGAGCAGCAGAGTAATAGGCAGGGCCACTGGAATTATATGGTAGAGTACGGTCAAATTATGCAGCAGGATGAAAATTATGCACTGAAAAAATGCATTGTTTTTGTTAAATTCTGCAGATTATGCAGCAGATGATGAATTAGGTGATACATCCATAATTATGAGAAAAATGCAGGAGCCATTCAATTAGCATAATCCCAGTGGCCCTGGCAATAAATTCAGAAAAGTTATTGCCCAAGATCACACGATTTGTCCAAATGGGAGGCAAGGATTGAAAAACACATCTTGTGGTTGCATTTCTCCAACTAGTCCACTAGACTACAACTGTGATCTCAGTGAGTCTGATGGAAAGGCTAAGGGGATGCCTCTCCAAGGAAATTGCCACTCGGATTCCGGCCATGCTCAGCTTTAGAACATGGTGATAAGATGCCAAAAATCTTAGGGCCAGATGTAGGTAATCCAGATTTACCGATTCTAAAATACCGAATTTTACCGATTCGGTATTTTAGAATCGGTAAATAGGATGTAGGTATCTATTCTCTATTTTTTTACCGAATCGGTAAGATTCGGTAAATACCGAATCGGTATTTACTGATTCGGTATTTCCCATTCATACCTATGGGCCTCCAGGCCCATAGGAATGAATGGGAATTACCGAATCGGTAAATACCGATTCGGTAAAATGGGGAACACATCCAAGGGTGGCAGGGTGTCACTTTGACACCCTGTTGCACCCCTGCATAGTGCAAGGGTGCACATGTGGCACACTTGCATGCCCTAAGGGCATGTATGTCTGCCACATGGCACTGTTAAAAAAATCACAAAATTGCTTTTTTAACGTTTTTTGTTATTTACCACCAACTTGTAGTTGGTGGTAAATAATGAATCCTTACAAGTGAAAAGCACTCACTTGAGTGCTTCCTACATCAAGGATTCGGTAATTTACCGAATCAGTATTTAAGAATTCGGTAATTTACCGAATTCTTAAATATTGATTCGGTAAATTACCGATCCTTAAATTAGGCCCCTACATCTAAAATGCCTAATACCGGTCAGTAACGAACGAAATTCGGTAATTTCGGCTGTTACGGACAGGTATTAGGCTTCCTACATCTGGCCCTTAGTTCCATGGTTAAAATGTACTAGTTCATCCAGGTCATGTGCAGTGGGTACTTACTGGACAGTATGCATGGTAGATACTGATTTACTACTGCTACTTTTCTAAACTTGCGACTCAAAATTTGCAATTGTGAGCAGTCAAGACTTACTCCAATAGGTGGTAAAGGGGTTACAACTCAAACATATCACAAAGAGTAATCACACACTAGAAACACAATCTCTTGCTGAGTTAACTTTTAACATGACCTTTTTTTAAGGGGGGATTTAGAATGAAACCCCCAAAATCTACCAAGTGAGTCTTAGTTCATCTGCTTCCAATAAACAGCTTCTGAAGCCTATGCACACAAAATATGTCTCCACATGTGGAGTGTTTCTCTAAAGGCATACATACATTCCCTAGTGTAGTCCCTACTTGGCTCTTGCAGCGATGACTGGTGACCATGGCTGTGAGGCCCAGGGAAGGAAACTCTCCTTTCCCAGGTCTTGCAGCACCCAAAAATGGATGTGAAGTCAAGGGCAGTGGGGCAACATCCCAGAAGCTTTGCAGCACTACATGGCAGCTGTGAGGCCAGAGAATGTGACAACACTCCAATGAGTCTCACAGCTGTGGGTCATGGTGAGGTGGTCCATTAAAGGGAACACCGTCCCTGGTGTTGCAGTGCTACACTATTGTTGTGAGACCAATAGTAGAGGGTTCCCCTATCCTGGGTCCCTTTTTCTAGGCATCGCAGCACTAGACTATGTTTGCAAGGCCCAGGGGAGTGGAGGTCCCTACCCTATGCCTCATAGCCATCTTGTAGAATTGCCAGGCCTTGGAGAGGGCGCCTCTCCCCTGGGCCTTGCTGTCATGCTTATGTTGCTGCAAGGCTCTTGGGGTAGTGGGCTCTCCCCCTAATCCTCTCAGTGCTACACCATGTCTTAGAAGCCCAAGGGCATAGGGGAGGGGTCACCTCTCGTGGACCCCTCCCCTAGGCCCCATTGAAACTGTCTCCCAGCTCTGTACAATGGCTCTGTGTATAGGTCGATGTCAAGGTCCATGTCCTGTGATGCCATTTCCTGTGATTTCACATTGCAAGCAATTAGAGGGGTTAACACATTCCCTTTTTGTCATGCCATAGCCATCCGCCAGCAGCTTTGCCATCAGTAGTGTAGCGGGTGCAGTGGCACTGGGCCCAGGGGTATTTAATGTCCAATGTTCCCAATTATGGCTTTATTTTACTGTGCAGCTAGTGAGCAAGAGTGAGGGGGTGATTTTACTTTGCACCAGCACCAATAGCACCTTCGCTGTGCTACTTGTCCCTCTTATATGGCCATTGCCTCCATTTTCCAGATCTGTGAGTCCTGGGAGAGGTCCTCCCTGTAATGGGCATTAGAGTGAGCCATGGTAGGACACTCAGGGGAGGAGGCACCAGTCCATGAGCTTAGCAGAGCAGGACTATGGCTCTGAGGCTCATTGGGGGGGCTCTCTCAGGGGTGTAGCTGATAATAAGGCAGCATGGGCAGTGGCACCAAGGATCATTTATGTTCTGGAACCAATGCACCCAGATTATGGCTGTGCTTTACTGACCAGCATCATTTTCTTGCATTAGGGCGCATGGCTACATTACTATGCCACTGGCCCCTTATGTCATGCACCACACAGCCATGATCCAGAGCTGCAAAGGCCAGGAAAGGTCCATCCTCCCCAAGGCCTACCAGCAATGGTCCAGAACTGAGAGGCACAAGGGAGGAAGCCTCCTCCTTTGGGCCTTGCAGCACTGTTCTATAGTTGCAAAGCCCAGGGCAAGAGGCCTCTCTGAAGAGCACAGATATGAATAAGGCAGCAAGGGCAGTGGGAGTGTGGCCTCTTGGGATTCTGGGTCCAATGCGCCCAAATTATAGCTGCATGCTACTCTCCACAAAAAAGTTTACAAAAAGTGATGGATAGATTGCCTGAATTAATTACAATCAATCAATCATTCATTCAATGTGGGGTTTAAAGAGCTCAGCTACTCACCCAAAGGGGTCTCAAGGCGCTGAGGGAAGGTGGGGGATTACATCAACTGGTTATTCCGCAGGCTGCATCCCACTCAGTTATTTTCCACACCATGCTACCTCAGTTTGAACCCAGCCATATGCAAATCAGTCTTGACCCTTCTCCAAAGGGAACAGACCAGACCAAACAACTAGTCCAGGTCCACAATGAACCAGAACACAAGCAACCTAGGACAGGTGCCGCCCTAGTTAGGGATCATCAGCCAGGTATAGCTTGGTTCCAGTAACATAGTGAACACAGTACCCACGTCTGGGGATACCCATCCCTCTTAGGGCAACTCACTAAAGTATCCAAAAAAGGGAAGGATAGAATGCTTTCATGTCTCCCAGCCATTTCTGAGGCTGATGCACCCTATGATAAATTGAGGTCCACCAGGGAGGCCTGGTCTCAATTTGAAAACCTCTGCTTTCAACATTTATTTTTATATTTTGTGCACTTCCAAACTGAGAGATTTTACTTAGCTGTTGAGACTCGGATATTTTGGTCTATATTGTTATAGCCCTAGAAGTTATATTGAGTTTTTTTGCTTTTTCATATAGTGACAGGACACAACCCTAGAGGCCTGGCCTCTCTCCCAGGGGGCTTGCAGCCTTAGTCAAGCACTGTGTCACCCAAGGAAATGGACCGGGTTGGGGGCCTGGCTTCCAGCATTATTTAATTGTTCAAAATTAGGAGAAATTAAATGAGAAGAAATGCATCTCAAATCTGTTACCTAAATCTGCATTACGCTAATTTACAAAATGAAAAGCAGTCTGGAACCATGTACTTGTTTACAAAATATTAGTGTCCGAACATTTAAAGGCTTCAGAGAACGTTGATAGGGGTATTGTAGCCATTGCTCATTGCACATATGATTGTATTCTGGTTGTTTCTGGTGTCTCTTAGTGACTTGGGTGATGTTTTTATTAGAAGACTACGGGGCTGCTTTACAATAACTGGCGCATCCCTGCTTATCGGCAGGGATGCGCCAGTAATTGTGCGCCGCAGCTCCGCCACCCATGATGCGCCGCATTTACAATGCGGCGCATCATGGGGCAAAAACGGCACAGATGCGTCACGCATCTGTGCTGTAAAAGCAGCGCATTGCTGGAGTTGCGTCTCAAGCGTGACGCAGCTCCAGCAATGCTCTGGGGGGCCCTATGTGCACAATGCTGCATCAATCCTTACGCCTGCTTCAAGCAGGCGTAGGGGTTTGATGCAGCATGGGCCCAAAAGTGACTAAGTAAAATCTTGTATATTTCACTCAGCCACTTTTGGGTGGCGTTCCTGTACCGGAACGCCTCCCCCTGCGATGGTACGCCTCTACTGGCGCAGGGCTTTACAATGTGAAGCATCTGGGAGATGTGTCATGTTGTCAATACCCCGCACCATGGTGCATCCTTTGCGCCGCTGTTGCGTCACAAAAGTGACGCAATGGCGGCGTAAAAGGGGCGCAAGGGGCTTGTAAATCTGACCCAAAGTATTTTCAACTGTTTTATTTCAGTTCAGTTTCAGTTTCATACGTCTTTATTTCAATTTTATACATCATAAAAGACAGTTTACAGAAAGGGAATAAAACCAGATCATATATACATAGTTTAACAACATCATATTTCATCCAAAATTCATCATATTAAGACAAGAATTAAATAGTACATTTTAAAGACTTGGTATGAAAAAGCTATCCAAATTAAAAAAATTATAGTCTATGTACTTGAAGGTGTCTAGCCCTAATGACCCAGGCCCACCCTAGGTACTTAGCTACTCCTATGAACATGGTCCCTGAGGTGTTTGATCTTAGAGCCCAAAATGCCTCTGCACTCCCACCAATATTCAGCTTGCGGCAAATGGGCCTAATCCATTTATTCCTAGGAGCTGAATAGGCCGGGCAGGCAAAGAAAAAATGACCCACACTCTCCTTTTGGTCATTACACCAGGGACAGTACTCAGTTGAAGAACCATTCCAATTCTTGGTAAAGGACCTCACTGGTAAGGACCCCACTCTAAACTGATGGTATAATTTTTTGTCCAGGCTCCTGGTAATAACATCCCAATAGTTCTTGAGTAGGGGATCCAATTTGTGCACCAGGAATCGACCCGTTAGGGTGGTGGCATCTGACAGTGCAACAAATTGGATTCAAACAGAAGCCCAGAACAGCATTTTAAATTCTTTTTTGGAGGGAAACACAGTTGACCCCGGGTTAGCCCACAATTGGCTAAGTCCCATAATTTCCAAGATTACTTTCACCTCCCGGAGCCAGGGGATGTTGCCAGAACCCATGATTGATCTCACTTCCGCTAGTTCGTTAGCAAAGAGACTTAGATCCGGCGACGTCCAGATCCGTCTCCACAATGCTACGAGCCGGTACCGTGCCATCTCATTTATCGGCTTACAACCCATATCTAACAAAAGGGGTTTAATTGGTGTGGATTGGGGTAAGCGAACCAGTTTACGCAAAAATGTATTTTGAGCCCTTACTAGGGGGGGTAAGTTCATATGACCCCATAGGTCAGCCCCATACAAAATTGCAGAGCTATTTTTTGCTTCATAAATCTTTAGTGATGGCAAAAACCTTTTGGTCAAAGACATTCTTTGCTCCTGGATTAGGCAACCCGTTAGGCGTACAGATTTTAGGTGGAGAGCGTCAACCTGTGGGTTCCAGCGTAGGCGATAGTCTAAATGCACTCCGAGATAGGTCATAACATCTACTTGTTCGGGGGGGCCACTCCATTCATGCTAACATAGCTCTTAATAGGACGATTTTTTGTTAAAACCATAAATTTAGTCTTGCTCACATTTATTTGCAGATCATTTAATTTACAGAAATCCTCAAATCTGTTAATCGCCTTTTGGAGACCACAACGTGTCTTAGAGAGGATTAAAGTATCATCTGCAAAGATGAGCAATGGGAACTTAGTCCCACCCAATATAGGTGCATCGGTTGGGGTGTCTGAGAAAAATGTCACCACCTGATTAATGAATAATAAAAAAAGAGTTGGTGCCAAAACGCACCCTTGACGGACACCCCTCGTGACGGGAAAACTGTCCGTTACCTGCCCCTGTCTCCCCCACCTTACCTTAGCAAAATTGCCCTCATGCAGTCTTACCAGGATTTCAAGGAGTTCA
Source organism: Lissotriton helveticus (assembly GCF_964261635.1). Lineage (NCBI taxonomy): Eukaryota > Metazoa > Chordata > Amphibia > Caudata > Salamandridae > Lissotriton > Lissotriton helveticus. The sequence goes on from NW_027611854.1 coordinate 461,170, forward strand.
GACGGCAGCCCTAGTTTATCTAGAACAGCCCACAATTTCGCCCTGGGTACAAGATCGAAGGCGGACTTAAGGTCCACAAAGGCGGCATAGATAGTCCCTCCGCCCAACAGCACCACCTTCCAGTATATCAGGACGAATCTGAAGACCTGGTCTATGGTGCTGGTGCCTGATCTAAATCCAGCCTGTAATGGGGAGAGAATACTCTCCATCTCCATCCACCCTTGAACCCTGGCAAAAACCATCCTGGCGATGATTTTCTGCAGGGAATCTATGAGGCTTATGGGGCGATAGTTAGTAGGGACCGATCAATCCCCCTTTTTAAAAATGGGAAGGATTTCCGCTCCTTTCCAAGACTCTGGGATCCTTGCCCCCTTGGCAATAGCATTAGCAACCTGAGTGATATAAGGGACCCAGAGTTGGGGATCAGATTTAAATAAGTCAGCCGGGATACAATCCATCCCGGGAGCTTTCCCTGCTTGGACCGACCGGAGTGCAGAGTCCGTGTCATCATTCGTAAACACCAAAGGAAGACAAAAAGATGGATGCGATGGGGCCCGAATCACCGGGGCATTACAAGGATCGTATTCAGGGTCTTTAAACAGAGACGAAAAAAAGTCCACCCATGCTTCCGCCTAGACATGATTCACTGGGGACTGTGAGTCTGGGTTTCTACCCCATTTGACAACTTCCCAGAACTTAGTCTGGTTGGAGGAAAGACTGGCCTGATATAAATCAGACCAGTAACACTTGTCCCATTCTCTCTTTGCCTCCCACTGTACCCTTTTGTACAATTGTCGTGCCATTTTGGTGTCAAGGGTTACCCGTGATTTAATGGCTTTTTTAAGCCCACTATATGCCTCCCTGCATTTTTTATTATACCATTTCATCTTGCTAGAGCAAAGTGTTTCTATTTCCTGAGCTTCGGTGGTAGGGTAAGGAGAGCCTTCAATTTGTTAAAACACTGCTCGTGTAAATCACTAATCAGGTGAACAACTTCCTTATTGGAGGGTAGGTCTTATATGGCACTCAAAGTTGATGATACTTCCAAGGATATGCCCTCTAACATGGCGGGATCCGCCAGGACCCTACACCATCTGACCCTCCTTCTATCATTTGTCAAAACAGCCTCTGCAGTAACACATGTAGCTACAGAAGATCTGCCTAAGCCACCAGGGAGCTTTAAACTTAAGGACAACGGGTTGTGGTCGCTCTCGGGGCGAACCACAACTGCCATGTCTTCCAGGAAGGACCAATACTCCATTTTTACCAAAATATAATCAATTCTACTTTTACTAGCCCCGTTATCAAAAGTAGGATGACCATCTTTGTCAGAAATCGTGCGACCATTGGCCGCTCTCAAACCCCACTCTAAGCACATCCCTAACCAGTGCAAAGCAGCCTCGGAACCCTTGTTGATATAATTCAGTGTCAGGTTCGGAATGTTCCACATAGCATCTTCCTCAGAACACAAGTCCTCACCCTCACTCTTCAGGGGTTCAAAGGTGCAGTTTATATCCCCTGCTACGAGTATTAAATTATCTCTCCCAATCAATTTGAGGTAGGAGTCCAACTCATCTATAATAGCTGGGCTTCTTCCACCAGGGAGGCCTCGAGCATATATATTAATAAGAATGATGTCCTGGTGGTTTTCCCTACTTAACTTGATCCCCAGAATATTGCGGTTTTTCACTAGGATTTCCACCGGTTTTATTTGTTTTCGGATCTTTTTTGCACATACCCTATCTTGCAATGTGTCTCTGGGAAACCATCTTGTAGCTTTTATCCACACTGGCTCCCTTAAGGGCATTCTACATGCTGCAGCACACCTCACTAGGGCATGAAGAAATAGAACCACAATATAACACTGTGATGGAACTCCAAAGGTCCTCCTTGCTGTCCAGCACCATCATCAAGCTCAGCAGTATATTCTCCAAAGCTATCACAATGCGTTAGCAGTCTACAAACCAGCTACCTTTCCCATCACTCCTTGACGTGATGCTTGTTGGTGACCCTGTACAGTGCTCCGCTGATTTTGGTTTGGTTTGCCCTATACGACTGACATCCCTGACTTCTTGGATGACAGGCTAGCCATCTCCAGTGGCTCTCCACACCCCCGCAGCAAGGACACCTTCAGATGGAAGAAGAAGATGTGCTAAAAAGCGACAAAAATAGAAAAAGGCCTTTCCCATTGATGGAGCAAGGTTTCACATATTCCAAAACTTGCTTGTATGAGCCCTCTCTAAATAACTTATAAAATATTAATCAATAAGTTTTATTTACTAATATTTACATTTCATGACATTTCTAGCATCTAGGGGAAGCTTGCCTATGTGCTTTTACTAACAGTAACTCTAATGCATTAAAATGGCCGCTGAAAACGCGGGAAACCTTCTGCGCATGCGTCTGTCACATTTACGTGGCATGACGTATCTCTCTGCTTGGTGGGAAAACGTTGCTTCTGCGCACTAGTGCCAGAAACGTCTGCTTTAAATTTCACATATTAATGCTTATGCTGCAGCTTGTACTAAACTTGCTCATTCTGCTTAATCATTAATGCTCAAGTTAAAATAAAGTAATGGGGATAGAGTAGAGTTAAGTGGTATACAGTGCATTCCTTTATTTCTGTATTCTAAAATGTCTCCTTTTGATTTTGCTACTAGCTCGTACTTTGGGGCTGATCACTGACACATTTTCCATCTTGGATGATTCTGCACATGCGTACTCAGACACTGAATTTGCTGAAGCACTGGCATTGATCCCCTGCCAACCCACTTCTTACCCATGATGTGCTTGGGAACCTGATCATCTGACCTCTAGAAAGGAAGCTACCAAATACAATGTATTCAAAATGTGTACCAATATTGTTGGGTGGAATAAAATCACGGGAAAATAAATTGTGGGTGGGGATTCAAATCATATTTGAATTGAAATTACATCATCTTAGTATGGTGTGATGACCTCTCCTCGTGTTTACAACCAATCACTGCAGGGGAACACATAGATTTGCAACATTTAGGGGTGGTACATTGCCCTCAAAATGGTCTAACTAAGGAAGGTTTAGATAGAGAAATTGTCCGACTTGTCGGAATAGCTGACCTGTCACTGACCCAACGCACTCAATAGCGATCGAGAGCAGAGGTGCTGGCGGAGCACTCTGTCAGAAGAATTGATTACCCAATCGGGTTATTAATTGACTTTCCTAGAGAGAGGGGTGTGACGCTGACGTTGCACTTAGCTGAGGTCACCTGTCCTGATCTGCACCTGTCTTTTCCTGTGGGCACCTGATTAGTCGGGAGCCTGGTCCTGATTCATATTCTGCCCCAGCCCTTGACCAGCATTGGTCATTGCACCATTCAATGTAAATATAATCTGTATGGTATGTCATTGTGTTATTTCCTTTTCTCACCCTTCCCATGTACCAATGTCTAAAGGTGTTACTGTGACTTCTTACAAACTTTATGTCCTGCTGGTTATATATTTGCTTGTAAAATTTATGGTCATGAGATCGTGTCCCTTTTAATTTGACCCAGAAAATCTATCATAGATAAAGGTTTTAAAACATTCCACACGTTTGTGGTTATTATAAGAAAAGTAAATGTGTTTAAATATTACCTGTTTATGCTAACTCTCTGATCCACAGGACTTATAGTAAGGTGACAAGAATTGGTAAGTCATGGTTTACAGGTATAAGTCCTAAATCTGACCTCTGGACAAACTGATAGAGTAAATAAAATTAGTAAATTGGTTAGGCAGGATTACTAGTTCAAAGTGTGAATGTTATATGGGACCAAGGTGAGTATGGTAAAACTGAGCTAGTTGGTCTCTGCGCGCTCTATCAGTATACTTTTCTTGGTAGCAGTAGTATGGTTAGGGATTAGTTAATAATAGGTAGTTAGTTGTATATTGACTATTGAATATTGATTGTTTATTGATTTTTATGTACTAACCAATATCTGTTCGTATTGTTAAATGTTGTATGGAATATCCCGGGATAAAGGAATCGGGTGGTAAATGGAAGCCATACTGCAGTGAGGTTACTTGCCATGAGGAATAGGTGTGTAAAGTTAGGTAAAACTTGAAGCACTAGTTAGGGTTTATTTTTCGTAAGTATAGTTGTGAGAGTGATTGGTAGCAAGGAGTTCGCTGGTAAAACTTTGGTTTTATAACACCTAGAAAGGGTAATTCTGAAGGAGTAACAGGTTCTTTTTTTTTTGCTTAAGTGAAGAATAAACGGAAGGTTGTGAAGAGAAGACAGAATTAGGTTTACTTGTTGTGAACGAAATTATCTGTCCTTTGAATTTAGTCAATCAGGCACAGTAGTGAATGTTTTGTGTTGTTAAATAATGAAATGTATAATTGAAATTTGAAAAGATATTGTATTATGGTATTACCTTGCAAAAGAGGGAGTCAGTCGCGGGTGCTGCTCTGACGTAATAGAGAGCCGCGCTGGGATTGGTAGAAACAGCGGGTGTGTAGTCGTGAGAAAATTGTAAAGGAGGGGTGAGTGCAGAGAGTGACATTTCACATCACAGAAAAAGCAGTGCAATCATCGGTTAATGCTGCTTGTAAGTCTAAACAGCATTGGTTGTTAAAATTAAGAAACGCGCAGGTATTGGAAAGTTGTTTCTGCAAAATAAACAAAATGAGTTAATTGAATTGACATTTCGTGCAAAATTAAAAAGCGGTATAGGTGGCATTTAGATGCAGCATTAATAGGATATCATCCTGATAGAAAATATTTAGGATTTGCGAGAGAACAACAGATTAGTGGAAGATCTTATATCATGTACGAAGAAAAGAGAAAGATGTAGTTTTTCGAAAGAATAAAGAATTATTAAAAAAAAGACAAAGTTATTAAAACTAGAGAAGGAATTATTATTCCACCACCAAATATGCCCGCATCATACATGATGGTAGAAAGGGGCTATCACACATGTGTGTGGTTAGAGAACAGGATAGAGTACACTAAGGAAGACAGTATTTTGGAATTTCCAGAACATGGTACCTTTAATGGTAGAATCTTATATAATTTAAGAAATCGTATGAACAAGTTAGACCCTAGACCAAGATTAAAGCAATATGAAGCTCTAGAGGAGTGGGAGACAGAGCTGTTTGAGCGAGACAGATCCAGAAGTGACAGAAATTGGAGTAAGTTTTACCCTAAATTTCTGAAAGAGACTAGAGATAAGCAAATGAAAAGTAGGAGACAATCTATGTTAGTAGAAGGATTATATCCTGTTTTTCCCACAGAGGAACCATCAGGAAGTAAAAGTACAGGGAAAAAGAGAAATTTAATGACTAGTGCTGTTTCGGATGATGAGTTATTAGATGAGTTAATAATGAAACATCCACCACCTTATCAAGAAGAAACTCAGAGAGTTACTCCTAGTGCTCCGTTTTTACAACCTCCCTAAGTTCCGCAAGTTATACATAAAACCTCATTAGAAAAGGTACTTCAAGAGAGAGAGAAGGAAGCATTAAATAAACAGCGTAATGAATTAATTCAGAAAATCTCCCAATTAAATACAAGTCCTGAAGCCCTGACAATACCTGTAACAATAGGTCCCGTAGTTCTTTGTATGGAGATAAGCAAGTTAATCCTAAAACTCCCATTCTGACTACACCCATAACTCAGCCAAGAAAAGAAACCCTAATAATTGATGATCAAGCAAGTGAATGTGAGTCGGTAATTTCCTTAATGAATTTACCTATACGAGAACCAGTTAGTGACTCAAACAGGAAAATTACACCCCCATGTTCAAAAGAGGTACAGATTGAAAAATCCTCAGGAACGTGGCATGCAACTGTAGTAAGTCCGGAAGAATTAGACAGATGCACTCAAAATATAGAGAATCCTAAATCGCAACCGAAGGTATTGGACATATTTAAATTAAGGGTGGAATTAGAGGAAATGGTAGCGGGAAATGTGGGATCTGACAGACTGAATTCATTTGATGAAGATGAATTATTGTTTATATGCAGAAGTATTACTCGCAATACAGAAATATATCATGAAAATCCAATTAATTTGGCTTTGGAAATGGGAATTGACATTGGCAAATCAAAGGTATTGCAGAAACCATATAGAACTGCATTTTCTGACAAAGATTTGGAAAACATGAACGTGTTGTAGTGTACTTCCTATATTCCCAGTAGGCTCTGCGCATTGGAATAATATATTCAGCAGTGTAGACGTAGGACTGAGGTCTTCTAGGTCTCTACTGACTATATTAGACTTAAGGTTTGCCAGCTAGCTCAGAAGTCACTAGAAACTTTCACGAATAAACGAGGAGGAGTTTAACCTCCCTGGATAGACAAGAAGGGATTAGCTTCTGACAACCATATAACATGACAACTTTGCTCCCTCAGGATAAGAGTGTATCTCTAGAGTCGTTTGAATACAATAGACAGCTATTTCACTCAGTCAATCATGCGTACTTAGTTTCACCAGAGTGCAGAGAAAAGAGAGACGGGCGTTTTCAATAAAAGGTGTAATTTATTGAGTAGTCTTCTTTCTCATGCAAGAGAAATGAATTGCCACAATTGCAATACTCATAGTAAAGATAAAGTGCGTACAGTAAAAGGAGGATTATAAAATAATACTGTAAAAGCATTGATATGGTTTCTTAGCCATATGATACTTTAAAATAGATAAAATATAAACATACATATATACATTGACTAACGTACTCAACTGGTCCTTCTAAATACGCCTACCCCGGTGTACCTGACCTAAGCCTAATACGTGGGAAGGAGTAAGTAAGTAGCAGTTTAAGTTAAGTTTGTTTTGCCAAGAATCTGACTCAAGAATTCTCTTTAAGGGTTTAATCAGTTCCGTACCTGGGTAATAGAAAGCAGGAGGTCTTGTATCTCTCTCTCAGGACTCGATATCCCAGTAACCCGCGAAGGTATCTGGAAACACCGGAGCTGGATTTCTCGGCAGGAGAAAAGACAGCGTCTCTCTCAGTGCGTCAAAAGGGAGGGGCAGCGTCCGTGGGCTCTCGCATCAGCTGGGCTCTCGGGCAAGTAGATAGCTGCTCTGCTCCAAAACCACCACCGTGTGTTTGCTTAGGGCAACGTTGGTATATTTATACCTGAAAGGTGCCTGGTTTGACGCAAGGTTGGACATAAGACGTCAATAAAGATGTCACTAAGAACTGGCCGTTCTTACAGTGCTTCACAGGAGTTCTAGGACGAAATCAAAACAAAAGCAAGGGGGATTTCCCAGGTTGCTGGAGGTTTGGTTTGTTTAGAGAACTCGTTGTGCTTTCTAGGAGTCCGGGGAAGTAGCCTTGCTTAATGTGACTGCATGGGCTACGACTAAATATTGATATGATTCCTATGCCTTTTTAGGGATATTATTTATCATATCCGAACAAGGGCATGAAATAGAAATATCGATTTAGGTTCCTAGATAAAAACACAATACCCACTCCACGATCTAATGTCCATCATTACTAAAACTAAGCAATAGTAAACATATAAAGGTGCATGTGTATTCCAACCCACCCCAAAAATCATTTTTTGCATTTGAAATGGTGTATGCGAAATACATAAAAATGATTATTGGTACTGTAAGCTTTACAAGCAGTGTAATCATTCAGTTAAAACGATGCATATATATATATTAGCTGAATGATTTGCGAAATTTACACATGAAATGGCTCTTAATACAGAAAAGAAGGTCGAGACCATTCCATCACATATAAATACAGTTGCTGTAAATGTGCTAGAGGCTGAGGTAATATATTGTCTCTAGAGTTCCTAAAAATAGAAGCTCTGTTCTTTAAGAATAGTTCTACTTTAAGCAGAGTACAAGTGCCAGAAAAAAGGTAAATATTTTGGAATTGGAAAAAAATTATTTTGCTTTTAGGGGAAAAAATTGTTCCAAATATTTTCAGTAGATTTTGTTTATCAAAGCTGAAGGTCGAATTCAGAGTTCAGGGAACACTGTGTGCTTGTTGCTTAAAAAGTTATTCTTTCTGTTCAGGGGAGAACATCATTTCAGACAGACTTTCAAAAAAGTGGTCTACCGCTTCAGGTGAAAGTTCGACCAAGTTTGAAAATGCCGCAACAGTGCAGTCATGAGAATGATTGCTATCATCGATGTCAGGATCAGCAATGCTCACAGAAGGTCGTACCTGGGTGATGTTGCTCTCATCTCGTACTTCACTACCACCTAATCGTAGTGGCGAAGTTTCAACGAATGCCGTCATCAGAATGGGTAGCCGCTGGGGACAACACGATGCATGAGCCGTTACAGGACTTAGCAAAGTATCTGTATCCAATGGTACTGATGATGGTAGTGTAAGACAGACGTCCAACATGCATTCTTCTCCGCATAGCATACATCGAAGCACAGGTAAGATGCAATTCTGCCAGTTGGGTCTGAATGAAAGAAACCATGTCATATTCAGATCTCTTAGCCGGGCTAATCCAAGGACTTTAGTTATGCGGTCCCGATAGCGTATAGCCAGGATCGTTTCTTCCATCGTTGCTGGAGTCTTGTCTGCGACTTTGCTTGCCATATCGGAGCAGAAGTATCAAAAATAAAATTCCTGCTACGAGACCCAACAGAAGTGGTAGGCCGCCAAAGACAGAATGGACAAAATTAGGAGAAATGCCCAGAACTGTTTTGAAGGGTGTTAACAGTCCCGAAAAAATTGTCTTAAATACATGTGGGATACCACTGGTATCTGACATATTTAGGATTTGGCTTAGCATTTCTGCGAAATGCACAGGGCAATTTGTAGATAAAAGGGTATGTATCTCTGCCATGTCCTTGCAACTTAAAGATCATACGTTTCTTTTGATGACGTTAAGGGCACAGTTGTCTGTAAAAGAACAGACTTTATTCTGCTTAAAGTATCAATTCGAATAGAAGAGATATTCAAAGAAGGCCAAATTGGTTTCTCCGTATCTGGAGTGCTGTTTGGATACAATACTTGCATACAGCAAGTGACCATGGAACTTACGCTCACGAGATAGGCTTTTCCTGGCACCATGCCACAACAGCTGTGGTCCACTATTAGAATATAGCTCCCGTTAGAAAGCCGTCTAAAGAATGGCTCTATTTGTGTTGCAGGTGTGCCGTGCTGGTGACATGAAAGGTTATTTGAAGTCCCCTCAGAGCCCCATGCAAGTTAATACCTTGACACAGAAGTATACCGCTTAGTGATCGTTTACAATTGTTACCACTAAGAAATACATTCTGTTTCTTTTCACTATAACATGTGTGTGTGTAAAGCAATTTCCATGATGACTTAATGTACCCTTTACCCAACCTATCATACTGGCCCGCTGGTATATACTCTTGGCAGTATTTAAATTGGAAAGTTGTTTTCGGAATTGTTATTATTCCGTGTATTATCCATTCAATGACAAGTCTTTCTGACATTGTCAATGGTAATCTCTCAAGTTTTTCAATGCTCAGAATCGTATAGTCTGCTCCTTTTCGTGCCAAACTAATTTGTTTATCAGTAAGGTTAAAGATAGAGAATAATGGCGTTGTGTTGATTAAACGCCATGGTACGTAGCCTGAACGCAGATTTTGCAACGTCCAGCCAAGCTGTACAATAGAACGTAATTGGGACTGACCGTGTTGTAACATTAGTAAGTCCTGCTCTATTATATCAATAGCAGAAGATACAATACTGTCCAGTGAATATATTCTGGAGGACAGAGTCATTAACCCATTGTCCACAACAGAAAGTGATTTTTCCAAATTAATACAGTCAATTTCTCGTTTTTTTTCTGCTGTTTCAATTTGCGTTTCTTTCCAAGCTTCGTTGTATGCAGCGTATATACCGGCCGCTATGAAAAGTTTTTGACGCTGTTTGCGTGGTCCCATTACGAAATCACGCAAGTCAGCACTGTCTTTAAGTAAAGTCAAGTGTTGCTTAATTTCTGCCAGTCTGGATTTCTGTAGCCATTCGAGGCAGAGTTTTCCTACACTGTATGTGGTAACTATCCCTGAATGTTGTCTCTGGGAGTATCTAGGGTCTGGCCTGCTCAATTTGAACCCCTGTATTTTGTTCAGGAATCTATCTTGACAGTTATTTGTGTCTGTGGGCCAGATCAACCATTTTTTCCAATCAGGATGTGTTCTGTTTTGGTTAAAAATATGGGATACGTCTATCTCAAAATCTGTGGTGCTATTACTGTCAGGCGTTGGCTTTGGAATAGACGGTTTGTTTAAGTCTTTAATTTTGGCTAGGCCAAGACAGGTTGTCTGTTGAATGGTGTCATTCAAGAATATAATTTGTTCTGGGATCATGCAGGCTCTAAATAATGCTTCTAAACCTTGGACCTGCCAATCTTTGGTACCCCAGATGGTTTTTGTTTCAATGTTATTTTTTCAGAAATCAAAACCGAGTGTAGTCATTTTTTCATAAAATGTTTCCGAATAGATTAATTTAGTGTTTGTCAGCCTTGTTTTCACCCCTGTCTTATTTACCAGTTTGAAATAAAACGTTTCTGCTTCACTTGTGTTAAACCCTGAGAAGTATTGGAATTTCTCGTAAAACTTTTTCGAACTACCATTTTGGTGGAGTTGCACAATGTTCCCATTGATTATAATTAAAAACCTTTCTAGGTTGAGCAGATTTATGCAGATAATGGTGTGCAAAGTGATTGTAGCAGTACATTTCTTCATAGTTAGATGAACCCTGTAAGTAATCATGATCTGTAAATTTTGCTGACTTTACTAAATCTGACACCATATCATTAATACTTTCAAAGTCCCAATCATCAGAGAATGTGCTCGGTTTTACAAAGTCACTAATGAAACCTTAAACTGGTGTGGATATTTCAAGAGCTCGACCGTTCCATAGATTTCGTAATCTGTTTTGTCCCAAGCTACCCCACCGGGTATTGGATTGGCTGTGACATTCACTGATGATAGTTCTCTTTTCTCAATGTGAGATGACTTGTGTGGCTTTAGGACCAAGTTGATGTTCTGACTTGCTGTGTCCATTGTACTGTATTTTCCCTCAATGAATTTTCCCAAACAAAGAACCACGATGAGCCAAAGCAGGAGGAAAAGTACACCTAACACAATCCAAAATTCAATCCATGGAGAAATCAGATAGGTTTCTTTTAGTTGATGAAAGAGTTCAGTTACTTTGTCTTTAAAAGTTTTTATTGCTGGCGTTTCTTCCGGTTCACTTGGATCCTCAGAAAAGTCATCGAAATTGATGATGTAGCCAGATGCAGTTCTGTCAATTGTTGGAATCGCTTCCGGATTTACATTTGCTTTTGGAATTTTCTTTGTTTCATTAGCATAGTCTGAGGCTACATCGTTGTAGACTGGTGTTTCTTGACGAACTGTTGCAATTTGGGTTTTAAGACGCATAAGTTCCATGGCTTTGTTGCATAGTCCTTTTTCATTTACTGCAGGTTTATCAAATGTGATTAATCTCTCAGTTTGAACCTCTTGTATTGTAGCAAGTTTTGGTACTCTGCTATTTCTTGGGAGTCCACTGGTCCTACTACTTATTATTGGCCACATGATTGTGGTTTTACCAGGTCGATGGATACAACTCGGTTCTCCTTTTTACCAGCAAGGGGCGGTAGTACAACTGATCTTGTTCCGCTGACAGCTAAGACAGGTACTGCTTTTCTGTAAGAAGGCCCAAATTCCTTCTTCACCACGATCTTCTCTCTGAGCAGATCCCCAATTTTTGGAATCCAGACAGGCCTTGCTGGGACAGGTGGATTATCTTCAGTGGCTGTTGGCTGCTGTTTTAACTTTACGTTGCTCAGGTCTTTTCTTTTTTCATTTAAGTCCTGTAAAATAGCCAAACGATCTTTGATATCAAAGCATTTTTCTTCTACCACTGAAGTCTGACTATCTAAGACCTGAATATGCATTCTAGTCCCGAACAATAGTTCGTACGGACTGAAACCGTTTAGAGAATTTCTTGGCAGATTATTAAGACTACGTTGGACACTTGTTAAATGTTGGACCCACCCATCACCCGAACCTAGTACCCTCGCCGTTATAGATTGCTTTATGTCTCGGTTTTTTCTTTCCACAATCCCATTTCCCTCAGGATGGAAGGGACAAGAGTACCGCAATGCAATGCCCATGCTGGTCATGGTCTCCTTATAAGCCCGAGAGCTAAAAGCAGGACCCTGGTCAGAATGTAGCATGCCAATTGCGTATGTGCCGATATGGACTCGCAAATCTTTGTATAACAGTTCTGGCGTCAGCCGAGTGCTGGTGTCTACATTTTAAGTGAATCTAGTCTTAAATATTACTGGGACGCATTTTCCCTGTTGGGTTTTGCGTATAGATAGCCTTATACCATCTAAACGAAGAGCCATGGCAATACTCCGGCCGGTTCGCCACTGCGATCTCTGTTGCAGTTTGGACAGTTTATTGCAAATTTGTGTTGTTGCAGGCTCATTCCCGGCCAACAGTATTCTGATTGTAATTCTTTCAGAGATTCCTTGATCTTCTGGTGCCTTAGACCCAATCCCATGTGAGCTTCCACTATTAAAAAGACTCTCCTGTTCGTGTTTGGAATTACTCTATCCCCCACTCCAGGGATTTCAGCAAAAGGAACGGAGTTTGCATCGATTATGTATGTATAATTGAGTAGATAGTTCACAGGTAATGCTGCACAGTCGCCTTTTGAAGACGTTTTTACCGCCAGCATGGTTTCCCCGTCTATGTATTTTTCTGAACGCTTTTTTGTGGCTACGGAAGCCGGATTATTTGCTTCCGCTGTGGCTGTGTCAGCCAATGAATTCCCTGCAACGTGAACGCCATCACGCTGATGACTCAGTTTATGTATCACGTGAGTCTTTTGTAGTTCTTTCTGTAAAAGAACAACTTGTTCCCAAAGCGTTTTATGCTTGATTGTGGCACCTGTGTCATCTTTGTAACCATTTTGAACCCAGTTCTGTATGTCATTATTGTAAGATTTGTTGCAGTAATGCGAATCGCACACTATTAGTGTCGGGAATTCGCGATCAGCATTTTCAAGCGCCATCTTTAAAGCTAGTAGTTCAGTACGTTGACCTGAACTGTCTTTTACAGTTTGAGACATAGTTACCAGTGGTCTCAATTTACCTCTGTGCCAGCGGCATTTAACAACCGCGCACGCAGCACAGTAATCTTGCTTACCCCAAACTGAGGGTTGTGCTGATCCGTCTGTATATACTACACAGGCGTAAAGTTTTTTTTATTTTTTTATTGAACATAGCAATGGATAATCAATGGTACAGAACATCTTTTCATTTTTCATTTTCAATAATCATTTCAATAATTTAAAAGGCTTAAGAAAAAAAAATATATATATATATATATATATATATATATATATATATATATATATATATATATATATATATATATATATATATATATATATATATATATATATATATCAGACATGAGACACAAAAATTAGGAAGAGGCGAAAAAATTCATCAAACACAGAAAGGGAATACAATCAACAATTTTATCAAAAAGGGTCTGTGCAAAATCCGCAATCTATAAAGTGGCACTGCAAAGAAGTGCAAAAACCTGCAATAAAGTGCTACTGCAAGTGCAAAAAGCTATAATAAAGTGAAATCTAGAAAGTGCTAGTGCTAGTGCAGTCGAATGTAAAAACCCTTTCCTTATCTCCAACCTTCTTTCTCAACTCATCCCCCTTTTAATTGTTCCAAATCCCCAAAATACTTCCAATTCCTTTCAAACCTCCTAATAGAACCTACCCTGCCCACGTATGCTTTTTCAAAAAGACAGGTTCTCCTCATCTTATTGAACCATTTTATCAGTGATGGAATTTCCCTTGATTTCCAATTTTGTAGTATTAAAGAGCGAGCGACCGAACATGATATAAATATAAATACATCTTCAGATTTATCAAACCTGCTCCTATCCTTGCTTATACCAAACAAGGCCGTTTCTACCATAGCCGAAAATGATTTTCCAATGGCCAATTCAATTTCCGCAAATATCTCTTTCCAGAAAGACTCCAGCATCGGGCAGGCAAAAAAGATGTGATACCATCCTCCCTGACCATGTGCTAAGCATCTAAAACACTTATTTTCTGTTCCAGGAAACATTCTTTCCATAGCCTCAGGCGTATAATAAGCTAGCCAACGGGACAAAAAGGCCATCCTCTTATAGTTAGCAGCTCGAAAAGATTTGTTGCCCAGTAGACAGAGAGCCTCCCAATCTTTCAAAGAGAAAATGCACTGGGTTGAGAGACTTACTTTATTCAAATGTTTATCAATCAATGGGGATTGACCCGAGCAGTGGAGCAATTTATACCACTGCCCTATCCCGCTGCTCTTCCTTCCGTAAAGGGTATTTAGTAAGTTATTTGGGGCATTCAACAGGCCACTTACATCCTTTTTGATAAAATAAATGACCTGTAGATATTCAAAAAAAGACGGTCGCCTTAAATTGTTCGTTCTAATTACCACCTCTTGCCAACTAATAACCCTATTTTGGACTAGCAAGTCTCTCAACTCCCGAAACCCACACATTTCCCATTTTTTAATCTTAGACAAACTTAATGGAAGGCCTATTTTGCTACATTCAGACAAACTTAGATACTGGGAACCATCAGAACCATGTTTTTTAAAAAGCAGCAGCAAACGCGTTGTATATTCTTTCAACGTTTTATACCTCGATTTTTTAGGAAGCTTTGCGGTCTTTAAAAAAATTGGGATTTGAGAACCTGCTTCTTTTACCATTTTCTCCCCAAAAAATTATCTCTTGTCTGATAAACCCTCAAAAGACCTGCCGCTATATCAAAAAAAGCAGCTTCATAATATGTCTTTAGGTGGGGTAATACTAACCCTCCCTGATCTATTGAGAGTTGTACCGCCGGGAGCTTAATTCTCAGAGTTTTATTGCCCCAGATAAATCCTCTTAACATTGTTTCTAACTCTTTAAAAAATTTTTTTTAATTTTTAGCGGCACATTAGTAAACAAAAATATAAGTAAAGGCAGGACTGACATTTTAACCATTGACACCCTGCCAATCACTGACAATGGAAGCAAAAGCCATTTATCTAACAGGTGCTTAATTTTATTTTTCATTCTGATGTAGTTCAGGCCAAAAAGCCTATCATACTCTGCAGTTACAAAAATACCCAGATATCTAATTGGGTCCTTTCTTGCAGCTTGGACCTGCAAGAAACTAGGGAGAAAGCCTATATCTGTATTTAAAGCAAGGACTTCAGTTTTTTTAGCGTTTATCTTATATCCCCCGATCTTTTCATAAGCTTTAAACTCTTTCAATAAGTTCTCAACTGCCTTCTTTTCAGGAGCTAGATAAAGGATAATGTCGTCGGCAAATAGTTTTAGTTTAGACATGCCGATGACAGGGGGCAAAATAGACGCATTATCCCTAATCCTTGACACCAAGGGCTCAATAAAAAAGGTAAAAAGCAAGGGAGATAAGGGACAGCCCTGCCTAGTGCCCCTGGTTACATTAATCCTCCTGGCCTGTTTCGCATTAATTATTACCTGAGCAGATGCTCCAGCATATATATTATGTAGCATCTTAACTATTTGCGCCGGAAATCCAAATTGGCCGAGAGAATAAAATAGGGCTTCCCAATTCACCAAGTCGAATGCCTTTTCGGCATCGACCATTAAAATGCAGGCTGGCACCAAATTGGCATTCAGATAGTCCAATGCCTGAATTAGATATTCCGTATTTGTAGCCATATAGCGTCCTGCAATAAACCCAGTCTGACCATGATGGATTACTTCCTGGGCTGCCAGAACAAATCTTTCTGCCCATATCTTCATGAAAATTTTGTAGTCTGAGTTCAAAAGGCTGATTGGCCTGTATGAATTTACATCATCCTTATTTTTATCTTTTTTTACAAAACATATAATTGTGGATTCTTTAAAAACCCCAGGAACCTGACCACCTAACTTGATATGGTTAAATAATTTTTTTAGGGGTTGTTCTAGTTCTGCGAGAAATACCTTAAAATATTCAATAGTGTACCCGTCCTGGCCACAGGCCTTGGCCCCAGCAGTTGCCTTAAAACTTTTACGAATTTCCGAAACAGTTAATTCATTACCTATTTGAGTCTTCCGAAGTTCTGAGATTTTAGGAATCTCTATATTCGCGAAATACTCGTGGATCCTTTCTTCCTCTACCTGATAGTTTGTGGAATAAATTCTCTTAAAGTGGTCCAGGAAAATCCCGGAGATCTTCTAACTTTCTACCTCTTCAATCCCACTCAGAGGGTCCTGAATTTTCACTATATGTGAAGATTCCTGTTTTTTTCTTACAGAGTTGGCTAGTAATTTCCCAACCAACTGACTGTCTTCGTAAATTTTCTGCTGGAAGGCTTTTGAACTATTTATTTCTTCGAGAATGAAAAAGTCCCTTAAACATGCTTTCGCTTGTTCTAATTGATTTGGCTGAAGCTGGAGCTGCAATACATACTGCTCCACGACAGCAGATTGTAATTTAGTTATTTTTAGCTTCCTCTCCTTCGCCTGGGCGCTTGTGAAAGCAATTATCTTATCCCGTGCTGCTGCTTTAAAACCGCCCCAGACTGAGAAGGGTTCAGCTGAATCTTCATTTATTTCAAAATATTCCACAATCCATGATCTAAATCCTGATACCCAGGTTTGGTCTTGAAGCAAAGTACGATCCAGCTGCCATCTTGGGCACTCCCTATCGACCCCTCCCAAAACAAGATCTAATTCGATTCTGCCATGATCTTGTGAAGTAGTGTGGCTCACTGGTTAGAGGCGGCAGACCCGAGAGCAGAGGACGGCCCGGGACCAGGGTTCGATTCCCGGCGCGGCAGGTTTCTGGACCAGGGTCAGCGGACTCGATAATTCTCTCGCCTCGGTGCCCACTCTGATCAGCGTTCACACTCGGCAACTCTGGGCATTAGCTTGCCTCATCTTCACTAACGGCCCCACCAGACCGCCGGGGATGCCTGGTCTCACCCTGGAGATACCCATTAAGGGACCATCTCTCAGGGAAGCCAGGAAGGGTTTCGCAGCGGTCGAAGCGCCTTGGTACCCTACGGGTAAGTAGTGCGCTATATAAATGCCTATACATACATATACATACATACATACATGATGGGAAAAAGGATTGCATCCAATCTGATTTTTTGAGATCTGCAGAGATCTCGATATCAAGAAAAAATCTTTTTTGGATGCAGTATGAAATCGATGAGAATAACATGTAAACAGCTCCCTCTCTACATTCCTGGAGCGCCAAGGATCCCGTAGTTGGTATTCACATACGAATGCTTCGAGAGAGCCTTTAGTTCTGGGCTTCAGCTGTTTTTTATTTTTATTTGAAGTGTCCCTTTTCAGATCTTGGATAAAATTAAAATCCCCTCCACAAATAATCTGTCCTGGGACACCTCTTAAAGCCTCATGAATTTCTTTCAGAGCAGAAACATCATCAAGAATAGGGCCATAATAGTTCACAAAATTTAGAGCTTTCCCATGAAGTTTAACTGAAACCCAAAGCCACCTCCCTTTGGAGTCCCTTTTGATCTGGATAAACTCCCAGGGTAGATTCCTAGAGAAATAAATTGCGACCCCTCACTGGGCAACCCCTGCAGATGAAAAAACACCTTGACTAAAATATCTCGGAATAAACAATTTAGGGTCATTCGTTTTCAGGTGTGTCTCTTGAAAGTAGACCACCTGAGGATTCAATGAGATTACCCACTTCAAGGGGGCCCCATACTTTTGTCTGTTCAACATACCGTTTGCATTAATTGACAGGATCTTACATACATCAAAATTCATCTTGAGAGAAATTTCTTGTCCTTGTTAAGTACCTAATGCCAAAAAAACAACTGTTACATCCATTGCCTATGTTCCTTTTTACTGCATTTCCCCCCCCTTGGCCCACCGAGCCCAGGAATGGGGAAACCCCCTGCACTTCCACGCTGACCACATTCCTCCCTCCCTTCCTTCTCAACTGGGTGTCTTCTTCCTACACCCTTAGTGACCCGTCTAACTGGACCCACCCCGTTTTTCACAATATTTCTTATAGAGCGCTAGTTCGCCCTGCGCCTTTGCTCACTTTTTTTTTCTCTTTTTTTCCCTTCTCCTCTCTTCCCCACAAGATACCATGAGAAGACATAAAAACATTGCACAAAGAAGGGGAAAAAAGGCACAAAAAAAACAACAAAAAAAAATTCCTTCCCCACCTTCTCACTCCCTGCCCCCTGAGGAAATCTCCTTCAAAAGAGATTGCGCCTCATCTAGATCCGTAAATAAAAAAAACTTTCCTTGACCAGAACTTTCAGCTTCGACTGCTGAGCAATCGAAGCTTGGGCACCGTTTGCTTTGAATAACTGCAGAAGTTTTACAAATTCTTTCCTTCTTTTTGCTGCTGCCGCTGTCATATCAGAAAAGATCCTACATTTTATAGTCTCAGTCACGGCAAATTGGCGTTGTTGATAGGCTTTTGAAAGAATCCTCTCCTTGATCCTGTAGTCCGCAAAGTTCAGTAAGATAGTTCTCGGGAATGTTGAATTTGCGAACCGCTGTGCCGGGACTCGATGGGCCCTAGTTATAGTTAGGTCTCCGTAAAGTTGTAGGGGCAGAATTTCGATTGGCAGAGGATATTCTTTTTCATATGTTAAGTTTTTTAGTTTTTTCATGTTCGGGTCAAAATAGTATTTCACTTTTTCTGTAGCAAGGGAATTTTCCCACTGTATCCATTTTGGATCTAATGCCACAGTAGTCAAATTGCGTGGGCTTGTTAATGCCTCAAAGGCTGATTCAGCTGTTAAACAGTTATCTGTCTGCCTTGGGCTTGGGCTCTTTCTTTTGCTACAGCTGTTTGAACCTCATTTACAATATTTTACGCAAGACTGAATGTTTTTTCAGCTTGTGTGTACAAGTGTGATTTGTAAGCTATTGGTACCGTTTCTCCCTCATTAGAGGTCAGGTACGTGAATCCGCATCTTCCTGGGATGACTCGGATTACAAGGTTGCGTGTGTTTTCGGGAGTTTGCAATTTTTTTTTAGCTAACATGTCTGTTTGCAATGATCTCAAAATTTCTGTGTGTTTTTGAGTCCAACTGATTGGTTTAAAATCAGGTTTTATTAGTTCATTGAGAGGTTTAACCCTCTCCGCATAATTTAGAATGTAAGTTCTTCTGAAATTCAGGAAACCTAGTATTGATTGTAAGTTCTTCAGCGTTTTTGGTGCTTTGAGTACAGCGCATTTCTCTAAGAAATTGTCTGCTAGGCTTTTGCCTTCACTTGATAATTCATATCCTAAAAACAGGACTGTTAGATGGGCAATTCGTGACTTTTTAAAGTTGAATTTGTAACCCTCTGCTGCGAACCCAAGTATTATGGTGTTCACTCTTTTCAAGTGAGTATCCAAGTCATCATCTGTCAGATAGAGGTCATCGACATATGATAATGCCTCATCATCATATATTTGTAGTAACTCTGTTACCCTTGCTGAGAATAATCCTGGGCTATTCCTGAATCCCTGTGGGAGTCGACAGAAATTTTCTGCGACCCCATTATCGAGAAAGCGGTCAAATACCTGCTTTCAGGTGCAATGTTTTGACAAAAGAATCTGTTAGAGATGTCTAATGTTGTTTTGTATTTTTTACGCACGATGTTATTCATTAGTGCTGCACTGTGTGAGTTTTGTACTGCAAATGTCTTGCAACATGAGTTAAGGTAGTAAGCAAAGTGGTTGTACAGAGTTCCCCAGAGAGAGCCAACTGATTGGCTCAAGCTAACCTTTCTCTCACTAGGTATGACAAGGGAAGTGCATGATGTGAACCCTTTTCGGAATTAAAGGATACCTCACACAGGTTACCGGTTGGACGACTACTGTCATCCCATCCGATGACCGTCCAGCGTCATCATTGGTATCCTGCTCCTACGGCAGGCTGGCGGTGCAATGCCCGTCGGGCAGCACAGGGGGCTGCACTTTGGCGGAGTTCTTTTATTCCAAGCCAACGGGTGTGTGAGTGTGAGGGGCCTAAAAAAGTGCAATAGTGAGTGTGAGTGTAGTCTAAAAAAAGTCAGTAGAGTCCATTAAACAATTTTAATAGTCTGGCTCACTGCCTTGTTAAAAAAGGATTTAAGGGGTATTAAGGAGTGATAGGCGATGTAATCAATCCTTAGTCAACCCTTAATGTGAGGGTGGTCGACATGTTTCTTGCCGCAAGGGCAATTCATCAGGACCTTTGGTGCTCATATAATTGCTGAGATTCCTCTAAGGTATGAGGACTCGAATATACGACCTGAATAGTGTCGCAGAATGACTGTTTTCTTTATGGACCTCCCGGGAACTAGGAAGGAAACAAACAGGCTGTTGTTAACATTGCTGTATTTGAGGCCCGAGTACATCATATGGTGCCAAAAGGAACATGACAGTGATGTGTAGCGGGATGTGAAAACTATACTGACCCCGTCAGTTTGTGGGATTCCTGTGAGAGAGAGGGTAGAATATGTGACAGAACGAGGTAATACTGTGTCCTGTGTGTAGCAGGCATGCTCCAATCGTGGCATGCATCGTAGTGATTGTCTAAAACACGTCAGATAGACATACTGTGTGGGGTGTGCCAATAACACTAACAACAGTGAGTGTTTCGGACCTTATAGCAGTCAAGTGACGTGAGGAGCTTATTTTATAAAAGAAGACATATTGGTAATTAACTGAAACCGCAAAAGAATAAACCGTTTGACACTCTGTGTAATACAAGTAGATGGCTAGCGCCCGTGTGGGTGACGTATTCAGCATCAAAATACCATGCTCGCAGGGTAGGGGTAGGCAATGATAATAATAATAATAAACTTACCCGCTATTCCCATTTGTAGGTCCCACAAGCTGTCCTGGTGGGGCCAGCAACAAGTGATTAGAACCTACAAAAAAGTAAGGTGCAGCGCGAGGCAAGATGGTTATTCAAGCGGCGCGGCTTACCGTATACTCAAGAGCGGCTGGGAGATCAGCCGCAGCGAGCACAGCAGAGCGTGCGCGGAAGTCAACAAGTGGGGTTGGGGTTGTTTCCACACCTTACCTCAAGGGTTGCTGGTAGCAGGCCTCTAGGCACCTACCCCTCCCACGTCAATGCCGGTATCAAACCAGCCGGTAAACTCGAGGAGTTCCGGCCGGTGCAGATAAGAGCGAGTTGCGCGCGCACCATGGGGGCGTGTCCGTTGGGTTGCTAGGCAACGTCACGCGGGGGTAGAGAGCGAAGATACTCCTGCTCAGCCAGCGAGGTAAAGGGGATAAACATAGGCGCCATCTTAGAACGGGAATTTAATCATTTAAAGCGCAATGATGATTACTGGGAGCCGGACAATACAGTCCATGTAAGATACTATCTGGCTAACGTCGTCCAAGGCACCGCATCATTGAGCCCCAATTCATCGGTATGTAAACGATGTACCCATCTTTGTTCAAGTCTAAAGAGGGCTTGTTGGCTAATAGCTGGTAAACATTCAAGAACAGTCCACCGAATGTTCTCTGTGGGGTGGTTGTGCTCTTTGCAGTGTTCATAGAGTTTGGTGTGTGTCTTAAGGCAGCGAATATTACTGTTGTGCTCCATAATGCGCTGTTTTACAGGGCGCATCGTCATCCCAATGTAGAGCATCTTACATGGGCACATAAGGACATAAATACACCTGGAACTATTACAATTGGTGTGTCTGTTAATTGTCCAAGTAAAGTCTCTTTGGAGTTTGATGGTTTTACCTTGGATGGTCTGGGGACACACTACGCAGGAGCCACAGCGGTAGTGCCCAGTGACTGGTGGGAGGTCCCAGAGAGTATTGACTGGTTGGGTGCTTGTTTTCTTCGGGCGGGTATGGATCAGAGTGTCCTTTAAGTTCGCTGTCCTCTTAAATGCAAAGCGTGGGCGCGGAAGCTCCATCCCTGCAGAATTGAGAATGCCCCAGTGTGAATTGACAGTCTTTTTTATGAACGATGAATGCTTGGTGAACGAGGTCACACAAGTAATCGTATCGTCTTGCTCTTTGGGATAAACTTCAAGTAAGGAGTCTCTATTGTTGTTTAACGCTCTTTTGGTTGATGTTTTTAGAAGTCGTGTAGGGTAACCCCTGTCCCGGAGCTTGTGTTGTAGAGTATTTGCTTCTTGTTTAAAATCATTGATGGAACTACAGTTTCTCCGTAAGCGGAGGAATTGCCCGAAGGGTAAGTTGTCCCTAAGGGCCCTCGTGTGGTGGCTGTTGTAGGGGAGTAAACTGTTTCTATCAGTATCCTTTTTAAACAGGGTGGTACTGATCGTTGTCGGATCCAGGGAGATGGTTAGGTCCAAAAATGGTATTGACGTTTCAGAGATAGTGCCCGTGAACTTTAGGAATGGGTCTTGTTGATTGATCCAGACGCAGAAAGCCTCGCAGGTGGGTCGGTCACCCTTCCAGAACACCAGAATGTCATCGATATATCGACGCCAGCATGGGAGATTTTCACGAAACGGATTGTGTTCAGGAGGGTAGATACAGTTCTTCTCAAATGATGCCATGTAAATACATGCTAGGCTCGGCGCAAAGGTCGAGCCCATCGAAGTTCCACGGACTTGATGGTATAAATTGGACTCATATCTGAAAAAAATCTCAGTGAGTGCAATGTGTGCCAGCTCCATAATGAAGGATATCGGGGTTGGGGACACCCATTCCTCTTGTCGCATCATTAAGTCTACCGCTTCTAGCGTTGCTTGTTGAGGAATATTTGTGTACAACGCTTCCACGTCAAGGGTCAAGAGAAGATCGATGTCTTCTCTTCCATCCATGTCTGCGATCAAACGAAGCACATCTCTGGTGTCTTGCAAGTAAGAAGGGATGAGTTTCACCAAAGGTTGAAAGAACGCGTCGCAGAATTTTTTCAGATATGAGTCCAATTTATACCATCAAGTCCGTGGAACTTCGATGGGCTCGACCTTTGCGCCGAGCCTAGCATGTATTTACATGGCATCATTTGAGAAGAACTGTATCTACCCTCCTGAACACAATCCGTTTCGTGAAAATCTCACATGCTGGCGTCGATATATCGATGACATTCTGGTGTTCTGGAAGGGTGACCGACCCACCTGCGAGGCTTTCTGCGTCTGGATCAATCAACAAGACCCATTCCTAAAGTTCACGGGCACTATCTCTGAAACGTCAATACCATTTTTGGACCTAACCATCTCCCTGGATCCGACAACGATCAGTACCACCCTGTTTAAAAAGGATACTGATAGAAACAGTTTACTCCCCTACAACAGCCACCACACGAGGGCCCTTAGGGACAACTTACCCTTCGGGCAATTCCTCCGCTTACGGAGAAACTGTAGTTCCATCAATGATTTTAAACAAGAAGCAAATACTCTACAACACAAGCTCCGGGACAGGGGTTACCCTACACGACTTCTAAAAACATCAACCAAAAGAGCGTTAAACAACAATAGAGACTCCTTACTTGAAGTTTATCCCAAAGAGCAAGACGATACGATTACTTGTGTGACCTCGTTCACCAAGCATTCATCGTTCATAAAAAAGACTGTCAATTCACACTGGGGCATTCTCAATTCTGCAGGGATGGAGCTTCCGCGCCCACGCTTTGCATTTAAGAGGACAGCGAACTTAAAGGACACTCTGATCCATACCCGCCCGAAGAAAACAAGCACCCAACCAGTCAATACTCTCTGGGACCTCCCACCAGTCACTGGGCACTACCGCTGTGGCTCCTGCGTAGTGTGTCCCCAGACCATCCAAGGTAAAACCATCAAACTCCAAAGAGACTTTACTTGGACAATTAACAGACACACCAATTGTAATAGTTCCAGGTGTATTTATGTCCTTATGTGCCCATGTAAGATGCTCTACATTGGGATGACGATGCGCCCTGTAAAACAGCGCATTATGGAGCACAACAGTAATATTCGCTGCCTTAAGACACACACCAAACTCTATGAACACTGCAAAGAGCACAACCACCCCACAGAGAACATTCAGTGGACTGTTCTTGAATGTTTACCAGCTATTAGCCAACAAGCCCTCTTTAGACTTGAACAAAGATGGGTACATCGTTTACATACCGATGAATTGGGGCTCAATGATGCGGTGCCTTGGACGACGTTAGCCAGATAGTATCTTACATGGACTGTATTGTCCGGCTCCCAGTAATCATCATTGCGCTTTAAATGATTAAATTCCCGTTCTAAGATGGCGCCTATGTTTATCCCCTTTACCTCGCTGGCTGAGCAGGAGTATCTTCGCTCTCTACCCCCGCGTGACGTTGCCTAGCAACCCAAAGGACACGCCCCCATGGTGCGCGCGCAACTCGCTCTTATCTGCACCGGCCGGAACTCCACGAGTTTACCGGCTGTCCTGATACCGGCATTGACGTGGGAGGGGTAGGTGCCTAGAGGCCTGCTACCAGCAACCCTTGAGGTAAGGTGTGGAAACAACCCCAACCCCCCTTGTTGACTTCCGCGCACGCTCTGCTGTGCTCGCTGCGGCTGATCTCCCAGCCGCTCTTGAGTATACAGTAAGCCGCGCCGCTTGAATAACCATCTTGCCTCGCGGTGCACCTTACTTTTTTGTAGGTTCTAATCACTTGTTGCTGGCCCCACCAGGACAGCTTGTGGGACCTACAAATGGGAATAGCGGGTAAGTTTATTATTATTATTATCATTGCCTACCCCTACCCTGCGAGCATGGTATTTTGATGCTGAATACGTCACCCACACGGGCGCTAGCCATCTACTTGTATTACACAGAGTGTCAAACGGTTTATTCTTTTGCGGTTTCAGTTAATTACCAATATGTCTTCTTTTATAAAATAAGCTCCTCACGTCACTTGACTGCTATAAGGTCCGAAACACTCACTGTTGTTAGTGTTATTGGCACACCCCACACAGTATGTCTATCTGACGTGTTTTAGACAATCACTACGATGCATGCCACGATTGGAGCATGCCTGCTACACACAGGACACAGTATTACCTCGTTCTGTCACATATTCTACCCTCTCTCTCACAGGAATCCCACAAACTGACGGGGTCAGTATAGTTTTCACATCCCGCTACACATCACTGTCATGTTCCTTTTGGCACCATATGATGTACTCGGGCCTCAAATACAGCAATGTTAATAACAGCCTGTTTGTTTCCTTCCTAGTTCCCGGGAGGTCCATAAAGAAAACAGTCATTCTGCGACACTATTCAGGTCGTATATTCGAGTCCTCATACCTTAGAGGAATCTCAGCAATTATATGAGCACCAAAGGTCCTGATGAATTGCCCTTGCGGCAAGAAACATGTCGACCACCCTCACATTAAGGGTTGAATAAGGATTGATTACATCGCCTATCACTCCTTAATACCCCTTAAATCCTTTTTTAACAAGGCAGTGAGCCAGACTATTAAAATTGTTTAATGGACTCTACTGACTTTTTTTAGACTACACTCACGCTCACTATTGCACTTTTTTAGGCCCCTCACACTCACACACCCGTTGGCTTGGAATAAAAGAACTCCGCCAAAGTGCAGCCCCCTGTGCTGCCCGACGGGCATTGCACCGCCAGCCTGCCGTAGGAGCAGGATACCAATGATGACGCTGGACGGTCATCGGATGGGATGACAGTAGTCGTCCAACCGGTAACCTGTGTGAGGTATCCTTTAATTCCGAAAAGGGTTCACATCATGCACTTCCCTTGTCATACCTAGTGAGAGAAAGGTTAGCTTGAGCCAATCAGTTGGCTCTCTCTGGGGAACTCTGTACAACCACTTTGCTTACTACTTCTCAGGACGAGTACATTGGACCCCATTAAAAATCGTCCACTTTTATTCCCCCTCTTTGATACCAATCCCAGCGTGCTTTTTGCACGGGAATTTTTCCTTTTTGAGGTTACCAGTGGTGAAGAATTTTCGCCATTTTGGACCAAACCGCTCCAGTATTTACTGTGATAGAACAACTACTTTTTGACACTCTGTTCTGGCTTGCATAGTCCTTGGCACCACATCCTCACCGGTTTTCCAACATGGAGGATGTCCCGGGTCTAAGCTTCAATGAAGACTCTATAGCTGAGGCACTAAGAACCACGCCATCACTACTCGGAAATCCCCCAGCCTCTGCATCTGGTGCATCTTCTGATGAATGGACCACATTGACAGAAATGAAGAAAGAACTAATTAGAATAACAATCCATGGGATCATGATGACAGAGTACTTGAGGAGCAACATAGCACCACAGGGCTTAATTGTTAACATCATTCCAAGATTGTTTTTGGATGATAAACGCTTCAAAGTAGACTGGTGCCAGGTTTCCTGGAAATGCACCAAGGACCTGTTATTTTTGATCAGCCAAACTGCGAAACGTCTCTCTGAAGCACTACAGGAGAAAATTTCAGCCCTTGAAGCAAGCATGAAAAACGCTATCTCAAAGAATAATAAAACAGCATTCACAACTAAGCTATCCGAGATCAACCAAGAAATGGCTGACCACCATGAATTCTTAATCAAACAAAAAACAACTAAATTGGAGAAGGATATCGCTAAATTCGAAAAGGAAAAAGTATATCCATATCTTAAAGATGACTTCAAAGGGAAAAAGAGTAATTATTCGTCGGATGAAAATTCAAGCGGTGACAATAGACGTGGTTCTACAAGCAGTGATTCCAGTGGTGGCTACCCTGCAAGGAATACACGACCAACGCGTCCCTGGCAACAAGGTTACCATCAAGGACCGGTGTTCCATGGTCCACCCCATATGACACCACCGTGGCAATACCCTTTCTATCCACAAGGCCCCCCACAATTCTACCCCCTCAATCCGCCACCTTTTCAAGGCAGAGGTTGGGGCAGAGGAAGAGGGCGAAAGCGAGGCGGGGAAAAGGGAGTACAGTGGCAGGACCAGACGTCAGCACCGACTGCAATGGAGACCAGGAGCTCAACATCCAGAGGGAGACGAGTCTGATCGTCAATCTATCGAAAAGAACCCTCTCTCCAACAGAAAAGAGTGTTTTGGAAAAAGGCCTTGGATTTGTCCCCACTCCTACCCCTGACTCCTTCCAGGAAATGATTGAGCTCAAGCAGTTCTTCAGGAAGATACGCCTCCGAGCTTTCTTTGACAATCGTCCTGAACTCCCCAGCGAAGACACAGGTCTGAGGAAACCTTCCACCTTCACCCCCTCTGATGGGATGATACCACCTGAAGTTCTGACTTTTGAGAGAGCGGTCCTCAAGACCATGCAGAACAAACCAACTATTAAACCTTTCAATAATTTATCCAATGCGGAAAGACAGTCAGCCACTTCCTTGGGTAAGGATATCTCAATTGTCATCAAGCAGGCTGACAAAGGGGGTGCAACGGTCATACAAAACTATGACGATTATGACCGTGAATGTAGACGCCAATTGGCCAATACAACACATTACAGACCTCTGATGGAGGACCCCACCAAACGACTGACTACCACCATGATGGCTCTTGTCATTGAAGCTGAGACAAATGAGTGGATCAGCAAGAAGGAAGCAGAATTTCTGGTGACAACGGACCCGGTCACACCGTATTTTTACACCCTCCCCAAAATACACAAGGGCATCACCCCGGTTCCGGGGAGACCCATTGTTTCCGGTATTGGTTCGGTGTTGGAGCCCCTGTCCCAATTCTGCGACGCGTTCTTTCAACCTTTGGTGAAACTCATCCCTTCTTACTTGCAAGACACCAGAGATGTGCTTCGTTTGATCGCAGACATGGATGGAAGAGAAGACATCGATCTTCTCTTGACCCTTGACGTGGAAGCGTTGTACACAAATATTCCTCAACAAGCAACGCTAGAAGCGGTAGACTTAATGATGCGACAAGAGGAATGGGTGTCCCCTACCCCGATATCCTTCATTATGGAGCTGGCACACATTGCACTCACTGAGAATTTTTTCAGATATGAGTCCAATTTATACCATCAAGTCCGTGGAACTTCGATGGGCTCGACCTTTGCGCCGAGCCTAGCATGTATTTACATGGCATCATTTGAGAAGAACTGTATCTACCCTCCTGAACACAATCCGTTTCGTGAAAATCTCACATGCTGGCGTCGATATATCGATGACATTCTGGTGTTCTGGAAGGGTGACCGACCCACCTGCGAGGCTTTCTGCGTCTGGATCAATCAACAAGACCCATTCCTAAAGTTCACGGGCACTATCTCTGAAACGTCAATACCATTTTTGGACCTAACCATCTCCCTGGATCCGACAACGATCAGTACCACCCTGTTTAAAAAGGATACTGATAGAAACAGTTTACTCCCCTACAACAGCCACCACACGAGGGCCCTTAGGGACAACTTACCCTTCGGGCAATTCCTCCGCTTACGGAGAAACTGTAGTTCCATCAATGATTTTAAACAAGAAGCAAATACTCTACAACACAAGCTCCGGGACAGGGGTTACCCTACACGACTTCTAAAAACATCAACCAAAAGAGCATTAAACAACAATAGAGACTCCTTACTTGAAGTTTATCCCAAAGAGCAAGACGATACGATTACTTGTGTGACCTCGTTCACCAAGCATTCATCGTTCATAAAAAAGACTGTCAATTCACACTGGGGCATTCTCAATTCTGCAGGGATGGAGCTTCCGCGCCCACGCTTTGCATTTAAGAGGACAGCGAACTTAAAGGACACTCTGATCCATAACCGCCCGAAGAAAACAAGCACCCAACCAGTCAATACTCTCTGGGACCTCCCACCAGTCACTGGGCACTACCGCTGTGGCTCCTGCGTAGTGTGTCCCCAGACCATCCAAGGTAAAACCATCAAACTCCAAAGAGACTTTACTTGGACAATTAACAGACACACCAATTGTAATAGTTCCAGGTGTATTATGTCCTTATGTGCCCTTGTAAGATGCTCTACATTGGGATGACGATGCGCCCTGTAAAACAGCGCATTATGGAGCACAACAGTAATATTCGCTGCCTTAAGACACACACCAAACTCTATGAACACTGCAAAGAGCACAACCACCCCACAGAGAACATTCGGTGGACTGTTCTTGAATGTTTACCAGCTATTAGCCAACAAGCCCTCTTTAGACTTGAACAAAGATGGGTACATCGTTTACATACCGATGAATTGGGGCTCAATGATGCGGTGCCTTGGACGACGTTAGCCAGATAGTATCTTACATGGACTGTATTGTCCGGCTCCCAGTAATCATCATTGCGCTTTAAATGATAAAATTCCCGTTCTAAGATGGCGCCTATGTTTATCCCCTTTACCTCGCTGGCTGAGCAGGAGTATCTTCGCTCTCTACCCCCGCGTGACGTTGCCTAGCAACCCAACGGACACGCCCCCATGGTGCGCGCGCAACTCGCTCTTATCTGCACCGGCCGGAACTCCACGAGTTTACCGGCTGTCCTGATACCGGCATTGACGTGGGAGGGGTAGGTGCCTAGAGGCCTGCTACCAGCAACCCTTGAGGTAAGGTGTGGAAACAACCCCAACCCCCCTTGTTGACTTCCGCGCACGCTCTGCTGTGCTCGCTGCGGCTGATCTCCCAGCCGCTCTTGAGTATACGGTAAGCCGCGCCGCTTGAATAACCATCTTGCCTCGCGGTGCACCTTACTTTTTTGTAGGTTCTAATCACTTGTTGCTGGCCCCACCAGGACAGCTTGTGGGACCTACAAATGGGAATAGCGGGTAAGTTTATTATTATTATTATCATTGCCTACCCCTACCCTGCGAGCATGGTATTTTGATGCTGAATACGTCACCCACACGGGCGCTAGCCATCTACTTGTATTACACAGAGTGTCAAACGGTTTATTCTTTTGCGGTTTCAGTTAATTACCAATATGACTTCTTTTATAAAATAAGCTCCTCACGTCACTTGACTGCTATAAGGTCCGAAACACTCACTGTTGTTAGTGTTATTGGCACACCCCACACAGTATGTCTATCTGACGTGTTTTAGACAATCACTACGATGCATGCCACAGGACACAGTATTACCTCGTTCTGTCACATATTCTACCCTCTCTCTCACAGGAATCCCACAAACTGACGGGGGTCAGTATAGTTTTCACATCCCGCTACACATCACTGTCATGTTCCTTTTGGCACCATATGATGTACTCGGGCCTCAAATACAGCAATGTTAATAACAGCCTGTTTGTTTCCTTCCTAGTTCCCGGGAGGTCCATAAAGAAAACAGTCATTCTGCGACACTATTCAGGTCGTATATTCGAGTCCTCATACCTTAGAGGAATCTCAGCAATTATATGAGCACCAAAGGTCCTGATGAATTGCCCTTGCGGCAAGAAACATGTCGGCCACCCTCACATTAAGGGTTGAATAAGGATTGATTACATCGCCTATCACTCCTTAATACCCCTTAAATCCTTTTTTAACAAGGCAGTGAGCCAGACTATTAAAATTGTTTAATGGACTCTACTGACTTTTTTTAGACTACACTCACGCTCACTATTGCACTTTTTTAGGCCCCTCACACTCACACACCCGTTGGCTTGGAATAAAAGAACTCCGCCAAAGTGCAGCCCCCTGTGCTGCCCGACGGGCATTGCACCGCCAGCCTGCCGTAGGAGCAGGATACCAATGATGACGCTGGACGGTCATCGGATGGGATGACAGTAGTCGTCCAACCGGTAACCTGTGTGAGGTATCCTTTAATTCCGAAAAGGGTTCACATCATGCACTTCCCTTGTCATACCTAGTGAGAGAAAGGTTAGCTTGAGCCAATCAGTTGGCTCTCTCTGGGGAACTCT
This sequence comes from Lissotriton helveticus, assembly GCF_964261635.1. NCBI lineage: Eukaryota > Metazoa > Chordata > Amphibia > Caudata > Salamandridae > Lissotriton > Lissotriton helveticus. The sequence goes on from NW_027611854.1 coordinate 491,912, forward strand.
GTACAACCACTTTGCTTACTACTTCTCAGGACGAGTACATTGGACCCCATTAAAAATCGTCCACTTTTATTCCCCCTCTTTGATACCAACATGAGTTAAGGTGTCTGTAGTCCAAAACTAGACGATATGAATCGTCTGGCTTGGAGACAGGAAACAAAGGATTGTTCATTTGTGAGGTGCATGTTTCAATCACCCCTTGGTATTCAAGTTGATCTAAGATCTCCCTGACTTGTTTTTTAGCTTCTTGCTTAATTGGGTACTGTCTTTGTGCAGTTGGTTGACATTTTAACTGGATTTTGTGAGGAGTAGAGTCCTCATCCCATCCAACATGATTTTTATATAATGCAGGAGCTTGGGCTACTGCCCATTTTCTTGCATATGTATATTTTCCATGAATTGGAATATGATTTGAGAAGGCAGGCATAATCATTTCTTTGCCATGAGGGCACTCCCTGACAAACTCTGGTGGCCAGTCTTTTTCAGCTAAAAGGATGTCATAGCCTTTGGAAAGGTTATCCCAAAACCGACCCCTTACTTTCCTAGCCTTATCTCCCTCTATACGTAATGTTATTTTGTATATTTTATGAGGTTTGCTAACCCTGATATCTGCAGTTTCCACCTGAATGTATTCATTCGTGTCCACTGTCTCCAGATGATTCATTAGGTGCTTGCGAGCTATGGTCACTTCTGCTGCGCTGTCTAGCATTGTCTGGGCCCACTCTCCGTTTTTCAGTTGTGTTCTCAGTATCCTCGGCATGTTTAAATATTTTAATACTGGCTACCTTCTTTTTTTGGAAATTGTAATGTTTTACTTTGATGAGCAGGTTCCTTGTCTTTGGACTTGGCGTGCTCTTCCCTGTGTTCTGACCGTCCTCTTCTTTCCGATTTCTGCGAGGAAGTCTGAAAAGATCGAGAGGGACGTGTATCAATATCTTGATATCTATCAGGTTTCTTCAAATTATCCCTATTTCTAAGGTTGTATCTTTTCTCAGAGGGCTCCCTCTGGGGAGACTTGTGTCCTTGGTCCGGAGATCTTTCTCTCCGTCGAGGAGACCTTCCTCTGGACTGGAATCTTTTTTCTTTGGGAGTGGATTGTTTATTTCCATCCCAGCTCTTTTTTGGAGTGTTTAGGTTATTTTTAATAAATATCTTTTCAGGATTTTCCGTTAGTTGGGGTTTTACTGGTTTCTCACCCAAACTATCTCTTCCTAGTTCCTCATAGGATTTTTCAATGATTCTGGCAAGTTCAAATGGTTGTTCTGCTATATCTGTTTCTTTCAATTTCTGGCGGATCGCCACAGATGCTGCTTCTCCTTTTATGTTGGCTAATAATATAGCCGAGACCTGCTTGAAGTCTTTCAGTAATTTCATACCTAGAGTTAAAGCAGGTTCTGGACCGTATTCATTTTGAATATGTCTTAGCACATCGGGCATTACCGCCATGGACGGAACACCATGTGTTTTTGTGTAAATTGAAGCAAAGACTGTGCCCCAAGTGTCACAGTCCTCCACATGTGGTGCAATCCCCATCGGAAGACAGATAGTCAGAATTCTGTGTTTCTCAGTAGGGGTAGTATTCGGAAATACTGCCTCTATTTGAGTTATTTTTTGTGCTAACCAGAATGGAATTTGTTCCCGTTTTGCGGGTACTTTACCCAGACATGATTGTATGTTCTGTGGTGTAATTTTGTTTGTGTTCCCCTGATGAGGGGTCAGCTGTGGAATGTTAATAGCTGGTTGGACTGTTGAAGTCCGCATTACATATTGGACTAATTGTCTATGTATTTTAATTAGTATTTTTAGCTGGGCTAAAAGTTCCCGGTCTGACATTTTTTCTATGTCTGGATGTGGTGTGTAGCTGGCTAGAACCGGCCACGTTGCTCCTGGTCTACCTAGTGGACCGAGCCTGGTGATGTGATATGCTTTAGGACGCCTTTAAACCAGAGCAGGTGCTCTTGGTAATTTAATGGGATTTCCACCTCCTCGAAAGGGGTGTATTCATCCGGAGGTTCCTCTATTTTGTAATAGTGGAAGTCGTGTGTGACAGCGTTTGCTGCTGGAAAGTTTATCCATGAATAGAATACCTCTGTCTGCCGATATTCATTGGCCTCTACCACGAATATGACTGTACCACCTCGTGATGTCAGTCCGTTTTCTATAAGTTTAATAAGTTTAATAGTTATAGTTCTTCTTATGTTGAACGGAATGAGTATAGCATTCGGGTCATTCTGTTGGAGAGTTGTGTCTTCCAACAACAGTTGAGACGCTGTAGCATCTCTTTCTTCATCTCCGTCAGGCATTTTACTGACAGAAAGTCTTTTTTAGTATGCAGATCAAGTTTCAAGGAAACAAAGATTAGGTGCACAATATTTTGGAACACTGTATCCTTCAACGTTGACTAAACCTAAAACTATACATAGGAATCTCTTCCTACTAAGTTCCGGCGGATTTTAACCTCTTACCCACTCCAGACGTCTTTTGGAGTATTTACGGGAAAAAGGGTCTGTGTGAAAAAGCACGACTGAGTTACTCTAACGTCTTGCGTTAGATTTATCGCCTTACCGAACGTTGGGCGCCATGTAGTGTAGTTCCTATATTCCCAATAGGCTCTGCGCATTGGAATAATATATTCAGCAGTGTAGACGTAGGACTGAGGTCTTCTAGGTCTCTACTGACTATATTAGACTTAAGGTTTGCCAGCTAGCTCAGAGGTCACTAGAAACTTTCTCGAATAAACGAGGAGGAGTTTAACCTCCCTGGATAGACAAGAAGGGATTAGCTTCTGACAACCATATAACATGACAACTTTGCTCCCTCAGAATAAGAGTTATCTCTAGAGTCGTCTGAAAACAATAGACAGCTATTTCCACTTATGAGTGGGCTGATGGGTATCTTTTTCCTCTCCTTGTGCATCTTCTCTTGTTTTTGTTTTCTTGGTTGTTTCCAGATTAACTGTGTATTCTGGGCATGTAAAGAGGACACTATTAGGTCCCAATAGAGAGATTTGCTATTTTCTTTTCTCTCCCTCTGTATTTCTGAGACCTTCTGTACCTTCCGTGTGTTTTAGTGTCTAGTTGGGGGACTAGGTACCAGTAGGTCTATAATAATTTTTTCCCCTCGGACCCCCCCTTAACCGTTTATCTCTCTGAGCTATTTCACTCAGTCAATCGTGCGTACTTAGTTTCACCAGAGTGCAGAGAAAAGAGAGACGGGCGTTTTCCATAAAAGGTGTAATTTATTGAGCAGTCTTCTTTCTCATGCAAGAGAAATGAATTGCCACAATTGCAATACTCATAGTAGAGTAAAGTGCGTACAGTAAAAGGAGGATTATAAAATAATACTGTAAAAACATTGATATGGTTTCTTAGCCATATGATACTTTAAAATAGATAAAATATATACATACATATATACATTGACTAACGTACTCAACTGGTGCTTCTAAATGCGCCTACCCCGGTGTACCTGACCTAAGCCTAATACGTGGGAAGGAGTAAGTAAGTAGCAGTTTAAGTTACGTTTGTTTTGCCAAGAATCTGACTCAAGAATTCTCTTTAAGGGTTTAGTCAGTTCCGTTCCTGGGTAATAGAAAGCAGGAGGTCTTGTATCTGTCTCTCAGGACTCGATATCCCAGTAACCCGCGAAGGTATCTGGAAACACCGGAGCTGGATTTCTCGGCAGGAGAAAAGACAGCGTCTCTCTCAGTGCGTCAAAAGGGAGCTGGACTCTCGGGCAAGTAGATAGCTGCTCTGCTCCAGAACCACCACCGTGTGTTTGCTTAGGGCAACGTTGGTATATTTATACCTGAAAGGTGCCAGGTTTGACGTAAGGTTGGACATAAGACGTCCATAAAGATGTCACTAAGAACTGGCCGTTCTTACAGTGCTTCACAGGAGTTCTAGGACGAAATCAAAACAAAAGCAATGGGGATTTCCCAGGTTGCTGGAGGTTTGGTTTGTTTAGAGAACTCGTTGTGCTTTCTAGGGGTCCGGGGAAGTAGCCTTGCTTAATGTGACTGCATGGGCTACGACTAAATATGGATATGATTCCTATGCCTTTATAGGGATATTATTTATTATATCCGAACAAGGGCCTAAAATAGAAATATCGATTTAGGTTCCTAGATAAAAACACAATAGTGTCAGGTTGTAAATTGCAGATATAAGAATTGTTGTAGTTGTTGCAAAAATGGGGAGATCTAGACAAATGGAAAGTTAGATGGACAAAGAAAAAGGAAGAGGCACAGGCAAATAAAATGTCTTCTGAATACTTACTAAAAGAAGCAGAAAAAGTTGAAAGGTTGTGTCCGATGAGAGAAGTGCCAGGAGGAGGTTATGTACATGTCCCATGGTCCCTAAAGGATATTTAATAATTTACTAATGTTTTTCCAAAGCTGAGAGAAAAACCTGTAGAATGGTACCGACAAGTCGAAAGGTTTGTGAAGGTGTCGAAAGTATTGTTAAAAGATTTAGATGGTTTATTTGACATTGTTGTTCCAGCTGATTTCTGGTCTGAGTGCAAAATCACTGTAGATTGGCCTAGTGAGGAATACCCTAGAGACCAGAAGACAGGAGCTCCTTCTGAGGACGTAATGAAGAAATATAATCAGGTGATAACTTATTTAAAAGGGAAAATCCCTCCTAAAGAAACTGATTGGACTAAAATAGACAGAACAACCCAAAATAAAGATAAATCTGTGCATGCATATTATGAACGCCTCGTGCAGGTATTTAAACAGTACAGTGGTTTAGAAAACATTGATAATAATGACATGACACATTTTATTTATCGTTTTATGTCTGGACTAAAACCTGAAATTTCCCAAATGATTAGAGAGCATAAATTGTGTTGGCAAGCAAAGCCTGTCGACGAAATTATCAAGTATGCAAAATACTGTGAGGATGAAATTGACAATAAACAAAAGAAATTAGAAGAAAAAGTAATGTGGGTTCAAGTTAAAATGGCAGAGCAACAGGAACTCCAGTTAAGTCAGCAAGCAAATAATCAGAAAAGAGGGGAAGGCCAAAGAGAAAGAAGTGAAGGCAAACCCAGATGGAAAATGAGTAAAGAAGCGGTGAAGAAAAACTTTCCTTCTCATGGGTGCGGAAAATTAGGGCATTGGAGAAATGAGTGTAAATGAATAGAGAATAATAATGTCCAAACTCCAAATTTAAATCCACAGAAGCAGAATGAGGTGTCAACGAGACAGCCGCAAGAGGTATAACAGAATCAATTGCCTCAAGCCCCTATGCCAGATTTTGTGAGTCAACCAAAATACAGTGTGGACACCGAATTTCGGGAGGGAAGTGGTTAGAAAAATACAGTAACACCACAGTTTCTTTTGCAGAATAAATTTTTTTAATTTGAAGATTGACGGTGCCTGAGAGGGGGGAAGAGGATTGCCTACTTGGCGCATTCTTGCCGGCAGATCAGTCAGGTCCTCACATTGAAGGGAAAGTGGAGGGAAATGATGTTACCTTTCTGTTGGACACTGGTGCTACCCGTTCTACTGTGAGAACAGCAGACATCACAAACCTACCCCTTTCGGGAGAAGCGATCCAAGTAGTGGGCATTTCTAATAAACAAATTAGGACCCCGTCACAAAACCTATTGAAGTTTGTATTGGCAACTTCCGAGAAATGCACAGATTTGTAGTGTGCAATTCCAGCCCTGTAACCTTGCTAGGAAGAGATCTACTGTGCAAAATGAACTGCACAATCTTTTGTACACCAAATGGTGTTGAAATTCAGACTCCAGATGAAGACAGAGTGTATAACATTTTGCTGGCTAGACAGGAAACAGAAGTTAAAAAGATGTCTCTAGAAGATTTACCCGGAGAACTAAAGTCCTTTGCAAACCCTGATGTGTGGGATTTTACTGGGAAAGAAGTAGGCCTAATGGCAGATGTCGATCCCATAAAAGTGACAGTGAAAGAAGGTGCAGTTTACCCAAACTTTCGACAGTACAAAATGAGTCCAGAAATAAAAGCAGGAGTTGCACTAGAGATAGGGCGTTTGGTTGAACAAGGTATTCTGGAAGAAATAAAGAGCAGTCCTTGTAATTCACCTATAATTGGCATAAGGAATTCAAACAGGAAGTAAAGGGTGGTCCAAGACCTCCACAAAATCAATAACTTTGTCATCCCATGTTGCCCAGTAGTACCAAATACAGCTGTGATTCTGTATCAAATACCCAGGGGATGGTTCACTGTAATTGATTTATGCCATGCTTTCTTTTCCATCCCGCTGCATCCAGATAGCAAATTTTTATTCTCGTTCAAATTTGACGACCATGTTTATGTTTGGAATCAGGTCCCTCAGGGGTACAAGGAAAGTCCATCCATCTTAAATCAGATTCTGAAAAAGTGCCTTGAATCACTGGTGCAGCCTGGAAAATCTGTCCTGGTGCAGTATATAGATGAGCTATTGCTGGCATCGAGAACAAGAAATGACTGTGTGATCAACTCTATTGCATTGCTGAAACATTTAGCAAAAGGTGGACATAAGGTATCTCCAGAGAAATTGCAACACTGTACCACCTCAGTAAAGTATCTGGGACACCAGATAGAAAGAGGGGTCAGGAGATTGACATCTGAATGCATCAAAATAATTCAGAACATGACATTACCCCAAACTCAGAAAGAAATCAGAATGTTTCTCAGAGTTGAAGGTTACTGCAGGTAGTGGATTGTCGGATTTGCTGTACTTGCACAACCACTGATTCAAATGACAAAGAAACGAGCAAGAGACCCAGTTGAGTGGGATGATGAAAGCATGACAGCTTTCTTAAAATTGCGTAACTGCCTGTGTGAAGCTCCAGCATTAGGGATGCCAGATTATTTAAAAGAGTTTGCACTATTTTGTGACACAAGAGACAATTGTGCACTTTCAGTCCTAACCCAGACCCATGGTTTAATGCGACGACCTGAGGCATATTTTTCTACAACATTGGATCCAGTGGCATCTGCACTGCCAGGTTGCCTGAAAGCAGTAGCTGCAACCTGCATGAGTCTTGAGCAAAGTGAATCCATTGTTATGGGACATCCTGTAACCGTGTATGTTCCACATTCAATCGTGATTCTGTTAACCAGAACACGTACTCAGCACCTAACACCTAGTCGGATGACTAAGTATGAAAGAATTATCCTTGGCTCAGAGAATGTGACAATAGTGAGATGCACTATTTTAAACCCAGCAACCTTGTTGCCCAATTCTCACTTTGAGGAAGACAGAGAGGAAGTCGAACATGATTGTATCGACTTAACTGAATTCAGTACTAAACCTCGAGCAGACATACAGGAAGAACCTATAAAAGATCCAGACCATGAGTTATTTGTAGATGGCTCGTGTATGCGCCATGAGGAAGGAGGATTAAGCGCTGCTTTTGCTGTATGCACTTTATCAAACATAGTCAAAGCATCCTATTCACCAGGAGTCAAGTCTGCACAAGTAGCCAAATTGATTGCTTTAATAAAAGCATGCAAAATTGGGAAAAATTGGAGAGTAACCATTTACACTGATAGCCGGTATGGTTACGGGGTTGTGCACGACTTAGGCCAGCTCTGGATGCAAAGGGAGTTCATGACTTCTTCAAAAATGGACAATATGTGAAGGAATTACTTGAAGCAATTCAATTACCTAAAGAATTGGCGGTGGTCAAATGTGCTGCTCACCAATCTGGAACTGACAGAGTGACAGCCGGTAATCGATATGCAGACCAGGTGGTTCAACATTGTGCCAAGTATAAAATGGCAATAAACAAGAAAATTGAAGCATGTGGAAACAGCTGCCAACTTATGCTTTTGTGTGGTGTGAATACGTGGGAGGAAGTGAGAGATTTACAAGGTGAAGCAGAGCTCAAAGAAAAGGAAGACTGGCAGAAAATAGGGTGTCAAGTGAGACCTGAAGATGGCATAATCATCTACCTAGATGGGAGACCAGTGTTTCCTGACTGTATGCTTGACTGTGTCTTTGACCATGTGCAGTGCTTAGCGGCCTTTCAATTTGGTTTGTGCTATATAAATAACGCATACACATATACGTATCAAATGCACTAATCTGGAAACAAATTGATAACATTTGATTGAATTTAAGAGATTTGGAGAGACCTAGGCCAAACCTTTCCATCCAGTGTGACTATTATAATGTATTTCCATTTAATTGAAAGTTCAAATATGTGCTTATTTTATTAGTATCAGGACATATGTTTTGGTTTTACTGATATCCACGCCAATAAAGTTGGATCTTGAAAAGTCGCTCAACAGTAGGCAATTGATGACACCTCCTACGATGTTGTTTTCTGTGTTTTCACAATGAATGGAAATTGAGAGGGGCTCACACATTCCCTTTCTACCCGGGGCCCCAGAAATCTAGGACCGGCCTGCTCCTGTCTTGCAGAAGTCGATGGTGTCAAGAGGGGCTCGCAGCCAGCAAAGGGACCAAAGTTGCTCGAAGCATTTGCACCTACATATTTAAGGACGCGCAAACAGCATCTCCATTTTCTCTAAGTCCTCTGTGTAATTACTGTGGAGCCCTTTGGCCAGCAACAAAATGTAATGCTTGTATGTTACACACGCCACATTGTCTTCACTATCCATACACATTTTATGTGAATATATATATATATTTATATATATATATATATATATATATATATATATATATATATATATATATATATATATATATATATATATATATATATATATATTACCTACTGGCGATAGCCAGTAGGTATCTATAGTTAGGATTGTTTTCCATAGGGAAATCGCAACATTCTATTGGGAATAACTTTAGCGCCGGTTGAGGAATCTTTTTGAATTTTTCCTTAACTTTGCCTCGCGGCGCTCCGGTCCTTCCCTGAAAGATTGGGGGGGATTCGTCAAGCGGGGGCCGAGATAAAAGGGGGGTCCCAAAACGTGTTTTCCCCATGTTAATTTCCATAGGGCGGTCGAACTCACTTTTAGCTCGAAGGGCCCTTTATTTACAAGAGGCGGATGCACAACTTAACGATATTTCCTGTTACCGGAGAAGTAACATTCAGATTATCAAAAATACATGGACCGAGCAACGTCAAAAACTACAAGTGTGGAGAAGTGCAGGGTTACTTACACATGAGGAATTTCAATACCTAAAGAAGGATTATCCGGTTATTCCCTCATGGTATTTACTTCCCAAGATTCATAAAGACCCTTTAATACCACCAGGCCGTCCGATCATTTCGGCCATTGACAGTTCTCTTGAAAACGTGTCGAAGTACATCGACTTTTTTTTGCAAGGTCATGTAAAAAATCTTCCATCATATGTCAAGGACTCTTTTGATTTTCTTGCGAAAATTGAACAGTTCATTTGGGAGGATAACATGATACTTGTAACTTTGGATGTTTCATCCCTCTACACCTCAATCAGACATGAGGATGGACTCAGGGCCTTAGACCACTACTTAAACAAAGACTTACCCCTCCCGACAGCACATAATAGAATGCTGGTCGACATGACCAAAATGTGCTTAGAACAAAACTTCTTTATTTTCAATGGCGTAGTTTATCATCAAGTCAGAGGTGTGGCGATGGGGGCCTGTTTCTCTCCCAGCTACGCGTGTCTTCACGTTGGGCTGTGGGAGGAACAGGTCCTAGTCGGCCAACACCATGATTATTTTCTGCACAATATTGTTTTGTACTTACGCTACATTGATGATGTGTTCTTGATTTGGAGGGGAGGTGAGTCAGAGGCCAGGAGTTTTGTGGATTTGATTAATTTAAACACTGTTAATCTGATTTTCACAGCTAACTTTAGTTCTGAGTCCATTTGTTTCTTGGATGTGGAGGTTTTTGTGGAGGGCAATGGCCTCAATACCAGGTTGTACAGGAAGCCGAGTGCTGGGAATACCATCTTACACTACAATAGTCAACACCCAGCACATCTAATTCGGAGCATTCCCTTTGGGGAAATGCTCCGAATTAGGAGAATCTGCAGCACTGATGCCGAATGCGCGGCTGCGCAAGAGGCTTGCAGATTACGCTTCCTGGCTAGAGGCTATTCTATTGAAATCCTCACTAAGGCTATTTCACGTTCTAATTCGGTGAGCAGGCAGGAAGCTCTCATGACCAAAAAGAAAAATGTGCAACTGAATAGCGAGGCAACTAAGGACTTCCAGAAAAGTTCTCCTAGAGCCATCTTAACATACAATAGGCAACATGGGGCACTTCGAAAGATATTTACCAAGAATTGGAATTTGGTCCGCAGTGACCCGGTGATTGGTCACATGGTGGATACCAAACCGATTCTTACTTTTAGAAGATCACCCTCAATGTCAAAGGCCTTAGTTAACAACACCTTAGAACCGAAGAGTTCTACAACTTGGTCAGCATTGAGAAAAGGTTTCAAGACTTGCCCCCAGTGTAAAGCCTGTCGGTTTGGCTCCAATAGGACACACTTCAAAAGTCCTTTCTGTGAAAGTCCTATTGCCATCTCAAAATGGCTGACATGCAAAACAGAGTATGTCGTTTATGTGTTGGAGTGTCCTTGTGGGCTTCAATATGTGGGCAGCACTAAGCTGCCCGCCCACAAGAGGATACTGCAACACATACGAGCAATCTCTGGACATGACCAGAATTATCCGGTTGCCAGGCATTTTCAGAACAAACACCTTGGTGTCCCTGATTCATTAACATTCTTCCTCATTGACTGTGTTGAGGCTTCGAGGAGAGGAGGTGACCGTGAGGCCAAACTCCGTCTCCTTGAGACCCGCTACATATTGGAATTGAATACTAAAAATCCAAATGGCCTTAATGACAGGGAAGACCTTTACACTTGCCTTTAAAATCTTTAAAATATTTCAACTTTCCATGGTTATGACTGTAAATTGCCTGTCCGGATATTTTTATGATTATGGATTTATTTCCCTTACAAACTGAAAACCTGTTTCCTGTTGTATATATGATGAATTCTCTTTTTTATCCTTAGCATATTTGCTTTTGATTTTAATCTTGGAATCACCAATTGATAAGCACTATGCACTTTCAAATTTTGCACTTAAAACTTTGCACTAGACTTGCCTATGACCATTTAAGTGACTTGCCCACTGTGGCTTTATTTTGTAAAAATAAGAAAAAAAGAATACAACTGTATTGTGTCATCCATTTGCTGCTATTTGAAACGTTCTATTATTTGCACTATTTGTAAATATTAGATACTTTTTACAACAATGTGGGTTCAATACACTTCTGAATATACATAGATGAATTTATTTATCATGGATATTTTTCTGATAGTGTTTGTTGGCTTATGGATCTATTTTTGTAATTACTACATATTTTTACAGTCTTACGGTTATTTCTCCAGAAAGATGTCATTGGTTGTAAATATGTATATTACTTAATCTTGACTCTTGATGGCCCACTTGGGCTCAATGCACTTTCCCACTAGATTTACATATGTGTACAGCAGTTTGATTTTGAAGTATTTTCTTCATTTCTATGACACAATTCTATGCATTGTCACTTTAAAAGGTCGAGTTCGATGCTCGCTGCTTTGTCATGTGATCAAGCCTCCTTGGGAGGCGAAACGCGTCATGGCGGCAGCGCTGGCTTCCAAAGAATAAATCACTGTTCACCAGCATTTTATGGGTCGGCTCTTTGTTGCTACTACTTGGACTTCTTTGGTTCGGTGTGACAAGCTACGCCATATATATATATATATATATATATATTACCTACTGGCGATAGCCAGTAGGTATCTATAGTTAGGATTGTTTTCCATAGGGAAATCGCAACATTCTATTGGGAATAACTTTAGCGCCGGTTGAGGAATCTTTTTGAATTTTTCCTTAACTTTGCCTCGCGGCGCTCCGGTCCTTCCCTGAAAGTTTGGGGGGGATTCGTCAAGCGGGGGCCGAGCTAAAAGGGGGGTCCCAAAACGTGTTTTCCCCATGTTAATTTCCATAGGGCGGTCGAACTCACTTTTAGCTCGAACGGCTGAATGGATTTCCACCAAACTTGGCAAAATTGTAGGGACTGGTAGCCCGATGTGCCTTTGCTATGTCTCAAGATATGCGCTCCAGTGGATTTTGAGTAATTTAGGTTCAAAAAAATATATATATCTATAGCAGCTTACCCGTGAGCTTACCCGTGCGCTTACAGTACGCGCACGTACGCGTACCGTACGCGTACCTCTAGTGCGCGAGCTGCATTCTGATTGGCTGCCAATGTCTGTCAACACTCCAAAACAGAAACTGTTGGCAGCCATCTTGTGCCTTGGTAGACTGAGGCACAGGAAAGCAGAAAAACAAACGTGTAGAACTCAAAAAGGGGGCAGGGTAGAAGCACCCTGACCCCCTAGACCTGCTCAGGGGGTCCCACAAGGACCCCCAAGGCAAAAAAAAAAAAAAAAAAAAAAATTAAAGTCGCGGGGTACGCGTACCGTACGCGTACCCCGACTTTAAAAAAAAAAGAAAATTACGTTTAAATATATTAATATCCTAGTGGGACCACCTGAGCAGGCCTAGGGGGTCAGGGTGATTCTACTCTGGCCCCTTTGCGAGTTTCACACCTTTGTTTCACTGCTTTCTTGTGCCTTGGTTCTAACAAGGCACAAGATGGCTGCTAACACTTCCTGGTTTTGAGTGTTGACAGACAGTGGCAGCCAATCAGCATGCCTTCCCGAGAAAGCTGCATGGTCATTGGCTGTCAACACTTCTAACCAGGAGGTGTTGGCATCTATCTTGTGCTAGTGTTGACAGACAGTGACAGCCAATCAGCATGCCTTCCCGAGAAAGCTGCATGCTCATTGGCTGTCAACACTTCTAACCAGGAAGTGTTGGCATCCATCGTGGGTCTTAGTAGACTGAGGCACAAGAAAGCAGAAAAACAAACGTGTAGAACACAAAAAGGGGGCAGGGTAGAAACACCATGACCCCTTAGGGCTGCTCAGGTGGTCCCACTAGGATATTAATATATTTAAACGTTATCCGCTAATAGAATTAGCATTTAAAAAACCTTTGAAATTCACTGAAAAAAACATAGGTTTCAGGCCTTATATAGTTAGGAATTAGCATTTAAAAAACCTTTGAAATTTACTGAAAAAACCATAGGTTTCAGGCCTTATATAGTTAGGAATTAGTATTTAAAAAACCTTGCGAATTCACTGAAAAAACCATAGGTTTCAGGCCTTATATAGTTAGGAATTAGCATTTAAAAAACCTTTGAAATTCACTGAAAAAAACATAGGTTTCAGGCCTTATATAGTTAGGAATTAGTATTTAAAAAAACGGTTGAATATATAAAAACGTTATCCGCTAATAGAATTAGCATTTAAAAAACCTTGCAAATTCACTGAAAAAACCTACTAAAGGAACATTTTGTCAAACCACAGATACCAGCATGCAGATGTTGCATACGGGCAGGACTGATGCAATCACTTAAAGATCACCTGCTGAGCTGCCTTCTTCATGAATCATTGCTGTGAACAAGGGTGGAGGGATGCACAAAACGCGTCGGTAATCATTGACAAAGACTTGCTGTATTTTTCACGCTGCTGTACAGTGCTACCTGGGAGAATAAAGAAAGTTGCACGAGAGTGTAGGGCCTCCAAGTGTTGGGTGTCTTTCATTTGGAATATATATACATATTACCTACTGGCGGTCGCCAGTAGGTATATATAGTTAGGATTTTTTCTCTATGGGATTTTTGAAAATTCTATGTCTAATAACTTTGGCGTTTGTGGACGGAATTGGCTGAAATTTTCAGGAAAATGGAACATTGTGTTTCTGAGCAGCCCCTAAAAATTTGGGGGGGGGGTTTGTCAAGGGGGGGCTGAGAAAAAAGGGGGGTCCCAAAACGCGTTTTTCCCATGTTAATTTCCATAGGGCGGTTGGCCTCACTTTTAGCCCTAACGGCTGAATGGATTTGCACGAAACTTGGCAAAATTGTAGGGACTGTTAGCCAGATGTGCCTTTGCTAGGTCTCAATATATGTGCTCCAGTGGATTTTGAGAAATTAACGTTCAAAAAAATATATATATCTGTAAGCGCGCTCCGGGCAGCGCCCCGGTTCGCGTACCTGACACGTAACGGAACTTCGCGAAGCGAAGCTGATTGGCTCTCCGGTGTCTGTCAACATTCTAAACAGTCCGGAGCGGCCGCCATCTTGTCTCTCGGTAGGATCGAGAGACAAGAGGAGGCCAAAACAAAGGGGGAAATGACCATAAGGGGGCATAGTAGATCCTCCCTGACCCCCTAGGTTTGATGTGGAGGCTTTAAAAGGGCCCCGCGGGGCAAAAAAAAAAAAGTTTTTGTTTTTTTTGCGTGGGGAGCGCCCGGTACGCGCCCCGGGAAGCGGTCTGGGGAGCGTACTATAAGGAAAAAGAATGATAGACTATGATATTTTGAAATATTGTATGTTTATTGATTTTTCTTTTTGTTGTTTTTTTTTAGTTTTTTTTTTTAAGTAGCAGTATTTATGATTATTAAATGTAAATTTATTTTTGGGATTGTGCACAGTATACTATAAGTCTGACTTTACATTATAATCAATTTGGTAGTAGTTTATGAATTACATATAAAAATGATTAAAGACTCAAACAATTTTTTAATATTAAATATAATTTTATTTTTCTGATTCTTTTTCAAAATTTAATAGAACGTCTAACATTTGACTGTCCGATATGTCTTCTTTTTGACTGAACATAACTTCCCACATTTGACCACCCTCACATTAAGGGTTGAATAAGGATTGATTACATCGCCTATCACTCCTTAATACCCCTTAAATCCTTTTTTAACAAGGCAGTGAGCCAGACTATTAAAATTGTTTAATGGACTCTACTGACTTTTTTTAGACTACACTCACGCTCACTATTGCACTTTTTTAGGCCCCTCACACTCACACACCCGTTGGCTTGGAATAAAAGAACTCCGCCAAAGTGCAGCCCCCTGTGCTGCCCGACGGGCATTGCACCGCCAGCCTGCCGTAGGAGCAGGATACCAATGATGACGCTGGACGGTCATCGGATGGCATGACAGTAGTCGTCCAACCGGTAACCTGTGTGAGGTATCCTTTAATTCCGAAAAGGGTTCACATCATGCACTTCCCTTGTCATACCTAGTGAGAGAAAGGTTAGCTTGAGCCAATCAGTTGGCTCTCTCTGGGGAACTCTGTACAACCACTTTGCTTACTACTTCTCAGGACGAGTACATTGGACCCCATTAAAAATCGTCCACTTTTATTCCCCCTCTTTGATACCAACATGAGTTAAGGTGTCTGTAGTCCAAAACTAGACGATATGAATCGTCTGGCTTGGAGACAGGAAACAAAGGATTGTTCATTTGTGAGGTGCATGTTTCAATCACCCCTTGGTATTCAAGTTGATCTAAGATCTCCCTGACTTGTTTTTTAGCTTCTTGCTTAATTGGGTACTGTCTTTGTGCAGTTGGTTGACATTTTAACTGGATTTTGTGAGGAGGAGAGTCCTCATCCCATCCAACATGATTTTTATATAATGCAGGAGCTTGGGCTACTGCCCATTTTCTTGCATATGTATATTTTCCATGAATTGGAATATGATTTGAGAAGGCAGGCATAATCATTTCTTTGCCATGAGGGCACTCCCTGACAAACTCTGGTGGCCAGTCTTTTTCAGCTAAAAGGATGTCATAGCCTTTGGAAAGGTTATCCCAAAACCGACCCCTTACTTTCCTAGCCTTATCTCCCTCTATACGTAATGTTATTTTGTATATTTTATGAGGTTTGCTAACCCTGATATCTGCAGTTTCCACCTGAATGTATTCATTCGTGTCCACTGTCTCCAGATGATTCATTAGGTGCTTGCGAGCTATGGTCACTTCTGCTGCGCTGTCTAGCATTGTCTGGGCCCACTCTCCGTTTTTCAGTTGTGTTCTCAGTATCCTCGGCATGTTTAAATATTTTAATACTGGCTACCTTCTTTTTTTGGAAATTGTAATGTTTTACTTTGATGAGCAGGTTCCTTGTCTTTGGACTTGGCGTGCTCTTCCCTGTGTTCTGACCGTCCTCTTCTTTCCGATTTCTGCGAGGAAGTCTGAAAAGATCGAGAGGGACGTGTATCAATATCTTGATATCTATCAGGTTTCTTCAAATTATCCCTATTTCTAAGGTTGTATCTTTTCTCAGAGGGCTCCCTCTGGGGAGACTTGTGTCCTTGGTCCGGAGATCTTTCTCTCCGTCGAGGAGACCTTCCTCTGGACTGGAATCTTTTTTCTTTGGGAGTGGATTGTTTATTTCCATCCCAGCTCTTTTTTGGAGTGTTTAGGTTATTTTTAATAAATATCTTTTCAGGATTTTCCGTTAGTTGGGGTTTTACTGGTTTCTCACCCAAACTATCTCTTCCTAGTTCCTCATAGGATTTTTCAATGATTCTGGCAAGTTCAAATGGTTGTTCTGCTATATCTGTTTCTTTCAATTTCTGGCGGATCGCCACAGATGCTGCTTCTCCTTTTATGTTGGCTAATAATATAGCCGAGACCTGCTTGAAGTCTTTCAGTAATTTCATACCTAGAGTTAAAGCAGGTTCTGGACCGTATTCATTTTGAATATGTCTTAGCACATCGGGCATTACCGCCATGGACGGAACACCATGTGTTTTTGTGTAAATTGAAGCAAAGACTGTGCCCCAAGTGTCACAGTCCTCCACATGTGGTGCAATCCCCATCGGAAGACAGATAGTCAGAATTCTGTGTTTCTCAGTAGGGGTAGTATTCGGAAATACTGCCTCTATTTGAGTTATTTTTTGTGCTAACCAGAATGGAATTTGTTCCCGTTTTGAGGGTACTTTACCCAGACATGATTGTATGTTCTGTGGTGTAATTTTGTTTGTGTTCCCCTGATGAGGGGTCAGCTGTGGAATGTTAATAGCTGGTTGGACTGTTGAAGTCCGCATTACATATTGGACTAATTGTCTATGTATTTTAATTAGTATTTTTAGCTGGGCTAAAAGTTCCCGGTCTGACATTTTTTCTATGTCTGGATGTGGTGTGTAGCTGGCTAGAACCGGCCACGTTGCTCCTGGTCTACCTAGTGGACCGAGCCTGGTGATGTGATATGTTTTAGGACGCCTTTAAACCAGAGCAGGTGCTCTTGGTAATTTAATGGGATTTCCACCTCCTCGAAAGGGGTGTATTCATCCGGAGGTTCCTCTATTTTGTAATAGTGGAAGTCGTGTGTGACAGCGTTTGCTGCTGGAAAGTTTATCCATGAATAGAATACCTCTGTCTGCCGATATTCATTGGCCTCTACCACGAATATGACTGTACCACCTCGTGATGTCAGTCCGTTTTCTATAAGTTTAATAAGTTTATTAGTTATAGTTCTTCTTATGTTGAACGGAATGAGTATAGCATTCGGGTCATTCTGTTGGAGAGTTGTGTCTTCCAACAACAGTTGAGACGCTGTAGCATCTCTTTCTTCATCTCCGTCAGGCATTTTACTGACAGAAAGTCTTTTTTAGTATGCAGATCAAGTTTCAAGGAAACAAAGATTAGGTGCACAATATTTTGGAACACTGTATCCTTCAACGTTGACTAAACCTAAAACTATACATAGGAATCTCTTCCTACTAAGTTCCGGCGGATTTTAACCTCTTACCCACTCCAGACGTCTTTTGGAGTATTTACGGGAAAAAGGGTCTGTGTGAAAAAGCACGACTGAGTTACTCTAACGTCTTGCGTTAGATTTATCGCCTTACCGAACGTTGGGCGCCATGTAGTGTAGTTCCTATATTCCCAATAGGCTCTGCGCATTGGAATAATATATTCAGCAGTGTAGACGTAGGACTGAGGTCTTCTAGGTCTCTACTGACTATATTAGACTTAAGGTTTGCCAGCTAGCTCAGAGGTCACTAGAAACTTTCTCGAATAAACGAGGAGGAGTTTAACCTCCCTGGATAGACAAGAAGGGATTAGCTTCTGACAACCATATAACATGACAACTTGGCTCCCTCAGAATAAGAGTTATCTCTAGAGTCGTCTGAAAACAATAGACAGCTATTTCCACTTATGAGTGGGCTGATGGGTATCTTTTTCCTCTCCTTGTGCATCTTCTCTTGTTTTTGTTTTCTTGGTTGTTTCCAGATTAACTGTGTATTCTGGGCATGTAAAGAGGACACTATTAGGTCCCAATAGAGAGATTTGCTATTTTCTTTTCTCTCCCTCTGTATTTCTGAGACCTTCTGTACCTTCCGTGTGTTTTAGTGTCTAGTTGGGGGACTAGGTACCAGTAGGTCTATAATAATTTTTTCCCCTCGGACCCCCCCTTAACCGTTTATCTCTCTGAGCTATTTCACTCAGTCAATCGTGCGTACTTAGTTTCACCAGAGTGCAGAGAAAAGAGAGACGGGCGTTTTCCATAAAAGGTGTAATTTATTGAGCAGTCTTCTTTCTCATGCAAGAGAAATGAATTGCCACAATTGCAATACTCATAGTAAAGTAAAGTGCGTACAGTAAAAGGAGGATTATAAAATAATACTGTAAAAACATTGATATGGTTTCTTAGCCATATGATACTTTAAAATAGATAAAATATATACATACATATATACATTGACTAACGTACTCAACTGGTGCTTCTAAATGCGCCTACCCCGGTGTACCTGACCTAAGCCTAATACGTGGGAAGGAGTAAGTAAGTAGCAGTTTAAGTTACGTTTGTTTTGCCAAGAATCTGACTCAAGAATTCTCTTTAAGGGTTTAGTCAGTTCCGTTCCTGGGTAATAGAAAGCAGGAGGTCTTGTATCTGTCTCTCAGGACTCGATATCCCAGTAACCCGCGAAGGTATCTGGAAACACCGGAGCTGGATTTCTCGGCAGGAGAAAAGACAGCGTCTCTCTCAGTGCGTCAAAAGGGAGCTGGACTCTCGGGCAAGTAGATAGCTGCTCTGCTCCAAAACCACCACCGTGTGTTTGCTTAGGGCAACGTTGGTATATTTATACCTGAAAGGTGCCAGGTTTGACGTAAGGTTGGACATAAGACGTCCATAAAGATGTCACTAAGAACTGGCCGTTCTTACAGTGCTTCACAGGAGTTCTAGGACGAAATCAAAACAAAAGCAATGGGGATTTCCCAGGTTGCTGGAGGTTTGGTTTGTTTAGAGAACTCGTTGTGCTTTCTAGGAGTCCGGGGAAGTAGCCTTGCTTAATGTGACTGCATGGGCTACGACTAAATATGGATATGATTCCTATGCCTTTATAGGGATATTATTTATTATATCCGAACAAGGGCCTAAAATAGAAATATCGATTTAGGTTCCTAGATAAAAACACAATAGTGTCAGGTTGTAAATTGCAGATATAAGAATTGTTGTAGTTGTTGCAAAAATGGGGAGATCTAGACAAATGGAAAGTTAGATGGACAAAGAAAAAGGAAGAGGCACAGGCAAATAAAATGTCTTCTGAATACTTACTAAAAGAAGCAGAAAAAGTTGAAAGGTTGTGTCCGATGAGAGAAGTGCCAGGAGGAGGTTATGTACATGTCCCATGGTCCCTAAAGGATATTTAATAATTTACTAATGTTTTTCCAAAGCTGAAGGAAAAACCTGTAGAATGGTACCGACAAGTCGAAAGGTTTGTGAAGGTGTCGAAAGTATTGTTAAAAGATTTAGATGGTTTATTTGACATTGTTGTTCCAGCTGATTTCTGGTCTGAGTGCAAAATCACTGTAGATTGGCCTAGTGAGGAATACCCTAGAGACCAGAAGACAGGAGCTCCTTCTGAGGACGTAATGAAGAAATATAATCAGGTGATAACTTATTTAAAAGGGAAAATCCCTCCTAAAGAAACTGATTGGACTAAAATAGACAGAACAACCCAAAATAAAGATAAATCTGTGCATGCATATTATGAACGCCTCGTGCAGGTATTTAAACAGTACAGTGGTTTAGAAAACATTGATAATAATGACATGACACATTTTATTTATCGTTTTATGTCTGGACTAAAACCTGAAATTTCCCAAATGATTAGAGAGCATAAATTGTGTTGGCAAGCAAAGCCTGTCGACGAAATTATCAAGTATGCAAAATACTGTGAGGATGAAATTGACAATAAACAAAAGAAATTAGAAGAAAAAGTAATGTGGGTTCAAGTTAAAATGGCAGAGCAACAGGAACTCCAGTTAAGTCAGCAAGCAAATAATCAGAAAAGAGGGGAAGGCCAAAGAGAAAGAAGTGAAGGCAAACCCAGATGGAAAATGAGTAAAGAAGCGGTGAAGAAAAACTTTCCTTCTCATGGGTGCGGAAAATTAGGGCATTGGAGAAATGAGTGTAAATGAATAGAGAATAATAATGTCCAAACTCCAAATTTAAATCCACAGAAGCAGAATGAGGTGTCAACGAGACAGCCGCAAGAGGTATAACAGAATCAATTGCCTCAAGCCCCTATGCCAGATTTTGTGAGTCAACCAAAATACAGTGTGGACACCGAATTTCGGGAGGGAAGTGGTTAGAAAAATACAGTAACACCACAGTTTCTTTTGCAGAATAAATTTTTTTAATTTGAAGATTGACGGTGCCTGAGAGGGGGGAAGAGGATTGCCTACTTGGCGCATTCTTGCCGGCAGATCAGTCAGGTCCTCACATTGAAGGGAAAGTGGAGGGAAATGATGTTACCTTTCTGTTGGACACTGGTGCTACCCGTTCTACTGTGAGAACAGCAGATATCACAAACCTACCCCTTTCGGGAGAAGCGATCCAAGTAGTGGGCATTTCTAATAAACAAATTAGGACCCCGTCACAAAACCTATTGAAGTTTGTATTGGCAACTTCCGAGAAATGCACAGATTTGTAGTGTGCAATTCCAGCCCTGTAACCTTGCTAGGAAGAGATCTACTGTGCAAAATGAACTGCACAATCTTTTGTACACCAAATGGTGTTGAAATTCAGACTCCAGATGAAGACAGAGTGTATAACATTTTGCTGGCTAGACAGGAAACAGAAGTTAAAAAGATGTCTCTAGAAGATTTACCCGGAGAACTAAAGTCCTTTGCAAACCCTGATGTGTGGGATTTTACTGGGAAAGAAGTAGGCCTAATGGCAGATGTCGATCCCATAAAAGTGACAGTGAAAGAAGGTGCAGTTTACCCAAACTTTCGACAGTACAAAATGAGTCCAGAAATAAAAGCAGGAGTTGCACTAGAGATAGGGCGTTTGGTTGAACAAGGTATTCTGGAAGAAATAAAGAGCAGTCCTTGTAATTCACCTATAATTGGCATAAGGAATTCAAACAGGAAGTAAAGGGTGGTCCAAGACCTCCACAAAATCAATAACTTTGTCATCCCATGTTGCTCAGTAGTACCAAATACAGCTGTGATTCTGTATCAAATACCCAGGGGATGGTTCACTGTAATTGATTTATGCCATGCTTTCTTTTCCATCCCGCTGCATCCAGATAGCAAATTTTTATTCTCGTTCAAATTTGACGACCATGTTTATGTTTGGAATCAGGTCCCTCAGGGGTACAAGGAAAGTCCATCCATCTTAAATCAGATTCTGAAAAAGTGCCTTGAATCACTGGTGCAGCCCGGAAAATCTGTCCTGGTGCAGTATATAGATGAGCTATTGCTGGCATCGAGAACAAGAAATGACTGTGTGATCAACTCTATTGCATTGCTGAAACATTTAGCAAAAGGTGGACATAAGGTATCTCCAGAGAAATTGCAACACTGTACCACCTCAGTAAAGTATCTGGGACACCAGATAGAAAGAGGGGTCAGGAGATTGACATCTGAATGCATCAAAATAATTCAGAACATGACATTACCCCAAACTCAGAAAGAAATCAGAATGTTTCTCAGAGTTGAAGGTTACTGCAGGTAGTGGATTGTCGGATTTGCTGTACTTGCACAACCACTGATTCAAATGACAAAGAAACGAGCAAGAGACCCAGTTGAGTGGGATGATGAAAGCATGACAGCTTTCTTAAAATTGCGTAACTGCCTGTGTGAAGCTCCAGCATTAGGGATGCCAGATTATTTAAAAGAGTTTGCACTATTTTGTGACACAAGAGACAATTGTGCACTTTCAGTCCTAACCCAGACCCATGGTTTAATGCGACGACCTGAGGCATATTTTTCTACAACATTGGATCCAGTGGCATCTGCACTGCCAGGTTGCCTGAAAGCAGTAGCTGCAACCTGCATGAGTCTTGAGCAAAGTGAATCCATTGTTATGGGACATCCTGTAACCGTGTATGTTCCACATTCAATCGTGATTCTGTTAACCAGAACACGTACTCAGCACCTAACACCTAGTCGGATGACTAAGTATGAAAGAATTATCCTTGGCTCAGAGAATGTGACAATAGTGAGATGCACTATTTTAAACCCAGCAACCTTGTTGCCCAATTCTCACTTTGAGGAAGACAGAGAGGAAGTCGAACATGATTGTATCGACTTAACTGAATTCAGTACTAAACCTCGAGCAGACATACAGGAAGAACCTATAAAAGATCCAGACCATGAGTTATTGGTAGATGGCTCGTGTATGCGCCATGAGGAAGGAGGATTAAGCGCCGCTTTTGCTGTATGCACTTTATCAAACATAGTCAAAGCATCCTATTCACCAGGAGTCAAGTCTGCACAAGTAGCCAAATTGATTGCTTTAATAAAAGCATGCAAAATTGGGAAAAATTGGAGAGTAACCATTTACACTGATAGCCGGTATGGTTACGGGGTTGTGCACGACTTAGGCCAGCTCTGGATGCAAAGGGAGTTCATGACTTCTTCAAAAATTGACAATATGTGAAGGAATTACTTGAAGCAATTCAATTACCTAAAGAATTGGCGGTGGTCAAATGTGCTGCTCACCAATCTGGAACTGACAGAGTGACAGCCGGTAATCGATATGCAGACCAGGTGGTTCAACATTGTGCCAAGTATAAAATGGCAATAAACAAGAAAATTGAAGCATGTGGAAACAGCTGCCAACTTATGCTTTTGTGTGGTGTGAATACGTGGGAGGAAGTGAGAGATTTACAAGGTGAAGCAGAGCTCAAAGAAAAGGAAGACTGGCAGAAAATAGGGTGTCAAGTGAGACCTGAAGATGGCATAATCATCTACCTAGATGGGAGACCAGTGTTTCCTGACTGTATGCTTGACTGTGTCTTTGACCATGTGCAGTGCTTAGCGGCCTTTCAACTTGGTTTGTGCTATATAAATAACGCATACACATATACGTATCAAATGCACTAATCTGGAAACAAATTGATAACATTTGATTGAATTTAAGAGATTTGGAGAGACCTAGGCCAAACCTTTCCATCCAGTGTGACTATTATAATGTATTTCCATTTAATTGAAAGTTCAAATATGTGCTTATTTTATTAGTATCAGGACATATGTTTTGGTTTTACTGATATCCACGCCAATAAAGTTGGATCTTGAAAAGTCGCTCAACAGTAGGCAATTGATGACACCTCCTACGATGTTGTTTTCTGTGTTTTCACAATGAATGGAAATTGAGAGGGGCTCACACATTCCCTTTCTACCCGGGGCCCCAGAAATCTAGGACCGGCCTGCTCCTGTCTTGCAGAAGTCGACGGTGTCAAGAGGGGCTCGCAGCCAGCAAAGGGACCAAAGTTGCTCGAAGCATTTGCACCTACATATTGAAGGACGCGCAAACAGCATCTCCATTTTCTCTAAGTCCTCTGTGTAATTACTGTGGAGCCCTTTGGCCAGCAACAAAATGTAATGCTTGTATGTTACACACGCCACATTGTCTTCACTATCCATACACATTTTATGTGAATATATATATATATTTATATATATATATATATATATATATATATATATATATATATATATATATATATATATATATATATATATATATATATATATATATATATATATATATATATATATATATTACCTACTGGCGATAGCCAGTAGGTATCTATAGTTAGGATTGTTTTCCATAGGGAAATCGCAACATTCTATTGGGAATAACTTTAGCGCCGGTTGAGGAATCTTTTTGAATTTTTCCTTAACTTTGCCTCGCGGCGCTCCGGTCCTTCCCTGAAAGTTTGGGGGGGATTCGTCAAGCGGGGGCCGAGATAAAAGGGGGGTCCCAAAACGTGTTTTCCCCATGTTAATTTCCATAGGGCGGTCGAACTCACTTTTAGCTCGAAGGGCCCTTTATTTACAAGAGGCGGATGCACAACTTAACGATATTTCCTGTTACCGGAGAAGTAACATTCAGATTATCAAAAATACATGGACCGAGCAACGTCAAAAACTACAAGTGTGGAGAAGTGCAGGGTTACTTACACATGAGGAATTTCAATACCTAAAGAAGGATTATCCGGTTATTCCCTCATGGTATTTACTTCCCAAGATTCATAAAGACCCTTTAATACCACCAGGCCGTCCGATCATTTCGGCCATTGACAGTTCTCTTGAAAACGTGTCGAAGTACATCGACTTTTTTTTGCAAGGTCATGTAAAAAATCTTCCATCATATGTCAAGGACTCTTTTGATTTTCTTGCGAAAATTGAACAGTTCATTTGGGAGGATAACATGATACTTGTAACTTTGGATGTTTCATCCCTCTACACCTCAATCAGACATGAGGATGGACTCAGGGCCTTAGACCACTACTTAAACAAAGACTTACCCCTCCCGACAGCACATAATAGAATGCTGGTCGACATGACCAAAATGTGCTTAGAACAAAACTTCTTTATTTTCAATGGCGTAGTTTATCATCAAGTCAGAGGTGTGGCGATGGGGGCCTGTTTCTCTCCCAGCTACGCGTGTCTTCACGTTGGGCTGTGGGAGGAACAGGTCCTAGTCGGCCAACACCATGATTATTTTCTGCACAATATTGTTTTGTACTTACGCTACATTGATGATGTGTTCTTGATTTGGAGGGGAGGTGAGTCAGAGGCCAGGAGTTTTGTGGATTTGATTAATTTAAACACTGTTAATCTGATTTTCACAGCTAACTTTAGTTCTGAGTCCATTTGTTTCTTGGATGTGGAGGTTTTTGTGGAGGGCAATGGCCTCAATACCAGGTTGTACAGGAAGCCGAGTGCTGGGAATACCATCTTACACTACAATAGTCAACACCCAGCACATCTAATTCGGAGCATTCCCTTTGGGGAAATGCTCCGAATTAGGAGAATCTGCAGCACTGATGCCGAATGCGCGGCTGCGCAAGAGGCTTGCAGATTACGCTTCCTGGCTAGAGGCTATTCTATTGAAATCCTCACTAAGGCTATTTCACGTTCTAATTCGGTGAGCAGGCAGGAAGCTCTCATGACCAAAAAGAAAGATGTGCAACTGAATAGCGAGGCAACTAAGGACTTCCAGAAAAGTTCTCCTAGAGCCATCTTAACATACAATAGGCAACATGGGGCACTTCGAAAGATATTTACCAAGAATTGGAATTTGGTCCACAGTGACCCGGTGATTGGTCACATGGTGGATACCAAACCGATTCTTACTTTTAGAAGATCACCCTCAATGTCAAAGGCCTTAGTTAACAACACCTTAGAACCGAAGAGTTCTACAACTTGGTCAGCGTTGAGAAAAGGTTTCAAGACTTGCCCCCAGTGTAAAGCCTGTCGGTTTGGCTCCAATAGGACACACTTCAAAAGTCCTTTCTGTGAAAGTCCTATTGCCATCTCAAAATGGCTGACATGCAAAACAGAGTATGTCGTTTATGTGTTGGAGTGTCCTTGTGGGCTTCAATATGTGGGCAGCACTAAGCTGCCCGCCCACAAGAGGATACTGCAACACATACGAGCAATCTCTGGACATGACCAGAATTATCCGGTTGCCAGGCATTTTCAGAACAAACACCTTGGTGTCCCTGATTCATTAACATTCTTCCTCATTGACTGTGTTGAGGCTTCGAGGAGAGGAGGTGACCGTGAGGCCAAACTCCGTCTCCTTGAGACCCGCTACATATTGGAATTGAATACTAAAAATCCAAATGGCCTTAATGACAGGGAAGACCTTTACACTTGCCTTTAAAATCTTTAAAATATTTCAACTTTCCATGGTTATGACTGTAAATTGCCTGTCCGGATATTTTAATGATTATGGATTTATTTCCCTTACAAACTGAAAACCTGTTTCCTGTTGTATATATGATGAATTCTCTTTTTTATCCTTAGCATATTTGCTTTTGATTTTAATCTTGGAATCACCAATTGATAAGCACTATGCACTTTCAAATTTTGCACTTAAAACTTTGCACTAGACTTGCCTATGACCATTTAAGTGACTTGCCCACTGTGGCTTTATTTTGTAAAAATAAGAAAAAAAGAATACAACTGTATTGTGTCATCCATTTGCTGCTATTTGAAACGTTCTATTATTTGCACTATTTGTAAATATTAGATACTTTTTACAACAATGTGGGTTCAATACACTTCTGAATATACATAGATGAATTTATTTATCATGGATATTTTTCTGATAGTGTTTGTTGGCTTATGGATCTATTTTTGTAATTACTACATATTTTTACAGTCTTACGGTTATTTCTCCAGAAAGATGTCATTGGTTGTAAATATGTATATTACTTAATCTTGACTCTTGATGGCCCACTTGGGCTCAATGCACTTTCCCACTAGATTTACATATGTGTACAGCAGTTTGATTTTGAAGTATTTTCTTCATTTCTATGACACAATTCTATGCATTGTCACTTTAAAAGGTCGAGTTCGATGCTCGCTGCTTTGTCATGTGATCAAGCCTCCTTGGGAGGCGAAACGCGTCATGGCGGCAGCGCTGGCTTCCAAAGAATAAATCACTGTTCACCAGCATTTTATGGGTCGGCTCTTTGTTGCTACTACTTGGACTTCTTTGGTTCGGTGTGACAAGCTACGCCATATATATTACCTACTGGCGGTCGCCAGTAGGTATATATAGTTAGGATTTTTTCTCTATGGGTTTTTTGAAAATTCTATGTCTAATAACTTTGGCGTTTGTGGACGGAATTGGCTGAAATTTTCAGGAAAATGGCACATTTTGTTTCTGAGCAGCCCTTGAAAATTTGGGGGGGGTTCGTCAAGGGGGGGCCGAGAAATAAGGGGGGTCCCAAAACGTGTTTTTAACATTGAGTTTTCCATAGGGCGGTTGGCCTCACTTTTAGCCCGAACGGCTGAATGGATTTGCACGAAACTTGGCAAAATTGTAGGGACTGGTAGCCCGATGTGCCTTTTGTAGGTCTCAATATATGTGCTCCAGTGGATTTTGAGAAATTAACATTTAAAAAAAGATATATATCTGTAACAGCGGACCGGGCAGCGCACTGGTTCGCGGACTTTTCGCGCAACGGAGCTTTGTGAAGCGAAGCTGATTGGTTCTCCGGCGTCTGTCAACATTCCAAACAGTCCGTAGCGGCCGCCATCTTGTCTCTCGGTAGGATCGAGAGACAAGAGGAGGCCGAAGCGAAGGGGCAAATGACCATAAGGGGGCATAGTACATTGTCGCTCACCCCCTAGGTTTGATGTGGAGGTTTTAAAAGGGCCCCGCGGGGCAAAAAAAAATAAAAATAATAATAATCGAACAGGTGAATGGATTTGCACGAAACTTGGCAAAATTGTAGGGACTGGTAGCCCGATGTGCCTTTGCTAGATCTCAATATATGTGCTCCAGTGGATTTTGAGAAATTAACGTTCAAAAAAAGGTATATATCTGTAACAGCGCACCGCTTCGCGTACTTTTCGCGTTACGGAGCTTTGCGAAGCGAAGCTGATTGGCTCTCCGGTGTCTGTAAACATTCCAAACAGTCCGTAGCGGCCGCCATCTTGTCTCTCGGTAGGATCGAACAGCTGAATGGATTTGCACGAAACTTGGCAAAATTGTAGGGACTGGTAGCCCGATGTGCCTTTGCTAGGTCTCAATATATGTGCTTCAGTGCATTTTGAGAAATTAACGTTCAGAAACAAGATATATATCTGTAACAGCGCTCCGCTTCGCGGAGATAAAATTATATGTGTATTACCTAGCTGTTGCTAACACCAGTTAGCGACGGCTAGTAGAAGATAGCGACCATCTTGGGCCCCACTTTGCATGTGAGTGATATTTATCACTAATGACATGCAAAGTGGGCATGCCAAGATGTTAGCGACTGGAAACAGTCGCTAACATCGCTATCTCCTATTATCAACTTTTGGAAATATTCGAGATAAGGGCGAATATCTCTAAAAGCTACCACCTGCCCTGAGCAGTTCTTAGCCATGTTATCCAATGGGAGGTGGATAACATGGCTAAGAGCATTAGCTCGGTAATGCATGAATATCGCTGAGTTTTCAGCGATATTAATGCATTGCGGTCGTTTTTTATCGTATTTCCGATAAACCTTGATAATAGCAAGGTTTATCTGCGATAATTTCTGACGGTAAAAAAATCGTTGCTAAGCATCGTTAGGGATAAATATCGCTTAACTTTGGTAATATGCACCAACGTCTGTTAACGTTCGATTCGAAGGAAATCAGGAAGTGTTGAAAAACATTGTCTGCGCCATCTTGTCTTTTTTCAAATGCCACACTTTTGTCGTGCACGGCAGCCATTTTAGATGCCTTGACCAGACCCACTCTGTGCACGCTGTCGATCCTTAGCATGGCTCCCCACCCTCGCAAACATCTCCCCCAGGCAGTGGTCACCCCCGCTCTCTGTCTTATGCATGGGTAATAAACCTCCCCCATCTGCGCTGCTGTTCCCTGAGAATCACACCCTGTGCCCGCCCGACACCTCCCTTTCGCCCTATTCACTACCGCACCCTCTGACACTCCTTTTCCTCTGTGTCCGATTGTCCAGGCTGGTCCTAGGGTATCAGCTAGCCCTGCAGATGTAGTTTATGGCCACAGCTGTAAAGAATCACCCCTCTTCAAAGGAGTTATAGTAGATCAAGGCCCACACTCGATGAGATTCGTCACAGCAGAAGCGTTGCTATTATCTGAAAACCATCCTGTATTGTGATTGGGGAGGGGACCGAGCCTGAAGCGGAATATTCCAGGGATGACTGTTTGTACATCAAAGTTTTTACAATTATGTGTCACATTAAAAATATATAGCACTCCGACAAAGTAGTAAGATTATAAAACTTTAATAATTTATAAATATATACAAGAAAACAAAAATAGTAATAACATATAAACATTTTTAGGGAAAAACAACGAAGTAGCGGTCGGCTGTGCGAATAGTCCCAACGCAGCACAACGTCCAGATTTCCGGCGTGGGGCGTCGCGGGGGGTGGGTCATCAGTAGCAAACTGTTGTGCGAATAGTTCCAAGGCAGCAGAACGCGTTGAAATCTAGATGACACGAAAGTGATGTCTAGTAAGTTGCCACCCAGCAAATAACGGCATGGGGCGTCGCGGGGGGTGGGTCATCAGTAGCAAACTGTTGCGCGAATAGTTCCAAGGCAGCAGAACGATGGCACCAAGGTGATGTCCAGTAAGTTGCCGCACTGGTTTTGGTATCCTACAATGCTGCTCCGAATAACGGCGTGGAGCGCCCCGGGGGAGGCGGCGTGAACGGGCCTCTCCAGGTGGAGTGTCATCTGTTGTAGTGGGGCGCCCCTTTACCGTTTCAGTTGCCATTCCGTCCGTTTTTGGTCCACTGTGTCAAAAGCCGCAATTCAGCTGAGTTGCGCCCACTCTTGCGGTGCAGCGATAGGCGGCTGTCACAGGACTCTCAAAATGGCAGCAGGCTGTTTCCTTTTTGGGCCTGGTCCACTGAAATGGCCCTGGGACACCTTGGAAATCGGACGCTTGTCTGCTAGGTCTTGGACCTCATTCTCGAAAGCGTCCCCTCCGCCTTGAGAATTCATCAAAAGTTTTGGGGGCTCCGACTCCTGCAGGCTTCTGGTGGGGAGCGGCTGCCATGATTGCTCGCGGAATGACCACGACTGAGCTACGAGATGGTGGTGCTTTCATGCTGACGCCAGCTTCAGTCTGAAACATCCAGAAACAAGGTGGGGCTTTCATCGTTTGGGGAAAAAAAAAAGTTTTCATCCTATGAAAAGTGTTGTTTTTAGGTCACATGATCAAGCCTTCCATCATTAGGAAACCAAAAGTAAAATGAACCAATGAAAAGTTTTATAAACAAGTCACATGACCTGTTATGCGGCATAGGGTGTAAAATTAGGAGAAAATACGTTGGCACGTGAGGCGGCGTCAGTAGCGGACCGATGTGCAAATAGGCCGAAGGCAACACAACGCGCCAAGATCTGGATGGCACCGAGGTGGTGTCCAGCAAGTTGCAGCACTGGTGTGGCCATCCTACAATGCTGAAAGTAGGCGTGGGGCGCCCCGTTGGCCTGTGAGTTTGCGTCAGTAGCGGACCGATGTGCGAATAGGCCGAAGGCAGCACAACGCGCCAAGATCCGGATGGCACCGAGGTGGTGTCTAGTAAGTTGTCGCACTGGTGTGGCCATCCAACAATGCTGAAAGTCGGCGTGGGGTGCCCCGTTGGCCTGTGAGTTTGCGTCAGTAGCGGACCGATGTGCGAATAGGCCGAAGGCAGCACAACGCGCCAAGATCCGGATGGCACCGAGGTGGTGTCTAGTAAGTTGCCGCACTGGTGTGGCCATCCTACAATGCTGAAAGTCGGCGTGGGGCGCCCCGTTGGCCTGTGAGATGGTGTCAGTAGCGGACTGATGTGTGAATGGGGCCAAAGGAAGCGCAACAATATTTTCTACTATATTTTCGGAGTAGAAGACACCACAAGGCGCTGAGATGCCAAGATCCGGATGGCACCGAGGTGATGTGTAAGTTGCGGACGGATGTGCGAATGGGGCCAAAGGCAGCTCAACAATATTTTCTGAAGAGAATACACCACAAGGCGCTGAGATGCCAAGATCCGGATGGCACCGAGGTGATGTCTAAGTTGCGGACCGATGTGCGAATGGGGCCAAAGGTAGCGTAACAAGATTTTCTGTATGGAAGATACCACTAGGCGTTGAGATGCCAAGATTCGGATGGCACCGAGGTGATGTCTAGGAAGTTGTGCCACTGGTGTGGCCATCGTACAATGGTAAAAGTCGGCGTGGGGCGCCCTATTGGCCTGTGAGATGGTGTCAGTAGCGGACTGATGTGCGAATGGGGCCAAAGGCAGCGCAACAATATTTTCTGACTGACACCACAAGGCGCTGAGATGCCAAGATCCGGATGGCATCGAGGTGATGTCTAAGTTGCGGACTGATGTGCGAATGGGGCCAAAGGCAGCGTAACAATATTTTCTGTATGGAAGATACCACTAGGCGTTGAGATGCCAAGATTCGGATGGCACCGAGGTGATGTCTAGCAAGTTGGTGTGGTCATCCTACAATGCTGAAACTCGGCGTGGGTCACCCCATTAGGCTGTGAGATGGCGTCAGTAGCGGACCGATGTGCGAATAGGCCGAAGGCAGCACAACGCGCCAAGATCCGGATGTCACCGTGGTGGTTTCATAGTTGAGAGGCACTTCATCTGCAGTGGGGCGCCGAGATCCGGATGGCACCGAGGTGATGTCTAGCAAGTTGCTGTACTTGTGTGGTCATCCTACAATGCTGAAACTCGGCGTGGGTCGCCCCATTAGCCTGTGAGATAGCTGTTCTTTGGATTTGGGCCTGGTCCACTAAAATGGCCCTGGGACACCTAAGAACTCGAACGCTCGATTTTTTTTTCCTTTCCTGTACATGCAAAAAAAGGTAAATGCCCGGTATGTTACACGCTTCATCTGCCACGATGAACTCTCCAGAGGAACCGAAAAAATATATAGTTGTGGTAACTATACCATGCATCGTCATATGGAGAGGTGGCACCAATTAATTATAGTGCTGCATAAAAGAGAGATTTGGAGGAGAACCCCTGACCTGCTAGTACATTCATCAAAGAAGTGGCACTGAGAGCTTCAGAGGCAAGGGAAACGGTCCCAAATATTTAGAAGAACTTTGGAAAGATTAAAATGACATGTTTAGATTGTGGTAAATTAATTTCATGTGGGCAGATGAGTGTTACTCTAATAAATACAGCATATGAACATCATCATAGTCGATGGTTGGTAGAGACATTTTGACTATATCCTGGACCTGTCCGTCCTCGCCCAAAATGGCGCCGGAATAAATGGGACTCGTAACTCCTTGTTGTGTACTGGTTGCAGAACCTTGAAATCACGAGATACGTATGCAGTTTTGAAGCACATGGCGGGCGGGGACGAGAATTGATTGAATATTTCGACATCCCTATTGATATTAAGTTCTGATGTGTTATTGATTACTGTACTGTTGAAAATTCGAATTAACGTCACCCATGGTACTTGCCCGCAAATGTATATCTAGATAATTTTATTGTAACTGGCCCTGTCGTATTTTAATTATAAAATGTACGTCCACCGATTCCGTAACTGTTAGACACCTTAGTTTTTGCAACCTAATGGCCCGCCCGTTACGTTCCTCTACAGTGTAAATGTCTATTCATCATATACGATTACAGTTTGCTCCGTGGCAGGCCCACGTGGTTATAGGCTCGTATTTGTATAATGAAATTTTCACAATAAAGGTTTTTAAAAGAAAACATGGTAGTAGTGTATACATTGGTAAAGTTTTTAATAATAGTCACTGTTTTAGAATCATTAAAAGGCAAGTGAAATAAAGCAGACCAATTACATGAAGGGTAAAAGGTATAATACGAAGGAACGCAGTAAAGATAAATGGTCAAGGGCTGTTGTGTTTTCTATTCCTGCAACATAAAGTGATCGATAAGAATCTCATATTCAGGCGTATCGGCGACTAAGACAGCAGGTCGACCCTCTTTTGCTCAACGGCTCCGTCATAGAACGAAGAAACGCTCTTTTCCTCGAAAAAAGAATATATTTTACTTGCAGGACAGTTGTAAAATTTCCGGGAAAGTACATTAGCCTGGAACATTATAACATATATTTAAGAGAAAATAATGTTCGGAAGTAATTAAAAGCGTAATTTTTAGGTGATATGACCAAGGCTTTCATCATTAGAATAAGAAAAGTAAAATGAACCAATGAAAAGTTTTATTAACAAGTCACATGACTTGTTATGCTTACGTTACGCGCTGCGCGCCCCGGATGACTTCCGGATGCGCTAACGCGGCGCGTCATATGACGCATTACGCGACAACGCAGGTCCAGAATATAGTCAAAATGTCTCCACCAACCAGCGGTCGAAACACAACCCCTTTCAGCAGGTTAAATAGTTCTGTTAAATGACAACAGAAAGGACAGGCAACAAGAACCATCAGTCAAAGAGGGGAGGGCTAGTTCTTCTCTACCGGGTTACATTGGGGCGCTACCGGAACTGATCGAATTGGTAGTCTACAGTGTTTCTGGATGTTTCAGACCGAAGCTGGGGTTAGCATGAGAGCAGCACCATTTCGTAGCTCCGTTGTGGCCATTCCGCAACCAATCATGGCAGCCGCTCTTTATCGTTATTTTGGGCGGGGTGGGTGGCGGAGCCGAGCTGTTTTGCAGCCATCATTGTGTGGAGTTCAGTTCATCTCACTAGTTTTGTATTTGTCATGAGGGGTTGTTCCTAATGTTTCTATTTTAGCGAGGTCAAAAAGAGATCCCATTAGTGGCCTACTGATTTTGCTCGATTCCTTTTCTTTTTTTTTACACGATTTTTCGTTATCTGCAAAGACTAAACAGAGTATTGCGACTCTGTGTTTGTTTGTAAATAGAGAATGAACCAAAGAGAACTAATTCTAAAACAGTAAATACTTGGATAACAATCAATCAAATGGAGAGAGAAGCAGGCACGACGGATTACAACGGGGGCAAAGGCCTGCGTTAACTACCTTTCACTATCTGCAAAGAGAAAGTACTCCTAATAGAAATGAGGGGGGGGGGCACCATTCAAAGCAGATCAGTGTGCATAAACACGAAAATGTTTTCACTTACCACGTACTTGACATTCGACAGCTTATGATATTTGCTATTAAAAAACCATTGAAATTCACTGAAAAAACCATAGGTTATAGACCATATATAGTTAGGAATTAGCATTTACAAAACCTTGAAAATTCACTGAAAAAACCATAGGTTATACACCATATATAGTTAGGAATTAGCATTTAAAAAACCTTATTTTACTCACACAAAACCATTGAAATTCCATATATAGTTAGTTGCACTAACTATATATCGCGCACCCGCAATCCACTGCTGATCATGTCACATATTACATCATTCATGACATGGTCAGTGACATCTCAAATGACATCACTGATGAGATCACTGATGACATCTCATTTGACATCAATGACCACATCACTGATGATATCATTCATGTGACAATACAATGCATCTCCTCACGTTTTAATATAACCTCTGTTTCACCCAGTGTTAAATACAGAGTATAATTTTTGAAACCATTGACACACCAATACTAGTTACTACATACGTACTCACTGATTCCTACGTCTACACACACATTCACTCATTCACCCATACAATCATTCATACATACAATCACTCATCTTTACAACACTATCATATGCACTCATACACCTATACAGACACGTACACTCTGCCACTCATCCATGGAGTTACTCACACACCTAGTCAGTCCTGTAAAGAATCAATCACACTTCCATTTTCTTGTCTATACAGTTAAACATAGAGCACCTTACATTTTCAAACATATACTAACACATACTTACTTTCTTATACAATCATTGATACAAGTACACATTGATCTGCACAGAGTCACACACCTCCCAGCCAGCCACACACACACTCAGTCTCCTATACAAATACTTGGACAATCAATCAATAACCCATATAGTTAATCATATAGCTACTGATCAACACATGCAGCAGTTTACAGAACAACAGACATAATGATGCACAAATTAAGACAGTTTACTCACTAACCCATGCACTCAGTGAGACACATTTAATCACTCACTCATACATTCAGTCATGCACCTACTAAATCCTTCGTCCAGACACTTATACATCTACTCATTCTTCAATATGTAAAACATATTTAAACTTTACAGAAACACACAGTCACTGGATGATGTCATCAGTGATCTCATCAGTGATGTCATTTGAGATGTCATCAGTGATGTCATCAGTGATGTCACTGACCATGTCATGAATGATGTAATATGTGACATGATCAGCAGTGGATTGCGGGTGCGCGATATATAGTTAGTGCAACTAACTATATATGGAATTTCAATGGTTTTGTGTGAGTAAAATAAGGTTTTTAAAATGCTAATTCCTAACTATATATGGTGTATAACCTATGGTTTTTTCAGTGAATATATATATATATATATTACCTACTGGCGATAGCCAGTAGGTATCTATAGTTAGGATTGTTTTCCATAGGGAAATCGCAACATTCTATTGGGAATAACTTTAGCGCCGGTTGAGGAATCTTTTTGAATTTTTCCTTAACTTTGCCTCGCGGCGCTCCGGTCCTTCCCTGTAAGTTTGGGGGGGATTCGTCAAGCGGGGGCCGAGATAAAAGGGGGGTCCCAAAACGTGTTTTCCCCATGTTAATTTCCATAGGGCGGTCGAACTCACTTTTAGCTCGAACGGCTGAATGGATTTCCACCAAACTTGGCAAAATTGTAGGGACTGGTAGCCCGATGTGCCTTTGCTATGTCTCAAGATATGCGCTCCAGTGGATTTTGAGTAATTTAGGTTCAAAAAAATATATATATCTATAGCAGCTTACCCGTGAGCTTACCCGTGCGCTTACAGTACGCGCATGTACGCGTACCGTACGCGTACCTCTAGTGCGCGAGCTGCATTCTGATTGGCTGCCAATGTCTGTCAACACTCCAAAACAGAAACTGTTGGCAGCCATCTTGTGCCTTGGTAGACTGAGGCACAGGAAAGCAGAAAAACAAACGTGTAGAACTCAAAAAGGGGGCAGGGTAGAAGCACCCTGACCCCCTAGACCTGCTCAGGGGGTCCCACAAGGACCCCCAAGGCAAAAAAAATAAAAAAATAAAATTTTAAAGTCGCGGGGTACGCGTACCGTACGCGTACCCCGACTTTAAAAAAAAAAAAAAATTACGTTTAAATATATTAATATCCTAGTGGGACCACCTGAGCAGGCCTAGGGGGTCAGGGTGATTCTACTCTGGCCCCTTTGCGAGTTTCACACCTTTGTTTCACTGCTTTCTTGTGCCTTGGTTCTAACAAGGCACAAGATGGCTGCTAACACTTCCTGGTTTTGAGTGTTGACAGACAGTGGCAGCCAATCAGCATGCCTTCCCGAGAAAGCTGCATGGTCATTGGCTGTCAACACTTCTAACCAGGAGGTGTTGGCATCTATCTTGTGCTAGTGTTGACAGACAGTGACAGCCAATCAGCATGCCTTCCCGAGAAAGCTGCATGCTCATTGGCTGTCAACACTTCTAACCAGGAAGTGTTGGCATCCATCGTGGGTCTTAGTAGACTGAGGCACAAGAAAGCAGAAAAACAAACGTGTAGAACACAAAAAGGGGGCAGGGTAGAAACACCATGACCCCTTAGGGCTGCTCAGGTGGTCCCACTAGGATATTAATATATTTAAACGTTATCCGCTAATAGAATTAGCATTTAAAAAACCTTTGAAATTCACTGAAAAAAACATAGGTTTCAGGCCTTATATAGTTAGGAATTAGCATTTAAAAAACCTTTGAAATTTACTGAAAAAACCATAGGTTTCAGGCCTTATATAGTTAGGAATTAGTATTTAAAAAACCTTGCGAATTCACTGAAAAAACCATAGGTTTCAGGCCTTATATAGTTAGGAATTAGCATTTAAAAAACCTTTGAAATTCACTGAAAAAAACATAGGTTTCAGGCCTTATATAGTTAGGAATTAGTATTTAAAAAAACGGTTGAATATATAAAAACGTTATCCGCTAATAGAATTAGCATTTAAAAAACCTTGCAAATTCACTGAAAAAACCTACTAAAGGAACATTTTGTCAAACCACAGATACCAGCATGCAGATGTTGCATACGGGCAGGACTGATGCAATCACTTAAAGATCACCTGCTGAGCTGCCTTCTTCATGAATCATTGCTGTGAACAAGGGTGGAGGGATGCACAAAACGCGTCGGTAATCATTGACAAAGACTTGCTGTATTTTTCACGCTGCTGTACAGTGCTACCTGGGAGAATAAAGAAAGTTGCACGAGAGCGTAGGGCCTCCAAGTGTTGGGTGTCTTTCATTTGGAATATATATACATATTACCTACTGGCGGTCGCCAGTAGGTATATATAGTTAGGATTTTTTCTCTATGGGATTTTTGAAAATTCTATGTCTAATAACTTTGGCGTTTGTGGACGGAATTGGCTGAAATTTTCAGGAAAATGGAACATTGTGTTTCTGAGCAGCCCCTAAAAATTTGGGGGGGGGGTTTGTCAAGGGGGGGCTGAGAAAAAAGGGGGGTCCCAAAACGCGTTTTTCCCATGTTAATTTCCATAGGGCGGTTGGCCTCACTTTTAGCCCTAACGGCTGAATGGATTTGCACGAAACTTGGCAAAATTGTAGGGACTGTTAGCCAGATGTGCCTTTGCTAGGTCTCAATATATGTGCTCCAGTGGATTTTGAGAAATTAACGTTCAAAAAAATATATATATCTGTAAGCGCGCTCCGGGCAGCGCCCCGGTTCGCGTACCTGACACGTAACGGAACTTCGCGAAGCGAAGCTGATTGGCTCTCCGGTGTCTGTCAACATTCTAAACAGTCCGGAGCGGCCGCCATCTTGTCTCTCGGTAGGATCGAGAGACAAGAGGAGGCCAAAACAAAGGGGGAAATGACCATAAGGGGGCATAGTAGATCCTCCCTGACCCCCTAGGTTTGATGTGGAGGCTTTAAAAGGGCCCCGCGGGGCAAAAAAAAAAAAAGTTTTTGTTTTTTTTGCGTGGGGAGCGCCCGGTACGCGCACCGGGAAGCGGTCTGGGGAGCGTACTATAAGGAAAAAGAATGATAGACTATGATATTTTGAAATATTGTATGTTTATTGATTGTTCTTTTTGTTGTTTTTTTTTAGTTTTTTTTTTTTAAGTAGCAGTATTTATGATTATTAAATGTAAATTTATTTTTGGGATTGTGCACAGTATACTATAAGTCTGACTTTACATTATAATCAATTTGGTAGTAGTTTATGAATTACATATAAAAATGATTAAAGACTCAAACAATTTTTTAATATTAAATATAATTTTATTTTTCTGATTCTTTTTCAAAATTTAATAGAACGTCTAACATTTGACTGTCCGATATGTCTTCTTTTTGACTGAACATAACTTCCCACATTTGACCGTCCTCATATTGAAGTAAGAAATCCACAGATTCTACACATTGTAGAAGTTCATGGTCTCGTGATTCATCCATGAATTCCAAGTCAATGGGTTCAATGATTTACTCATTGTTCATGTCTAGGACAATTTCAAAGGAAACGTTCTGTTCTCCTTCCATTTTTGTGCTGAAATTTGCATAAAAAATAAATATATCAGTAGAGATAGGGCACTGTTGGGTTTAAGTTCAGACAGGTACTTTTGAGGCGTGAAGTAGTACTATTAAAAAGTGCCTGTGAAAAAGCCTAAGTAAATTCATAATTATACCACAGAAACCTAAATCAATCCATAATTATAATAAACAAGCCTTTCTCAATGTCTAACTCTTACAGAGGGATAGTATATAACTATCTGAAAATGTTTTCAAATTTATAAAATAACATCTTACCTTTTAAAAACAAGTTTAAGTTGTGAGTGAAAATGATCTTGCAATGTAGTTCAGGAAGTAGTAGTCAAAATGGCTGTGTTTCTCTCTCTTTTTTTATATATATTCAGGTACATAACCAATCAAATGTCAGGTAAAAAAAGTAGAAAATGAAAGTAACATTTTAATTGGTTGTCAATTCCAACACTTCAGATGTGTTTTGTGAAGTAATTTACCTCAGGGTATTTAGAGAGGTCTACAGGCTAAATGGCTAAATGGAATTTCAATCAAATTTGTGAAAATGGTAGGGATTGGTATGTAGTATGAGCTAATCTATATTTGGTGAAAGTGTCTCCAGTGGTTTTTCTGTGAATTACTTTCCCACCTTTTTTGAGCGAGCGCTTCCCGGTGCGCGCCCCGGTACGCGAACCGGCAGCGTTACGGGAGTCCTCCATTTTGTGTTTCGGTAGAATTGAGATACAAGATGGAGGGCAAATAATGTTGAGAATGGGTAGAAGGGGGCACGGTAGACGTATCCTGACCCCCTAGGTTTTCTGAGGGTGGCTGAGGAGGCCCATATGTGCGGGAAAAAACAATTTTTTTCCAAATTTTCGCGCGGTTACCGTCCGGTGCGCGTACCGGGTAGCGCTCCGGGGAGCGTACTTTGGTGAAAATTAGTGAAAAAAAAGTTACATTTAAAATTTGTTTATGGTGATCATAGTTAGGGTAGCTCTGAGAAGTGCTTTTGGGTTTTTGGTAGATTTAGGTACTTATAAGTAGGTACCAATGCACAGTCTTAAATTCAGGATGAAAATTCTGTTCCCCTTGTGAGAAGTTGGCCTGATATGCCGTGCTCACTATTCTAGTGATCACTATGTATCAGTCCAAACAACCCTTATTGATGATTGGTTGTAAGTCAACCTTATAGACCAGCTATCCTAGTAGCATGGATACGAGCAGTCTAAGGCTAAGACTCTAGAGGGCGTGTTAAGCCAGCTGTTTTACCATCACATTACCCCTTGAACACCAAGTGAAAGGACACCACACAAGTTGTTATCAAAAATAAAGTATATTTATTTATAACAGGACTACCCTGGCTCTTTATGAGACAGGGAGCTAAGCACACAACAAAACTCTTAAAGAAACACTGAAAGTCGCACAATTTACACAGATGCCCGAGGGGCACGAAAAACCATATACTATGAAAATGGAATGCGAAATTACTAGCAGGTAAGTAATACTTTTCTAGACTTTAGAATCGCTAGGCCTACAATACTAAACACTTAGGTTAGGAGCAGGAGGCCTGTGGACATTGTGTGCAGAGTGGGAACTCTCACGCGTAAGGCGGGAAAAAGTCTATGGATGCTAGCAATTGACAAAGTTACTGTTCTCGGGCGACCCCGACTAGGTGGGTCGAAAACGGGAGTGGATCCGAACATGTAGGGTGTTGGACTATGCTGGAGCACCGGAGTACTCAGTTTACCTAGCCCAGGGGCTGCGGCTGCATAGGGTTGAAGTTGCGTCGGAAACCCTTGTTGAAGAACCAGGAGCCTGAAGAAAGAAGTTGCTGGCAGGCGGCCAGCGAAGAAAGTTCGTGGAGATCCAAGCCTGGATCAGGGAAGAAGAAAACCTGTAAGCAGAGGGGACCAAGTTCTGAATCACTAGCCAGTGATTTAGGTGGGCACCAGGATGGCACCGGACGAAGTCACCTCAGCCAGGTGAGTGGGCGCTGCTGGGCTCTGCAGTCTCTCGGACCAGGAGGCGTTGTCGGCGACCAGGATGGAGGTGCGAGCTGTCCCACGAAGGTACTTGCTGTCGACGTCGCTGGACCCAGGATTGGGGCAACAAGTCTTGGCAAATGCAAGGCCCACGCGGTGGACCTAAAATGGCGTCTTGAGTGGACCAGGAGGGTCCAGGGTGCTTCTCTGAAGAAGGGAAGCAAGGGCCAGTCTGGAGCAACCAGACCAGCAGTGTTTGTCATCGTGGAGCGTCGTAAAAGGGCCACTAGCCAACGGGCAAGTGACCGGGACAACGCGGTGAGCAGCAAAGAGCAGAAGGGCCCCACGCAGATCTCGTGGATGCAGGGGGGCTGAACTTCGGTGCTGGAGCTGCTCAGGGTCGGGGCTTCTCTCACCCCAAAGCACTCGGTCGAGGGTCACTCGGTGGTCGTGTGGAAAAGTAAATTTTGCCATGTTCTGTGTCCCTACGCCTCATCCATCATATGTTATGTGTGCATGACCAATATGCATATGTTATTCCCCATGTCCGATTAATGACGCAATTATAGTTGTGTCCACCTCTGGTATGTCATTTTCCAGTCCTCGTGAATACTACGAATATCAGGCCTATGTAAAGTTATGTTGCCACGTTTCTCAGTGTGCACGTTATTCCATTATAAAGTCCCCGTTTCTAGGCCTCAAAAGGGCCCGGACATCAGATTCAGCTCCTGTCTCCTGAAAAGCCTCGCTGAGGAGCGATACAGCCCCCACCTGTATCCTCGACCCTTCACTTACTTCCTGCTTCGCAGTGCCCGGTGCAGCTTGGCTCTGCCTCTGAGTCTGCCAAAAGTATGTTATAGTTCCAGTTATCAGTTCAGTCCTCCTTCTTTGCATTCCTAAGCTACTGAACTGCATCAATAGTTTCCGTCATTGTCTAGCCTTCTCGGCTCCATGTTAGAGAAATACTGCATTTACTGGTCATTTAATATTCCTCATCACGCATTTCATGTAGAATAATGTATGGTCCAGTCTTAGAATCAAGTTAGCTTTTCCCCTCATGACTCCTAGTTTATATCAACATGTTCCCTAAACATCAGATACCAGATAGGGTTTAGGTACATGTCGCTCCGACCCTCCAGACTCTAGTCTCTGCTCCTAGCACAGAGTTCGTAGCCCCCAGCTTCTCCTAGTGATACGTCATTGCCAGTTTTCGCGCACCATTAGGTTAGAGGTCCCGGCTCCTTAGGTAGCCCCCTCCTATGTTTCCGCCCATTCATGACATATTCTGTTACGTTTGCACCACATGTCTATGTATACTCCCAGTTACACCTACTTTTACTGTTATCTCTCGCGACTGCTACGCGTCACGCCTTCTACTCCACCCACTGCTACGCCTACTGCAATGTAATGCTATGTGTTTGCGCTATGTATATAAGTCAATGTATTGTTATTAAAAGTTAGCGCGCTCATTCCTGACCCAGCCCCGGCAGCTGCCGGGCCCTGTTACCCCCGTTCTATGCAGGTTGTCCTGATCCTGTCCTTATGCTGTAATAAACCTGCAGAAACTCCTACTACCTCGAATCTTGACTCTTATTTTATTGAGCTATCTGTTATTCATTCATTCATTCAAAAATAGATCCGGTATTATTTATTTATATACCACATAATGGCGCCCGAATAGGGACTTGCCCTTTCCCCACGCGTCGGTGAAGCCACGCCGACCCCCTGACCCTCTGCAGTCGTGACGGAACCATACCGTGCACTGGCAGATATTTCTGCTCCAAGTATCCCTCAGGCCCACGGAGGAGACGGAGGAGGCGGTCCAGCATCCAAACGAGACGGTGGAGGAACGCGGCG
Source organism: Lissotriton helveticus (assembly GCF_964261635.1). Taxonomy (NCBI): domain Eukaryota; kingdom Metazoa; phylum Chordata; class Amphibia; order Caudata; family Salamandridae; genus Lissotriton; species Lissotriton helveticus. Next base: position 534,160 of record NW_027611854.1, read on the forward strand.
AGTCCCGACCAGAGCCCAAGCCGAGGGTCCAAGGTCCGAGGTATCCGGAGGCCCACCCGTAACTGAAGTCCGAAGTCCGAAGTTCGTCGTCGTAGCAGTCCAGTCCCGTCCGAGGCCTTCCGTTCCGTGCTGCCCGGTGAGTACCATTGCTGGGGTAGTATCTAGACAGGACCAATCTAAATTGACTCCTGGTCCGTGGGTTGGTGGTGCCCAGACTCACAAACGAAGTGTTCACCTAGGTGGATACGGGTCTTGATGCGTCCCTTTATGGGACCGGTATGTTCCGTACTGTTACAGCAGTGCATCCAGTAATTCTAGTCTGTTCCGTTCTCGAGACATTCTGTTCTGTTCTGTTCTCAGTATTCCAGGTAATATTCTGTTCGAACTGTCATTTATAATGTTGTTCAATGTATTTCCAATGTCGTGGTATGCCTGAATTGTTTTCCCAATTGTTATTGTTCTTTGTGTATTGTATTGTGTTTCGATTCAAGTTTACAATGCCGCTCCTTTCCAAGTTACGTCAGATAAAAACTAGAAAGGGTCTGTTAGAGGAAGCGGTTCCTGTCCCGCCTAGGGACAGTCCAGGTCACTTTATGTATCAGAAACATGGCATAAGCGCCATAATGTATCTAGATTTATGGGTAGAGTATACCAAACAGTTAGGAGAAAAGTATAGATGGCCCGTATCGGGTACATGGGATGCCGAATGTATCATGCGAGTAGAAGAAGCATTATGGAAAAAGAAAGCCAGACAGTCACAGAAAGATGCCATCGAGTTATGGCGTAAGGAAGCTCATAGAAGAACCGAGAAAGAAGTCAGAAAGTCAGAGTTAAGTAGAGAATCCCAGGAACGAGCCCAAGAAAGAGAATTAATCGAGATAGGTGAACAAGTCAAAGCCGAACAGTCAGACAGACAGAGGCATGCCCTCATTAAGGGTATGTATCCTCTTCTTGCCGAAGGCTTGCCAAAAGCGACCCCAGAGGCATCTAGTAATTTCCCGCCACCATTAGTTCCGACCAAGCTACGTCACAAACCGACCGCAGCTGATATTTTTATTTCGTCCTATCTGGACGACACAGTCCCCGAATATGCAAATCCTGTTCGCGCTCCGCCAGTCCCTGTAAACCAGGTAATTCATGCTCCTCCAGACACCGGGGTGCCCTTAACAGCTCCCCCGGCCCAGTCCGCCATACAAGTCCAGCCCACGTTACAATTACCGACCTTGCCAGGACGAAGAATGTCAGTCGACGATTCTAGTCTAGGGGCCGCAGGAGGAGGTCTTCCTCAAACCCCGCCGCCACACAAGCGTTCAACATTACTCGAATTACATGCTCAAGCGTTACAGCGCACGCCCAAACATCAGTCTGTTACAGAAATCAGGCAAACCCTTAACGAATGTGTCTATGATCCAGTTCCAGGCGAATATAATATGGTTTTATATTCCTTACGTGTAAGGAGAGTGACCGAGTATCTAGTCACCTTGCCGAATATGAAAGAAGATCTAGACAGAATATATCGTTTCATCCGTACAGGGGAGGATCCAGAAAGTATTGGCGAGATTATGTCTCAAAGGAAAGCCGAGATCCAGCTCATGATATTAAAGTTCCTGATCAATTGTCTAATAAGAGAACAAGATTACCCGTCTAAAGATTCCGCCGAAATGAGAATCCTGACAAGGTGGAGTGATAATATAGCCGAGGGTAAGCACAAGACCGTCGGTGCTATGGAGAGTATGTACAAGAAAATTCGTAAAGAAATAATAAGGTTACACGACCAGCGTAAAGCAGCACAAGTAAGCGAGAAAGAAAGTACCTCTGATCCTGAAGAGGAAGACGAGAATTCCGCCAGAATAGCGTATGTAGGAAAATCTAGATTTCCAGATCGCCATTTACGTCTAGAACACAAGTCTATTTTTCATCATCCAGCACCAGAACAAGGTTCTCTAGAACAAGTATTTCAAGCTACCGATCACATCCTGAAATCCCGAATCGGTTATAGTGAGTTAAGTACCATGCATGAACAAGAACTAGCCCGATCAGCAGTCCGATGGATTACTGATTCTACCACTTTTCCAGACGAAATAGTGGCACAAATGTTTCTGAAACTGCCCCCAGCCGAGCAACGACTGGTGGGTATGTATATGATCCAGCACCTCATTACTCTGTATGAGGGTCAACATTCTGATCCAGGTCCGTTGCATGATATCCTGAACGAGTTACTCCAGTATAGATGGAGAGGTCTAGGTACCGATTTAATTAGTGTCATTCTAGAACAGCGTCACAAATATAGAACGTTTCTGAACCCGCATTTTGTTCATGTCTCACCCCCAGAAAGTAAATCATTCTACATAGACAGACAGAATCCGTTACGAGAAGTCCACCCCGTCCAAGGGGCGGGTGGCGTAATGCAACGAGTGTTTGTATACACTCCGATTTCAAAGATGGAACTTCTTGAAATGAAGAAATTAATTCCCTGTCATGACAAAGATCCAGCAGGGTTCCATAGAGAATTAAAAGACATGCTCCGTATGGGAGAATACACTTACCCAGATATCATTAAAATGTTAAAAGTCCTGCTGCCCGCAGGGGTGTATGAAAAGTTAAAAGAAAAAGAATGGGAGGTGGGAGAGAAAAAGATCGATTGGGCAGCTCTAGAAGCTGAAGACAAGGCACGAGTACCAGGTACCGGTCTTGGAGATAAATGTAAAGAATTACCAGAATTATTGATTCAAGTTTTACCCAGATTATTGACAACGAGAAAAGAAGACTGGGATGCAATCTCAGCCTGTAAACAGAAACAAGATGAAGATATTAGTGATTTTTATTCTAGATTTGAAAAATGTTTCAGTATCAACAGTGGTCTCAAGACAAGTAGTGAGTCATACCCTCATCTTTTCGTTACTAAATTAGTCGAGAATTCAAGCCCACAAATTAAAAACCGAGTTTTGAAAGTCGAAAGCACCTGGCAAGCTAATACCCCGTCCCAGATGCTCCAGATGCTCCAGTATCACCAGAATAGAATCAGGGAAGAGCAAGAACACGAAAGAAAACGTATGAAAGACACGAAAATGAAAGTGCTAGTTGCACAATCTGTTCCTCAAGACAGTCAGAAGAGGGGTCCGAATCAAGCCAGTCATCCTGCAGCTCCCGTTAAAGGGAACTGCAATTATTGTAAACAGCCAGGTCATTTTATAAACGAGTGTGCAGTTCTGAAACATAATATAGCTACTGGTAAGACTAAAGAAAGACCACGTCCGCCTAGACAAGAACAAGTTTCACAGATTCCTCAGCCACAGAATGCACAACAGACAGTTTCCGCACCGCAGCCTATTGCTGCAACACAGCACGTTACATCACAGATGTACCAGTATGCACAGACAGAGTATCCAGAGTACCAGCCATATTCATGAAACAGCCTAGAGAGGGAGGTAGGCTTGCCTCTCATCGAGATACCCGTAGATCAAGAAGGTCCCTATGTTCATAGTCAAGTATTAGGGAAAGACAGAAAGTTTTTGATCGATACAGGGGCAAGTAGGACCACAATTAGCCATGCCGAAGTTCCAGGGGCTCCGCTCTCAGGCTCAAGAAATGTTTCCCTTGGATTTTCAGGAAAGCCAATAGTTAATGAGATATCAAAGCCAGTCACTCTAGAAGTAGGTCCATTGTCCCAGACTACTGATCTGTTACTTACTAAGTCATGTCCAGAAAATCTATTAGGCATTAAGACACTGAAAGAATTAGGTGCAGTTATTTGCTGTTCCCCAGAGGGAATACGATTGTTCCTACGTGACTTTAAGGGTCACTATGTATTACGAGATTTTGATTCAAGATTGTCTAATGTTCCGCAGCATTTATGGGCGCAAGGTCCAACTGATGTAGGTTACATGCAAATCACACCCCATCGTGTGACTCTCAAACCAGGCGTAGTGTTACCCCGAATCAGACAGTACAGATTGCCACCTGAGGCTGTAGCAGCCTTATCCAAAATTATTGACGAGCTCATGGCTCAAGGAGTAGTTGTAGAAACTGACTCCAATGTATGCAATTCTCCGATCATTCCAGTCATGAAACGTACTGATCCAAATGCACCCCCAGTATATCGATTAGTGATTGATTTACGAGAGCTTAATAAATGTATTATTCTGCAGTACCCAGTTGTCCCAGACATCTCTTCCCTATTGACAGCCATTGATTCCGAAGCCATGTTCTTCACTGTCATTGACCTCAAGAATGCATTTTTTAGTGTTCCAATTCATCCAGATAGCCAGTTTCTTTTCGGATTTTGTTTAAATGGAAGGAGCTATATGTTCACACGCGCTCCTCAAGGTTTCACAGAAAGTCCTAGTATTTACAGTCAAGCACTCAAGAGACAACTAGACAATATTCACATGCCAACTGACACTGCCCTGCTCCAGTATGTCGATGATCTACTGATCACAGCCCGTTCTGAACGTGCCTGCGAGCGAGCATCCCTTATAGTCCTGTATTTTCTAGCCGAGATGGGGCACAAGGTGTCACCTTCGAAGCTTCAATTCTGTGTCCAGCAAGTGGTATACTTAGGACACTTGCTGTCCAAGAGGGGTAGGCAGTTGACACCCGACCGTATCCAGTTAATAGCGAGTCTTCCCCAGCCCAGAACCCAGAAGGAGGTACGTGCCTTTATCGGCCTTACTTCTTATTGTAGACAATGGATTCCCCAGTATGCATTTCTAGCCAAGCCACTGATACAGTTAACGACACAGGAGGCAGCCGTATCGACTGTCCTCCCTTGGACATCTGACCATACACTTAGTTTCAACGAGTTAAAGAAAGCCCTATGTCAAGCTCCAGTTCTAGCTACACCGAACTACAGTAAGCCTTTTACACTTTTCGTTACTGAACGCGAAGGTACAGCATTATCTGTTCTCACACAAGATCAAGCAGGTCAATACAAGCCCTGTGCTTATTTTTCGAGCACACTAGATCCAGTCGCCCAGGCGTTGCCTGCGTGCCTCAAGTCAGTTGCAGCCACAGCACTAGCTATCAGACAAAGTGATTCCATAGTTTTAGGACATTCCCTGACAGTACAAGTTCCACACGCCGTGGAAGTTCTTTTAAACCGAACACAAACTCAGCACTTGACAATTGCACGTTTAACAGGTTATGAATTGACACTGTTCCAGCCACACATAGATATTAGACGCTGCAACGTCCTGAATCCTGCTACACTGTTACCATCAGTTAGTTCAAATCCTGACCCACATGACTGTGTGGAAGTAGTTAATATTACGACAAAGCCAAGACAAGACCTGACGGACATTCCATTACCAGATCCTGACCTGACACTTTATGTGGATGGTTCATGTATGAGAACTAGTACAGGAGAACTAGTCGCCGCGTATGCAGTAACTACTGACACCGAAGTTATTGAGACACACCGTATTGATACCCTGTCCGCTCAAGCAGCAGAGCTAGTCGCCCTGACACAAGCCTGTATACACGCCAAGAACCAGAGAGTTAATGTTTATACAGATTCACGTTACGCATTTGGAGTTGTACACGACTTCGGAGTGCTCTGGCAGGAGAGAGGTTTTATGACTTCTCATGGAACCAAGATTCAGTATGGTCTCCTTATTCAAGCTCTGTTAGATGCCATACATTTACCGACATCTATCGCTATCATGAAGTGCAAAGCACATACGAAAGTCACTGACATTATTTCCCAAGGTAATGATCTAGCAGACCGCACAGCCAAGCTTACAGCACAGACCCCAGACATTCCAGTTAACCTGACACATACTCCAGATCCGATTACATGCATGACAGTTAAGGACCCTACACAAGACGTCATAGATATACAGTTACATGCTACTCCTGAAGAAATCAAGAAATGGTCTGAACAAGGAGGGGTCCAGACAGATCAAGGATGGTTAACGAAGGGTAGAGCCACATGGTTTCTCCCCGATTCTATGATTCAAGTCATTATCAATACCGCACATAGTCCAGCACATTTAGGAGAAAAAGCTATGTTAGACAGTATCCAGAACATTTGGTTCAACAAGCATTTACGAGCTGCAGCTAAGCAGAAAGTCCGTACCTGTATGGTATGTTGTCAGTTCAATCCAGGTAAAAGTGTCCCGGTGGAACAAGGTGGTTTCCAGCCTCCTGACCACCCTTTTGAGGTCCTCCAGATGGATTATATTCAGATGGAGCGATGTCGAGGTTTCAAGTATGTCCTTGTAGTTGTATGCGCTTTGTCCAGATGGACAGAAGCATATCCAGTCCCAGATTACACAGCCGCGACCACTGCCAAGCAGTTGGTTCGTGAATTCTTCCCTAGATATGGACTCCCTAGAGTCGTATATTCTGATAACGGTCAGCCATTCTCCTCAGAGTTAATGAAGCACGTTTCCCTGTTGTTAGGGTACCAGTGGAAGTTTCATTGTGTACGCCATCCTGAAGCAGCCGGTCTGGTCGAGAGACATAATCAGACCCTGAAAATCCGCATTGCAAAAGTTTGTAAAGAAAAAGGTGTGGACTGGCTAGTAGCTCTGCCAGTCGCTTTGTTTTATATGCGCATGGTCGCACATTCCAGATCAGGTCTGTCCCCGTACGAGGTCGTATTCGGCCGCCCCCCTAACATGTGGGGTACTCCTAGACCCCGAAGTATTACCGATGTTTCATGTAATATGCTGACAGATTACCTAGCTTCCTTGATGTCTGCCCTCAACTCATGTCGTTCACAGGTTGCCGCCGCATTTCCAGACAATACCGAGGTGGCACCGCACGAGATCGTTCCAGGCTCCTTGGTGATGATCCGAAATTTTGACAGATCAAGTCCGCTGGAGCCTCGTTGGAAGGAGCCACGTCAGGTCCTCTTGACCACCCGTACTGCCGTCAAGTTGGAAGGCAGAAAAGGATGGATCCACCTTTCTCATGTTAAACTTTTTAAAGGATTGAAACCGGTTTCTAAAAACATTTCCAAGGATTCCCAAGATTCTAAAGACTGCCAAAACATTGTTTTCAAGGACTGTCCCGCAAAAGACATTATTACAACCCCTCCCTTGTTAGAGAAAACTCCGCAACAGGAGTATAAGTTAAAGCTCAGGTCTAGTAAAATAAGTCAGTCAGTTTGATTGTATAAGTCCTCCCCTAGGTGAAACGGTTAGACTGTTTCTGACATGTATAAAATAGACCCCCATAGTGAGAGAGTTAGTCGAAGTTCAATTCAATGTATCGTTTTTCTGAGTTTCGTATTATTCATCAGCATTTTGATTTCCTGCACCAGCTATGCGTTCTATCTGTATTTTTCAGTTCCTCATGTAAATATGTCTGCTAATGCTACAGTAGAGCACACGTTTAGTGATCTGCCTCCTCATGAACTCTCTTACCGCCTCGCTATGCGCAACAACTCATTTATCCGTATGTTACATTACTCACACCAGACCAGCAATGCCACTAATTGTTGGGTGTGTGGTCGACTCCCCCCTTTTCAGACACCGAAGGGAGTTCTGCCACTCTTTCCTTATCCATTCTCACATAATGGTTCGTGTGGAGCATGGTCCACGTTAACGTCATCCTCAACAGATATGTCTTTTCTTAACAGTACATGTTTCCCAGACAAGCAAGGTCTCCCCCACAGAACAGGTTTAGATCTAGAAAATGAGGTGTATAATTTAGGTAATTATTCGTCGAATTTCATGGTCCTGAATGTTCAGTCTGATACTACTCCAGACTTACCTGCTATTTCAGTACTACCAGTCAAAGGTGAATTATGTGTCCGTAATTATGGTTCTGTACATGTAGGACATAGTGAATGTACTACTGTTGTCAAGTATAGTGACAGTAGGAAATCTATTTTTAAAGCTTCACGTCATTCTTATTTTATTTGTGGTCAAACTGCATATGTCCGTCTGCCCCTCGATTGGGAGGGAACCTGTTATATTGCCTTCCTACTGCCACCTGTTTTCCTAGCCCCATCTGATTATCACAGAAACACACATCTAGTACACATTAGACATAGAAGGGAGTCCCCAATTGTCGATTATACTGAAACTACTCTAGAACAGTATACAGATTTCAATAAAGGTTTCTTCTTCTTTGTAGGACCTGTCCAGAATAGTAAACTGATCCGTAGGTTAACAAGAACCCTTGAAGCTGTAGTAAATGAGACTGCCTCTGCTCTAGGTAACTTAACCGAAGAACAATCTGCTATGAGATTTGTCGTTTTGCAAAATCGTCTCGTCCTTGACGTCATACTGGCCGATAGGGGCGGGGCCTGTAGAGTCATCGGATCTAGTTGCTGCATTTTCATTCCAAATAACGCGCCGTCTGTTTATTCAGCTATAACCAGACTCCATAAAATTGCCCATCTGTTACACCAAGATCCAGGCACCTGGACATGGTCCGGTTGGTTCTGGAATATAATTTCCGCCTGGGGATGGAAAGTCCTGTCCTTTCTAGGTATTGCAGTAGCGATCATATTTAGCTGCTGCCTCTGTATACAATGTGGCCCTGCGATTTGCAGCATGTGTGCTACCTCTTGTATTCCTAGTCCCAAGCCCCGTTCTAAGTCCCGTTCCAGGATAATTCGAGACGAGCAAATGGTACTGTATGAAATGATAGATGGTATCATGAAAATTGATGTTTCCTGATGGAAACGTAGTGACAAGGAGGGAATGTGGAAAAGTAAATTTTGCCATGTTCTGTGTCCCTACGCCTCATCCATCATATGTTATGTGTGCATGACCAATATGCATATGTTATTCCCCATGTCCGATTAATGACGCAATTATAGTTGTGTCCACCTCTGGTATGTCATTTTCCAGTCCTCGTGAATACTACGAATATCAGGCCTATGTAAAGTTATGTTGCCACGTTTCTCAGTGTGCACGTTATTCCATTATAAAGTCCCCGTTTCTAGGCCTCAAAAGGGCCCGGACATCAGATTCAGCTCCTGTCTCCTGAAAAGCCTCGCTGAGGAGCGATACAGCCCCCACCTGTATCCTCGACCCTTCACTTACTTCCTGCTTCGCAGTGCCCGGTGCAGCTTGGCTCTGCCTCTGAGTCTGCCAAAAGTATGTTATAGTTCCAGTTATCAGTTCAGTCCTCCTTCTTTGCATTCCTAAGCTACTGAACTGCATCAATAGTTTCCGTCATTGTCTAGCCTTCTCGGCTCCATGTTAGAGAAATACTGCATTTACTGGTCATTTAATATTCCTCATCACGCATTTCATGTAGAATAATGTATGGTCCAGTCTTAGAATCAAGTTAGCTTTTCCCCTCATGACTCCTAGTTTATATCAACATGTTCCCTAAACATCAGATACCAGATAGGGTTTAGGTACATGTCGCTCCGACCCTCCAGACTCTAGTCTCTGCTCCTAGCACAGAGTTCGTAGCCCCCAGCTTCTCCTAGTGATACGTCATTGCCAGTTTTCGCGCACCATTAGGTTAGAGGTCCCGGCTCCTTAGGTAGCCCCCTCCTATGTTTCCGCCCATTCATGACATATTCTGTTACGTTTGCACCACATGTCTATGTATACTCCCAGTTACACCTACTTTTACTGTTATCTCTCGCGACTGCTACACGTCACGCCTTCTACTCCACCCACTGCTACGCCTACTGCAATGTAATGCTATGTGTTTGCGCTATGTATATAAGTCAATGTATTGTTATTAAAAGTTAGCGCGCTCATTCCTGACCCAGCCCCGGCAGCTGCCGGGCCCTGTTACCCCCGTTCTATGCAGGTTGTCCTGATCCTGTCCTTATGCTGTAATAAACCTGCAGAAACTCCTACTACCTCGAATCTTGACTCTTATTTTATTGAGCTATCTGTTATTCATTCATTCATTCAAAAATAGATCCGGTATTATTTATTTATATACCACAGTCGTGCTGGACAAGCGTCGTGCAGTTCTGAAGATGGCCGGTCCCTCGAGGTCTCGTCGCACCCACGGATCACAGCTGGGCTGATGATGTAGGTTGAGGTCAGAGGTGCCAGGGAAGCCGGTTCTCGTCGTGCTGGAGCAGTCTTGATCCGAAGGAGAGACTGGCAACAAACCGCGATGCTTGGTTGGTGCCTGCTGCTGCAGGGTGACTACTCCTTAGTCACAAGGGAGAAAATCTTGAGAAGAGTCTTGAGTTCTTCGTGTAGAAGGTCGGTTCAGGATTCAAAGATTGATCTAATTTGGAAGGGGGCCTGCTCCTGCCTTTATCCTGCAAAAGGGGGCTGGCACGCGACTAAGTCCTGCCCTATGGGTGGGACTAGGAGGGGGGTGGTTACACCCCTCTCCTTTGGCGGGCTTTTCCCCAGCCCAGGGTCTGGTGTGCCCCTGGAACTGGTTCAAGACGGCCTATGCACAGTGAGCACCGGGGTGCCACTGGCAGTCACCTTCCTCTAAAGCCCTGCCTACCTAGAATACACAAAACCCTGTCTGGGACGGTGCTGGCACCGCCCCTGGCAGGAAACCCTTTGTCCTTGCCTCCTGCTCTGGGAGGACTCCCAGCAGCAGGAGGGCAGACTTGTGTCTCGGTGGCAGCATCCATTTTGTGGAGCTAAGGCTCTGTCTGACTTTAACCGGGGTTATAGGTTACATACATGTCGTGTCCCTCTAGAAGGGTGGAATGCTAACCCCGTCGCCAGAATTGGCGAGGGGTTAGTATTCCAATTCGTATGACACCTTACTCGACATGTTTTGATAAAGCGATACCAGAGTTGGCATATAACCGCGAGGATTATAATGCACTTAAGAGTATATGTTATGCGTTATTATGGAAACGGCTAAGGGATAGATCCCGAAAGCCGCAGACAGGCTCAGCTCATGCCAGAGCACCATCTCACACGATTCCAAGCACTCTGCCTTCAGGATTGTCAAGGCCTGCCATAGGAGTGACTGATAGGAGATCTGTGTGCCCATTTAGGTTTAGATATAGGTATACTATATCTAAAGCAAAGGGTGATTACACCACCTTGCCCCAGCTGTCGTGCAGCCAGTTGTGTCAGATTTGGATGGCCAGCCAGGGGTGGCATAATACATGCTGCAGCCCCTGGTAGGCCCTGGGTACACCTATGCCCTGGGTACCTAAGGTACACTGTACAGGGACTGATAATGTGACTCAGTATCCAATTAGATATGTACCTAAGGTACATGGAATCCATTTTACAGAGAGAGCAGTAGGCCTGGGGCCCAGAATAGCAGGGTCCCAGGTCAACTAAGTCAGAAAACCAGCAAAACACCAGGCAAAAAGTTGGGGGCAACCATAGTCAGGGATCTACCTTCCTACACCCCTCATCTGAGAAGTGAACTCCATCTCCTCTGTAGATATCTTGCATGTAGTAACGCAAGTTATTGTTGTACATGGAGCCCATTCCATGGTCTCTCATGTAAGCTGAACCAGACTTATTTACATGCTTCCTCGATTTCTCAATTTGTGGACAAAATTGGTTCGACCACCTCCATTTCTGTCTTTGGCATATATTTGAATATACCAAGGCAGTTTGAGGAAAAAGTGCCATAAATTGGTCAAAGGTGTCCTTTAAAAGCATTTCCAGACCTACCCCAGTCAAAGTGCCCAAGTCATTTCCTCCACAGTGCACAATTAACAGGTCAGGTTTTGGCAAATGCAAACAGGTTTTCACAAATGGTATCAATTGGTGACATTTTAATCCTCTGTGGCCAATCCACTTGATTTCCACATTTTGTAAATTGAGGTTAGGTAAATTTCTGTTATCAGCATACCTTTGAGCCCAGTAGATGTAACTAAATCCAACAATCCAGACAGAAAACATGGTGAGAGAAGGTTCTGCTGCAGTCAGATGAAGTGTGGCAATGAAATGGCAGTTGAAAAAATAAGAGTTTATAATGAAAAAAACTGTGGAGTTTCTGTGCTAATGAATCAGTAGCAGTGATTGGTGGATTTTGATTGCTGAAAACAGAAAGTTAGGGTGCATGGATGAGTTCTTTGAAAGATGTAATTTGAATGGTCAAGAAAAAATCATTTTATGAAAGATTGCAATGGATACGCAGGTGTACTGAGAGTTCAGAGTTCAATTGAAACATTGTTGTGTGAAGTTGCAAACATGAGAGGTCTTTCAGGAGGTGGTTGCTATGCAAAAGAGGCAGAAAGGGCAGAGGGGGGAAGGGTGTTGATTTGAAAAAAGTGAGGGAAGAGTTTTGATTGGGTGACATGAGAGATATGTGTGATGAATTACAGCATTTCTGTGCTTTTTTTGGCTGCAGCCTCTGGAGTGCATACCCTTTGTTCTGCTGAAGACAAATTGGTGTGTGTCTGAGACTGTTTTGAAACTCATAAAGTATTTGCTAAGGTGAGAAAAGATTCATTTAATTTATATAGAGAATAGTATGCTTTAGGGAGAAAATTATGAAGAAAGTTGTGTATTTAAAATGTTGCTTTGTGTCAAGTGTTTTACAAATAGATTTTGATTCTTTGAGTTACATAGCCATGTTAAAAGTGATGTAAAAAAAGGTGCAAGGGCCTTAAAAGAACGCTTTCATGTGTGTTAGGGCATTTTAAGTCACGTCCCCATGAATGTGGGTATATAATTGTTTTACATGATAGGTTTAAAAACGTTTTCTGAAATCAATTAGGTTTCTTGATATGTACTGCTAGAGTTTCATAGGTTGCTTGGGGTATATTTAAAAGGCATTTGAGTCCCTTTGATGTTATTTTTCCCATTTTAATTAAAGACATTTCCCCGTGGTGGAAGGTCCTTGTAAATACGCCCCCATGTGTGCTTGGCAAATTTAGATTTTCATTCTTTGAGTTGCATAGCCATGTTAAAAGTGACGCAAAAATGGTGCAAGGGCCTTAAAAAAACGCTTTCATGTGTCTTAGAGCATTTTAAGTCAATTCCCCATGAATGTAGGTATATAATTGCTTTACATCATTTGTTTAAAAAGTTTTTTGAAATCAATTAGGTTTCTTGATATGTACTGCTAGAGTTTCATAGGTTGCTTGGGGCATATTTACAAGGCCTTTGAGTCCCTTTGATGTTATTTTTCCCATTTTAATTTAAGACATTTCCCCGTGGTGCAAGGTCCTTGTAAATACGTCTCCATCTGTGCTTGGCAAATTTAGATTTTGATTCTTTGAGTTACATAGCCATGTTCCATACAGTGCTCACCTTCTGCGTAGTCTTTGATATGCTAGACTCCATCTGCACAATGAGATATCTAAGCAAAGGAAACACAGGTGATGTGATTGTGAAATGAGCAAAAGAAATTCCACATTTTTCAATTACATCACCTGTGTTTCCTAACTTTACGAATCACATTGTGCAGATGAGGTTTAGGCCTGTCCACGGACACAGAAGAGGTCTGGCCTTTGTTCAAGAGTGAAGTGGACATGACTTACTTCATTGGTAGGCCTGCACATGTATTATCTCCTCTGTACTCTTCAACAAGCTTAAATTTCTTCTGCAACCCTGAGTAGGCCTCACCTCAAACAAACCTCTGAATAGGCCACACCTTATCGTCATCCTGAATCAATCATTTACAATGTTAGGGACAGATTTATGATATCCGTGTGCCTCTTTTGCGCCACTGTGCGTCACTTTTGTGACGCAGCGGCGGTGCAAAAGATTTGCTATGTGGCGACATATTTACAACTTGATGCATCTAGGCAGATGTGTCATGCTGTAAAGTTCTGTGCCACATGAAACTGATGCAGCAGTGATGCAAAAGATGCACCATGTTGCAAGACAGGCCTCACTTCATCTCCAACAAGATACTGTCAGTTTAAACTGTAAACATTTAGGACTGTGTAGGGGGCATGGAGAAGCTGAATCTTCTGTAAATGTCAAAATTGTTGTATACAGTGCTCAACTTCTGTGTACTCTTTGATATGCTAGACTCCATCTGCACAATGAGATACCTAAGCAAAGGAAACACAGGTGATGTGATTGTGAAATGAGGAAAATAAATTCCACATTTTTCAATTACATCACCTGTGTTTCCTAACTTTACGAATGACATTGTGCAGATGAGGTTTAGGCCTGTCCACGGACACAGAAGAGGTCTGGCCTTTGTTCAAGAGTGAAGTGGACATGACTCACTTCATTGGTAGGCCTGCACATGTATTATCTCCTCTGTATTTTTCAACAAGCCTAAATTTCATCTGCAACCCTGAGTAGGCCTCACCTCAAACAAACCTCTGGATAGGCCACACCTTATCGCCATCCTGAATCAATCATTTAAAATGTTAGGGACAGATTTATGATAGCCGTGTGCCTCTTTTGCGCCGCTGTGCGTCACTTTTGTGACGCAGCGGCGGTGCAAAAGATTTGCTATGTGGCGACATATTTACAACTTGATGCATCTAGGCAGATGTGTCATGCTGTAAAGTCCTGTGCCACATGAAACCGATGCAGCAGTGATGCAAAAGATGCACCATGTTGCAAGACAGGCCTCACTTCATCTCCAACAAGATACCGTCAGTTTAAACTGTAAACATTTAGGACTGTGTAGGGGGCATGGAGAAGCTGAATCTTCTGTAAATGTCAAAATTGCTGTATACAGTGCTCAACTTCTGTGTACTCTTTGATATGCTAGACTCCATCTGCACAATGAGATACCTAAGCAAAGGAAACACAGGTGATGTGATTGTGAAATGAGGAAAAGAAATTCCACATTTTTCAATTACATCACCTGTGTTTCCTAACTTTACGAATGACATTGTGCAGATGAGGTTTAGGCCTGTCCACAGACACAGAAGAGGTCTGGCCTTTGTTCAAGAGTGAAGTGGACATGACTCACTTCATTGGTAGGCCTGCACATGTATTATCTCCTCTGTACTCTTCAACAAGCCTAAATTTCATCTGCAACCCTGAGTAGGCCTCACCTCAAACAAACCTCTGGATAGGCCACACCTTATCGTCATCCTGAATCAATCATTTAAAATGTTAGGGACAGATTTATGATAGCCGTGTGCCTCTTTTGCGCCGCTGTGCGTCACTTTTGTGACGCAGCGGCGGTGCAAAAGATTTGCTATGTTGCAACATATTTACAACTTGATGCATCTAGGCAGATGTGTCATGCTGTAAAGTCCTCTGCCACATGAAACCAATGCAGCAGTGATGCAAAAGATGCACCATGTTGCAAGACAGGCCTCACTTCATCTCCAACAACATACCGTCCGTTTAAACTGTAAACATTTAGGACTGTGTAGGGGGCATGGAGAAGCTGAATCTTCTGTAAATGTCAAAATTGTTGTATACAGTGCTCAACTTCTGTGTACTCTTTGATATGCTAGAGTCCATCTGCACAATGAGATACCTAAGCAAAGGAAACACAGGTGATGTGATTGTGAAATGAGGAAAAGAAATTCCACATTTTTCAATTACATCACCTGTGTTTCCTAACTTTACAAATCACATTGTGCAGATGAGGTTTAGGCCTGTCCACGGACACAGAAGAGGTCTGGCCTTTGTTCAAGAGTGAAGTGGACATGACTCACTTCATTGGTAGGCCTGCACATGTATTATCTCCTCTGTACTCTTCAACAAGCTTAAATTTCATCTGCAACCCTGAGTAGGCCTCACCTCAAACAAACCTCTGAATAGGCCACACCTTATCGTCATCCTGAATCAATCATTTAAAATGTTAGGGAAAGATTTATGATAGCCGTGTGCCTCTTTTGCGCCACTGTGCGTCACTTTTGTGACGCAGCGGCGGTGCAAAAGATTTGCTATGTGGCGACATATTTACAACTTGATGCATCTAGGCACATGTGTAATGTTGTAAAGTCCTGTGCCACATGAAACCGATGCAGCAGTGTTGCAAAAGATGCACCATGTTGCAAGACAGGCCTCACTTCATCTCCAACAAGATACCGTCAGTTTAAACTGTAAACATTTAGGACTGTGTAGGGGGCATGGAGAAGCTGAATCTTCTGTAAAAGTCAAAATTGTTGTATACAGTGCTCAACTTCTGTGTACTCTTTGATATGCTAGACTCCATCTGCACAATGAGATACCTAAGCAAAGGAAACACAGGCGATGTGATTGTGAAATGAGGAAAAGAAATTCCACATTTTTCAATTACATCACCTGTGTTTCCTAACTTTACGAATGACATTGTGCAGATGAGGTTTAGGCCTGTCCACAGACACAGAAGAGGTCTGGCCTTTGTTCAAGAGTGAAGTGGACATGACTCACTTCATTGGTAGGCCTGCACATGTATTATCTCCTCTGTACTCTTCAACAAGCCTAAATTTCATCTGCAACCCTGAGTAGGCCTCACCTCAAACAAACCTCTAGATAGGCCACACCTTATCGTCATCCTGAATCAATCATTTAAAATGTTAGGGACAGATTTATGACAGCCGTGTGCCTCTTTTGCGCCGCTGTGCGTCACTTTTGTGATGCAGCGGCGGTGCAAAAGATTTGCTATGTTGCGACATATTTACAACTTGATGCATCTAGGCAGATGTGTCATGCTGTAAAGTCCTGTGCCACATGAAACCAATGCAGCAGTGATGCAAAAGATGCACCATGTTGCAAGACAGGCCTCACTTCATTTCCAACAACATACCGTCCGTTTAAACTGTAAACATTTAGGACTGTGTAGGGGGCATGGAGAAGCTGAATCTTCTGTAAATGTCAAAATTGTTGTATACAGTGCTCAACTTCTGTGTACTCTTTGATATGCTAGACTCCATCTGCACACTGAGATACTTAAGCAAAGGAAACACAGGTGATGTGATTGTGAAATGAGGAAAAGAAATTCCACATTTTTCAATTACATCACCTGTGTTTCCTAACTTTACGAATCACATTGTGCAGATGAGGTTTAGGCCTGTTCACGGACACAGAAGAGGTCTGACCTTTGTTCAAGAGTGCAGTGGACATGACTCACTTCATTGGTAGGCCTGCACATGTATTATCTCCTCTGTATTCTTCAACAAGCCTAAATTTCATCTGCAACCCTGAGTAGGCCTCACCTCAAACAAACCTCTGGATAGGCCACACCTTATCGTCATCCTGAATCAATCATTTAAAATGTTAGGGACAGATTTATGATAGCCGTGTGCCTCTTTTGCGCCGCTGTGCGTCACTTTTGTGACGCAGCGGCGGTGCAAAAGATTTGCTATGTTGCAACATATTTACAACTTGATGCATCTAGGCAGATGTGTCACGGTGTAAAGTCCTGTGCCACATGAAACCTGCGTCAGGTTTCATATAGGCGTTTTGTTGCAGGGTGGGCATTCATTTGCATGAAAGCCCTGTAAAACTAACACAGTGAAATTTAGAAGATTTCACTGAGTTAGCTTTATGGCATTGCTGAATCAAATCCTTACGCCTGTTTGAAACAGGCATAAGGAGTGATGCACCATGCAATGTGTGGCTTGCCCCTGTGCATTGCAGTAGACATGTCGCGCTTACGACGTGATTCCTGCAATGTGCCGCTTTTGCGGCACAGATGCGTGACGCATCTGTGCTGTTTTTGCTCAATGGTGCTCCACATTGTAAATGGGTGGCAGAGCAGCGGTGCACGTTAACTGGTGCATCCCTGGGGATGCGCCAGTTAACATAAATCTGCCCCTTTACATTTAAGTATGAGCAGGGGACACAGAGTCGGTGAGGCTTATCCAAGGTTAAGAAGAGATGAGTCCTGTTCACTGAAAACTTGGACATAGGCCTCACCTCCTCAGCATCGCTGGACATGGCTAAATAATAGCTGCAAAATGTTACTCTTGTTAAACAATTTTACTATTATAGTCTCTGAGATTTGTCTCTTACTCTGCAACATCTCTTTCTTTAAAGATAACGACAACATCAACCATGAGTGATAATGAGCTATCCGTTGATCTCGATCTTATCATTGAACTTGTCATTGAAACGTCAGTGGAAGTAGATCCCTTGGATGATTTAAATCCTGAGGATGATGAAGAACATGATGAGGATGCAGATTTGTCAGAATTGTATGGCATAGGGTGGGAAGCTGACCTGCTTGAGCCTATGGAACTATAAACATTTATTTTTAAAAGTTACTGGAAATGAAAAGTAAACATGTAAACCGTTTCATTTAAAATTAAACACAACTTCAAAAACAGGTTGTGTGTAGTGTCTTTAATAAAATAGTCAAATATGCTCATAAAATTAGTTCAGATTCACATATAAAACAGCACAGGTCAAATGTAGAAGCATTCCATTTCTTTGCTACTATTTGTGACTACTAAATTTGCCAATGCACTAAAAATTATTGTATGTAAAAATGACAAGTAGTGTGTTAAATTTTTGACGACTGTTATTGATTTACTGTTTGCTAATAGTGGTTAATAACATTTTTAATTATATTTTACCACAGATTCAACTGCAGATCATTTCAAAAGTACATAATGCCATCTAAACAACGAAACCGAAAGGCTACAAAACGTCAAAAATAAACAAATTAGAATCCACTTAGAGGGTGGCAGTGGTCCCTAAAGTGATGGGGAGCACACAGTGTTGTTTAAATGCCCCTCACACACCAACAGGCCCCTTGGTGTCATGCTTCATCATCGGGGCCTTCGCACCCCTCTACGGGATGCGGCGTGCTGCGACAGACGACTACGTAGGAGCACTTGGTAGTGAACTATGTGAGGGTGTATTTTTATTCACCTTTTTCACCTCACCTCACTCACACCCTCCACGATACACCCTCACATAGTTCACTACCAAGTGCTCCTACGTAGTCGTCTGTCGCAGCACGCCGCATCCCGTAGAGGGGTGCGAAGGCCCCGATGATGAAGCATGACACCAAGGGGCCTGTTGATGTGTGAGGGGCATTTAAACAACACTGTGTGCTCCCTAAGCATGAGCGCAAAATCCGCTCCGATCGCGGATTTTGCGGATTTTCGGTAAATCCGCGATCCGCGAACTCTCGCGAATTTACCGAGAATCCGCAATCCGCGATCGGAGCGGATTTTGCGGTCAAAAGTTCAAGCCTGCATAATTTACGATGGCGCCGGCAAGCTGCCAGCGCCATCCTCAAATGGTTACTTAATTAGCTTCGACAGGAAGCTCTAACAGATAAGATAAAGCAGGGGCTGGAGCGCCTGCTTTATTGTATCAGTTGGAGCTTCCTGCTAATTAAGTAACTTTTGCAGGATGGCGCTGGCAGCTTGCCGGCGCCATCGTAAATTATTTACATGGTGTGTCTTCTTGAATAAATATGTGCCCTAGTTGAATCTTAAATTCAGTGACTCATTCATTAGCCCAAAAATAATCGTGAGCGTTCTGGAGGCTGGGCAGGTGTGCCTTGTTCCCAAATATACCATGGGAAATCCGCTGTGATGCTGGCCAGAGGCATTTGCATCTTTGGCTTTCACGTGCGCAATACCCCTGCTGTTCCTGTGACCAGGGGCTTCTGTCTCTTAATCTGCTGCTCTGATCGGTCTCTGACCTTTTGTATACACACAAGGGCATGTGCGCTCGCATGGAAGCCCCGTCCGTTTGGCCCCACCCACACACTCGAGGTGTGCACCCGCCCGTCTTCCCGCCATTTACCCACTATGCTGGACATTTCACTCAAGGGACCCCTGCGCACTTCGGCGCGATTGCATAGTAACACACACTTGGTCGCTGGAACTAGTTGAAGCGCAAATGCAGTGACTCATTCATCAGCCCAAAAAAAATCGTGAGCGTTGGGAGGCTGGGCAGATGTGCCTTCTTCCCAAATATACCATCGGAAATCCGCTGTGATGCAGGCCAGAGGCATTTGCATCTTTGGCTTTCACGTGCGCAATCCCCCTGCTGTTCCTGTGACCAGGGGCTTCTGTCTCTTAATCTGCTGCTCTGATCGGTCTCTGACCTTTTGTATACACAAGAGGCATGTGCGCTCGCATGGAAGCCCCGTCCGTTTGTCCCCGCCCACACACTCGAGGAAGCCCCGCCCCCAAATCCGCCGATCCGCAAAATCCACGGATTTTGCGGATCCACGATCCGTGAATCCGCAAATTCGTGAATCGTGGATCCGCAAAATCCGCCCATGCTTAGTGCTCCCCATCACTTTAGGGACCACTGCCACCCTCTAAGTGGATTCTAATTTGTTTATTCATGATGCCTAGGGAGACAGGATCCACTTTTCTCTCTCTCCCCCCTTTTGTTATATTTCCTTTCCTACAAAACGTCAAAGACAGCAGCTTAATAAATTCTTGCAGCAGTCCTCTACAATAAAAACTCGTCAAGTCACCAAGAAAGCTCCGGGTAAGACAACGAAATCATTCATAAGAAACATTTGTAGAAAAAAAAGTAGTACTACAGAAAATGTTTTAGTCCAGAAAAAGAGAACCAATTTAAACGGAAAGGAAAGGCCAATCAAAAATGTTACTGCTAGAGCAGGAGATAACTCTGTGTATGGTAGTAGAAGGAAAAATCAGTTTAGGGACATTCGTAGACGGATGTTCCGCAACAGGATAATTGGCAATTTGTTAAAAAATATTAAGAAAGGTCAACAGAAAGTGGTTTTTTATAAGAGAAAAAAAAAAGTTGAGAAAATTATTGATCAGGCATTTGAAATTAAGCGAAAGTTATTTATTTTGATAATCAATAGAATTAGGAAGCTAAACAAGGCAATTTATGATTTCAAAAGAAATAGTAGATGGAAGAGAACAGGTAATCGTAGTAATTTTTGTGAAGTTTTTTCAGGAGAATGGATGCATAGTTCAAGTTGTGAGGCATTTTTTAATGAGGAGAGTTATTTCCAGGATAATGATTTGGTGCATGCAGTTGACACCAGTGGTCGAGCTTATGAGGTGAAAGATGGTTGTCCAGTTGAAAAAGAAAAACTTGTGACAACAGAGGCAGAAGAGGTGTTAGGTAATGAGGTTTTAGGAAGACGTCCTAAGGGACCAGTGTATATCTGGAAGTGTAGTATTATTTGCAGTGTGCGACAGGATTCCATCAATTTGCTTTGTGATTTTGTACGGACATTTAATAAGAAAAGTTTAAAACAGAAAATGAAGTTGTTGCAAGAATTAGATCCTTGCAGAGTGAGAGAAGTGACAGGTTTGCCTGGTCATTCACTGGCTTATCTTTCCAGGAGAGTATGCCAGAGTGTTTTTCATCATTTCAGGATGCTAGCAGTGCATCATAATAAAGTGAGGAAATTAGTTAGAATGTTGTATTATGCTAAGAGTCCAGCAATTATGCTTAAACAATTATGCACTGCTCTTTTGCATGGTTCTGAAATAGATGTGAAGAATATTTGTGAAGAAATTGAGTTTTGTTACTTTGCAAGTAAAGAGGAGAATGTTGAAATTGACCCAGAAGAAGAGGGTAATGTGGAAGATAGTGTACAGGTTTCCAGTACAGATAATTTTCAGAAGGAAATTGCCACGTTTCAGGTGAAATCAAGTGAGAGCCCTAATTTCACTTGTGTGTGTTGTCGACGCACTTATTATAAGAATCAGACTAAGTTAGTGGATTTATATGCGAAAAGTGAAAGGGAAAATAATAGTGAATGGAAGGATTTCGCAACATACTTGATGGTAGAAAATTGTTTTGATTTGGGATTGGATCAACGTGTGTGTACTTATTGTTGTAACAAATTAAATCAAAACCGGATGCCTGCTAGAGCGGTTCATAATAATCTGGAATTGGTTGAGATTCCTTCTGAATTGAAGGATTTAAATACTTATGAATCTATTTTGATTCAAAGTATCCATCCCTTTCAGGCTATTGTAAGAATGGAGCCAAAGACAGGGAAATTGCCTCCATCAGATTTACAGAGAGGATTAAAGGGAAGAGTTGTTTATTTGCCTCTAGATTTGAAGAAAAACATTAATACGATTGGAGTAGAAAAAGTGGAAGAGGAACCTCTGGTTATCTTAGTTAATGGGGTTCCGACAAAGAGTAAGAAAATATGGCAAGATTTAGTGGATGTTAGGAAAGTCAAAAAGGCAACATTGTATTTGAAAAAAAAACAATAAGTACTACAAGAATGTATATGTTGCAGAAGAGGAAGTAAGTGAAGAAGAGGATAGCGATTTGTGTGCTGGTCAAATTGAGAAAGTAGAACCCTCTAAAAATGAAGAAATATATGAACATTATAGTGTTCATCCTTTGCATTCCAAGGAAGTCATGGGGAATGCAATTGAGTTGTTTCAAATGAAACAAGCCAAAGGGAGTCCCATTAGTGTTTGGGGGGAAAGTTTGGAGGCTCGGTGTTTCCCACAGCTATTTCCAACAGGTCAAGGAGGAAGATATGATGAGCGACCTCATCAAATTCCTGCTTCTGAATACCGGACTTTACGATTGTATGCAGAAGATCCTAGGTTTCGTCAATGCATCCCCTATTTGTTTCATCTCCTGTTTGAAAGCGATCTGTCTGGACTGTCATATGCAGTGAACCACATCTTGAAAAGTGGTGTACAGATGCAAAACATCTCGGCAAGTGACTTTATGGATAAAGTCAATGTGCAAGACAGTATTTTGGATTCTCACCTGATTAATCTCATGGCGTGTCAGCGTGGTACTAATGAGTACTGGTACCGTCGTCATGGTGATTTAAAATGTATGCTGAGGAACTTAGGAACTCCCACATGGTTCCTCACTCTCAGCTGTGCCGAGTATGGCTGTGAAGACTTACTTCAATTTCTACGAGAGGCAAATGGAAACATTGAAAATATCGAATTCAAGACACCCGGAGAACTGTGCTCTTTGGATCCAGTGAATGTATGCAGGTACTTCAATCATAGATTTGAATCTATGATGTCTTTCATCATGAACAAGAAAAATCCACCTCTTGGAGAGATGTTGGATTTCTTCTGGAGAAAGGAGTACCAAGCAAGAGGTGCTCCTCATATACATATGCTGCTGTGGATCAAGGATGCACCTACATTTGGAACAGATCCAGAAGACTTAGTGATGAGTTTCATAGAACAGTATTCTACATGTGCTGTTCCAAACGCAAAGGAAGACAAAAGCCTAAGAGAACAAGTTTTACGCTTCCAAAGCCATCGTTGTGGAAAGTACTGTCGTCGTAAATTCAGAAACAAGGACAAGTTCTACACCAAATGTCGTTTCGCCTTTCCACGACCGGTGATTTCTAAAGGAAGAGTGAACAGTTTGATGTCTTCGCTGCGACATAATGTGATGAAGAAATCACCTAAAAACACATACAATTTGAAAAGGAACGAAGAGTCCAAGTACATCAACGACTACAACCCAGTGATTTTGTCCATGTGGAATGCTAACATGGATATACAGTTTGTGGCTGATAACTGTATGGCTGTGGCTCGGTATGTGACATCTTACATCACCAAAAAAGAAAAGACAGAATTGAAGGATATGAGGGAGGACATTTCCCATGAAAAGAGCCTCAGTAAGAAGTTGTACAGTTTCAGTCTGAAGATGTTGTCACATCGAGAAATCGGAGCTTACGAATGTTCTGACCGGTTGTCTTCAGCAAGTCTCTATGCCAAATCCAGGAGTATCGTTTGGGCGAGTCTTGGTCTTGCTGCAACGCGTAATCGAGTTCTGAAACCTGTGCGGGAAATTGAGTATTTGGCGGAAAAGGAGCCAAACAGTACAGATATTTTGAAGACCAACATGTTGGATACATATTATCCAAATAGAAGCAGTCACCTCGAGAATGTTTGTCTGTATGAGGTTCTACAAAATTACATATTCAAGAGGAACATCAAAGAAGATATTGATAAAGGAGTGTATGCTGTAATTGGAAGTGAGGGATGTCTGGTCAAGCAAAGAAAATGCCACTTGGTAAACCATCGAAAATTGAGTGGCGAATCTCCTGAAAGAAAAGAGTTTTTCTATTTAGCACTTTTGCAACTTTTCAAGCCTTGGCGTGCAGAAGAGGAACTGCTTGGAGATTTCCTCTGTTACGAAGACTCTTTCAATGCCGCCAAGGAGACCATAGAATGTCCTGTTTTTTCCAAATATCTAGAAATGTTGAATGCGGAAATCGAGCAGGAAGCAACGATTGCAGCCGAGATTGCTAGAGACAGTTCTCAGGACAGTCAGAGTTCTGTTTCATTGAGTCAGGATCCACTAGGAGGACCAGTTATCGAAAATGAAGCTGCCACTGCCATGATTGAAGTGGAAAGAGCCATGGCACATGCTCAGGAGGATGCGGTTAACTTAGAAGACTTGGAAAGACAACTCAACGTTGAGCAGAGGAAAATATATGACCAAGTTACCAACCAAATTGATCATGGATTAAGTCATGAGAAGAAAGAGTGCTCATGTACGTCGTTGAAGCCTGTCCGACTGTACGTGAGTGGAGAAGCGGGAACTGGAAAAAGTTTCCTCATTAAAGCAATTTCATGTTATTTGCAGAAAAGGACTGAGTCATCGCTGTCTTGTGTTCTCAACGCTCCAACTGGACTGGCAGCACATAACATTAAAGGTATTACTTTGCATCATCTACTGATGCTGCCAGTGGAGCATGATAACAAATTACAATACCACAAGTTATCTGGAGATGCTTGTTGTGAAGTTTCAAGAGTCTTGAGGAAAATGAAACTTCTTATCATTGACGAAGTAAGCATGGTTTCCAATGTCATGCTTGCCTTTGTGCATTTGAGAATGCAAGAACTTCTCAAAACAGAGTATGATGTGTTATTTGGTCCAAACACATCATTGTTTTCGGTGATCTTCTGCAGCTGACACCAGTGAAAGGACAACCTGTGTTCAAAATGCTCACGCATGAAGATACCAGGAAGTGCCTAGGGAGCATTGGCAACGTCAATATATGGTTAAACTTCAATTATGCTGAACTGCGTGAAAATATGCGTCAGGCGAAGGATGAAGATTACAAGAATATTCTACAAGATGATAGAATCGGAAAAGTGACAGAGCATGGGAAAGAAGCTTTACATGCACGATTACTGTCAAATTTGTATCCAGAACAAGACGTTGTGCCTGAGAATATTTTTCAGAAAATTACTGAGAAGAAATCTGGAATATGTTTGATGCCAACTCTTGCAGAATGTGCCATCTTCAACAACAAAATGTTGCATTTAGAAAACCAAGAGATTGTGAAACTGGAAGCTATTGACAGAGTAGAGCATATGGGATCAACAATTATTTTGTCTGAGAATTTGAAATCAAAATTGGATTCATTAGAGAAGACTATATCTAAAACTGCAGGTTTTGAAAAGACTCTGAATGTGTGCTTAAATTGCCGTATATTTTTAAGAAGGAATTTACATGTTGAAAGAGGTCTGGTAAATGGATCAATGGGTAATGTTGTTGATTTTGAGAAATACAGAAATAGAGATGGAATTGAATTTTTAAAAATTAAATTTGATGGCATTGAGGAAGTACAGCTAATTGGTCGTTGCTCTGCTAGGTTTTTGCTTGTAAAAGACTTATATGTTCGCCGTAAGCAGTTTCCTGTTTGCTTGGCATATGCGGTGACAATCCATAAATCGCAAGGTTTAAGTGTAGACAGTGCATTGGTGAATATTGGCAGTTCTGTGTTCAAGGAGGGTATGGCATATGTGGCATTGTTACGAGTCAGAACTTTATCGGGATTGTACTTGATTGAGTGTGATGTCACAAACATTTGTGCGGATCTAGATTGTGTTAAGGAATACAATAGGTTAAGAAGAGAGTATGCGCCACATTTGCCTCAATATCCTTTGTTTGAGAAACGTGTGGTAGGCCGGAAACGAAGAAATGTGACCAATAGTAGGGAGGTTGTAGCAAAAAGACGAAAAGTCAATGAACCAGAAATTATAAGCAGAAAGAAAAAGGATTTTGTTGAAGATGTTGTTGGTTTTCAATTTGAAAACAGTTCTGGTGTCAACTGCTATGCTAATGTAGTGGTTAATGTTTTGTTTTCTCTAGACAATTTAAAAGAAGAGATTGTGGTCAATTAGGATCAAAGATTTTGCAGTTTGTTGAATTCTGTGTTAGAGAAATGTAGCACTGATAGAACAAAAATAGAAAGTGTGTCTGAAATTCGAAATCTGTTAGACAAATGTTCAGATCAAAAACACAATTCTCTCAAAATATTCAGCAAGATTGTCAGGAGTTTTTAATGTATATGCTTGATGTATTGCAAGATGAAGGTGTAGATGTAGATCACCTGTTTGGGCTTTCTTATCAATGGCAGCATGACTGCGAGAACTGTAGGGTATCAAGTACTACTAGTGTAGACTCACAAAAATTTATATATTTAACTTTGCCAGACAGTAAATCAGTGTCCTTTAATAAGCTAGTAAAAGCAGCTGATCACAACATGGAGTGTAGCCAATGTAAGTCTGAAATGTTGTCCACATTATTTATACGAACATATGGCCAGTATGTCATTTTAATGTTCCAACGATGTAGGCCTGATGGAACAAAATTGACAACTTCAATTAAAAATTTTGTGGCTTCGCAGTTGTCAATATCAGGAAGGACTTTTGTAACTGCAGCAATTATATATCATGACGGTCCTTCAACAACATCAGGACATTACACAGCTTATTTGAAGTCTAGAAACGGCTGGTCATTCTGCAATGATTCTGTTTTAACTTTAAAAAAAAAATTGCCTTTTGACCTTAAAAATTCTTACCTGGTGTTTTTACAACCAAAATTTTAGGGAAAGAATCTCGGGATTTGGTCTGAGGAATTTCAAGAGGTTCTAATGGCTCCTACACTATTTGGCCTTGAGGATAAGTGTAGTACAGAGTCAAAATTTATTTTTGAGTTTTAAGTAGTTACTGAAAAAAAAAAGGTTTTCTTACAGAAAGTGGTGGGCAAGGATTAGTTAAAGGACAACAGAGTATTTCCCAAAGCAAACGGTGTTCTTACCATAACACTTGATGTCATGGAAAAATAACTGCACTTTGAATGAGTTCAGAAAAACTGTTTCTTTTAATAAGCTAATTCAAGCAGCAAATCAAAACATGGAGTAGAGGTAATGTAAGTCTGCAATGCTGTTGACATATTTTGAACAAACTTTTGGTTATAATGTCATTTAAAAATTCCAACTATATAAACCTGATGAAAATACGTATTCAACTTTAATTACAAATGTTGTGGCTACACAGTTGTTGATTTTAGGAAGAACATTTCTAACTGCAGCTAATATATGACATGATGGTCCTTTGACAACATCCACTGTGATCAAGAGAATTAAATAATTGTAGTAGTCATAGAGGTAGTGTAATGTGCCTCATAGTAAGCAGTATCAGTGTCATAGGAAATGTGGAACATGAGTGAGCAAGAAGGGTGAGATATTACTAGTACAGGATTGTGAAAGTGATCTTGAACGTTTTCTTTCTGAAAGTTGCGGAAATACAAAATGACGGGATTTGCTTAGAAGAATTCCAAGAGTTATAAATGGCTCTTACACGATTTGGCCTTGTGGAAAAGTGCGGCAGCGAGCGAGAAGTCATTTATTGTATGTAACATATTTGTCAAAACGATGGAGCTTTTCTTTCAGAAAGTGGCGGGCTGAAAATAATAACAGCACAACAGAGTGTAAGCTGTTCATAGGATATCCTTCGACGTCATGGAAAGTAAGTTACTTTTCAGGAGTTCTGATTGCTTATGTTATATGGGTTTTTTAAACACAATCATTTTGATTGTGTTTTTTCCCCCCGCTGTTATATGATGAATACCTTCAAGTCACTGTTCTTAGTGAAATTTGATAAATTCTGAGAACAGCAAAAATAAACCATTTAACATGTATAATTAATTCTGTACTTTTTGTATTTATGATATACATTTAGAACTATGTAGTAGGCATGGAGAAGCTGAGGCTTCTGTAAGTGTCAAAGTTGTTGCATACAGTGCTCACATTCTACGTAGTCTTTCATATGATAGACTACATCTGCACAATGAGATACCTAAGCAAAGGAAACACAGGTGATGTGATTGTGGAATGAGCAAAAAAAATTGCATGTTTTTCAATTACATTACCTGTGTTGCCTGACATTACACATCACATTGTGTAGATGAGGTTTAGGCCTGTTCCAGGAGACAGAGGAGGTCTGACATTTGTTCAAGAGTGCAGTGGACATGACTCACTTCGTTGGTAGGCCTGCACATGTATTATCTTCTCTGTACTCTTCAACAAGCCTAAATTTCATCTGCAACCCTGAGTAGGACTCACCTGAAGCAAATCTGTGGATAGGCCACACCTTATCAGCATCTAGAAACAATCATTTAAAATGTTAAGGGCAGATTTATGATGGCCGTGCGCCTCTTTTGCGCCGCTGTTCCGTCACTTTTGTGATGCAGCAACAGTGTAAAAGATGCACCATGTTGCAAGATAGGCCTCACTTCATCTCCAACAAGATACTGTCAGTTTAAAATGTATATAATTAGGACTGTGTAGGGGGCATGCAGAAGCTGAGGCTGCAGTAAGTGTCAAAGTTGTTGCATGCAGTGCTGCACTTCTGCGTACTCTTTCATATGCTGGACTACATCTGCACAATGAGATACCTAAGCAAAGGAAACACAAGTGATGTGATTGTGAAATGAGCAAAACAATTTGCACTTTTTTCAATTACATCACCTGTGTTTCCTAACATTACGAATCACATTGTGCAGATCAGGTTTAGGCATGTCCAGGGAGACAGAGGAGGTCTGGCCTTTGTTAAAGAGTGCAGTGGACATGACTCACTTCATTGGTAGGCATGGACATGTATTATCTCCTCTGTACTCTTCAACAAGTCTAAATTTCATCTGTAACCCTGTGTAGGCCTCACCTCAAACAAACCCCTGGATAGGCCACACCTTATCGGCATCCTGAATCAATCATTTAAAATGTTAGGGGCAGATTTATGATGGCCATGCGCCTCTTTTGTGCCGCTGTTGCATCACTTATGTGATGCAGCAGCAGTGCAAAAGATGCACCATGTTGCAAGATAGGCCTCACTTCATCTGCATCAAGATACTGTTAGTTTAAAATGTATATTTTTAGGACTGTGTAGGGGGCATGGAGAAGCAGAGGCTTTTGTAAGTGTCAAAGTTGTTGAAAAACTGTTTGTCCTTCAATCTTTTCCCTTGTCTTTTCTAATTTTTAAATACATGTTTTAATATTTTTCAAATTTTTGTTCTTTCTTTCACAGATTGAAAGTATAAAAATAACAAGTGACTAAGTTAACGACAATTATAAGGTAAATGTTTTGTACTCTTTTCATTACATTTCTATCACATTTAACTTCTATTAGTTCCACTGCTTCATTTCTTTAACCCTCAGTTTCCTGCCTTTGCTACTTCTCTCATTCCTTTCTCTATTACTTACTTACTCTACTCCTTCCACTCCTTTTCTCAGGCCCTCTGTTCTCATAGTTCCTCACTCCTGTTCACTCACTCCGTCTCTATTACTCTCACTGTCTCTGACTGATCACTCTTTCACTAATAGTTCATTATGCTTTCTCCCTGTAGTTCAAGCACACTAAGGGGCATATTATCAACACAGGCAATAAAATTATCGCTGCTTTTATTGGCAGAAAACTGCCGCAAAAACGGCTTTAGCGGCAGTTTTCTGCCGCAAAAGCGGCTTTAGCGGCAGATTTCTGCCGATAAAAGCAGCGATAATTTTATCACCTATGTTGATAATATGCCCCTATGTTATATACATTTCTTTGCTGTTTCAATCATTCCTTTTCTGATACTTCTTCTTTTCTGCTTTCTGTTTTTTCTCTCTGTTAGTCCACATCTTTTAATCTTATTTTGAACATTCACTCACATTCTCTAAGAAACTCTTGTTTATTATTCTTCTACTCTCCTTTTTTTCTTCCACTTCCTTATCTATTTTGTTTTTCACAATTATACCCTCTTCCATCTTTTCTTCGGTAAATAGATCTATTAAACAGTATCTCTGTGTTACTCCCTATAGCTGTCTTTCTTTTAACATTACTCTCTGTTTCCTTCCCTTATACTTACTCTTCTTTTTTTTTAAAATTTTTTTTTGGTTCGCTCCCGGTTCGCGTACCGGCGAGCGAACCGGGAAGCGAACCAAAAGAAATAGAGGTTGCCAGAGTGCTAAACATTCTAGCAATTTTTTTTATAAAGGGGAGGTAGTTCTGAAAAGAACTTTTTTTTAATTATTTTTGTTGTTTTATATATTTTTTATTTTTTTTATGAACAATTTTTTACTTTTTTTGTATTTTTTGAACGGTTTTATATTTTTTTTGTTTTTGTTGAGGGGGAACAACGAAAAACAGGCATTAGAAAGGGCTCAACAGGAGCAAATTTTTTTTTTATTTTTTGGGGCGTTTTGAGCACTTGTGGTTTTCAAATGCTCTGTTTATCAAATTGATACTAATATTTGCACATGAGAGTAGGTTACCACAATAAAGGCACACTATCTTCATGTGCAAAAAATTCTGTTGAATGTTTGGCACCGTTTCCCGCGCCTCTGGCCCCGACAGAGTTACCTGTGCCGATGTACTGGCCACAGGAGTTGGTGGGTTGTCTTGGAGGTGACGCATCTCTGCAACGCTGTAATTCAGTGGATGCCACCTCTGCATATGACGGTGCATAGTATAGTTGCCGTAACTATACTTTTTATCTGTGCCTCTAGATAAAACATCTTTACATATGAGGCATGTCACGTGGCGAGCATTCACTTTTTTTTGGCCTTGAGGAAAAGAAAAAAACTGCCAAATAAAACTATCTTTGTGGTGAGATATCCGGGGCTCCTCACGTAAAAACTGTCTTGGCTGTACTCCCTCTTCCTCTTCTTCGTCCTCTTCCTCCTCTGGGTTGGGAAGGAACTGTGGAGGTGGTCCTTCCTTCCTAGGTGGTTGTGGTGGTGGTGGGGGTCCACCAGCTGCAGCTACTACAGATGCCATTTTTAATAAGCAAAAACAGGTCTTCCTCTCACAAAGATGAAAGTCAGAGTGAGGAAAGAAGGTGGGGGCTTTCATCATTTGGGAAAAAAAAATGTTCTAAACCAATGAAAAGTGTTATTTTTAGGTCACATGATCTAGCCTTACATCATTAGGAAACCAAAAGTGAAATGAACCAATAGAAAGTTTTATTAACAAGTCACATGACCTGTTACGCTTACGTTACGCGCTCCGCGCCGCGCCCCGGATCGCTTCCGGGTAGCTGCGCTTCGCGCCTCGGTTCGCGCTCCGGAGCACTTCCGGGTGCGCTAACGCGGCGCGTCATAAGACGCATTCCTCGGCAACGCGATACGTCGCGCTTATGCGACGCGCCCCGGATCGCTTCCGGGGAGCTGCGCTTCGCGCCTCGGTTCGCGCTCCGGAACACTTCCGGGTGCGCTAACGCGGCGCGTCATAAGACGCATTACGCGGCGACGCGTCACGATGTTGTTTTCTAACGCGGCAGTTGCGCTAACGGAACGTTTACCGGTTCGCGGACCGGGTCACGGCACCAAACTGAGCTACCGGGAAGCTACCGGTTCGCGGACTGGTAGCGAAACAACATTTTTTTTTAAAAAGTATGTATATACATAAAAAAATTATATTAAAAACATATAAAATATATTTTTCCATTTAAAGAAGAATACATTTTAAAGCTTTTGATATTTGCAATTAAAAAACCATTGAAATTCACTGAAAAAACCATAGGTTATAGACCATATATAGTTAGGAATTAGCATTTACAAAACCTTGAAAATTCACTGAAAAAACCATAGGTTATAGACCATATATAGTTAGGAATTAGCATTTACAAAACCTTGAAAATTCACTGAAAAAAACATAGGTTATAGACCATATATAGTTAGGAATTAGCATTTAAAAAACCTTATTTTACTCACACAAAACCATTGAAATTCCATATATAGTTAGTTGCACTAACTATATATCGCGCACCCGCAATCCACTGCTGATGATGTCACATATTACATCATTCATGACATGGTCAGTGACATCACTGATGACATCACTGATGACATCTCAAATGACATCACTGATGACATCACTGATGACATCTCATTTGACATCAATGACCACATCACTGATGATATCATTCATGTGACAATACAATGCATCTCCTCACATTTCAATATAACCTCTGTTACACCCAGTGTTAAATACAGAGTATAATTTTTGAAACCATTGACACACCAATACTAGTTACTACATACGCACTCACTGATTCCTACGTCTACACACACATTCACTCATTCACCCATACAATCATTCATACATACAATCACTCATCTTTACAACACTATTATATGCACTCATACACCTATACTGACACTCACACTCTGCCACTCATCCATGGAGTTACTCACACACCTAGTCAGTCCTGTAAAGAATCAATCACACTTCCATTTTCTTGTCTATACAGTTAAACATAGAGCACCTTACATTTTCAAACATATACTAACACATACTTACTCTCTTATACAATCATTGATACAAGTACACATTGATCTGCACAGAGTCACACACCTCCCAGCCAGCCACACACACACTCAGTCTCCCACACAAATACTTGGACAATCAATCAATAACCCATATAGTTAATCATATAGCTACTGATCAACACATGCAGCAGTTTACAGAACAACAGACATAATGATGCACAAATTAAGACAGTTTAGTCACTAACCCATGCACTCAGTGAGACACATTTAATCACTCACTCATTCATTCAGTCATGCACCTACTAAATCCTTCGTCCAGACACTTATACTTCCACTCATTCTTCAATATGTAAGACATATTTTAACTTTACAGAAACATACAGTCACTGGATGTTGTCATCAGTGATGTCATCCGTGATGTCATTTGAGATGTCATCAGTGATGTCATCAGTGATGTCACTGACCATGTCATGAATGATGTAATATGTGACATCATCAGCAGTGGATTGCGGGTGCGCGATATATAGTTAGTGCAACTAACTATATATGGAATTTCAATGGTTTTGTGTGAGTAAAATAAGGTTTTTAAAATGCTAATTCCTAACTATATATGGTCTATAACGTATGGTTTTTTCAGTGAATATATATATATATATATATATATATATATATATATTTTATTATCTACTGGCAGTTGCCAGTAGATAGTTATAGTTAGGACCTATTTTCCAAAGGAAATTCGCAACATTCTCTTCGCAATAACTTTGGCGCGATTGACGAATGTGCGCAAACTTTTACTTAAACAAAACTTATGGCCCGCTCTGGTCTGTTCCTATCCTGAAAGTTTCAGGGTGATTTGGGAAGCGGGGGCCGAGAAAAAAGGGGGGTCCCAAAACGTGTTTTCCCCATGCAACTTCCCATAGGAAACTTTAGACATGGCTACAGCCCTAACTGCTGAATAGAATGACACCAAATTTGGCATAAAGGTAGCCTTTGGTTCAGAAAGACCCTTTATGTTAAATAGTGTAAATCCGTTTCGTAGTTGCTGAGAAAATAAAAAACTACAAAAATTTTGATATCTAAGGCCACGCAGGATCTGCGCACCCTCCCGGTTTCGAGCTGAATGCTAATTGGCTGTCAACACTCCAAACTAGGACATGTAGGCAGCCATCTTGTGCCTCTGTAGAACCGAGGCACAAGAAGCCCCCCGGGGCTTCAAAAATAAATGGGCGGGGGGTCTCAAGGGCCCCCACAAGCCCTGTGGACCGCCACTCCCAGGGCTTTATGAGATTAATTGCGGGGGGCTCACAGCCCCCCTAGCCCCGGGGACCGCCACACCCGGGGCTTAAAAAATACATGGGTGGGGGCTCAAAGGGCCCCCCCCAAGCCACGGAGACCAACACCCCAGGGATTTCAGAATATATTTGCAGGGAGGCTCTCGCCCCCCCCCCCCGCAGCCCTGGGGACCGCAACCCCCGGGGCTTGTGTTTAACTTTAAAATAATAAATAAAAAACCTGTGTGGGGGGCTCCATCCCCCTGACACACCCCGGCGTCCGCCACCTCCCGGGGGCTCTAAATATTAAAATAGGGGGGTCCATGATGGATCCCCCAGCCCTGGGGACCACCACCTCCCCGGGGCTTTGCAAATGTTGGGAGGGGGGCCGTGCGGCCCCCCTCCTGGAGCCCTGTCATGGCCCTGGGGACCGCCACCACCGAGGGCCAGCTCCTGCAGTGTCCTGCGGTGCCCACCCCTGGGACACTGCTGTTTGCTCTGGCAGGGTGGGAGCCTCGCGGCTCCTGCCCTGCCATAGCAAACTGCTTTGGTTTTTGGAAGCGAGAGCAGGAAACCTGCTCTCTCTTCCAAAAACCAAAGACGATTGCTTTTCCACACAGGAAGCTGCATCTTAGCAGCTCTCCATGTGGAAAAGCAATGCCGGCTGCCGAGGGACATGGGGAGCCGGTGGGACCGTGGGGGGATTGAGGACCCCCTCACGGTGTCCAACGGAGAGGGCCAGCCCCAGGGGATTGAGTCCCCGGGTGTTAGGGTTTTGCGGCGTGGGCTGTGCAGAAGACCTTGACATATGTTTAGCCTTGATCTCCCCTATGTCCTTTACACACGCTCCCTAACGCTCACTGAACTTCCATACATGATATTATTCTTTTGAGACGCTCCCTTATTCACGTACAGGGACGCGTCTGAACGTAAGCCATTGCTTGGCTTACTGTTCCGGTACCACGCCCCTTCCTTGCTTCCTGGTTTCGGGTAGCGCCTTCCCTCTGCGTCTCTGCTTTGCTCCCGCTTCTTCTTAATCCCTGGAGGAAACCTTCTCGGCGCCTTTTGCGATAATCCTATTCCTTGCTTTCTGACATTCAACCTTAGTCGGAAAAAGCCCTAACCTCCCGACAATCATCCAGCGCGGAGATTCCCTTTAAAATCTCCAAACGTGCCAGAGACCCGATCAAAAGCTTGCGAGAAGGTTTCTCAGAGATCTCCGTACACACCTGAAACCATTTTTCCCCGCCCTCGGAGCTTGGAGTTCATCGGAGGTCTGTCTCTCCGAACTTTTGACTCGGGCTGTTCATTTTCCCCGCTTATGGGCATCTGTTTGACCAGATGGTCATTTCGGCATAGTATTTATTTCTTTATGCCCTGATGAGAGAGTGCTCGCTCTGCTTGGTAATATTTTCCCAGGCCCGGTGGCAATCCTCTTGAGTGTGTAGCTGCTCCACTCTTTTCCCCCTGAAGAGCCGGACAGTTCACCTCAACTCCATTTCCCAATTATTTAGTGTATGTTTGGTGTATGTGTGCGTCCTTTCCTGAGTCCTGCTCTATTTGGCCTGGTGTCATAATTCCCAGGCAATTCTGTTCTGCATGGACACCCTTCATCAAAGCCGCCATTGGACTTAACAGGGGCAAGTGAACTTCTATTCCAAGCCCATGTCAATGTAAGAGAATTGGTTCCACTTTGGATATTGTTTAGTAGTATTACTACCTGCCCTGTTTTCTTACAGCACTGACTACACCAGACAGATCAGCATCATCCCTGCTGTTTAACCCCTAGTATGGGGAGAGTGGTGGATACTCCTTGGTATTTGTCCCCCATACTTTTAGAGAACAGCTATCAGGAGTGTGTCTACTATTGCATTCATGATACTGTTTTTTGGAGGTTAGGGGGATTTATCTTCGTTTCGTTGGAATCCGGCTTGTATCCTTTAAAGTCTGACACCGGGGCTACAAGTGGACCAGGAGGGGGGCCACGCGCCCCCCTCCTCAAAATTTTTATTTAAAAAAAAAGCCATGCCCCGGGGATGGAGTCCCCGGGGCTGATTTAGGCCTCAAGAGGGGGCCACGAGGCCCCCTTCCAATTTTTTTTTATAAAAAAATATTTAGGGGGCAGGCCCTGGGAGATGGGGTCCCGAGGGACAAAAAATTAGGAAAAGAAGGGGGGGCCACACAGCCCCCCTTCTAGATTTTCTTTTTTTTTTAAAAGACTGGCATGGAGCCGCCCCCTTCTTGGAGCACTCTGCAAACCGCTCCCTGGCGCGTATGCAGATGGGGAACTAATTCCCCTTGAATGCTGGAGGTCCCTGGGGGGTCAACTTGCCCACCAGTAACCGCCAGTATGCGCCAGGGAGCTTCGCTGCAGAGAGGTGTTCTGAGGCAATGCCCCTTTTTACACCTCTCTGCAACGCAGATCTGTGGCGCTAAATGGAGGTACCTGGTGGGCTAGTTGCACCCCAGGGACCCTCAGGATTCAAGGGGAGTTAATCCTCCAACTTAAAACGTGCCACGGGGCGCATTTGCACAGTGGTGAAGGGAGGGAGCGGGGCCTGAGTTGACATGTGTTCAAACAGGCCCTGTGGCAAGTTTTAAGTTGGCGAATGAATTCCCCTTAAATCCTGAAGGCCCCTGGGGGCCAACTAGCCCACCAGGTGCTTCCAGTAAATG
Source organism: Lissotriton helveticus (assembly GCF_964261635.1). NCBI lineage: Eukaryota > Metazoa > Chordata > Amphibia > Caudata > Salamandridae > Lissotriton > Lissotriton helveticus. Next base: position 570,348 of record NW_027611854.1, read on the forward strand.
TCGCTGTGCTGCGTTGCAGAGAGGTGGTCCAGGCTGTGCCTCTGTTTACACCTCTCTGCAATGCAGCTCTGTGGCGCTTACTGGAGGTACCTAGTGGGGAAACCACCTTTACAACGCAACTTTTACAACGCACTACCATTACAACGAAACTTTTACAACGCAAAATCTATTACAACGCATGCATTTACAACGCAATCATTACAACGCATGACCCTACAACGCATGACACTACAACGCATACCATTACAACGCAGTCATTACAACGCATACCATTACAACGCAAAAATTACCATCCAACACTTACCCTACTGTTGCACCCCCTGGAGTTAGAATAGTAATTTTAACCCCTACACTATCCAACACTTTCCCTACTGTTGCACCCCCTGGAGTTAGAATAGTAATTTTAACCCCTACACTATCCAACACTTACATTATATGTAATGTAATGTAATGCGTTGTAATGATATGCGTTGTAAATGTAGTATGCGTTGTAGTGGAATGCGTTGTAAAGGTAGTTTCAAAGAATTCGTTGTTATGGTATGCGTTGTAATGGTGTGCGTTGCAATGGATTTTGCGGTGTAAAAAATGCGTTGTAAAGGTATGCGTTGTAAAAGTGTGCGTTGTAACGTCATACATCCACCTAGTGGGCTACTTGGACCCTAGGGACCCTCAGGATTCAAGGTGACTTAATCTCCCAAATTAAAATGGCCACAGGGCGCGTTTACACAGTGGCGACGGGAGGGGACCGTGCCTGAGGTGACGTGTGCAAACACCCCCTGTGTCGCGTTTTAAGTTGGGGAAATAATTCCCCTTCAGTCCTGAGGGCCCCTGGGGGCCACCTAACCCACCAAGTGCTTCCAGTAAGTGCACTGAGCTGCGTTGCAGAGAGGTAGACTAGGCCATTCCCATTTTTACACCTCTCTGCAACGCAGCTCTATGGCGCTTACTGGAGGTACCTAGTGGGCTAGTTGCACCCTAGGTACCCTCAGGATTCAAGGGGACTTTATCCCCCAACTTAAAATGCCCACAGGGCATGATTGCACACATGTCATCACAGGCCTCCTCCTCCCTTCACCAGTGTGCAAGCGTGCCCTGTGGTGGGTTTTAAGGGATGTACGACATTACAACCCATGCTTTTACATCACATGCTTTTACAACGCGAGTTTTACAATGCATACCATTACAACGCATAGTGCTTTGGGGCGCTGGATAGTGAATTATTTAATTTACTATTCCAACTCCAGTCCCCGTGGATAGTAGGGAAGGTGTTGGATAGTAAATTAAATATATTCCCTATCCTAGAGCGCCCCCCAGCGCAATGCGTTGTAATGGTTTGCGTTGTAAAAGCTGCGATGTAAAAGCATTGCGTGGTAAAAGTTGCATTGTAAGTGATGTTTCCCGTTTTAAGAGGTAGTTTTAACCCCCCTGCCCTATTATATACTAGGGGCTTACAGAGGAGGTCATTCTATTCACTGGGGGACCCCAACACATAGTGCTCCGTAGTGTATGTAGGTGTTTTAACTGTATTCTAAATGTCTGTTAGCATAGCACTGGCTCTAGGAATGGTTAAGTCAGAGTCAGTTACCACAAGTACCCATCTGAAAAAATTGAGGGTACTGGATGAATTTGCAACAAGGCCTCTTTCTGCTCCTGTGTTTGTTCTTCCTGCACATCTTCCTTCTTCCTGAACTTTTCTTCGTCTTTGAGGACTTCTGTTGCTTCTTTCTGCATTTCTTTTTCTTCTTTCTGTGTGTTTTTCTTCTGTTTTCACATGTCCTACCTCTGTAGGCATAGTTAGAATCTACCATTTAAATAACCTTCGAAATTAACTGACAAAACACAGGTTTCAGGCACGTTTTAGTCACAAATTAGCATTTTAAAAACCTTTGAATTTCACTGAAAAAACCATGGGTATCAGACACGTTATAGTTAGGAATTAGCATTTAAAAAACCTTAGAAATTCATTGAAAAAAACATTGGTTTCAGGGGCGTTATAGTTAGCTGGACATTTCACTCGTACAAAACCAATGAAATTCCCCCGTTTTAATTAGTTCAGCTAACTATAACTTGCGCGCCCGCAATGCACTGCTGATGACATCACATATTACATCACTCATGACATGGTCCGTGACATCACTCATGTCGTCCCTGAAGACATCTCAAATGACATCACTTGTGTTACCAGCTCTGTCTTCCATAGATGCTTGATCCACTGATCCATTGTTTGTGAGTGGAAGGCTGGCTCTTTTGCTACCCATACTAGGGGCTGTTCTGTCATGTTCTAGTAGGGAAGGAAGCTTGCTCTGATTCTGTTCTGCTGGACATGTTCTTTGTTTGGTGCTTGATGTTGTGTTGTGCCTGTTCTGTGGAAGAGGGCCTCACACATTACTGATGCCCAAGCTACATATATTCTGTGAGTGAGAGAAGCTTGCAGTGGTTATATCCATGCTGTAAATGGTTATTTCCAAAGGGCAGTTGCACTGATGGTGTCTATTTCGTACCTGCTCTTTGACTGAGAAACATGTACATTGCAGTCCCACCACAGACATTGTGCAACAGAGCATAGAGATACTCAAGTAGTGTGTGTGATTGTCAAGCATTTCTATAAAAATAATCAATAGCTTGTTGCCAACTTGTATGCATGGTACGGAATTTTGGGAATGAGTCAAGCAATTTGCCAGCTTGTACATGGCACATAAATACTACATACATTCACAAAAGTACAATGAATTAGTTAATCGGGCACCAATTGACCCTTGGAATGAATGAATGATTGATTTACTTTTCTTTCATAAGTAAATAAAGACAGAGAGGAACCAGTATGCTACACCTTAGACCTCTAACTGTTACTGTCTGATTTACATGGTTAAAAACGAGGTGTGAGAGCAAAGGAACTAAAGCCATTGACCCGGCGTGGCAACAAGATGTTTCTCAAAATGTAATAATAAATATGATAATACAATTTATAATTTTAAAGGCTGTGACACTGTAATATAAATGTAATGTTGCTGCCTATAGAGTGGAAATGTGGTTCTGGGTATTAGGTCCCAATGTTCAGAATGTTCATGGGAAGCCATGGCTTCAAATGTACACAGCGACCAGGGCTTGAGGCATCATCTGTGTGGTGTCACAACTCAGAACCCTGGCCATCGCAACTAGTATCACATCAGAACCTTCAGTGTTCAGAGAGATCAGGACAGGAAAGGTGAAGTATCAGGGCTCTCAGAGGCAATACAAAGGAGGGTCCCAGTGGCCTTACCCCAGTGATCTTTGCAGAAGCACCCAGAACCACCCAGGACCTTCCTGATCATGAGGACGAAGGTAAGAGTCCGGAATGGGGTCAGAATAAAAGGATGCAGACCTGGGCTGTAAAGAAGGGCTGGTATCTCCAAGGCCCAAAGCCCCACTATGACAAAAAACTTGGCATAAAAAGCACTTAACTTAAGAAAAGGGCATAATGTATTTGTAGAGGGCAAGTGATGACTACATGATTTGTTCGAGTCGAGGTTGAATCCTGAATATTCACTAAGGAATCCTGAATATTCACTAAGTAACAAACTATGTTTAAGTGAAAATGAACAGTTGACAAGGAACCTGCCAAGGTTAAAACAAAGCCCATGCTTAGAGATGTCTAGTACTTAACACTCAATCATATAAATTCAAAATAAAGGTGTGACAGAGGTACAATACTGAACCTTTTATGACATATATCACCTGCTCAGGGATGGCGTTAGGCATGGGCAATGGCCCAGGGTCCCACACTCAGTCCACCAATAGGGGGCCTTGCCCAGCTTCGCACCTATGCTCCAACGCTGCGAGGCCATGGGGATGGGCACTTGTCTCCTGGCCCCAAAGCTGGGGCGGACTGGCCGTAGTGGGCACCGGCGTTTCCTCTTTGTACCGGAATGGTGGGGGCCGGTGTTGGACCGAGGTGGGGTCGTTTTTGTTAGTGGGGACCGGTTTGTAATCAGCCCCTCATAACGAAAGCCCAAGCAGCAGCGGGGTTTCAGCCAGAACCCTCCCCTCCCCACGGAGGCTGGTTGAACTTAATTGCCAGGGCTGATTTGCGATCCCTGTCCAGCCCTGCCTTGCAGGCATGTGGCGCGCTGCCAGGAACACGAGAAGTCCTTTCGGAATGACAAGCAGCTCTCACTATTTAAGCCCTTGATGAGCTTTGGAAGAGATGCTTGGCAGTGTCTGAGAGGAGATGTTGCTGCACAGGAAGGGCCCTTCACCATGCAGGTTCAGGATCACCTTCAAAAATTGGGGTGCAGATAGGGTTACCACCTTCACAGGTGAAAATTCCAGGCCATTCGTTGCTGTTTTAGGAGTTTGCAAAGGCCGGGACACAATACTAACTACCACTTTAAACAAAAGCATCTGTATTATTTATAACAAGTCGTTTCTGTCTTTGTTTACCTGAATTATTACTCAGGGATGGGTGCAGCTCTAGAGCACGTTTAAATGTGTTTTCTGTTTATATTTGAAGTTTTGAATATGTACAGATAAGGCCTAAAAATAACGGTTTTAGGTGATTTGGTACCAGCCAGGACATGAAACAGAACAGAACAGGGCAGAAAACCAGCCAGGTGGCAACCCTAGCTGCAAACAGCCTTGAATGAGGGATGAGAAGCCTTTTTTCCCAATTTTGTATAGCACAAATGCGACCTGAAGGTATTGGAGTGCTTAACATGAGAACCAGTTACATTATACAAAGACACATGCCTTTCTTTTCTTAGGCACACGAAGGCTAAGTGATTTGCCCAGAATCATAGGATCTTGAGCTGATGTCAAGACTGGAAACTGGTTCCCCAGATATAAAGTCAGAAGCTCTAGCCAGAACGCCACATTCTGGTTAGACAGAGGGTGGCAGGCGGATTTTAAATGAAAGCTCAGCTCTTTATGGACGTGTGGTTCTAACTTGACCTCAAGCTGAGCCAGAGGAGTACCCCTTTGGTGGCTATTTCTCACATTAATCCTGTTTCAAAGTGCTGCCGTATTGTCAGATCAGTGGATGAGGCACACAGATTGTGTTATCTTCCCAGGATCAAATAGTTTGCTAAATTAGTAGACCCAGGACGGCAGTACACTGCTACTTGCTGCAAAGATTACATATTTACCACTGTATTGCATTTAGATGACTAGTACTTATGACTGGGAACCTCCCTTCTCTCAGGAATTATTCAGTATATTTTAAAAAATCTTGTGAATTCCAGTTTTCACATTGAATCAATGTACTCCCAATCTTGCCAAAAAGGGAGCAGCAGAGTAAGAAGCAGGGTCACTGGAATATTCTGGTAGCGTAGGGTCAAATTGTGTGGGAGGGATGAGTAAATTATGCACCAAAAAAGGCATAATATGCGGCATAATTCAGCATATTTTATGATATTATTACTTCAATATTTGGTCATTTTTACACTTAACACTGCCTGGGCATTGGCTGCACTAAATAAGTACCAGTTTAACATTCAATTTTAGTAATAAGACATAGAAAGGTAACCAGTTCATCTTTTCAAAGGATATTCTGCTGCAAGGCAACACGTGTTGTTGTGTTAATAGGAACCTTTAAATCATTTGAGCTAGAAACAAAACAATTTTTTATTTAAACCTGCAGATTTTGCAGCAGATGATGGATTAATTGATGAATCTATAATTATGAGAAAATGCAGCAGCCAAACAGTTGCATATTAACAGTGGCCCTTACAATAAATTCAGAAAAGTTATTGCCTAAGAGAACAAAATGTGGCCAAATTGGGAGGCAAGGATTGAAAAAAGTGTCTCCTAGTGCCATTTCTCCAACTAGTCCACTAGATTACACTCGGCTGTCAGTGAGTCTGATGGAAAGGCTAAGGGGCTACCTCTCCAAGGAAATTGCCACTCTCTTTCCGGCCATGCTCAGCTTTAAAACATGTTGATTAGATGCCAAATGTCCTAGTTACATGGTTAAAACGTACTATTTAGACCAGGTCCTGTGGCAGTGGGTACTTTACTGGACAGTATGCATTGTAGATACTGATTTACCACTGTTACTTTTCTAAACTTGTCGTTCGAAATTTGAAATTGTGAGCAGTCAAGGCTTACTCCAATATTTGGTAAAGGGATTAGAACTCAAACATAGCATGAAGAGTAGTCACACTCCAGAAACTCAGGGCATATGTAACAACCCCTATCGCCACCACAACATCACCTATATTGACGATGTGGTGGCGATAGGGGCTGCGTCTTATATACGATCAGCTTTAAGCCACTTAACATGGCTTGATGCTACCTTGTTAATGAGGCCCCCTTTCACGCTCGCAATGGTTAGCGTGAAAGGGGTAGGCAGTGAGTGTTGCGGTGGGCGTTCCACCGCAACACCCATTTATTTTGACACTGCCCCCTTGTCACAATTCGCCCCCTGTGCTATTGTGCCCACCACCAGGGGACCACATAGTGGGCATTTCCAGTCTTCTAATAAGCTTCTAGACACTCCCCTGCATGCATATCCTGACTTCCAGCCATTTGGACACTTATTGGGCACTGACAACCATTCCCAATCCATGCGGAGTTTTGTGAAAGCGAGCCTGCTTATACTTGAAGCCAGCCTACTCATGCCTGAAACTCCATTACCCAGAATTCCCTGCTCACTGCTTTGTCTCCACCCCTGCAGGCCAATGATGGGTGGGGGAATTCCGCTCTCCTGTGGCTGGCTGCTGCTAGCCTGCTCACACCTGATGCATATGATTACTGTGAGCTCTTTTAAGCCCCAGCTACCTTCAGACCAAGGTTGGTCATTGTAGCTGTTTACCGGTGAGACCGATCCTTGTTTCCAGTGCTCCTGAACTTTTGCTATTTTTGTTTCCTGAACTTTAGTAATGCCTTGTTCCTGACTTGTTGCTGTTTTCCTAGTCCCTGAATTAGCACTGCCTGCAGTGCTACCCTGATCCCTGAGCCTTAGTATTCGTTGGTCCTGAACTGCAGCATTTTCCCATGTCCTGAATTAGCACTGCTTGTAGTGCTACCTTGTTTCCTGAGTTCCTGAGCTATAGCTATTCCTTGTACCTGAATTAGCACTGCATGCAGTGCTCTTATTTTCTGAGTTCCTGAGCTATAGTTATTCTTTGTTCCTGTACCTGGGCTTCAGCTATTTCGTGTTCCTGATTTGCACTGCCTGCAGTGCTCTCTTGACTCCTTGTCTCCTGTGCTGTAGCTATGTCCTGTTTCTTGAACTAGCACTGCCTGCAGTGCTACCTTGACTCCTCAAGCTTTAGTAAATCCCTGTTCCTGAACCAGCACTGCCTGTAGTGCTACGTTGTCTCCCGAGCTAAAATAATTTCCCAGTTCCTGAACCAGCACTGCCTGCAGTGTTACCTTGACTCCTGGAGCTTTGGTAATTTCCTGTTCCTGAACCAGCACTGCCTGCAGTGCTACCTTGACTCTTGGAGCTTTGGTAATTCCCTGTTCCTGAACCGACACTGTCTGCAGTGCTGTCTAGTCTCCTGAGCTTTAGCTCACTTCTTGTTCCTGACCCAGCACTGCCTTATATGATACTTTGTTTTCTTGATTGCTTAACCTGCACTATTCTAGTATACCTTTGTAGCCACCCCGTCTGTATATCCTTTTCCAGTCCCTGCCCTTCTTCTCATTTCCTTGGTTCCAGTTCTAGTTTGCTGTCTTTCAATTCAGATGTCTTGCTTCTGTTGCCTTGTATGTGTTACCTGCTTTCTGCCAAGTGTGCCCTGTCATTTCCTTCCTTTCCTGTTAAGCACTCCTCCTTGTTAGCTCCTTGTCTATTGTGCTTGTGTTTAGTTCTACCCCTTTGATGTTACTGCCGTGTGTGTTCCTGTTTGATCGCCAAGATCCGTGGGCACAGCTGACTACCTAGGTGGTGTTTCTTGTTCACTGTGAGTATTGTCTTTGAGTTACATTTATACCATCATCATAGGTATAGGCTCCACAGACCCTGCCTTTGCATCCATATCCTATATGTGGGTATTTGCAATCAGTATCTATAGCAGCAATTGTGGGTAAGAAACTTACTGAGCTTCAGTCTTTCCGTGTGGAGTTCCTGAGTGCTTTACCCCACGCCCCCTTTATTATTAATATTGTTTCATATATATGTCTTGCCCGTCCGTCTTGGGTGTAGTTATTCTGAATGCTAAATTGCTTTGTGAGTGCCTTTCCTCTCTAAGTCTTACCCATCTTGTTCATTTGTTCAGGCTTCCCCTTTGGATCCCTCTTTCTCCTCTAACTCCCTGTATGATCCTGGGCAGCGCTGTACTCTTCTTCCTGTGTAAGTTTTCTACCCAGTGCCCAGTCCTTGCCCAAGTCCCTGACTGTGTTCCCCACATAGTCCTGGACAGTCCCTGACACCCCTATGGACAAGGGTGGCATACATAGAGGCATCACCAAAATTAAGACCAGGTAAAAAATGGTTCTTAAGTTGGCGAAACAGTGAGAAATGCATTATTTCTACTCGTTTTTACTTTTTCCGTGTGTGCTGCAGTGTACATATAGCCCTTAATCTCCAGCTGAGTTATCTTTGAACATGACCTGTTTTAGAGGGGAGATTCAGAATAAAACCCACACAATATGCTAAGTGACTCTTGGTTCCTCTGCTCCCCAATAAACATTTTCCGAAGTCTCTGCACACAAAAAGTGTCTCCACATGTGCAGTGTTTCTCCAAAGGCATACATTCTCCTCTGAAGTCCCTACTTGGCGCGGACCACTGACAAAATGTAGAATACAAAAATATAGAAGACAAAAATATCGAAGTAAAAATATAGAAAGCAAAAATATCGAAGTCCTATCTTCAAACAGGTAAGTACAAAAATATCTAATCAAAAATATCGATAAAAATATATGGTTAGTCAAAATATTGAATTTTTTTAAATGTCTTAAAAGTAATTTAAAATTAATGAAATAATAACTATAATTAACGAAAACATATTTAAAAATACTTAAGTTACTTTAAAATTATTAAATAATTAAAGTTAAAAAAATAAACATACAATTTGATTTTTAAACACATATATATATATTAACATAATATTAATTAAAAATATACAATATTTTTACTGTAGGATAGCGGGAGGGTAAAATGTACTATTACCACTCCAGCAACTGCAACAGTAGGGTAAACGTTGGATAGCATGGGGGTAAAAATTACTATTCCCACTCCAGTGAGTGCAACAGTAGGGAAAGCATTGGATAGCGCAGTGGTAAAAATTACTATTCCCACTCCAGAGAGTGCAACAGTAGGGAAAGTGTTGGATAGCGTAGGGGTAAACATTACTTTTCCCACTCCAGAGGGTGCAACAGTAGGGAAAGCGTTGGATAGCGTAGGGGTAAAAATTACTATTCCCACTTCAGAGAGTGCAACAGTAGGGAAAGCGTTGGATAGCGTAGGGCACAGCTTTCCAAACTTTTCATGTTTCACTTTTTGGAGATGCAACATTTTGGGACACAGTAAAGCAGTGTAGCGAACGAGCGTAGCGAGCAAGCCCGAACCACCTAAGGGGGGGTGTTCTCCAACTGTAATTTTCTTTTAAATAAAGTGGGCAAAAGGTGCATTTTCAAGCAAATTTGAGAAAGCAGGAAGTTTACTAAAGCAATTGTGAATCTGTTCTAACAAAGACAGTGACTGGCAAAACTGGGTGTAAGGTTAGGTTTGTGCCTGAAGCAAGAATATAATCATGCACACATTGGCACATGCCCCAGTGATTTATGGCACAAAAAGGACTGGTTCACACACTGCCAACCCTTTCAACCATGCACAACGTCCGCCTGCGCCCTCCCTCTGTCTGTCTCCCTCTCCTTCCCTCTGTCTCCCCCTGACTGTCTCCCTCTGCCTCCCTCCCTCTGTCTCCCTCTCTCTCTGTCTCCATCTCCCTCCCTCTCCCTCCCTCTGTCATCCTCTGTCTCCCTCTCCCTCTGTCTCGCTGCCTCTCTGTCTCTGTCTGTCTCAGTCTCCGTCTGTCCCTGTCCTTGCCTCTATCTGTCCCTGTCTGTACCTGCCTCCTTCCCTCTGTCTCCCTCTCGTCTCTCTGTCTGTCTCTGCCTCCCTCAGTCTGCCGCTGTGCCTGTCTCTGCCTCTATCTGTCTCTCTCTGTCCCTGTCTGTGTATATCTATCTCTGTCTGTCTCTGTCTCCCTCCCCTCTCTGTCTCACTCTCTGTCTCCCTCCCTCTATCTCTCTATCTCTCACCCTCTCTCCCTCTCTCTCTCCCTCTGTCTCCCTCTGTCTCCCTCCCTCTCTCTCCCTCTGTCTCCCTCCCTCTGTCAGTCTCCGTCTATTTTCCTCTTGTCTGTCTCTGTTCCTCTGTCTCCCTCCCTCTGTCTCCCTCCCTCTGTCTCCCCCTCTCACCCTGGCTGTCTCCCTCTGTCTATCCCCATATGTCTATCTCCCTCTGTCTCTCTCCCTCTGTCTCCCTCCCTGTCTCCCTCTGTCTGTATCCCTCTCCTTCTCTCTGTCTCCCCCGACTGCCTCCCTCTCCTTCTCACTGTCTACCCCTGACTGTCTCCCTCTGCTTCCCTCCCTTTGTCTCCCTCTCTCTCTGTCTCTCTGTGTCTCCCTCCTTCTGTGTCTCCCTCCCTCTCCCTCCCTTTGTCTCCCTCTCCATCTCCCTCTCTGTCTCTGTCTGTCTCAGTCTCTGCCTCTGTCTGTCCCTGTCTCTGCCTCTATCTGTCTGTCTGTCTGTCCCTGTCTCTGTCTGTCCCTGTCTGTCCCTATCTCCATGTCTCCCTGTCTCCCTTCATCTGTCTCTCTCTCTGTCTCTCTGTCTTTCTCTGCCTCTATCTGTCTGCTCCTGTCCCTATCTCTGCCTCTATCTGCCTCTATCTGTCACTGTCTGTCCCTGTTTATGTCTGTCTCTATCTCTGTCTGTCTCTGTTTCCCTTCCTCTCTCTCTCTGTCTCCCTCCCTCTCTCTCTATCTCTCTCTCTCTCTCTCTCCCGCTCTCCCTCTGTCTCACCCCCTCTGTCTGTCTCCCTCCCTCTCTCTCTGTCTCCCTCCCTCTCTCTCCCCCTCTCTCGCTCTCTGTCTCCCTCTGTCTCCCTCCCTCTTTCTCCCTCTGTCTCCCTCCCTCTGTCTGTCTCCATCTGTCTCCCTCTTGTCTGTCTCCCTCCCTCTCCCTCCTGTCTGTCTCCCTCCATCTGTCTCCCTCCATCTGTCTCTCTCCATCTGTCCCCCTCCATCTGTCCCCCACATCTGTCTCCCTCTATCTGTCTCCCTCTATCAGACTCCCTCCATCTGTCTCCATCCCTCTGTCACCCTCCTCCCTTTGTCTGTCTCCCTCTCTCTCCCTAGCTCTCTCTTTCTCCCTCTCTCCGTCCCTCTGTCTTCATCCCTCTGTCTCCATCCCTCTGTCTCTCTCCCTCTGTCTCCCTCCCTCTGTCTCTATCTCTCTCCCTCTGTCTCTCTCTATCTGTCTCCCTCTTTCTGTCACCCACTCCCTCCCTCTGTCTACCCTGAACTCCCTCCTTCTGTCTCCCTTCCTCTGTCTCCTACTCTCTGTCTCCCTCTCTCTCTGTCTCCCACGGTTTCCCTCTCTCTCTGTCTCCCTCCCTCTGTCTGTCTGTCTCCCTCTGTCTCCCTCTATCTATCTCCCTCCCTCTGTCTGTCTCCCTCTGTCTGACGCCCTCTGTTTCACTCTCTGTCTCCCTCTGTCTTACTCCCTCTACCTCCCTCTGTCTCCCTCCTCTGTCTTCCTCCCTCTGTCTGTCTCCCTCTGTCTCCCTCCCTCCCTCTCTCTCTCTCTGTCTCCCTCTGTCTCCCTCCCTCTCTCTCCCTCTGTCTCCCTCCCTCTGTCTGTCTCCCTCTTGCCTGTCTCCCTCCCTCTCCCACTTGTCTCTCACCCTTCATCTGTCTCTCTCCATCTGTCTCCTTCCTTCTGTCCCCTCCACCTGTCTCCCTCCATCTGTCTCCATCCCTCTGTCACCCTCCTCCCTCTGTCTGTCTCCCTCTCCCTCTCTCTCTATCTCCCTCTCCCTCTGTCTGTCATCCTCAGTCTGCATCCCTCTGTCTCCGTCCCTCTGTTTCCGTCCCTCTGTCTCCCTCCCTCTGTCTCCCTCTGTCTCCCCCACTCTCTCTCTCTCTGTCTCCCTCTATCTGTCTCCCTCTCCCTCCCTCGGTCTACCCCGGATTCCCTCCCTCTGTTTTTCTCTCTCTCCCTCCCTCAGTCTCCTTCTTTCTGTCTCCCTCTCTCTCTGTCTCCCACGGTTTCCCTCTCTTTGTCTCCCTCCCTCTGTCTGTCTCCCCCCCTCTGTCTTCTTCTATCTGTCTCCCTCCCTCTGTCGCCCTCCACCCTCTGTCTGTCTCCATTTGTCTGTCGCCCTGTCTCCCCCTCTGTCTCCATCCCTCTGTCTCCCTCACTCTCTCCCTCTCTGTCTCCATCTCTCTGTCTACCTCTCTCTCCCTCCCACCGTCTCCCGCCCCCTGTCTTCCTCCATCTGTCTTCCTCTGTCTGTCCCCCTCCCTCTGTCTTCCTCCCGCTATCTCCCTCTGTCTGTCTCCCTCTGTCTCCCTCCCTCTGTCTTCCTCCCTCTGTCTTCCTGCCTCCCTCACCCTCTGTCTGTCACTCCCTGTCACCTCACCCCAGCTTCCCGGGCCAACACACAGCAGCAGCCGTTGTTGTTAATGATGCTTTCTTGTGAATCGCCTCGCCCCCCTGGAGTAGAGTGTCTCGGAGTCCGTGCTGCTGTGGCGGTGTTTGCTGACACTCTTTCAAAGGAATGCCTCTTTATTAGCAGCATGTCATCCCGCGACACACCCACCATTTGCAGGCGACACAGTACTGTGTCGGGACACACAGTTTGGAGAGCTCTGGCGTAGGGGTAAACATTACTATTCCCACTCCAGAGGGTGCGACAGTAGGGAAAGCGTTGGATACCGTAGGGGTAAAAACGTACTATTCCCACTCCAGAGAGTGCAACAGTAGGGAAAGCGTTGGATAGCTTAGGGGTAAAAATTACTATTCCCACTCTAGTGAGTTTACCAGTAGGGAAAGTAAACATTTATTATATTAATACAAATACATTAAATATCAATACCAATAAAAAATGTATGAAAATAAATTACAAATGTAAAATTATGTAATAACTAATCAATTAAAAATACAAATAAATATTAGTCATTAAAATTAATTTCCTATTAATACAAATTAATTGCCAATTAACAATGAATTAACAATAAATGAAAAATCAATACCAATAAATAAATAAAAATGAATAATTTAATTACAATTAAATTACTTCCCACTCTATTCCCCAATAAACACACAACTCGTTACGGAAAATAAATTAGTAAAATTAACATAATTATCAATTAATCAATTTATAAAAATGAATTACCAATTAAAAATTAATTACCAATTAAAAATTAATTACAAATTAATATTTCATTAACAATTAATTCAACATAAATATAAATAAATAAATTAAGATATTTAATTAATTACAATTAAAAAACTTCCCACCCTATTCCCCTATAAACCCACAACGCGCTACGGAAAATAAATGAATTAAATTAACATAATTATCAATTAATCAATTCATAAAAATGAATTACCAATTAAAAATGAATTACCAATTAAAGATTAATTATTTACAAATTAATAATTAATTAACAATGAATTCAAAATAAATACCTATAAATAAATTAACACATTTAATTAATTACAATTAAATTACTTCCCACCCTATTCCCCTATAAACCCACAACCCGCTACAGAATTAAATTACATAACAATTAAATAACATAAAAAACACTTAAAAAAATTCGATATTATTAAAAATTTGATATATCTTAATTACTATATTATATATTTCGATATTTTAACTTTCTATATTTTAAAAATCGATATTAAATTACTTACCTTCAAAACGATATTTTTCACCACTATATTCTGTCCATTCGATATTTTGTCCATTCTATATTTTTACTTCGATATTTGTGCTATTCTATATTTTTGAGTCGATATTATGTCTGTATACCACTTGGCGCTTGCAGCTATGACTGGGGACCATGGCTGTGAGGCCCAGGGAAGGGGACTCTCCTTCTCGAGGTCTTGCAGCACCAGACAATGGATGTGAAGTCCTGGGCAGTGGGGCCACATCCCAGGGGCTTTGCAGCACTACATCATAGCTGTGTGGCTAGAGGATGGGACAACAATCCTGTGAGTCTCACAGCTGTGGGTCAGGGTGAGGTGGTCCATGGATGGGAAAACCCCTCCCGCGTCTTGCAGTGCTACACTATTATTGTGAGGCCAATGGTAGATGTTTCCCCTATCCTGGATCCCTTTCTTGGGCCACACAGCAGTAGACCATGGTTGCAAGGCCTAAGAGAGTGGAGGTCCCTACCCTATGCCTGGTAGCCATGTTGTGGCATTGCCAGTGCATGGAGAGGGCATCTCTCCCCTGGGCCTTGCTGTGATGCTTATGTTGCTGCGAGGCTCATGGGATAGTGGGCTCTCTTCCCTAATCCTCTCGGTGCAACACCATACCTGAGAAACCCAGGAGGTGGGAAAGGGCACTTCATGTGGCCCCTCCACTAGGGCCCATTGAAACTGTCTCACAGGTCTGTACCATGGCTCTGTGCATACGTCGATGTCAAGGTCCATGTCCTGTGATGCCCATACCTGTGATTTCACATTGCATGCACTTAGAGGGGACAACTCATTCCCTTTCTGCCCTGGAATAGCAATTGGCTAGCGGCATCGCCATCAGTAGTGTAGCGGTTGCAGTGGCAATGGGCCCAGGGGTATTACGTGCTCAATGTTCGCAAATGATGGCTTTATTTTACTGTGCAGCCAGTGGTCAACAGTGAGGAGGTGCTTTCACTTTGCACCAGCACCCATAGCACCATTGCTGTGCTACTTGTCTCTCTTATATGGGCATTGAAGCCATGTTCCAGATCAGTGAGGCATGGGAGAGGTCCTCCCTCTAATGGGCATTGAAGTCCGCCGTCGTTTTGACACCCAAGGGAGGAGGCACCAGTTCATGTGCTTAGCAGAGCAGGACTAAGGCTGTGAGGCTCTTTGGGGGCCTCTCTCAGGGGTATAGCTCTCAGTGGTGCAGCAGGTGCAGTGCACCAGAGATCATGGATTTTCTGGAACCATTGCACCCAGAATATGGCTGTGCTTTATTGACCAGCATCATTTTTTTGCATTAGGGCCCATGGCTACATTACTATGCCACTGGTCCCTTCTGTCATGCACCGCACAGCCATGATCCAGAGCTGCGAATGCCAGGAAAGGTCCATCCTCTCCTAGGCCTACCAGCCATGGCCCAGAACTGAGAGACACAAGGGAGGAAGCCTGCTGCTTTGGGACTTACAGCACGGGTCTATAGTTGCAAAGCACAGAGAAAAAGGCCTCTCTGAAGAGCACAGATATAAATAGGGCAGCAAACGCAGTGGGAGTGTGGCATCATGGGGTTCTGGGTCCAATACGCCCAAATTATCGCTGCACGTTTCTCTCCACGAAAAAGTTTACAAAAAGTGATGGATGGATTGCCTGAATTAATTACAATCAATCAATTTGGAGTTTAAAGAGCTCAGCTACTCACCCAAAGGGCTCTCAAGGTGCGGAGGGAATGTGGGGGATTACATCAACTGGTAATTCCGCAGGCAGCATCCCACTCCATTATTTTGCACACCATACTACCTCAGTTTGGACCCAGCCATATGCAAATCAGTCTTGACCCTTCTCCAATGGGAACAGACCAGACCAAACTACCATGCCAGGTCCACAATGAACCGGAACACAAGCAACCCAGGACAGGTGCAGCCCTAGTTAGGGACTATCAGCCAGGTATAGCTTGGTTCCAGTAACATATTGAACACAGTACCCACGTCTGGAGATAACCGTCCCTCTTAGGGCAACTCACTAAAGTATCCAAAAAAGGAAAGGATAGAATGCTTTAATTTATCCCAGCCATTGCTGAGTCTGATTCCCCCTATGATAAATTGAGGTCCACCAGGGGGGCCTTGTCTCAATTTGAAAACCTCTGCTTCTAACATTTGTTTTGATATTTTGTGCACTTCCAAACTGAGAGATTTTACTTAGCTGATGAGGCACAGATATTTTGGTCTATATTGTTATAGCCCTAGAAGTTAAATAGAGTTTTTTTTTGCTTTTTCACACTGTGTCAGACATGAAATACTATCCATGATGGTCATATACTGACCGGACACAACCCTAGAGCCCTGGCCTCTCTCCCAGGGGCTCAAAGGCTCAAAAAATGGAGGATCCCCTGGTGACGGATGTCAGGGAAGGGGAGTTAGAATTGACATAAAAAGTCCCTGTATTTTGTAGCAGCCTTAAATTACTGAGGGAAATAATCCCTGAGGGGTTTCTACAAAGAATATATTGAGGGGCGAAAACAACAGTGAGCTAATAACAGTAAGCAACAAAATTCAACTGTGATCAAGTAATAAGCATGAACAAAGGAATAAAAATTCAATTCGTGATTTATTTGGACCTCCCTAATGGGTTACAATCTAAAATAATTAAAAACAACTAAAAAAACCTTTTTGTGAAAAGGTTGAAAATTCAAACTATTTACACTATAAAAGATAATCAAGACAAATCAATGTGCAAAACAAGTCGACGCGGCGTTTCGGTGTCTTTCAATCTTTACACCTTCATCAGGACAAACATATATTTCAGAGTATCTATAAGTTAAACAACAGAAGTTTAGTTTCATTTCATGTCTAACACTTTCGTCATTACAGTTTGCTTACTCTTTTTTTGAACAGTATTACATCCCCTTAAGGCTATCTATCGCCATATATAGTATCCACATATTGCCTAAGCAATTTCTCATACCCCACTATTTTAAAAATGTTCACTTTGTTACTATTAGTGAGCAAAATCTGATACCTGCAGTGTGATTACAGATTCAAGTCTAATCAATATCTTCAGTTCTTTTTATCTTAGTGTGGACTGGCTTATGATGATTGAGTCACACTGGGAAGCTATAGGGAGTATAAAATGATATGTTATAGCTCCAGGCCTTTTAAGTGCCTAAATCTTATATTATTGATATATGAGTGGCTTTGATATTATCAATGGGCCATTTACCTTTTGATTATGCCTCAACGTTTTCACCTTTCACGGAGGAACCACCGTATAGTAGTAAGATCTCTCAACTCTGGAGTTGTATTGGATGTCCTGTTAGAATAAATACATGCCTACCCTTAGTTGCTGTTGGAATGTAAGGGACAAAACAAGGGGGGGAAAATTATGAGGCGAAAAGATCAATCAGGGCAAGTGCTTATAGTCTGTCCACAATATACTCACCAACTCAAAATTGGTTGGAGTTGCCGGTGTGCTCTTTAAATTATGCACCTCCACTCTGTGGTTTCATTATCAGGTCAATGATATCTATAAGAACAAGATTTATTTCGGCCTGATCAAAATAATATTAATTCTACAGTTGTTTGTTCAAACTTTTGATCTTCTCTGGGCTCCCCATTTAAATTTTTGTACATTTCTTAGTTCTTTTAGACTTTAGTGTTATCAAGAGACTTATATTTGCTTAACCCCTTGTATAGCCAAATGAGGGATATTTCTCAACATTACCCCGGATATGATGTATTGAGGATAAAGTTATTCCGCAAAATGTATTTCCTTCCTACTGTTTAGCAGGTTTTTCTTGGCCAGAAACAGTATTATAAGGCAACACTTAAGTTTAAGATAAACCCTTCTGGGGGGTTAACATACCCATTTATTCTTACACATCGGGGCTCCTATTCTTAGAATGGTCATAGTGACCCCCTTCCATGCCATCGTTAAGTCAAGGCCCTCTCTAAGCCCATACCTGTGGTTTCTTAGCCGGCCTCCCTGTTCCTCCGTGCGTTCGCCTTCGTGTGGATTCAAAGGGTGAACTGTACTCTCTAGCTCTGCGTTTTTATGCTGGCTCCGCTCAACTTCACCCGGAAGTTGAAGTCGGCTCTCTACAGTGCGTGGCTGTATTGCGGCCCATATATCAAGTATCTTGGGATTCGATTAGTCTTTTACTGTTTTGACACTTAATTCTTTTGTCATATATCTTAAAAGATTTATTTAGGCTCTTATTTATTGCATTCACGGGCCGTCATCCTGGAAGTACTTCTCGGGCAGCCTCGGTGGTAGTGTAATAATTCCAATCTGTGCTGGATATAATCCATCCCACACTTCTATCAACTATTTGTCAGGAAAGCTCCGCTATTCCGCTTTCATTCCGTTGTTTTCTGAATTATAAGTAATACAATCGAAATCTATCGCGGCCATCTTGGAATGGGAAATGTAAAAAGAAAAAGGACTAAACAGTCACGTGGGTAGTATTAGAACGACCTCGTAGGTAGTTCAATCATATTCGATAGGGAAACATTTGCGTATTCCTCATCTGCCATGGTAGTATGTTTATATACATTTTCTCACATTACCCAAATATAATCAAACATTTGCATATCATAAATAGAAGAATATTTTGAATAGGAGAATTTTCTCATTCAAAAATACATGATGCTAATGCAAAAAAATATTTCAGTTTTTACATACTCCACATCTGTGCACTAAATATTTTTAATATTCATGCATGCATTGCGTTACAGTTTATATTATGCAGGGTATTCATTGCAGTAATTTAGTAAAAAACTTAATTATTTTTGACTAAAATTATACTTGATACACATATATTATACAGCATTGTTGATCACATGAGTCGCTTTATACGGACACAGACATATTTGCAAGAGACCATCCGTTTAACTCCAACATTAGTGGGCTATAGTTTCCCGTTTTGTGTCATCTATCTGACCATCCCAGTCTAATATGAGTCTCTGAAGTATTATAAAATAAGTCTCTCCCATTCTTCTCTATTATTTAGACCGGTTCTAAAGGTGTTAAATAAGGACATATAGAATTGTTCCCTTTTCTTTCTTTTGGTGGTGTTATCACCACCTCTTGTATTCTGGGTGATGGCTTCCACCCCACACCATTTTAAATCATCGACACTGTGGTTCTGAGTCAGCCAATGTTCCACTAGGGGGGCAGTTTTTTTCTTAGTGCGATTTGCGGATTTGTGTTCCGTTATTCGTGTTCTGATCTCCCTGGCTGTTTCTCCGATGTAGACTTTGTTACATGGACATCTGATCATATAAATCATGTTCTTGGTCCTGCAATTTATAAAACTTTTAACTTTATGATTTATGCCATTGTGGGAGATAGTGTTCCCTTTTACTTGGGATTCACAGTTGGAGCACATATTACAAGCAAAGTTGCCTGTTGGAAGAGGTGTTTTATGGATTGTTGTGTGGGTTTCCAATTTGTTCTCTTTGAAGGTATGTACCAGACAGTTCTTTATAGTTTTGTTTCTGCGGAAGCTAAACATCGGTTTTGGAATTTTTGCTCCCTGTCTGTCATTTAGGAGGGACCAGTTGCGGTTAATGATGTTCTTTATTTTATTACTGGCCACACTATAGTTGGTCACAAAAATTAGTTGGTCTTTCGTTTTGTCAGACCTCTGTTTGTCTTTTTCAAACAGCGCTTCTCTGTTGTAATATCTTGCGTGTTTGTACGCCTTTTTAATTAAACCCCTGGGGTATCCTCGGTTCTTTAGTTTCTCAGATAGAGTGCTGGCATGTTTCTCGAAGTCCTTAATATTGCTACAATTACGTCTTATTCTTAAAAATTGTCCGAATGGTATATTATCCTTTTGACTCCTCGGATGATTACTTTTATAATGTAGTAGGGTGTTTCTATCAGACGGTTTTGTGTAGAGATCTACCCCTAGGGCTTCGTTTTCTACTCTAATCTTGATATCGAGAAATTCAATGGTCTCTTTGTTGTAATTTGAGGTAAATCTCAGATTCTGATCGCCTAGGTTTAACCATGCAATAAATTCAATCAATGTCTCCTCCGTACCACTCCAGATGATAGTTCCTGCTCATCCCTGTCCAATTTTTTAAATGCCAGGTAGGAATCCTTAACAAGCTCCACATCCATCCTAGTATTTTTTTCAGGCTTATGGAATAATTCTGCACGCCCTATCCCTTCAAAGCTATGTCTAATGTGTCTGAGCCACGAAATTCTAGGAGCCTTATCTAGGGAAATACATTCACGTATTATATGATGGTCATATACTAACCAGACACAACCCTAGAGGCCTGGCCTCTCTCCCAGGGGGCTTGCAGCCTTAGTCAAGCACTGTGGCACCCAAGGAAATGGAGCGGTTTGTGGGCTTGGCTCGCAGCATTATTTAATTGTTCAAAATTAGGAGAAATTAAATAGGAAGAGATGCATTTCAAATCTGTTACCAGAATCTGCATTTAGGTAATTTACCTAATAAAATGCAGTCTGGAACCATGTACTTGTCTACTAATTATTAGTGTCAGAACATTAAAAGGCTTCAGAGAACGTTGATAGGGGTATTGTAGCCATTGCTCATTGCCCATGACATTAAACCCTTTTAGCCTACATATGATTGTATTCTGGTCATTTCTGGTGTCTCTCAGTGACTTGAGTGATGTTTTATTAGAAGACAAATTATTTTCAACTGTTTTATTCATTTTCGTATCTTTTTTGCACATACCCTATCTTGCAATGTATATCTGGGAAACCATCTTGGAGCTTTTATCCACACTGGCTCCCTTCAGGGCAATCTACATGCTGAAGCACACGTCACTAGGTCATGAAGAAATAGAGCCACATCATAACACTATGATGAAACTCCATAGGTCATCCTTGCTGTCCTGCACTATCTTCAAGCTCAGCTGTATTATCTGCAAAGCTACCACAATGCGTTAACAGTCTACAAACCAGCTACCTTTCCCATCACTCCTTGACGTGATGCTTGTTGGTGACCCTGTACAGTTCTACACTGGTTTTGGCTAGGTTTGCACTATACGACTGACAGCCCTGACTTCTTGGATGACAGGCTTGCCATCTCCACTAGCTCTCCACACCCCCGCAGCAAGGACACCTTCAGATAGAAGAAGAAGATGTACTAAAAAGAGACAAAAATAGACAAAGGCCTTTCCCATCTATGCCCCGAGGATCTAGAATGTTATTCTCATACCTATCCGGACAGTCCAAAGTCAGCTGCAATTAAGAAAACAGCGAATACTCAACTTTAAAAGAAGCAAAATCTTGATGCTGTCACGATCCACAACTCCTATCATATGTTGACTGTGTTTTTGACCCTGTACCATGCTTAGTAGCCTTTCAATTTGGTTTGTGCTATATAAATACCATATACACATATATGTATCTAATGCACTAATCTGGAAACAAATTGCTAACATTTGATTGAACTTAAGAGATTTGGAAAGACCTAGGCCAAACCTTTCCATCCAGTGTGACTATTCTAATGTATTTCCATTCAATTGAAAGTTAAAATATGTGCTTATTTTATTAGTGTTAAGACGGGAAACATCCTTTACAACGCAACTTTTACCACGCAGTGCCTTTACGACGCAACTTTTACAACGCAAACCATTACAACGCATTGCGCTGGGGGGCGCTCTAGGATAGGGAATACGTTTATTTTACTGTCCAACACCTTCCCTAGTGTCCACGGGGACTGGAGTTGGAATAGTAAATTAAACTATTCACTATCCAGCGCCCCAAAGCACTTTGCGTTGTAAAGGTATTCATTGTAAATACCGCGTTGTAAAGGCATGCTATGTAAAAGTAGGCATTGTAAAGTCATACATCCTGTTAAGACATATGTTTTTGTTTTATTGATATCCACGCCAATAAAGTTGGATCTTGAAAAGTCGCTGAACAATAGGCAATTGATGACACTTCCTATGATGTTGTTTTCTGTGATTTCACAATGAATGCAAATTGAGAGGCGCTCACACATTCCCTTTCTACCCGGGGCCCCAGAAATCTTATGACCGGCCCTGCTCCTCTTGCAGAATTTAACGGTGTCAAGAGGGGCTCGAAGCCAGCAAAGAGACCAAAGTTGGCTCGAAGCATTTGCACCTCCATATCTAAGGTGGCACCACCAGCATCTCCATTTTTTCTAAGTCCTCTGTGTAATTACTGTGGAGCCCTTTGGCCAGCAACAAAATGTAAAGCTTGTATGTTACACACGTCACATTGTCTTCGCTATCCCTACACATTTTATGTGAATATATATATTGATACTTTTTCAGATGCTGTCATTAGGGACCTGATGGCAATGCGAGTGGAATGCACATCTAAAAAACAGACATTTAACCCCTTCGCTGCTAGGCCTTTTCCCCTCCTGTGCTAAGCCTTTTTTTGGCGATTTGGGGTAGTGCGCGCTTAGGCCCCTGTAACTTTTTGACCACTTAAGGTATCCACGCCAAATTTGCGTCCTTTTCTTCCAACTTCATGTGGATTCTAAAGGTGCCCAGGGTTTGTGGATTCCCTTGGAGGGGTCCCAGAAATTAAGCAAAATACAGTACCTTTTTTGTTTTTTTCAGAAAATTGAGAAAAACGGGCTGCAAATGAAAGCCTCTGGGTTTTTCCCTGCAAATGTTATCAAAAAAAGGGTTTGTGGGGCTGGAATCTCAATTTTCTCAGCTTTTAGGGAATGACAGTCTTTTGTCAGAGAACCAACATTTGTCACACAGTTTTGGCATTTTTCTGGGGCATAGGCTATTTTTGCTATTTTTAGAGCTTTCAACCTCCTTCCAGTTAATGGTAGAAATGAGTTTGAAAGCAATAATGGATTTTGGAAAGCTATACATTTTCGAGAAGTAGACAAAATTCTGAATTCAGAAAGGGGTCATTTGTCTAACTTCATGAAGGTTTCTTTATAGAAACTAACAGTTAGATATTGGAATAATTGAAAAATAGTTGAAAAAAACAGCCTTTTGTCTCAACGTTTTCACCTGTAACTTCTTGTAATTTTGACAGCTGTTTGAAAGCAATATACCGTTACATCTGTTTGACCTTCCTGGTTGTGGGGATATATAGGACTTGTAGTTTCACCAAGAACCCGACGAACTCAGAGCCAAAAACTGAGCAGCAACTTGCAATGGTATTTTATTATTTACTGGGTATAGAGCATTTATTCTTGGAAAATGTATACATGGAAAAATCGGTATGAAAGACACCTATGTATTTCTGAATTGGGTACAAATTATAGAGTTTAGAAACAGTATATATTTGCACATTTTCAAAATTGGAAATACTCATACTACCATGAGAATTATTGGTCATTTTTCAAAAATATTTTTTTTTACACAATGTCTTTCATTGGGAAGGGAGAAATGCATGAAAACTCAATAGGTAATAACAGTTGATTTACAAATCTGAATAACCCTAAGTGTCCCGATAAAAAATGTACCTCACTTGTGTGGGTCGGCCTTGTGGCTGCGACAGGAAACGGCGCAAAATGCAACGTGGTCACTCCTCAATTTTGCAGGTAAAAATTGACCCTTTATGGCAAAGTGCCTAGCTGTAGTTTTTGCACCCTAGCTCTGCCGGCACCTAGGGAAACCTAGCAAACCTATACATTTTTGAAAAGTAGACACCCAGGGAAATTCAGGATGGGGTGACTCGACTGCCTCCCACCAGGTTCTGTTACCCAGAATCCCTTGCAAATCTAAACAATTGTCAAAAAAACGCATTTTACTCACATTTCTGTGGTGGAAAGTTCTGGAATCTGCGTGGATCAACAAATGTCCACCCACCCCGCGTTCCCCCAGGTCTTCCAAAAAAAATGGTACCTCACTTGCCTGGGTCTGCCTAGTGCCTGCGACAGGAAACAGCGCAAAACGCAACGTGTTCGCACAGCAATTTCGCAGTGAAAACGGGCCCTTTTTATGCAAAGTGCCTACCTTTTGTTTTTGAACCCTAGCTCTGTCGGCACCTAGGGAAACCTAGCAAACCTATACATTTTTGAAAACTAGATACCCAGGGGAATTTAGGATGGGGTGACTCCACTGCCTCCCACCAGGTTATGTTACCCAGAATCCCTTGCAAAGCTAAAAAATTGTAAAAAAAAAAGCATTTTACTCACATTTCTGTGGTGGAAAGTTCTGGAATCTGCGTGGATCAACACATTTCCACCCACCCCGCGTTCCCCCAGGTCTTCAGAAAAAAATGGTACCTCACTTGCCTGGGTCTGCCTAGTGCCTGCGACAGGAAACAGCCCAAAACGCAACGTGTTCGCACCGCAATTTCGCAGTGAAAACGGGCCCTTTTTTGGCAAAGTGCCTACCTTTTGTTTTTGAACCCTAGCTCTGCCGGCATCTAGGGAAACCTAGCAAACTATACATTTTTAAAAACTAGACACCCAGGTGAATTCAGGATGGGGTGACTCCACTGCCTCACAGCAGGCTATGTTATCCAGAATCCCTTGCAAAACTAAAAAACTGTCAACAAATTGCATTTTACTCACATTTCTGTGGTGGAAAGTTCTGGAATCTGCCTGGATTAACAAATTTCCACCCACCCCGCATTCCCCCAGGTCTTCCAAATAAAATGGTACCTCACTTGCCTGGGTCTGCCTAGTGCCTGCGACAGGAAACAGCGCAAATTGCAACGTGTTTGCACCGCAATTTCGCAGTGAACACGGGCCCTTTTTTGACAAAGTGCTTACCTTTCGTTTTTGAACCCTAGCTCTGCCGGCACCTAGGGAAACCTAGCAAACCTATACATTTTTTAAAACTAGACACCCAGGGGAATTCAGGATTGGGTGACACGAGTGCCTCCCACCAGGTTCTGTTACCCAGAATCCCTTGAAAACCTAAAGAATTGACAAAATAAACGCATTTTCCTCACATTTCTGTGGTTGAAAGTTCTGGAATCTGCGTGGTTCAACAAATTTCAACCCACCCCGCGTTCCACCAGGTCTCTTGAAAAAAATGGTACCTCACTTGCGTGGGTAGGCATAGTGGCTGCAACAGGAAAAGGCCCAAATCGTACGGTGGAGACTTAAAAATAACCTATAGTAAAACTACCTAATTTTTTGGTGGGGGGCACATGAGTTTTTGGCCCGGGGCTCGGCGGCCATCTTTGGAAACTACCAAACCCAAACAGTTCTGAAAACTAGACACCCGGGGGAGTCCAGGGAGGTATGGCATGCGTGAGTCCCCCAATGTCCTACCCAGAATTCCTTGCAAACCTTACAATTAGGTAAAAAAATCACTTTTCCGAACTTTTTTGGCGTGGGATCTCCGTGCCGGCAAAAATGTCCTACCACCCATCGTTCCCCTTGCTCTCCCGAGTAAAATTATACCTCACTTGTGTGAGTGGGCCAAAGCAGAACAGGCCAAAAATGTATTTTTTAGAAATTGTAGCATTGAGGATTGACAAATTAAGCACATAGAATTCTACTGTTTTGGGGTCATCCTAGTCACAGGCCTTTGGCCCACATACACAAGTAAATTGTAAATTGATACTTGTATAGCGCACTACTCACCCGCAAGGGTCTCAAGGCGCTTGTACGAATACCGATGTGGAACTCATCCGGGGCACCCCCAAGGTGGAGGCCAGGCATCCTTAGCGTTGTAGGGGCCGTTGTGGAGATTAAGCAAGCTATTGCGCAGAGTTGCAGAGTGGGACTCCATGATTGGAATAGGCACCGAGGCGAGAATTATCAGGTCCGTGGAATTTTGAGCCCAAGACCCGCCGAGGAGGGGAATCGAACCCTGGTCCCGGGCTAGACCTCTGCATCAGGGTCTGCCGCTCTAACCATTGAGCCACACTTCTCCACAAGTGAGGTATCATTTTACTCGGGAGATCAAGGGGAACGCTGGGTGGTAGGACATTTGTGCCGGCACGGAGATCCCGCGCAAAAGTGTACGGAAAAGTGTTTTTTTAACCTACATTTAAGGTTTGCAGGGAATTCTGGGTAGGAAAACATTGAGGGACCCACTCATGCCATACCTCCCTGGACTCCCCTGGTTGTCTAGTTTTCAGAACTGTTTGGGTTTGGTAGTTTCCAAAGATGGCCACCGAGCCCCGGGCCACAAACTCATGGGAACCCCCTTGCAAAACCAAATTGTTTTGAATTAATTAAGTTTTCAATTTGAGAGCGTGAGATTCTTGGGACAATATTGTATTGAAATTGTGACTGACATTTTCAAGTTTGCAGGACATGGTGGATAAAAAAAAACCAATAGAATTCACAAGAAAGACATGACCATATACTCCCGTGGTTTAACAATAATATCTAAATTTAGTAAGTTATTTATAGCTATAATGTACACCTTAACAGAGTTACTCAAAAGTCAAACATTCAAGCACGGCTATCTATTCCTCAAAGACACACACATACAGGTTGGATTTGGCACGAGGGCGAGTGATGTTTCAGTACATAAAATTTTATTAACAAGATATTTCAACAAAATGAAATGCTCTTTCAATAAAGAAATGCATAAAAACCGAACCAGTGACTCGCAACTCGTGAGCTGTAAAGCCACGACAAGGCACCAACTGTTTTACAGGCCATTCACGCACCTTTCATACCTGATACACACCAGACCATTGACACCATCCGGAAGGAAAAGCAACACATTACAACATTCACAAAAAGGGACAAGGTACATACTGCTTCAGAAAGAGAAAAAAGACAAATATTACTGCACAGCCATCTAATCCGCAAGCACACACACATACTGGTTGGATTTGGTACGAGGGTAAGTGATGATTCAGTACATATAATTGTTTTCGCTAGTAATTTCACTAAAATGAAATACACTGCGTATAATTGAAAGTATGAGAAACTGAACCACTGACTCACAGCTCGTGAGCTGTAAAACCACGCCAAGGCACCAACCTCTTTACAGGCCATTCATACACCTTTCGTACGTGTGACACATCTAAAACATTCACACCACCAGCCGCGGACCCATCACATTACAACACTCACACCAGCAGACAGTGCCATTCAAGGGCCGATCACTTTCACACGCCCACATTCCTAACACTGCAACTACACAAAATGATGGACAGCTGGAGTGTCACTCAACTAGCAGTGTGCGTAGTGACCAACAGAAAGTAACTACTCACACACCGCCAGCCGAGCGCCCGCCAACCCACACCACCATTCAAGCACCAGACCATGCACACCACCAGCCAAACACCACTCAGCGCACACCGACAGCCAAGTACCACTCCACACACACCACCAGCCAAGCACCACTCCAAGCACACCGCAAGCCAAGCGCCACTCCACACACACCGCCAGCCAAGCACCACTCCGTGCACAGACAGCCAAGTACCACTCCACGCACACCAACAGCGAAGCGCCACTCCACACACACCACCAGCCAAAAGCCACTCCACGCACACCACCAGCCAAGCGCCACTCCACACACACCGCCAGCCAAGCACCACTCCATGCACAGACAGCCAAGTACCACTCCACGCACACCATCCAGCAAAACGCCACTCCACACACACCGCCAGCCAAGCACCACTCCGTGCACAGACAGCCAAGTGCCACTCCACGCACACCACCAGCCAAGCGCCACTCCACACACACCACCAGACAAGCGCCACTCCACGCACACAACCAGCCAAGCACCACTCCACGCACACCACCAGCCAAAAGCCACTCCACGCACACCGACAGCCAAGTATCATTCCATGCAAACCACCAGCCAAGCGTCACTCCACACACACCACCAGCCAAGCGTCACTCCACGCCCAACACCAGCCAAGCGCCACTCGACGCACACCACCAGCCAAAAGCCACTCCTCGCACACCGACAGCCAAGAGCCACGCCACGCACACCGCCAGCCAAGCACCACTCCGCCCACACCACCAGCCTACGCACACCATCACATTTTGAATTTTTTTAAACAAAACAAACAAAATAATTGCAAATAGTTAAAAATCTAGTAACACAAAATCTGTAACTAAAAACATTGCACAAATGCCAACCTTAAAACAGAATACAAATTATTTAAAAAACACAGACCAGGCAGTATATTTTACCACTCATCGATACTCCCAAAAATTATTTTGTGTGTGGTAAGCTCTATAACAAGCAGGCACACACAGCCCAGGGTTAGAAGGACACCCAGGGCAGTAAAGATGAGTCTCCTTCCGCAAACCTCTTCGCCAACAGACTCCACATCTCCTAGTGGGACAGTCTTTTGTAGATGTGGCAGGAATGTAATCAGGAAAGTGGCGATCTTTCAAGCGAGCCACATCCTATTAAGCTATTAAGATAGCTAAAGGGAATTATTATGCAGGGAGAATTGCCAAAGCGGAAAACAACAGTAGAGAGATCTTCTCTATTGTAAAAAGTGTTGTGTCCCCTGTTGCGGACACCGCTATACTCCCTTCCTCGGCACAATGGTGCGAGGACCTGTCTGATTTTTTTATCAACAAAATAACGATCCAACAGGATTTACTCTCAGCGTTACCAGCGGATTGCTCTGTGGCTGGCCCCTCCTTTACGCCTTGCCCGTGTGACTTGCAACAGTTCACGGACTTTTCGCTGGTCACGGACTGTGATGTACTGCCTCTTCTCCAATCTCTTAAGTCGGGCTCCCCCTCTGATCCGTGCCCTGCCCGGGTGCTTTCGGAGGTGGCAGACATTGTCTGCAGAGAGGTTACACAGATTGTGAATTGCTCTCTATCTTCTGCTGAGGTCCCTCGTGATTGGAAGCAGGCAAAACTTCTGCCGCTTCTGAAAAAACCTGCAAAAAACACAGTTGATGGACAGAATGTAGAACGATGTCATACATCCACCCCAGTACAAGGATCTGGGCCTAAATCCATCTTTTTTTGCACTCCACACCACCCTGGGTTAGACACTGGCTATATGCAAATCAGCTCTGATCCTGTGCCTCATGGGAACAGTCCAGTCCGAACTACCAAGCCATGTCTTTCCCAGACCGGAATCAAGCATCCAAGGACCGGTTTCTGGCTATCAGCCTTCATCAGTCTGGATAGCTTGACTCCAGTGGTGTGGAGAGCCTGGGACTCACGTCTGAGCATCCCCAGCCCACTCGGGGTGAAATTGCAAAAAACACAGTTGATGGACAGAATGTAGAACAATGTCATACATTCACCCCAGTACAAGGATCTGGGCCTAAATCCATCGTTTTTTTGCAATCCACAACACCCTGGGTTAGACACTGGCTATATGCAAATCAGCTCTGACCCTGTGCCTCATGGGAACAGTCCAGTCCGAACTACCAAGCCATGTCTTTCCCAGACCGGAATCAAGCATCCAAGGACCGGTTTCTGGCTATCAGCCTTCATCAGCCTGGATAGCTTGACTCCAGTGGTGTGGAGAGCCTGGGACTCACGTCTGAGCATCCCCAGCCCACTTGGGGTGAAATTGCAAAAAACACAGTTGATGGACAGAATGTAGAACAATGTTATACATTCACCCCAGTACAAGGATCTGGGGCTAAATCCATCGTTTTTTTGCACTCCACACCACCCTTGGTTAGACACTGGCTATATGCAAATCAGCTCTGACCCTGTGCCTCATGGGAACAGTCCAGTCCGAACTACCAAGCCATGTCTTTCCCAGACCGGAATCAAGTATCCAAGGACCGGTTTCTGGCTATCAGCCTTCATCAGCCTGGATAGCTTGACTCCAGTGGTGTGGAGAGCCTGGGACTCACGTCTGAGCATCCCCAGCCCACTCGGGGTGAAATTGCAAAAAACACAGTTGATGGACAGAATGTAGAACAATGTCATACATTCACCCCAGTACAAGGATCTGGGCCTAAATCCATCG